>NC_064925.1:189632615-190257615 GCF_023897955.1 Schistocerca gregaria | reverse complement strand
TTTGTTTGACTGATGGGACTGCTAAGTGCTATACCACAAACTGCACTCCCCTGGATTAAGGCCTCGTGAGTTCAACTCGATTTCTAAACTGAAGGAAACACTTCACGGCATTCGCTTCAGAACTGCTACAAATTCGTCGGGCAATAGACCGCGCCGCTCGAACTGTCAACACAACTGGCAGTGCTAAGAGTATCCAACGACTTACACATCGCTGGCAACGGGTTATACACAATGCTAGTGACTACTTTGAAGGTCAGTCAAACTTTGAAACACGTATCTATTTTGTACACGATGAAAATAAATAGTTACCACTATTAAAGTTCCAACCCTCGTTCGTCACATACGACTCGATATCTCAAGCAAGCCTCCTCTTCTAATTTTAGGCAGTTCCCACAACAGACCATCACAATTCAGTAGTAGTTATATAGTGACTATTGCACTGCTGTATGGCGTACACGTTATTATTATTATTTATTATTATTACTATTGCACACGTTACAGGCCTTTATTAGACGACGCGAAGCATTTGTGACTACTTGTTCTTCCTGTTCTTACAGTACTCTTTCATTCGTTCGCAAAAGGCCCTTTTTCTTTCTTTGGTCCAATTTCGTTTCTGGACTTTATGTGCTGTCTTATCTGACATTACTTCGTACTTCTGTATTTTGTGTCTAGAGATGCTTTTGACTGTGATGTCCGCTGAATCTACAAGCGCTTTTTCCAGATTAATTTTGACATGTGCCATAAAAGGTGTAGTGGTTTCATGTCTCTGTATCTACCTGAGTCTGCTGGTGTGACCACAAAATTTTAGTCACCTTCTCCTGATGTCCGCTGCGAGGTTGGACAACTTCTCTGTGGTGTCTCTGGAGTGAAGCCTGTATCCTTCGTCTGTGTGTTTCGGTCCAATAGTTTTCCTAATAATTTTTATTTCTTCTTTGAGAATCTTCTCTAGGTCACCCTTTGGTACAGCGTAAGAATCTCACAGGCTTATAGCACCTCAGGATTGATTACAGTATTGTAATGATGAATTTTGATGGAGGTGGACAGACATATTTCGTTGTAGATACCCTGTGTGTTGTATAAGGCTCTCTTCAGCTTCAGTAACGTGGTGTTCTGCGTGTTTTTCTCCTTTCCTATCGGTTCGAGCACTTCCCCTAGGTGTTTAAAATGTGTTACTCTGTTGATTTTACCACATTCTGTGTTTAAATTCAGTATGTTGGATTTCGTGCAGAATAGCTCTGTTTTGTGAAAGGATATCTGTAGCCCTACTTTTTTTGCGCACTCTTTGAATACTTCTACCTGCCCGATGGCTGTGGTTTCGATGTTTGCAGGTAGCGCCAGGCAGTCCGAGAAGGATATCAGCCAACTTCCAGTTCATCCTAGCACTAGCTAGCACAGGTTTCCAGTATCCTTGTAATTTCAGCTCTTTCTCCCGTTCCTTAATGCCTTTGTCCTACTCTAGCTTGAAGCGGAGTGGTGAGAGAGGATCACCTTGACGAACGCCTGTCCTGCTCTCAAAGGGTTCAGAGGTTTCCCCATAAATTTCACTTTTGATGTCGTGTTTGTCAGTGTCTATTTGATCAGTCGCAGTGTCTTGTTGTCTAAACTTTGTTCGTATAGGATGTTGAACAATGACTGGCGGTCAAGGGAGTCACACGCTTTCTTAAAGTCAACGAAAGTGCATATGGCTGGCATATTTCTGAGGGCTTTGACTTTCAGCGTAGTTTTCAAAATGAAGATGCGTTCTGCGCAGGAGCGTCCAGGTCGGAAGACCACCTGGTACTCGCCGATCTAGTGTTCCAGCAGATCCTGTGTCTGTTTGAGTATGAAAGTTCTCTTTGGGTTGAAGTGTGAGGAAATGCTCCGAATCGATGTTAGCTCCCCTGCGTGCCTTCACATTGTGGGTCTCTTTCTGTACTTGGTACGACATTGCCACATGGTCGATTTGGAACTCACCTAACTGCTGGGCTGGAGAGCTCTAGGTTTTCTGTTTTCTGGGGTCTTTTCTGAGGGATGTCAACATGAGCTTGAGGTTGTTCTGATGGCAGAGTTCTATGAGCCATATTTGTTAGTAAATTTAAGCGCTGGATAATTTCCGACAGTTTTCGTGTGTCATTTTCCTCTAACGATCTGTGCATTAAAGTCGCCCAGGAGGAGTTTGACGTAATCTCAGGGGACTTTGGACATCATTTTCTCGAGGTTCGAATTATTATTATTATTATTATTATTATTATTATTATTATTATTATTATTATCATTAATATTAATATTATTACTGGCAATGGTGAGATACAAAGTATTCGGAACAGCTGAATGTCCTCCTATTTTGTCAGTTCAGAAATAACGAGTGATTTACAAACAATAAGTATAGCGCACTAATTTTGACTTAAAACTAAACTCCGTCCTAACAGGCCATGAAGGCCCAACGGTACCGACCGGGTGCCGTGTCATCCTCAGACCACAGGCATAACTGGATGCGGATATGGAAAGGCGAGTGGTCAGCTCACCGCTCTCCCTGCCGTATGTCGGTTTACGAGACCGTAGCCGCTAGTTCTCAATCAAGCAGCTCCTCAGTTTGCCTCACAAGGGCTGAGTGCACCCGGTTGCCAACAGCACTGAGCAGACCGTATGGTCATCCATCCACGTGCAAGCTCACCCCGACAGCGCTTAACTTCGAAAATCTGACGGGTACCGATGTTGTCACTGCGGCAAGGCCGTTCGCACAAATTTTAACTTGGTTTACTCTAAGTCTTGTAGAAGCAAGGGCTGCAAGACGATTGGTGCAAAGGAATCATATTTCATAATGTACTTCTTCTCTCGATTTTGATAGTTACCTTTGTTTCCTGAGGTGGAGTAGTAGATAGCAAGAGCGTTATCTTGGAAATTGCTTCTTTATATATATATATATATATATATATATATATATATATATATATATATATGTGTGTGTGTGTGTGTGTGTGTGTGTATGTATGATGGTTTAATCAAACGTGCGGATAAAAACTGAAGTTCCTTTTCATTCTTAAGTTTAAATGGTCTGAAAAAGGTTGGAAAACACTGCAGTAGAGCGAAGAGAATGGATTGCACTTGCTGCCCATGATCAGTTGTTTTCAATAACAATCCAAGCAGTCAGATATGTGATTTACGGTGTTCGTAGGTAACTCCGGCCACGATGGTGTGCCTTAATCAAATCTGCGTAGAAACTTACTCTGTGAACTCTGAGTGGATGTTCCGTGACCAATTATCTTGCTGCAGTCGATCATTAAAACTTTTGAAGCAAACGATAGTTAAGAAACTTTTAATTTTGTTTAATATTAGGGCCTCGTTAGTTTAAGTTATGGTAAAGAAGGCCACTTATAATAACGGACGTAAAGATTTCTCTGTGTACCGCTGTTTCTGTATAGAAATTATTTGCTCGAAATGATGCGAGAATATTTACACTGCTAAGATAAGACCTGGAGACAAGTTCTACCCTTTCTGATTTAGATAACGCCAAGTGAAGATGCGTCGATAAACCTTTTTTATACTTAGGAATTTAACTGAAGGAGAGTTTGGTACAAAGGAGGTCTGAAATTAAGGTAGCAAAAAGTAAAATAGCTGCTTCAATCAAAGAAAATACGCGAAAGAACAGTAACATCTGTAGGTCAGCATTTCTGCTGCTACGTTAAACGCGAGCGTGTGCCTACCTTAATCCATTGTATACATTTTTATATAGCCCAAGAGTAATGAGCATATGACAGCCGGGGGTAAATGTACTTCCCAAGCAAATCAAGTCAAAAACTTCAGCTGCAGTTTATTGATAAAACAATACACATTTAGGGATCTAAATTTCCATCAGTGCTGGAGTCTGTTATTATGAATCTCCATCTCCTGAAATGCACTGAATATATTAATAATATTGGTGCGACTTTAAAACAATTTAATATCCAGAAAAGTTTAAAACATACTTTTCTTTCGTAAAGCTTTTTTTTTTTTTGCTTCGACGTCAAGGAAAAAGTTAATGATTATTGATTTAAAACTAATAAATAAAAATTGAAAACTTATAAAGCATTTCGTCTTGGTTTCAGTTTCCTTCAAGGTGTAATTATAAAACTAAATGTAATCACAAAGTCAATGGCAAAAAAATGCATCACATGACTACACAACTGTTAGTGAAGAAACTGTTGCTGACTAGGCAATCGGCAGAGTAGTTTATTATACTGTAATATTTCTGTTATTGTTTTTGGAGAAAGATGAAGTCCTTATTAAACAAGACAAATTGAGAAGAAAGCATTTTAATGAAACTTGAGAACAATTACATCTAAGAATTCAATGTAGCGAAAATAAAATTTTCCCACTACATGTACCGATCTTCTCCTTTTTCTTCTTCTTCTTTAATCATGGATTAGGCCACAGACCTGTTTTCTAAGTATCACACCATCTTTTTCTTTGAATTCCTACGGATCTTTTACCTGAAGGTATGAAATTTAAGGACTGTTTTGGTAGTCTTGAATCTGGTATTCTTTGTAGAAGTTCTAGCCAGCTTCGTAGATTAGATTTGAACTTCTGATGTATACCATACATCTCAAGCTCTGCTCTTATGTCTTCTTTCTTAGTATATCTAATCGTATGCAGACCTTTCTCCTCTTATAGCTTCCATTTCTCCCGTTTGGATTTTGCTTTCTTGCTTTTTAGTAGTTGTCCAAGTTTCACTTCCAAGTAGCACTTTCCGAGCGTCAATTACCTTATTAAACATGACTTTTGTTTCCTTTCTCAGTTTATTTCTCAATGTTTTCTTCATTGCTATGTATGTAATTTGATATATCTACAGTCTGTTGTCAACGTTGAGTTCATTTTGGTAGCTAATAATAATTCGCAGGTACCTGAAGTGACTAACTTTGCCAGTGATTTTGTTTCCTATCACGATCTTCGTCCTCGGCGATTTTGTCCCTTTGAAAGACAGCACTTTTGTTTTTGGAATAGATGGAGGCTGCCCTTTTTGTCGTCATGACTTCTGGTCTTTGTTAAGCCAATCACCTAACTGCAAGACAGTAGCTGCTTAAGTTTTCTCCAGCGTTCTTTCCCGTAGGAAGGTTGACTTCACTATGGCGAAGAGCCGTTCCTGCCCATGTCTGAGCCCTACTGGAGGCCGTCTAATCTGAAGCTTTCAGGAGCCTCGGTGTAGACTGCTCTTTGACTGGTTCCAGTACTTAGACCAGTACGGCTTGGGTGACCCTATAAGTAGCTTACACCCTCGTCAGCATAATTCTCAGGTTATAACGGGTCACGCAAACCTCCTCACCACAGTAAGGTGGCACGCCTCGAGGAGGTACAGCGCTCTTTCTGTGTATATTATGATCTTCATTTTCTGATACAATTTTTTGTGTAGTACTACCGTTCCTCAAGAAAAGGAGAGTGACGCATAAGATATTAGGAGAAAGGCAGCGCGAAAGGTAGAACGTTTCTGATACGAATAGAAATGTTAACCTGGTTGGGCTGTGTGTGTTTTCTCAGATCAGGCTAATTACACTTGTCTCCTGAATACCGTTCAACACGAAAAATAGAGGTTAAACAACTAAACTACGTTATAATAACAACTTGCCTCTTACTCTCATGACGTCATTGGGCGCAAGATTTTCCTAAGGGCCCTTGACTTCTGTTGTTTTTATCATTTGACGTTGCTTCTCTACTGAATAGCCGAAGTTCTATATTATTTCTGCCCCTGTTATATACATATATAAGCGTTATGCCTCATCTCTATTATAAAAATATCTATAGCCTATATTACGTATTAACATTTGGCAGTCCCAGATACACTTCATAATGGCGATTGGTTACGGACATGATACTACACACATGATTACCTTTACAGACCTGTACGTGCACTGTGACTGTGGAAATACAGTGTGCAGTAGCGGCACCACGTGCTACAATCAGAGCCGCTAGACTTTATGGCATGGAATCAAAGAGCGCCTGAATCCGCTGCTGTGGAGTACCCTGCCACTCGGTTTGTAGGGGCGTCCACAAAGAATGAACTGTGGATGCAGGAGGACCTGAACAAGCAAGTTGGCGACCGATCATATTCCAGACATATTCGATGGGCGACATGTCAGGCGTACGAGAAGGCCAGGGAATCAAGGGTATCCGTCGTTCTTCCAAGAAGACTTGCGCATTCCTCGCCACATGCTGTCAGGCATTGTCCTGGTGAAAAATAGCATGTGGAACGGCCTGCAGGAGGGGCAGTGTCTCAGGTTGTAAAACCTCCCTGATTAAGCGGTAGCTGTTCAGATTACCCTCTAGGACAATCTGAAGCGGGTCTCGTCGGAAGACACTACCTTTTGGCACTCAGCAGGTCAATGTCTACGTTCTCATGTGCATTGCAGTCTACAGTGGTGGTGGGTTCTGGTCAATGAAAGCCTACGCAATGGCATGCGTGTCACCAGTCCAGCCCGCAGAAGACGACGTCGAACCACTGAAACAGACATGTCCACATTCGCTACAGTGTTCAAATGTTGCAAGAATACTGTGGGCGAAGCTATCCTGTCCGTTGTGGCCAAGCAGACAAGATGATGGTCATCTCTCGCTGTGGTCTCACTGTACCGTCCAGTACCCTGTCGGCGCTGTGTACGGCTCTTTCCTCTCCACTGGTTCTACATACGCCTCACTGTTGAAGCAGCGTGCCCTTTACGTGTCACAGTGTCAGGGAACGAAAGATCCGCCTCCCAGAGACCAATTATTCAGCCCCGTTCGAACCACTCACAGGCCGATATTCTACCCTGCGATGTCGGCGAGGCATAGAATCCCTTCGTTACATGTTTCCAATTAGCGTGACGGCTCTACACCGACTGAGCGTTGCTTAACATTGACCTGGCCGGTCACACAAATGTGAGACCTATTAGCCCTACATGCTCGCCATTTCTCTGCAGTTTAAATAGCTTTTAATGGATTCGCTGTTCTACACCTCCTATTATCTAGGTGTGCTGCAGACCATTGCTTCTGTGTTTGCATAATTTGTGTGTCTATGGAGGATTTCAAAGTTACGATATTATTTACGTAAGATTAACTTAACTGTTCACTCATTTTGTATATTGGTTTAATTAGAAAAGTGATTTGCCCATATGATTTCTGGCACGATCCACTTTCATTTGGTGTATCATAAGTTCAATAATTTTATAAAGAATAATGGTACTATATCACGTCAATGACATTTTAATTGTTGATGCCATGAAAAAGTTTTCAATTTTCAATGGGCTCGTACCATTGCAACGGTTTTAAAACTGTCATTACTTTTTTCGTAGCATGCCTGTTAAGTTCAGATGGTTCAAATGGCTCTAAGCACTATGGGACTTAACTTCTGAGGTCATCAGTCCCCTAGAACTTAGAACTACTTAAACCTAACTAACCTAAGGACATCACACACATCCATGCCCGAGGCAGGATACCGAACTTGCGACCGTAGCAGCAGCGCTGTCCCAAACTGAAGCGCCTAGAACCGCTCGGCCACTGAAGCCGGCTTGCCTTTAAGTGATTTTAATTATTTTCAATAATATTACATTAAAAGCCACAGGTCTCCACCAACGTTGCTCAACCCGCAGTCACGCCATCGGAAGTCACACACACCCTGATGACCCTGTTTCTCGTCACTTGCAGGCCACCCCCATATTCAGAGCTAAGTGCTCCGTCCAACCCAGCTCGGCTGGCTACTGTCCTAGGCGCTTCAGTCTGGAACCGCGCGACCGCTACGGTTGCAGGTTCGAATCCTCCCTAGGGCATGGATGTGTGTGGTGCCCTTAGGTTAGTTAGGTTTAAGTAGTTCTAAGTTCTAGAGGACTGATGACCTCATATGTTAAGTCCCATAGTGCTCAGAGCCATTTGAACCATTTTGTCTACTGTCCAACCGATTGCTGGCCGCCCCAATGCTTCTTCACACCGGCCTACCGGTGTTAAATTCGCAGAGCCCTGTGACAGGCGAGCCATCTGTTTGAAATATGCACACATTACTTATTTCTGTCTGTCTTTCATAATGGGCTGAACGTATACGGATGATCAATTTTTACACCGTAAGATAACTATTAGGTTAGTGCAGAAGTTCGTAGCGTTTCTCGATAAGTTTGATAAACACAACAGATACACATAACAGAGATTTTAGACATCTATAATACAGTCTTCGCCTCTATTTACGATTGTCTGCTAACGCTGAGATATGTTTTTGTTTCCGCCACTACAGAACTCACGTGATTCTGAGCGCAGAACTCTCAAGCCATGCTCCGAGCACATTTTCATCCGGAAATGTTGTTTCTTGAAGGTTGTTCGATAGAGAGCGGGAAAGGTGAAAATCTATGGGCGCAAACTCAGGTCAATAAGGTTCGTGCAGAATCTCTTCCCAAGCACACTCCTGTATAGTGTTTTGGTTAGTCTAGCCACCATACGGGCGGTCGTTATCATGGAGTAGCATCATTTTACGCAGTCTTCCTGGTCGTTGTTCTTGGACTGCTTCTGCAAGACATCCCTTTTATTGGCAGTAAATGTCAGCAGTTATGGTTACACCCCAGGGAAGCAATGTGTAGAACATCACACCGCCGCTATTCCACCAGATGCATAACATGGCAAAGCGAGTTGCTGGCCTCTTTGGACTCAAATCACTCCTCTGCGTTCCTTAAGTTAGCACAAAGGTACCATTTTTCATCACTATTAACGATAAGGCATAGGACTGATTGGTGTTGATCCCGAGTCAATTGTTGACGAACAAGCAGAGCTGCACATATAGTCATCCACTGATTTTTGTGATTTTGGCTTAGAGAATAGGGTGCCCATACACATGATTTCTGAGCATTCCTCATTGCATGCCAGTGTCGCACGGTGGTTGCATGATCACAGTGCATCTCTTTTGACTTCTCGAGTACACTGACGTGGACTGTTGTGGATTAATGTGTTTAAATGATTTTCATCAAACCTTGAAGATCCTCCTTAACGTCGAGAGTCACTAATGTCAAAACGATCCTTCTTCAAAGGAGAAAACCACTTTCTTGCCGTGCCCTGTCCAGTGGCTATATGTCATACAAGTTGCAAAAGTTTCTGGCTTTTTCCCCTGCCGTTACCCTTTTGTTGAGATCAAACAGAAGAATATGTCGTAAATGTTCCGCTTTCTCCACTTGGCATTTCAAATGGTTCAAATGGCTCTGAGCACTATGCGACCCAACATCTGAGGTCATCAGCCCCTGGAACTTAGAACTACTTAAACCTAACTAACCTTAGGACATCACACACATCCATGCCCGAGGCAGGATTCAAGCCTGTGACAGAAGCAGCTACGTGGTTCCGGACTGACTCGTCAAGAACCGCTCGGCCACAGCGGCCACTTGGCACTCCATTTTCTAGCATCCGCAGCTCCAATCACTGTCTCCAAATTGCAGAATGTAGCCTTAAATTGCAACAGTGAACCATAAAAAATGACAGTCGATAAATAAGCCTTTAGGCACCGGAATACCAACATCAAAAACAAAACCGCTACGAACTTATGTACCAACCTAATTCTTCTCATTCGGGTTTATACAACGAAAATAAGCTATCAAAACAGAGTATTACATTGTCTAGTACAATTATGACACGATAATTCCTTGATGATTAAATGTCATTCATTGACGAAGTCAAAAGAAGAGTGGTTCGGAAGTACCAAAGTATGTTTCGTTACGTAGTAAGGCTCCACAGATTGTTCTGTCCCATTCCACATGAAAATGATTACTTGAGTCGGTTCCTTTCCTCACGACGAGTAGTGCAAGGCGGGCGCTGGTGACCGCGCAGTTAAGCGCCCCAAAAAACGAAATATCAACATCATCATCGTCAGTAGTGCAACAGAAAACTAAATGTTTTTGGCTTTGGTCACTGACACATTTCACGCATTCAAGCAACTATTTCTGAATTACACATTGATGTCAATACAAGATATGGATAACGTCTTATTTCGATTGTCTATGACTGCCTCTCTTCATTTGGAATTTTGCAATTTAGTCAGGGAGAAATAGCGTTCACTTCTGCGTCTTTTCAGTAAAAGACTTTTCTGGCGACAGCACACAAATCGCATTAATGGTTTTCCGATAAGGGTTGGCTTCCTGTGTAATAGCGGCAGATTTCATATTCGCCAAACTAGATGTCATTTATGGAAATGTAAGCCATTAAGGAGAGAAATTATACCTGAAATATTGGTGTATGAGAATTCAACGGTGATACAGATTGAGATTTACAATACTGATAGGAAAATTACTTTTTCCAAAGCAGGCAGGTCACTGACGGCTGTTAATGATTAAAATCAGATTTATATCACTTCCACAGGGAAGTAATAAGTTTCAATAAGCATTGCAAGGGTATACCAGTGCCTGTGTGTAGCTTCCTTAATGAATAACAAATGAGAATGCAGTTCTGGTCCGCGTTTTGTGCACAAACAATTAGGGGTGAATAGTTCACCACTCTTTATAAAATTACTTTTTTTAAAATTTGTTTCTTCTTTTTAAACTGATCTACATTTGCTATACACTCATTAATCACTGCTCTTTCTGAGGATTAGGTTACTGTTGCCTTATAAGGATATTTTGAACTTTAACAGTTATAAATTAATTGTATCTGTATTTCCATTTACTTCTTATTAGTTTCTTTTTTCTTGAACAAAGAGGAAGTAGAAATGTTATGAGGGGATCTAACGCATTTTAGGGTCCTTCAGTGATTGGAAGTAGAAATAAATTGGAAAAGAGATTTAAAACTTTTAAAGTCTTATACATAATCATCGTAAAACTTTCTAAAAATTACTTCTTAATGTCATGATTGTGAAAGTGCCTTTCAAAATGAGTGATCTTATGTTCCACTCTCGCCATTCTGATCTCTAATATTTTCACCACCACATATTCGTGCTGAGATATTCCTCGTTTCCTCCAAGTATTCTTACATCTATCCAGTGTATATCACCCAGAGACAAAAATATCAATTACATTCACACCTCTTTTGCTTATGGGGAAGGAGACGTAATTCTGTTTGGTGTCAGCATACAATGGATTTGAGCACAATCTTAAACTGTCTATGACTGCCCCTGAAGAAGCAGGCTAAAGGTTTTCTAATAAACTCCCCAAAATCATTAAAAAAGAAACTGACCTAAAATGTTTTAAAAATCATTTGAAACTATATCTCACAGAGAAATGTATGTACAGTTTGAGTGAATACTCAGATGGTGTTTAAATGTGTTATATCATTACTGAAATGTACCTTTAAAAATTATCGTTTCTGTATAGTGTTTGGATTTGTGTGTATATATAATGTGAAACATGTAATACCTTTGTATGCTTTTAGACTATTTCTGTTTAATTATTTTTTAAATTTATATATAATGAAATCAAGTTTGATGTTAATAGCCTATTGTATGACACACGCAATACTCTCAGCTGGATTTTCAGCTGGAGTCCATGGGCAAAGAATAAATAACTAAACAATGAATTAGCAGTTTGGCAGCCAAACACAGGTCTATTTTATATCGGGTAATTCATTGCGCTGTCCCCTTACACACTACATGATCGCTGTTGAGGCAAAACGTCTTGTGCCGGTGGGAAGAAGAGTGGCTGGAACTGGCGGACAGTAGGTTGTGGATGGTAAAACCAACTACTTGGCCGTGGTGTACTTCCTCCTGGCCACTGAGGCGCGTGACAATGGTACTTGCTGTTGCAGCCCGTGTTGAAGTTGCTTCGCCTTCGCGTATGCAGTGGGAGAACAACGACTATTTGAATGTCTTTAAGAACACTGTGCTTTCCCTCATCTTGTGTTACGGGTACACTAAGAGCAACATGTAGGGTGATGTAATATATTCCCAGAATATTCACTTCATACCATTTGTTGAAACGTTGTAAGTAGGATTTCACGATACCTGCGCGCAAACACCTCAGCACTACCGTCAATGATACATATAAGTTTCGTAAACAGTGTCCTTTAGTGAGTGATTGCAGTTTCCTAGTATTCCAATGAACTGAAGTAGTTCGTTTCCGTGGATCAATTGTATGAATAATAGTAATGATGTGGAGCGAGTCATTTTACATTCACATAACGCACTGATATGTGAATATGGCTATAAGCTGAATATCTGTAATTCTTTTTTATTTATTAAAGTTTCTACGCATCACCCTTTACACATTACAAAATTAGAAATTTTACAGGATAGGAGAGGCCAAGACGAAACTTTTTAAGTTTGTTTTCAAATTTAGCTTCGCTGCCTGTCAGACATTTAGTATCATTGGGCAAATGATCATAAATTTCGTTGGCAGCATTGTATGCCCGTTTTGTGCTAAAGGCAACCTTAATGTGGAGTAGTGAATGCCAATTTTTCCTCTACTATCGTAAATACGCACGTTAACGTTGCTTTTGAATTGAAAGTGGTTTATTTATCACAACTTCATGAGGAAATAAATAAACCGTGAAGCAATAGTAAAATGCCTGACTTCTTACAGGCTTGTCTACAAGCGTATCGTGGGTGAGCACAGCACGTTTTAGAGCAATGAACACTATTTCTTAAGATTGAGGTACCCCAGAACATTAATTTATGCAACATTATTGAATGAAAATACGCTAAATGTGTCAACATACTGACTAGTCTCACCCCAAGATTTGCAATGATGTGAAGTGCACATGTTGTTGAACTGAGTTATTTTGATCGTTCGTAAATGGTTTTTTTCCTTTTTAAATCCTCATTCAGAATGACACCTAAAACTCGTGACTATTCCACCCTCACCATGTATTACATTATTGTTGGTGTATTATCTACAGGTGCGCAGAACGGAATATATTGTATCTGTTTGAAGTTAACAGTGAAACCATTCACATAAAACCGCTCAATAATACTTAAATTAAGAATAAAATTAAACGTTTTCTTCTGCTACTACAGGTATGTTTGGACTGATTTCACTACTAGAGTCATTCGGATAAAGAATTAATTCTGATTGTTGTATACTGGGCGAAATGTCGTTTACATACACGAGAAACAATAATGGATCCAATTTTGTGTCATGTGGCACTACATAAGTGATGTCTCCTCTCTCAGAAGATTGCTTGAATTTTTACCGTCCTCAACCATTATTATTAAGTATAACTTCCTGCATTCTTTTAGTTAGATATGACCGTATCCATTGGTTTGCTATACTATCAATCCCCTAAAACATCAGTGTATTCAGGAGATTAAATGAAACAACAAGTTTACTGTTACCAGTCACTCGTGACTGGAAACAGTAAACTTGTTTTTTCATGTAATGTCAGTAACAGTCACGGTAAAGCCTAAACTAAAAATGTTCAATTTTAAAGTTAATCAGGAGAATATTCTGATTCAGTCAAATGCCTTACGTAGTTCACATAAAATACCAACTGCTGTTATGTTGTAACATAAAGCCTGAAAAATTTGGCGAGGGAAGTGTAAATGCCATTCTCAGTTGAACAACTCTTTTGAAATCCAAACTGTGATTTGTGGAGAATATTACTCTCGCTCGGATGGAATACTGTTCTAGGGTACATGACCTTCTCAAAAATTTTGGAAAATGGCGTCGGTTGTGAAAGAGCCTGTTACTGACTTTTCTCCTATCGCCTTTCTTATAGATGGATTTAATACTAGCATATTTCAGTCTCTCTGAAAAAATACCCAGAGCTAGTCATAGATTAGATATTTCAGAAAAAGCAGTGATTATTGTAGGGGAACAAGTCTTCAGTAGTCTGATGGAAGCGCCACCAACTCCTGATCTTTTATTTTTGACAGAATAGACAAGTTTCTTAATTTCTGAAAGAGAAATAGGAGAGACATTAATGTGATTAAATTTTATGTAAGTTGTTTGTGCAACACACTCTTTTCGTTTATCTCTTGAACTGTTTGACCCCGGATTTTCTACTAACTTTAAGGAACAAGTCTTAAACGTACCTGCTATCTGTGGTTGATCATTTACAACCCTTCCATTCAAATTAATAATGATGTCATCCTGTTCTGTAGCTCTGCAGGCTGATAATCGTCTTAACTACATTTCATTTCCTATCCCTAAAAATTGCTTATTGGTATGGATCGCCACTTGAAGACAATCACATCGTAATGGCTATGGTACACACAGGTAACATATTGTTAGACACATATCTGTATTAGTTGATTGATTTCAGTTATGATTCATTGGTAGAAGAGACACGGAATATTAATTTTCTGCGTCGTCTGACGCATTAAATTTTTCACTGTCGAGCATTTACAGCAAACTGCCAATCTTTGCACAACAATGAAATATTCTCAATTTCTCACGTTATTTGTGTAGCTTTTTCTGACAGTACCTCGTTCTAGACACTGAATTATCCGGAAAAGTACTGAAATTACTATTACTATCGACAGCTCATTAATATATAGCATGAACACCATGAGCCCCTCTCCCCGCACATTACCTTGGGGTGTCTAAATTTATTTCTTCATCTGTCAATTGCCTACAAATAAATCTTCAATTCCATCATAAATTTCGTCCGCTATACAGTATCACCTCTGTTTCTTTAATAAGCGTTGATGTAGTACCGAGTCGAATGGTTATTCGGAAGTCAGGAACTACTGCATCTACCTGACTGCCTTAATCGGTAGCTTTCAGGGTGTCCCGTGAAAAAAGCATGAGCTGGATTTCACATGAGCAATGTTTCCGGATCCATGCTGATTAACATTGAGACGATCATTCTATTTGAGACATGTCCTTACGTTTGAGTTCTAAATATGAAGTAAGATTGTAAAACAAAATAATGGATTTCAAGGATATTGGATATAGTTTTGTGGATGACTTCTGCTGTACTTGCTGTAGGCAGGTATGATCTGTGCTTTTTCCAAGAACTGCACAGCTTTTTCTTTTCTTAATAATAATAATAATTATTATTATTATTATTATTACGGCATCTACGGTGGATCTACGGAAAATCTACGTCTCTAGCATTTGTAAACTTAGACAAAACTTTTGGCAATGTTGACTGGAATACTCTCTTTCAAATTCTGAATGTGGCAGGGGTGAAATACATGGAGCGAAAGGCTATTTACAATTTGTACAGAAACCAGATGACATTTATAAGAGTCGAGGTGTATGAAAGGGAAGCAGTGGTTGAGAAGGGAGTAAGAAAGGGTTGTAGCCAATCACAAATATAACTCAAAATGTTATTCAAACTGTATATTGAGCAAGCAGTAAAGGAAGCAAAAGAAAAATTTGGAGTAGAAATTAAGATTCATGGAGTAGAAATAAAAACTTCCAGGTTTACCGATGACATTTTAACTCAGCCAGAGACAGCAAAAGACCAGGAAGAGCAGTTGAAAGGAAAGGACAGTGTTTTGAAAGGAGAATATAAGATGAACATCAGCAAAAGCCAGCCCATGATGATGGAATGTAATATAATTAAATAAGGTGATGCTGAGGGAGTTAGATTAGATAATGAAACACTTTATATAGTAAAAGACCTATGCTATTCGAGGTGCAAAATAACTGATGATGGTCGAAGCAGAGAGGATATAGAATGTAGAATGGCTGTGGCAATGAAAGCGTTCCTGAAGAGGGGAAATTTGTTGATATCGGGTATAGATTTAAGTGTCAGGAAGTCTCTTCTAAAAATATGTGTATGTTATGTAGTCATTTATGGAAGTGAAACACGGACGGTAAATAGTTTAGACAAGAAGAAACTAGAAGCCTTCACAATGTGGTGCTACAGAAGATTGCTGCAGATTAGGTGCGTAGATCACGTAACTAATGAGGAGTTACTCAATAGCATTGGGGAGAAGAGGAATTTGTGGTACAACTGACTAAAAGAAGATATCGGTTGGTAGGACATGTTCTGAGGCATCGAGTGATCACCAATTTAGTATTGGAGGGAAGCGTGGAGGGTAAAAAGTAGATGGAGACCAAGAGTAGAGTACACTAAGCAGATTCAGAAGGATGAAGGTTGAAGTAGTTACTCGGAGATGAAAAGTTTGCACAGGATAAAGTATCATGAAGAGCTGCATCAAACCATTCTCTGGACTGAAGACCACAACAACAACACGGAAAATTATGGTTGAAAGAGGAACTAACTCTGGCGTTAGTCAGGTATACGGCCAGAGGGGGATTTCACTGTTCCCTGGAGTTTTGTTCACGTTCAGCTGTTCTTTATAGTCACGGATATTAACATCGATTTTATGCATCTTCGTAGTGACCCAAGAATGAAACTGGAGTATCACTCATGGTTTTCCTTAGTAAATAAACGCTTAATAAGAAATTTAGCTTTTATGCTTTTGTTTTGCTACTGTCAATTTCCGTTCTTCTGTCATCCGTGAGCGTCTACACATTAGCTTTGGTACTACTCACAGCCTTTACATATAACCAGAATTTGTTTGGGTTTTGTGAGAAGTCTTTCGGTCGGTAATATTGTGCTGTGGTAGCAACTGCAAGTTTAATAATTTGCCGTTTTGACAGACAAACACGTTTCCTTTTGCACTTATCTGTAGTCCTACGCCTTGTTTTACATCTGTTGTTATCGATGTTTCATTACAAGTTTATTTATAAAGACTGTTTAGCATGGACGTCCCTCCACCACAAACTGTTCTATTAAGCAGATATCTATCCAGTATTTGGCCAGTTACCACAGTTATTTTAAATTTATGAATTCTTTTAGTTAGATGTGACATCTGTTGGTTTGCAGTAGCATCAACTCCATAAAACCTCAACAGGCTCACTTGTAAACGTTTCAACTTTTTCTTGAGATATGACACTATTATCCCGTTGTCTATTTTGCCGGATCTCTCTGTCTTGGTTGCCCATTTTTTACTACAACCACATAATGGTCACAGATACGAGTCAACGTAAACATCTTCAAAAATATCATCTCACTGATGTACACTCCTGGAAATGGAAAAAAGAACACATTGACACCGGTGTGTCAGACCCACCATACTTGCTCCGGACACTACGAGAGGGCTGTACAAGTAATAATCACACGCACGGCACAGCGGACACACCAGGAACCGCGGTGTTGGCCGTCGAATGGCGCTAGCTGCGCAGCATTTGTGCACCGCCGTCGTCAATGTCAGCCAGTTTGCCGTGGCATACGGAGCTCCATCGCAGTCTTTAACACTGGTAGCATGCCGCGACAGCGTGGACGTGAACCGTATGTGCAGCTGACGGACTTTGAGCGAGGGCGTATAGTGGGCATGCGGGAGGCCGGGTGGACGTACCGCCGAATTGCTCGACACGTGGGGCGTGAGGTCTCCACAGTACATCGATGTTATCGCCAGTGGTCGGCGGAAGGTGCACGTGCCCGTCGACCTGGGACCGGACCGCAGAGACGCACGAATGCACGCCAAAACCGTAGGATCATACGCAGTGCCGTAGGGGACCGCACCGCCACTTCCCAGCAAATTGGGGACACTGTTGCTCCTGGGGTATCGGAGAGGACCATTCGCAACCGTCTCCATGAAGCTGGGCTACGGTCCCGCACACCGTTAGGCCGTCTTCCGCTCACGCCCCAACATCGTGCAGCCTGCCTCCAGTGGTGTCGCGACAGGCGTGAATAGAGGGACGAATCGAGACGTCTCGTCTTCAGCGATGAGAGTCGCTTCTGCCTTGGTGCCAATGATGGTCGTATGCGTGTTTGGTGCCGTGCAGGTGAGCGCCACAATCAGGACTGCATACGACCGAGGCACACAGGGCCAACACCCGGCATCATGGTGTGGGGAACGATCTCCTACACTGGCCGTACACCTCTGGTGATCGTCGAGGGGACACTGAATAGTGCACGGTACATCCAAACCGTCATCGAACCCATCGTTCTACCATTCCTAGACCGGCAAGGGAACTTGCTGTTCCGACAGGACAATGCACGTCCGCATGCATCCCGTGCCACCCAACGTGCTCTAGAAGGTGTAAGTCAACTACCCTGGCCAGCAAGATCTCCGTATCTGTCCCCCATTGTGTATGTTTGGGACTGGATGAAGCGTCGTCTCACGCGGTGTTTACGTCCAGCACGAACGCTGGTCCAACTGAGGCGCCAGGTGGAAATGGCATGGCAAGCCGTTCCACAGGACTACATCCAGCATCTCTACGATCGTCTCCATGGGAGAATAGCAGCCTGCATTGCTGCGAAAGGTGGATATACAGTGTACTAGTGCCGACATTGTGCATGCTCTGTTGCCTGTGTCTATGTGCCTGTGGGTCTGTCAGTGTGATCATGTGATGTATCTGACCCCAGGAATGTGTCAATAAAGTTTCCCCTTCCTGGGACAACGGATTCACGGTGTTCTTATTTCAATTTCCAGGAGTGTATTATGAAGAATGGTTTACTTCTAATTTAAACTGAAATTTTATTTTTTGCGTTTTTAGTTTACATGATAAGCATCATTCGTCTCGGAACTCTCCTGGGCGCTCTAAATCCACAAACATTATTTCTACAATGCTGAAGGTGCTATCGGACGATATAAACCAGAGCCTTTTTGTCTGAGACGAGGTCAGGTGACTGTATAGAAGAAGCAGTCGCTTGGAGAGTAAACAGACATTGGAATGCATTTCGGCCTTTTGTGTTGTTTCTGAGATTTCGAACGAACACCAGACATCCAAGAAATCACTTATCAAATGGATCGGATACCACAACTTGCGAGTGAAAGCTTATCCTATTGACACATTTATCTCCGTGAATGAGGGGTGCGAGAAAGCCACTACGCTTTTCGTCCTAGAAATAACACATGCTGCTATCCGTTAGGTTTTAGGCGAACATCGATCACATGTAAATAGTCAGACAGATAATGATGCACGTAAGCAAATAATTAATAAACCATATTGAGTAAAATCGAGGAAATAAATGGAACAAAGGATTGAATAATGTAGCCAACGGAATGACAAATTTGACTTAAAACTGGAATAATGCATTGTCAGTAAGACTCATTCCAGTACGATGATGCCCTTCAAAAACGTAATTCAAAGTTTGTCTGGGCTTCAAGTTGAATAATAAAGTTTTAGCGGTTGCACTGAAAGTGCGTAATATATCAGACTAGTCCCCAATACATTCAGCTAACAGAGTTGTAAAATCAGAGTCCAAATCCCGACGAAATAGTGCACCGAAATTTGTCCACTTATACACCACTACATTTCGTAAAAGGTCATCAGCGTATACAATCACTCGTGCCAAACCCATGTCCCACCGTCGGGAGAGAAAACGCAACACTCAGAAGCAGTGTGGCGACGACTTAAGTCCGCGCTGGTGCTCGGTTTATAACCCCATGAATTTTCTAAATGTTAAAAAGATGCACCTGTGCTCCCAATCAGAAATCTCATGTTCAACTGCCGCCTCCACCGACAAGCGCCACTAGCAAAAGACATCCCAGCTCACTCTAGTCCAATTCATGACTTGTCATAGAATTATCGTTAAATTGACGATAAGCAAATGCATACATTTCATTTCTACACAAATGGCATCTTCTATCGTTGATTACTCTCCCACGTTCGAAGTATGAATATTGAAATAGTTTTCAATAAAGGCGCTCAGTGGTGTTGTCATGCACTATGTCAAGATGAATGAAACGTCATGAAATTCATATATGTAAACTGCTTCATATAAAGAAGGTAGACAAACTTATATTCTCCTTTGTGAGACACTCAGTTTAGAGTTAAGACACACAAGATTTAAGTTATGGCAGATTTACATAGTGACCTGTTTCAGTCTACCAGAATAATACATAATCTCGGACATAAATGCTATTTGTAACTAATACTAAACATATTTAGGTAAATGTTAAAAGTACAAGGGCACATGCTAACGTCATCTTGTGAGTTACTGTGGATTACATCGCGCTCTGGCCATTTGACTTCAATACTGTAATTAAGCCGTCATTGCTCTAGTATCATTACAATCTCAGATACATCAAATTATTATGCGTTTACTGTCTACATAAGCTTCAATTTGAGATGTCAATGAAGTTATAGGCGCATTGTTTTGCCAGAGTTTAGTTTACAATGTTTGTTAAATTATAGTTTATAGAAACCTATGTAACACTTGAACCAGAGCTCAGACAACGAAATACAGTTTTGAAATTAAATCGTGAAATCAGGACGTATAATTTGATAGCCTCAAATTCTTAGGGACTCCATTAGAAACAATTATAATATTTTTCATGTAGTTCGATATTGTTTTTAGTAGCTGATAGTGTCACTTGGGCATAACTGTGCACGCCTTCTTTAGCTCTGGATTCCCCATGTCGCTTCCTGACGCCTAATCTCTTTGTGCAGCGACCTAAGCTCATTGTACCAGGCCAGCTCACTGTTGTGTGCCTTGCCCATCTTCCAGCTGAGACCAAACCAAATTTGTAACCCTACAGTCTGCTGAGTGAGAATATAAAATTACCAAATATTAAGGTCCGACGTGTTCAAAGTACGTTTCCAGAACTCCACTGGAAAACAGTTTTCATCATGTCTTATAAAAGAAAATTCAGTTGAAATATAATCTGTATTCAGTATATGTAACTACCTGCAGATTAAAACTGTGTGCCGTACCGAGACTCGAGCTCGGGAACTTTGCCTTTCGCGGGCAAGTGCTCTACCATCTGAGCTACCCAAGCACGACTCACGCCCCGTCCTCACTAATTTACTTCTGGCAGTACCTCGTCTCCTACCTTCCAAACTTTACATAAGCTCCCCTGCGAACCGAGGTCGTGAGTCGTGCTTGGGTAGGTCAGATGGTAGAGCACTTGCCCGCGAAAGGCAAAGGTCCCGCGTTCGAGTCTCGGTCCGGCACACAGTTTTAATCTGCCAGGGGGTTTCGTATGAGCGCACACTCCGCTGAAGAGTGAAAATCGCATTCCAGTATTCAGCTGGCCCCGGCGGAGGTTCGAGTCCTCCCTCGGTCATGGGTGTGTGTGTTTGTCCTTAGGATAATTTACGTTAAGTAGTGTGCAAGCTTAGGGACTGATGACCTTAGCAGTAAAGTCCCATACGATTTCACACACATTTGAACATTTGAACAGCATTCAGTATATGCTCAAAGAACAGCAACATCAATATATAACATCCAAGGAATTTCGTGATATCTCTTCATGTGCCCACTGTTGGAACGCAGCGGAATTGGTCACCCAGTGGAGGAGTAGCAATGTCTTCAGCACACTCAAAACTTATCGATATACATGGCTCTACTTACCGTCCTCAAAGTGACACCGTGTGTGTGTGTATTTGGGGAACGAGAGGTAGCTGCTTCTACGCTTGAAAATGAGAAATGAGGAGGTTCCATACAGAATCGTCGCGGAAAGCAACAGATAAACAGTGATCAGAAGAAGGAGTGGGATGACGAGAAGTTAAGACATCAGGGATTAACATTCATGATACTGCCCTACGATACAATTAACACACACATCAAAGAAGTTCTGCATCACCCCGTTTCCCAGAACTCCTGAAGACAAACGTTGACTGTGGATATTGCATCAAAGATGTAAACAACCACGCATGAGCTGCGCTTATTAGACGGACGGGGTCCGACAGCCGATCAGTTCCAGTCATTCCACCACGAAGGAGGTACAAGGATCATGTCGTCTGTACTTCAACCATGCCCAGACGGCCAATATCACGGTTCGATCGCGTCCGCATTGCTACTTTGTGTCACGAAGGGCTCTCAACAAGGGAAGTGTCCAGGCGTCTCAGAGTGAACCAAAGCGACGTTGTTCGGACATGGAGGAGATACAAAGAAACTGGAACTGTCGATGACAAGCCTAGCTGAGGCCGCCCAAGGGATGCTACTGCAGCGGATGACCGCTATCCACGTATTATGGTTCGGAGGAACCCTGACAGCAGAGCCACCATGTTAAATAACGCTTTTCGTGAAACCACAGATTGTGGTGTTAGGACTCAAACTGTTCGCAATAGACTGCGTGATGCGCAACTTCACTCCCGATATCCATGGCGAGGTCCATCTTTACAACTGCGACACCATGCAGCGCGGTACAGATGGACCCAACAATATGCCGAATGGACCGCACAGGATTGGTATCACGTTCCCTTAACCGATGAGTGTCGCATATGCCTTCAACCAGACAATAGTCGGAGACGTGTTAGGAGGTAACCCGGTCAGGTTGAAAGCCTTAGACACACTGTCCAGTGAGTGCAGCAAGGTGGGGAGATTCCCTGCTGTTTTGGGGTGGTATTATGTGGGGCCGACGTACGCTGCTCGTGGTCATCGAAGGCGCTGTAACGGCTGTACGATACGTGAATGCCATCCTCCGACCGATAGTGCATCGTCATCGGCAACATATTGGCGAGAAATTCGTCTTCATGGACGACAATTCTCGCCCCAATCGCGCACGTCTTGTGAATGACTTCATTCAGGGTAATGACATCGCTCGACTAGAGTGGTCAACGTGTTCTCCAGACATAAGCCCTACCGAGCATGCCTAAGACCGATTGAAAAGGGCTGTTTATGGACGACGTAACCCACCAACCACTCTGAGGGATCTACGCCAAATCGCCGTTGAGGAGTGGGACGATCTGGACCAACAGTGCCTTGATGGACTTGTAGATAGTATCCCACGACGGATACAGGCATGCATCAATGCAAGAGGACGTGCTACTGGGTATTAGAGGTACCGTTGTGTATAGCAATGTGGACCAACACCTCTGAAAGTCTCTCTGTATGGTGGTACAACATGCAATGTGTGGTTTTCATGAGCAATAGAAAGAACTGAAATGACGTTTATGTTGATCTCTATTCCAATTTTCTGTACAGCTCCAGGACCTCTCGAAACCGAGGTGATGCCAACTTTTTTTATGTTTGTAGACAGTGAAGGTTTCTCGTACTCTGAGACGAATAAATTGTCACAGGAGACGAAGTTGTTGCGCGCTGCATCAAACCAGTCAGTGGGCTGATGATCAAAAATAAAAAATACGCTACCTGACAGAAAAAGTGGTGCAGATGGAGGACATGGTCAGAGGTCAGTGTAATCATACACGTACATATCACATATATAAATGATAGTACCTGAAATTCTGTGTGACAGGTAGAAAAACCACCAGTGTGAATTTATGTTCTTCGTGTTTAGTCTTCTTACCAAGCCTGGTAGGGCATATAAGGGGGAGTGAAGGGAGTCAGATGTTGAGTGATCACACTGAAAGACAAGAAGATTCCACATACTCTTGTGATACGGCGTTATCAGCACATGAAAGAGTTTGAGAGGTACCTCATTTGGCCGTTTGGTCGAGTTGTGCAGTGTTCAGATTTGTGGAGTACTCGGATGAGACAGAGGACAGATGTTGGATTGCATGAGAATGTAAGTTTCGGCTTGCTCGTTGACAAGGTCCCGGGCGACCACGTCTGACCACAACAAGGAAGGTGTACCTAGATCACTGTATCCACTTCACATCTGATCCAGACATCCGGGAGTTAATAATGGAGTCCTTGCAACATTCTGTGTCACCTCGCACTACCATCTGAAGACTAGCAATAGCTCGACGAGGACTGTATACACCCATCCATTAGCTTGTGTTAATAGCACAAGAAAAAGCAGCAGTGTTAGAAGTGGTGCTGTGACCATGAAGTATGGACTGCTGATGAATAGAATAACGACCAATCGCTGTTGGGCGTTACCTTGGATGACCATGGACGGAGAGTAGGGTGGGGAGCTTGGGAGTGGTTCCATTTTGGTGGTTGTGAATAGCCACAGCGGGGCTATTCCTGGCGTCATTTGGCTAACCATTACTAATGACTTCAGCTCTTGGCTGCTAATGACTGAAGGATCTCTGATTCGTCACGCATATCATTTGCCTTCATCTATTACCTGCCATTCAACAGTATTATGGCGCCGTTTTTCAACAGCACAGTCCTCGTTTATTCAGGACGCATGTCTCTACGAACTTCCTACATGCTTATAGATACTCCTACAGCTAGCAAGAACCTCAGATCTTACCCCTGTAGTACTTGTGACGGACCAGCTAGGACCTCTCTGTCCCATAACAAGGATACAAAGGTCCAGTTACAACTGTGCTGGACAGTTTGGCCCATCAGAGGATACAATGCCTTTATGAGACCCCTCTTAAACGAATCAGTCCTAGGAGGTGTGCTGCGTCGCAGTGATAAGTGGGCTCATGCTGCCAAGTTCCTCGTAAATTTGAAACGATTTTGCGGTCATTGAAATCCAATCACATGCCCTTTCAACCTTGCGACGTTTCACTTCACTTCCTCCTCGCCTCCCGAGTGCTTCAATTCTGTCAGGCAGTATGCACGGTGTGTGAAAAATGTACGGCACAAATTGCAGCAAGCGTTTCTCACAAGTAGACGAATAAATTATGTTATATGATATGGGTCTGGAAACGCTTTGTTTCCAGGTTACAACTCATTTTCTCCAACTCATTACTCATGGGAAACACACAGGAACAGAACGTACCAGCATATCAAATATAATTCTTTCTCGCAGATGTTCAGTATGCCCTCCGTAGACATTGATACATGCATCATCTTGCCGTCGTAGTGAATCTAGGATGCGTTGATGTAACAGAGACTGATCATCTTGCACTGGTGTTCCATGCATAGGAACTTTCGAATGCTCGCACAACTAAAAGTCCAGTGGCCGTAGGGGCCAGGCAACTGGTCCATCTCTACATATTTATCTGTCACTGTAGCTCTCATTAGAAGCCAACAGACATTAACAGTAAAATGAGAAGGTGCTTCATGGTGCATGAAGCACGTGTATTGTCTCACAGCTAAAGGCACATCTCCTAACAGATAAGGTAAAACATTCTCTTTAAATTATGATAACTTTGTCCTTTGAGCCTGGGCGGAAGAACGTGAGCTGGATGCTGTGGCCGAGCGGTTCTAGGCGCTTCAGTCTGGAACCGCACTGCTGCTACGTTCGGAGGTTCGAGTCCTGCCTCGGCATGGATGTCTGTGATGTCCTTAGGTTAGTTAGGTTTAAGTAGTTGTAAGTTTAGGGGGCTGATGACCTTAGATGTTGAGGTCATTTTTGAAGAACGTGAGGTCCTACCAAAAAGTCACCAACAATGCGGGCTCAAACATTGACAGAAAATCTGTGCTGATGACTTGGTTCAATAGTTGCGTGGGCTTTGACGTCTGCCCCAAGATTCTAACTTTTTGTTCTTGTGTGTTTCACACAGTTAATGAGTTGCAGAGAATGAGTTGTAACATGGGAGCAAAGCGTTTCCAGACCCATGCTAATACAACATAATTTCTTCGCCTACGTGTGAGAAATGTGTCCTGCAATTTCTGCCGTACATTTTTGTTACACCCTGTTTTCTGGAGTCACATGCGATTTTTCCCTGTATCTTGGAACAATGGGCTGAATAAGAGATTCGCCATAAATGCAGTGTAAGTAAGGGACCAAAATCGAAGAGTGCAATTATTTGCACATCTCTGCTGTGTGGTGTGTGTGTGACACTTCAGGCAGGCAGGAAAGCCAGTCCCACGCAGCTGCCAGGTACCTGAGAGTAGAGGCGACTCTAATGGAAGGGCCGCTAAAAGCACGTGGCATTTGTCTGACTGCTCGGCAGCAGGTAAACAGCACCGGGCGTGAAGGGTTGTCTGCTACGGCACCAGCCAGACGTGCAAACTCTGAATTCTTCAGAGCTCTCCAGCCCCGCAGAGTGCGGTCGGGAACTACTACCAACAACCTCAATCTGTGTGATAATGTCATGCATCTGACCAATGTAAAATTATTTTAAGAGTAAGAATCTGTTCAAATGACGCCCTGGTTCTATCTTTTGCCTTCTGAGGGGTACTAGGCTGGCCAAGAGATAAACATTTCGTTGTCTTCACCTAGGAAGCTATGCGGCAGACATCATTAAACTTTTTTTCTTCTCGTGCTTGTGGAGAATGTTTGGTGTCATCCGACCACCACTGTACGTGGATGCAAATTTCTCTCACTCACAACAGGGAAGGGCAATTTATTACTTAACTACGAAAATACTGGGTGGTTATACTTAAAGAGAAGCTAATTATAGAGCTCCACTGTAGACTGTAATTATCGTATGGCAGTAAAACCTAGTAGATACGGTAATGCGTTAATGCAGAACCGACTTACGTGGGAAAAATATAGTTCCAGTTTTGGCTACAGGGTGAAAATCTGGCACTGTACGCTGTGTGTATGGCGTTATGAAGTCAACCCTGTCATCTGACAAGCAATAATGTGAGTGGACAGTATGGCAATCGAGAGGACTGTGCACTGTTAGTGAAACTACACTCCTTGAAACTGAAATAAGAACACCATGAATTCGTTGTCCCAGGAAGGGGAAACTTTATTGACACATTCCTGGGGTCAGATACATCACATGATCACACTGACAGAACCACAGGCACATAGACACAGGCAACAGAGCATGCACAATGTCGGCACTAGTACACTGTATATCCACCTTTCGCAGCAATGCAGGCTGCTATTCTCCCATGGAGACGATCGTAGAGATGCTGGATGTAGTCCTGTGGAACGGCTTGCCATGCCATTTCCACCTGGCGCCTCAGTTGGACCAGCGTTCGTGCTGGACGTGCAGACCGCGTGAGACGACGCTTCATCCAGTCCCAAACATGCTCAATGGGGGACAGATCCGGAGATCTTGATGGCCAGGGTAGTTGACTTACACCTTCTAGAGCACGTTGGGTGGCACGGGATACATGAGGACGTGCATTGTCCTGTTGGAACAGCAAGTTCCCTTGCCGGTCTAGGAATGGTAGAACGATGGGTTCGATGACGGTTTGGATGTACCATGCACTATTCAGTGTCCCCTCGACGATCACCAGAGGTGTACGGCCAGTGTAGGAGATCGCTCCCCACACCATGATGCCGGGTGTTAGCCCTGCATACGACCATCATTGGCACCAAGGCAGAAGCGACTCTCATCGCTGAAGACGACACGTCTCCATTCGTCCCTCCATTCACGCCTGTCGCTACACCACTGGAGGCGGGCTGCACGATGTTGGGGCGTGAGCGGAAGACGGCGTAACGGTGTGCGAGACCGTAGCCCAGCTTCATGGAGACGTCTGCGAATGGTCATCGCCGATACCCCAGGAGCAACAGTGTCCCTAATTTGCTGGGAAGTGGCGGTGCGGTCCCCTACGGCACTGCGTAGGATCCTACGGTCTTGGTGTGCATCCGTGCGTCGCTGCGGTCCGGTCTCAGGTCGACGGGCAAGTGCACCTTCCGCCGACAACTGGGGACAACATCGATGTACTGTGGAGATCTCACGCCCCACGTGTTGAGCAATTCGGCGGTACGTCCACCCGGTCTCCCGCATGCCCACTATACGCCCTCGCTCAAAGTCCGTCAACTGCACATACTGTTCACGTCCACGCTGTCGCGGCATGCTACCAGTGTTAAAGTCTGCGATGGAGCTCCGTACGCCACGGCAAACTGGCTGACACTGACGGCGGCGGTGCACAAATGCTGCGCAGCTAGCGCCATTCGACGGCCAACACCGCGGTTCCTGGTGTGTCCGCTGTGCCGTGCGTGTGATCATTGCTTGTACAGCCCTCCCGCAGTGTCCGGAGCAAGTATGGTGGGTCTGACACACCGGTGTCAATGTGTTCTTTTTTCCATTTCCAGTAGTGTATTTTACATAAACTGCAGCACTTATAGTGCTGAATTGATGGAGTGTCACCGACTGGAAGGTCAGAGGAGAGACCTGATGTCAATAAATGGCTTAAAGAAGACCATAATGTATTCCAATCACTGGTGACCTTGGTGTGGTACCTGTAAGAGTAAGGTGTCCTATCCCAACGACAGCTATTGACGAGGTTGCTGTTGCTGTAACAGACCATGCAGCATGTACCCCAAGTAGTGCTAGTACTCGTGGAGTGTCACGAGAACTGTCCATCCCATGGTCAACAGCAGAGTAAGTTTTGCTTTGCCTATATTACACTCCCAGATCCAGACTGTACATCAACTGATACCTCATGATCTGCAGCAATGTTCTGAATTTGCTCTTCGGCTTTGCCGGCCGTTGTGCCAGAGCTGTTCTTGGCGCTTCAGGCCGGGACCGCGCTGCTGCTATGGTCGCAGGTTCGAATCCTACCTCAGGCGTGGATGTGTGTGGTGTCGTTAGGTTAGTTAGGTTTAAGATGTTCTTAGTCTAGGAGGCTGATGACTTCAGATGTTAAGGCCCATAGTGCTTAGAACCGTGTGAACCATCTTCGGCTTCTGGCTAGGATCAAAGTTGATTACACGTGGCCTGGCAACGTTCAATGGAGTGACGAGGCACATTTCACGCTGCAGGGTGCTGTAGATACAAAGAACTGCCGAATTTGGGGTACTGCTGAAAAACGTGCTGTGCACAAAGAGCCACAGCACCCACCGTACGTGACAGTGTGGTGTGGATTCACTAGCACTTTTATTCTCGGTCCATTCTTCTTTCAAGAAAATATACCTAGACGGCCTGTCAAGTGTACCGTGAAGTCTGCACGATATCGAGACCTCCTCTTACAACACGAAATTCCTATTTTGGAAGAGCGTAGCTGTGAGGAAACCACTGTTTTCATGCAATATACTTAATAATAAATTCAACATTATGCCTTTCTCTCTTGTCTGACCTTTCCTGCTCACAACGCGTTCCTAATCCATAACTTGTGGAAATTTTTCTTGCATTTACAGCGCCAGATTTACACCTGGAGGCCAACAGTAGAATTAATTATTTCTCAGAGTAAATCGATTCCGCATTAATGTATTAGCGTATCTACGAAATTTTGCAGCCACACCAAAATTACGGTACACACTGGACGTTCATTAGTGTGTGCGATTTTATTCCTTGTCTCATAGTCAAGACATGGTTCAAATGGCTCTGAGCACTATGGGACTTAACATCTGAGGTCATCAGTCAGCTAGAGCGTAGAACTACTTAAACCTAACTAACCTAAGGACATCACAGACATCCATGCCCGAGGCAGGATTCGAACCTGCGACCGTAGCGGTCGCGCGGTTCCAGACTGAAGCGCCTAGAGCCGGCCGTCTCATAGTCGAAGGCTCATCCAGAAAGAGTAAGTTAGGCATTTCCATATGGAGTTCCTTGGTAGGATCTGAGAATCATAGCACACCCGATCAAGATTACGTGTTTTAGAGTTTAGTGTGCTGAGATTAGGGTTACTCACATCTTATTTATTCATTGTGGGTCTTGTCGACCTGATGTACTATTCCGTTAAATTTTTTCGATGTTCACTCCTATCTGTCGTCCCTTTTGTTTTTCTTGTATCTTTCTTACTCTTCTTAACGTGTAGCTTTCTCCTTTTTTGTGTGTGTGCTCGTTAATTTGGATCAAGATCATAGATGACTTCTTCTAGTTACTAATCCTTAATGGTTTAGTGAGAACCGACACCCTAGACACATTTATTAATACCAGGGGCCCATTTTCCCATTATATGGTCCTTTGCACAACATATTTCGGTATCTATCTGTCAGACCTGCTGGAACAGATTTTTAAAACACTGAAAGATTCGTTGGCTGGAGTGGACGTCTCGAAACTGGTTACACGTGGTAGACATAGTTTTGAGTACTGGTGCAGAATATTGCTTGCATATCGCAGAGTGAAAACTGGATACGAAGTACTGGTAGTGCTACGTGAACTGCGGTTTCTCAGTTTACAAGCGTACAAAATCACCAAGACATCTGGCGTAGCATCTGCATTGCGTAAAAAATTTTGTGTTACGTTTGACACTGCTTTAATCTAAACAAATTTGTCCCAATATTTTATCCGCCATGCACCAAGGGCCTGTAACCGACTGAGGAAAGTAAACTGGAAATAGTCTTACACGAGTTTCATGTAGCGTTCGTTCCACTGGCCCTCGTATCTGACTCTCCAAGTGGGAAAAAAGTCTCTTAGTTGATACCGTGAGATAGTGAGGAAGTATCTACTGAAATCATTTAACCAACCTTTTACGGAAGAACTGAATTACTCAGTCTCCTCTGCACCACACACATGGGATACGAACATTTCAGTTGTTTCTTGCCCCAGCGACCAACATAGAGTACAATCTAACTCTTATCTATTAAAGATAGTTTAGCTCTCATTAATGGGGAAAGTATAATGCTCCAATCTCCACGTTGTTTTTGACTGGCTGCCTTGCCTATGTATATAGTTTGGTTAAGCATATTTCTGCTGTTCCTGCTTCTCCACTGGTTGGTAGGTGTTATCTCTCGACGTGATTCTTTCTTGTTGTTATCACTTGGGTAGTTCCTCCTCTCTTGCTGCCCGGTGCGTGATGTGGCTACTCACGTAGCAACTCCGCTCATCTGCAGGTCGGTCGCCGGTGCACCTGATTGCCCAAGGTATTGACGAATTGGCTCCGCTAGGTCTGCGTAATTGCCCCCGGTACGAACGGTAAAGGAAACATTCGTTTTTCAACTGCTACAGTACACAACCACGTGCTTGCGAAAGCAGACTTCTTGCGGCATTTAATTTCTAATATATTGCCCAAGTGAAATCATATGTACTTCCTGATTTCTTAAAGCAGATAAATATTTAATGATGACACTAACTGAGTACTGATCCTCTATTCCAATAAATATAGCTTGTACGAGTTTTCAAATAGAACTTTAGGTAGTCGTTGTCTTCTGGACTGTAGTTTATGTCGTCACTATACCCGCTAATCACACACCAGTTCCTTTTAAATTAAGTACATCTTTATCATTTTATAGCACAAATATGGTGCGAATGTCTAGATCGTAGCTTAATTGTACAGGGTAGATCAATGGTTACATTTCTGCGGGGAAATTTAGAGAAAAACGTGCAAAACGTTGAACGTAAAGTTAGAGAAACTTTCATACGATGTAAATATTCTGAAGTGTATGCACTGTTACAATTTCAGTTTTGTAGCTTCAGATTTCAGCGGAGGTGAAATTTTGGAAAATCATCAATAACTTGAAAAATATTTAACACAATTCTACAAAAATGTCTGTGCAATAGTTACATGCTAAACTAAACATGCTACTAATATTTCAGCTTTGCATCTTCATATCTGAGCAGAGGAAATTTGTTTAAAATACAGATTTTAGCGGAAGCTTATGAACTGAGAAGGTTCAAGCTCAAGGTTACTTAGTTTTACATATTTCTTAACCGTCTTAGTAACAAATCAAGTTGTTTTAAATTATAAAAGTATTTAGTAGGCTGTTGCGCAAGAGTATGGCGGCGTGTGCAGACAGTAACTAGCGCGAAACATGTACGATAGCGCAGTGCCTTTATTATTCTGAATTGCAATGAAACGTTCCTTCAGACATGCACGGAACTTTGTATCGTGATTCGGAATAAAACAGGCACTGCACTGTCATATTTATTAGCCGACTTCGGGCGAACGACTTTCAAGTACACTGTCACCCCTGTATGTAAATATACATAATGGATCTAAGAGTACTGGTTGTAGACACATGGTTGACGACATGTTGATGTACGTGTCTGGCCTCGAGTCGTACTCGGATATCCTAATGGTAAGGAGATCGTTGGCGATAAGCGGAAGATCCAGGTTCGGGTCACCGTCTGGCACAGATTTTCATTGACTTATGTCGATATAGAACAGACACCATATCCATACAAGTATATAGTTCTGGAAATACCGGCCATGACCTTCTACTCTGCGAATGCACACATATTCCCCGAACTCTTACGGGACTTGGTAAGAATGTCTTCCAGCAGTAATGAGTGTGTTGAGGTGGGGCATTACGAATGTAATGTGTGGTAGCAGTCGCACCATCTTCTGTGCCCTCGGTGGCTCAGATGGATAGAGCGTCTGCATGTAAGCAGGAGATCCCGGGTTCGAGTCCCGGTCGGGACACACATTTTCATCTGTTCCCGTGCCGGCCGCGGTGGTCATGGGGTTCTAGACACTGCAGTCCGGAACCGCGGGACTGCTACGGTCGCAGGTTCGAATCCTGCCTCGGGCATGGATGTGTGTGATGTCCTCAGGTTAATTAGGTTTAAGTAGTTCTAGGGGACTAATGACCTAAGATGTTAAGTCCCATAGTGCTCAGAGCCATTTGAACCATCTGTCCCCCTTGATATATATCAACGCCCGTCAGCAGCTGAAGGTATTAATATAATTCTAATTTGATTTTCATTGATGTCATTCCATTATACTGCTAAAGGTAGTTTATATTCGCAACTGCTAATACATTTCATCTATGTCACGCGAAAAATGGCCAAAAGTCACAAGTTCATGTGACGTGTAACGTAAGTTAATGACGTTACATTTGTGCCAAATTTCACCACAATTCTTCATAAGGCCATCATGGACGTGAAAAACACGATAGGCGGATCGTAACAGCGCATCTTACCCACATTTAAACTACTCTCTCGATACCTCTCGACAACAGAACCGCAACACCCAGACCTGAAATCACTTTGATTTCTTATGAACGGCCGAGGAAGATTTTTAAGGCACAGCCCCGCTCACAATCGACACGAAAAGGCTTCAGGGTGTGGCATAAAGGGGATCGATGAAACCACTCCTTCCTTGGGGTGTTCATTCCCTTTTCGATATTGAGAAAGGGAGCTCATAGTGCCATGAGCAAGAGGACATCGTTCTTGACAATCTTTATCAGTGGTGACACATCTGGAGGTTTGAACAAGTCTCTAAGGACATTGTGGAACTGCATCCACGATGAATGTGATGGCAAGCCTGTGGAATGCAGCGCGACGACAATTTTTGCTATCGTGTACAGGTTGGAATCACTAGGGACCGTCGAAAATTATTCGACGAAATGTGAACGTAATGCGAAGCAACGATGCGAACTTATACATTTTAGACCTTCCTATTTCTCGTCCGGCTGTGTTGTGATCATGAGGGGATAGGACCATGAAACATGCGTGAACGAAACGACAAAGGTACCCTCTAAGACGCCCTGGTTCGGCAACTCTGTCAGTGTCACCCGCCCACCCGTGTTCAGACTTTTAAAAACGAACGCTTAAGGGTCGTAGGTGCTTTCAGACAAGAAAACCCTAGACACTCGTCCGATTCCAATTTTCTGCTTGTAGGCGCTTGGGACTATTTCGCAAGTTTTATCTGTAAAGGCACATTTTTGAAGTGTGGCAGAGTGCCACCTAGGGTGTTGTCGATGTAGTTGCTCTTAGTGACCTTTTGTCATTTTATTCACGTGTATGTGTCAATGTGCCCTCCCCATTTGCATCCCTCAGGAGGGCGGTAATAGGATGCATAAGAATAATATGCTGCTTCGGATCAAGTTTAAATTTCGTCGAATGGTTTTCAATTATCCCTGATCTTTCCACCCTTTACGAGAGAGCAAAGGAGTGCGATCACATTAAATGGGGATACTGAGAAGAGCTGAAACGTCCGGCGCTGTGAGCAGCGTCAAAGGTTGTCGAGAAATTGTCCTCACCCTCACTGTAAAATGAACTGTCGTTTTCCACCGCGAAATGTGCATACATCAACGCCCCAAGGAAAGGGTAGGTATCGTTGACGCTCTTTATGCCACCCCCTCAGGCCTTCTCCTGTCGTGCCTGCAAAGTTTTCCTCGGCCGTACGTGATTTCTACACTACACTGGTTCTGACCTCCGTCGCAGATGGCGGCAAAAGAAGGGTAAGAGAGGCTGTGAAGACCTCCCCTTCGTGTAGCACCTCCACGATGGCGTTGGACAGATCTGTGGTGCATTTTTGCGCCTATCTGACATCGTTAACCTACCTTATACGTCACATGAACGTTTGACCTCTATCCTTTATTTCGCATGTGTCGACATCTTGTTGTTTGAAGATTCATAGAACCCAAGGGTGACGCCGCAGGGTAACACGCCTTTGCACCGGTACAGAGAAAAGTTGAAGGCAAAATTTCAAGCATCTGCGTCGCAATGTGAGAAATCTGTCGTCTTTCGATAAAGTGATATTTTAATTCTGTAGGGACCGAGAGAGGGAGACAAGGCACGAGGCGAGTCACTTGGCTATTTACTCGTTTCTCCTATCAAAGAATGTCTGCGAAGTATGCTTTGTCACATACTGTTCTACAATGTGTGCGGAGTATATACGTAGATATAAGATCGAAAGGTTTGTAGGCTCTTCTTCCAATCCACCGTGTAAATGCGAGTCTCGGAAAGCGTTCGGTAGCAAAAATTCACTGCTGTAAATCATAGCAACTTTGTGACACTTTTCATGTTGTTTTTTTTAATTATAGAAACGCTTACTCTTCCTTAGATGTCACTGTCATTTTGTGATGTAATTATCCTTTACTTGTTAAGTGCAATATCTTTTAATCAGAATTGCTGTGTGTGAAAACCAGAATTACACTACATAAGTCGTACCTTGATGTGCCTATTTGTAGTGCAATTTGTGACACTTGCATTTCTACTTAAGTAGGTCATATATTTAGGTCTTGTTCGAAAGCTGTAATTGTGGAGATCTCTTATATGACAGATAACTGCATACAAAGTAACTTAAGACAGTTTGTTAAGAGATAATGTTACAGATAACCTTTATTCAGAAATTAATTATAACATTGCGATGCAGCCCAAGAGTAGCAGCATTCGAAATAAAACACAGTTTAAACCTCAATACTTAGCCGTTTCAGCAACATCCAAAGTATTTCGTTTGCCTCTTTCCTTTGCGGCATTCATTTTACAAACTATTTCATTTTTGTACCAGTTTTCATCTTTCGTTGTCGGCCGTCTCCGTCACATTAACAAAAGCGCAATCGTTCCTGATTTTTGTTATTACAGCTGGATTATGTCCTCCCTCACACATCACCACCACAAAGATCTCCACCATCTTGCCGTCTTCCTTGAAATTCTCAGTTTCCTACGCGACATCAGCTTCAAAGTCCGGACATTCAAACAGACTGTAATATGGTTCATCATACACTGCATTATCGCTTTCACCAGAGCTGCAAGTGACGCAACAAACTGCCTTCGTTTATAACTTCATACTTGTCAACTGAGGGTGGGTTCAGCAAACTTTATGTTTTGTAATAGCAAAATCAGCCAACGAGCTTCGTAGATAAAGGGCGGAAAAACTCTTTCTAGGGGTGACATTGACCTATTTTCTCCTTTATATCTGCTTTCTCGTCATATCGGCTCTTTTTTAGCAAGGTGCTCTATGAAGCTGTTACTTCTCTTCTTTGTAACAGTTCATGATCTTCTTGATTAGAGACACCGCATATCCTAATTAAGACTTCCTCTCTAAATTCTGGATTCATTCCACATTTCTTAAATCCCACATGCAGATTTTGGCCATTATTCTTTACGAGTCTCTTTACCAAACCTGGTAACTCCTGTTTAGCCTTTGTTGCACACCTCGTACCAGTTGAGGACTCCAATAAATGAAGATTACTTTCAACTCCCTCTTGAGGGTTTGGTAGTATGCCACATACCAAGGCTGCAACAAGTGTATTGCATTTGCTGGTAAAGCTATGAAACGGATATTATCTTCCGGTACTGTCTACTAACTTCAGCATTCAAGTGACAGTTCACATTATCGCCTTTATGCTTTCTTTCCTTCTCAGAATGAGAAGTGAAACGTTCATAAAAAAAATCGACAAGTATGCTGTAGTCAAACCAGCCGGATTAAGTGCAATTGTACGTAGCACCCAAACGGCCACCTTCAATCCACGTGCTCCACAGTAGAACTGTAGTTAATGTAAAGAGAAGCAACCTCACCGTCAGCATCCCTACAGAACATGGTGGAAGTACAGACTTTGGTGGCATTCTTTAGGTTCTCGGGATACTTTACGTCCATATTTGCAATGATTTTAATGGATTGATGATCATCCAAATGATTACTATAGTCGTAATTCCGGATATTGGGACTTGGAACGTCTTCAGTTTCAGGACAGAGATGATCAAAACATATGTTTACTGCATTTTTATCAACAGCCGCCCTAGCAGTCGGTATGATCTGAACAAATCTCTGGCGCAGGATGCTACGGCGAGTCGTAAATGCGTTTAGCCTTTCAGTTCCAGGAAAATTATTCTAATAATTTAGACATTTCTTCGCCCACGGCACAGATATGCCTCCACTTTACTGGTGCATCTCATATCAAATCCGGTGGGGAAAAAATTGGGCATCATTAAACAATGAGAAACAAACATATCCTCATTTGTTTCAGAAAATACGGTAGGATGATCTGGTGTCAAGGCATATTAATTTTTCATTTTCATTCATATTGTATTTCTGTGTACCCTATACCTAAAAAAAACATTGAAGTTACAACACACTCCAGCAACTGATATCGTAACCACAACAGAAACGATGCTAACTTATTTCTCAGCTGCATTCCGAATATGTAACTTAGATAATTTAACCTTATAAGATGCTTCCTTATAAGCTTCCGCTGTGTAATTGCGATATGGACGTGAGCTGACTCTTCTTCCTGGCTTTGGAGATATTTTATGATCTAAATGTGAGAAGAAAACCGGAAATACAGATAAATCCAAAAATAACTGATCTGTAATTTCACAGGACTACTTGGTGACAGCGCTTTTGTGTCACAAATTGTGCACTGTTCCTTCACAATTTCGGAGTATACAGAAGAGTTGCAAAGAAAAAATTGCACTACATCTACGATTTCTAACACATAAGGTGCAACCACATAATACTTTAAACTAAACTCACCTCAATTACACTGGTCTGCTTACTTCTCTCAAGAAAGAAAAGTGTCGGTAGAAAGCTCTTTAGTGTCTTAAGCGGCTCTAGACAACTGCTCTGTGATACCGTTACTGAAGATTCTCAGATACTTTCCAGTTGTTCTAGGAGATGGCAGCACGTAGGCACCGCTACTGTCGCAGGTTCGAATCCTGCCTGGGGCATGGATGTGTGTGATGTCTTTAGGTTGGTTAGGTTTAATTAGTTCTAAGTTCTAGGGGACTGATGACCTCAGAAGTTAAGTCCCATAGTGCTCAGAGCCATTTGAACCATTTTTGAACACGTAGGCCACACAGCCTTGAACTTTTCAGTAGCCTGTCATGTAATGCCCGTGCGATTTTAATACATCATGCATCGTATAGGTATCAAAATGGTTTACGGTACCCGATCAGAAAGATGTTATGAATAATTGATCACTGGATTTCACTAGAAGCGAACCCGCCACTGTGGAAGGGTGGCGGGAGTATTCCGGAGTCAGTAGAGAAACAGAAACAGCAGAATGGGTCGCTCAGAAGAACTCTGTGATTTAGAACGTGGGCTAGTCCTTGAATGTCACCAGAGCAACAAATCCATCAGCGGCATTTCAACTCTTCTAAATATGCCCGAGTCGGTATTTGATGTGATTCTGTAGTAGCACCGTAGAGATGCAGCAACAGGTGATGCAAAACCGGAGAGACCTCATACACTGACGGACAAGGACTGTCAATCATCCGGAGGGTAGAGTAAAAAAATCACATGAAATCGATGGAAGAACTGACTTGTGAGATCCAGTGTGCTACCATCTGTCCAGCTAATATTGGGATTATAGAGGAAAAATGTATGGAGTACGACGGTCGAGCAGCTCCTCAAAAGCCACACATTTCAGTAGTCAATATTAAGCAGCGATTGTTATGGTGTAATGAGCGATGCCACCGGATACTGGATGACTGGTAACGTGTGAGTTGAGTGATAAATCACACTGTACCATAAGGCAATCCGAAAGGAAGGGTTGGTTTCGGCGAATCCCTGTAGAGCTTAACTTGTCATGTTTAGAGGTAATGTCAACAGTAAAGTACGGAGGAGGCGACGTTACGGTATGGCGGTGTTATTCGTGGTTAAGGTGCGGTTCCATCATTGAGCTTAAAAAAAAAAAAACGCTAAATCGAAAAGGATCGGAACTTCTCTCTTAGCATTGTGTTCTGCGTACAGTAGCGGAACATTGCGGGGATAATGGCGGTTTGTATCAGCAACGCAGTGCACTCTGTCGTAGAGCAGCTTCTGTGAGGCAATTGTCGCTAGAAAATAACATTCCAGAAACAGACTGGCCTACCTAGTGTCCCGACCTGAAGTAAACGCATACCTCTGGGATGAGTTAGAATGTCGACTTCGCTCCAGACCCCAGCGACCAACATTATTACCTTGTCCAGTTTCGGCTCTTGACGAAAAGTGACCTGCCGATCCTCCACACTCATTCAACCAAAGAAAGTATTCCCTGAAGAGTTCAACTCGTTAAAAAACCGAACGGCAGATACCCTATAGTACTGTGCACATGTACTTTTTGGTTATAATTAAAGTGCAACTGGTCACAGAGGTTCTGTGTGGGCAGTAAAAATCGTATGGCAGCGAACGTGGTAACTATGCTAACACGTTAACGCGCAATTGATTTACGATGGAAAAAATTAGTTCCAGATTTGGACACCAGGCACAAATATGGCGCTGTGCAGCATCACATCAACGTCCTTATATTGAACAAATTAGTAATTGGCAATTAATAATAAAATAAACATTATACCTTTCTCACTTGTTTGACCTTTCCTGCCCACATCCAGTTCCTAATCCATTACACACGGAAACATTTATATGTGTCTTTCTTGGAACTAATTTTTTTCCATCTTAAATCTGTTCCGCATTAAATTATTAGAATATCTACAAAGTTTCACTAAAACTAAAACTACTAAACACCGTCCGAACAGGCCTTGGAAGGCCCAACGGTACCGACCAGCCACCGTGTCGTCCCCAGTCCAAAGGCGTCACTGGATGCGGATATGAAGGGGCATGTGGTCAGCACATCGCCCTCCCAGCCGTAAGTCACTTTGCGAGACCGTACTAAGTTTCTCTGCCATACATAATTACAGCCTCACTGAACCTCTGTGAGTAGCCGAACGTATTTCATAACCACCTGATACATGTGCGGACGCATTTATCAGACAGTGTGTATGGGGACTAGTCTCAGAGTACCTGGCTGTCAACCAAACTCATTATCCACCGGGTAATAACTAGAAATTGACAAAGGCGTGCTTCACTGACTGTGGTAGTCTTGTGCATTTTGCTGCAGCAAGTGTGCTTCTCTAGTGATGTCCCACGCCTCGAAAATTATATCCTGTATATGTGCCCTACTGGAAAGGATGCTGTCAAATCAGATGAGGTGGAGTAAATTTTTCTGTGATGAATTAATTTCATAGAAAACAATGATAACGAGGTGAAGAAAGAAACAGAAAAAATGATAGCGAGGTTAAGAAAGAAACAGAAAAAATAGTCATTGACTCAAACAAGTTCCTTCCTATATTAAATGAACTTGTCGCCCCCCCCCCGTCCCCAAATACACATCTCCCCACCCCTTTACAAATACAAAATACAACTTCAACTTCTAAGCAGTTCTCCTACCAACAGATTTGCACGAAACAGTCCATTTCTGATCTTGTGTACATACTATATGTTATAATCATTTAATCAACATTACCCAGATTTTATTATTTTCAGTTTACCTAATGTGATTAAAGACATACGGAAAGAAGAAAAACTATCAAGATATGAGCTCTCAAAAGAGCATAGTGTGTCTGGAGGATTGTATTCCCATTAAATCACTTTTTCCTTGATTTTACAGGCTCTGTGGTTACCTTGACAACACCATGATGCTGAGGATGGGCTGCGCCTTGATTTTATGTCTCATGGGTAAGTACTGCTTACTGGTAAGTGTTTACAACTAAATCGGAATTCACATTTCACTGCCTATGGTGAGAATTAGCGTTACTTTATATGGAAACGTATCTGTGAGATGTAATTTCAAATTCATGTAAGGATTTGAAAATGAATTCAGTTCAAAAACAATGAATGACATTTTTCTAGTAATTTCAGTAAGCAAACTGATGCCGCGCCAAACAAAAATTCTGTTATGAATCTGAGCATGTAATCGTACGATACAAACAGCAGTTACAACGAGAATACCATTAGATTATTAGTGTGTAATGGAAAATGTTGTCATTCTCGTGGAAGTGACACTATTATAACTGCGTTAGTTTGCATGTTAAGGACTGCTAATTCACAAGAGGGTACCTTGCGTTACTGCATCTTACATTTTATTTTAAATTAGGAACATAAATGCAATCAGACGAAACGATTGGTATAACAGACAGCGTTTACGAAGAGTACATATCGAGCTACTTGTTTTCAGCTTGTTGTGCATTCGAAAAAAATAAAAAGTAAAGTGAATGTTGGAATATTCTTACTCTGACCTGTTAAACTGCCTACAATAGTTACAAATTCTATTACACAGGTTGCATCAGATGCACCTACCGATGTCGATTCATGCAACCTGCAGTTCTACATTTGGCCTTCAAAAACCTCCTCCGAGATTTGTATATTTTCTCGTCCACTACTCGCAAGATATTATCCCTGCTGAAAAAGTGAAGAGGACCTCTTTGTAGGAAATCTACTAAATTTAAATTTTGTACTGGGGTACGCGTACGCTGGAGGTTACGACTTTGCGCTGGGGGCTGCGGTTTTGAGTTTTTCAAAAAAATTTTGCAAAAGTGACCTTCAAATGCACCACCACCCCTCCCTCCCCCCACTCATCCCTCAACAGTGAGGATTTGGATGGTTGGTTGTTTGATTGGGACGGGGGGGGGGGGGGGGAGGGTCAAATTGCGAGGTCATAAGTCCCATCGGATTTGGGAAGGATGGGGAAGGAAGTCAGCCGCTCCCTTTTGAAGGAACCATCCCGGAATTTGCCTGAAGCGATTTAGGGAAATCGTGGAAAACCAATATCGGGATGGCCAGACGCGAGTTTGAACTGTCATCCACCCGAATGCGAGTCCTGTATGTTAATCACTGTGCCACCTGGCTTGATAGTCAGGACCTATAGTACGTTGTCCGTGGTACTCACTCATATCACTGTACAAAAATTTCCGACCTGTTATGGTGCGTATTGATTGAACCAATACGCCACCTGCATAGTCGGCTATCTCGTTAACATTATCAATTTAAACCTGCCCTTGAGGGACGTTAGAAAGAAAAACGACTTCTGTAAACGTAAATATGTGTCGTCGAATTTGAACACTTCTACAAGAAACATACAAGCGTTTAGTTCATCCTTTATTTTTAAGAACCCAATGATATGCACACAAATGGTCTTCGTCGACCCTTCAAAATAAATAAATAACCAACTCTGTGACTCCTCCTTAATAGGGATATAAGTTCAGAATTAAACACAAGTACTTGGAAGAACAAAAGCAAGGATTTCGTACTGAGAGTTCGTTCACTACTTGCTGACTATCCAATGTTTATGTCCTCGCTCTCCTTGAGCGGAGCAATAGGAACATGTTGCCATTATAGCGTTGGGCAGTTGGCTGTTAGCGGCGCGTAGCGTTGCGCAGTTGGAGGTGAGCCGCCAGCAGTGGTGGATGTGGGGAGAGAGATGGCGGAGTTTTGAAATTTGTAAGAGTTGATGTCATGAACTGATATATATATATATATATATTATGACTATTAAGGTAAATACATCGTTTTTTCTCTATTACAATCTTTCATTTGCTAACTATGCCTGTCAGTAGTTAGTGCCTTCAGTAGTTTGAATCTTTTATTTAGCAGGCAGTAGTGGCGCTCGCTGTATTGCAGTAGCTTGAGTAACGAAGATTTTTGTGAGGTAAGTGATTTGTGAAACGTATAGGTTAATGTTAGTCAGGGCCATTCTCTTGTTGGGATTATTGAAAGTCAGATTGCGTGGCGCTAAAAATATTGTGTGTCAGTTTAAGCACAGTCGTGTATAATTTTTCTATGGGGATGTTTCAATGTTAGTTACTGACTACACGAGTTCTCGGTTTCTACAGTCTTGTCAAGCGAGTGTGACAGATTACGAACAGTCTCGCTATCCGGTTCCGAGGTCCCTTGACGACGACGGTGACATGCAATCGGCTGTGTTGGTTCCGGAATAGACTTCCTCTCTTGGTTGGCTGCTTTGTAACTGCCGTGATCGCCACGGACGCAGTCCTAAATATCCTGATTGGCTACCCGCGATGTTGGCCGATGTAGCAAAAGATTCGTGGTATGAGTTACCTCTCTTGCTGATTTACACGCCCTCTGTACTGTGGTCCGGTGTACGCAAAGGCCCTCTGCATATCGAGCTGCAAATGACAGGCTTGGAATGTCGTGTAGTAGCAGGGGCTGAGGTGGCAACCAGCCCGACGGTGATGTGTTGCCGTGTGCCGTCGGCGCCTGACACCTTTTGCGACGCGCAAAGGCCTTCTGCATATCGCGCTGCAAATGACGGGCTTGGAATATCGTGTAGTCGCAGGGGCTGAGCTGGCAGCCAGCCCGACGGTGGTGTGTTGCCGTGTGGCGTCGGCGCAACGCTCCACGTACATGGAAGTTATTTCGTGATACCTTAACAAATCCTACCATCCTGTCCCTTTCTCTTGTCAGTGTTTTCCATGTATTCCTCTCCTAACCTGTCCTCCTGAGAATCTCCTTATTCCTTACCTTATCAGTCCACTTAATTACATTGGATTTAATACAAAAAAATCATGTTCATTTTTCCGTAATACTCGCAGTTTGCGCAAAGCGAACGAGAGAATATACAGATGTCACATATTATTTTTGAATTCCAGGCAGCTCTGCATAAAACGACACGGTAGGGGCAGCTGAATACGCTGTATATGATCCTGATATAACGATCTTCGGTTGTGTATAAGTTTAACAAGAATTTGCATTTTTAGTTTGCAGACAAGAAACTATATTGTGTCGTTGCTGAGACATGTTTCATGCGCCATGATATTAACCATTAGGTGGAGAAAGCATGTATACATTTATAAATGACATTATTGCCTGCGACGACCTGTGCATAGCAACAACATTTTCACCGCTATCATGCTACCATAATGTGCCTAAGGCGGAGTACAAAGCAAAAGTAATCAATAATGAACGGTATTAAACATTCTAGGCGATAGTGAACATCATCATCTAGCTCCACGATAATGTAAGCTGAGCCATGCTTGATGTTTCCGCTTCAATGTACACAAGTACATCTGGTTAGCCACCTCGTGATGTAAATACCTGTATAGTGTGTCTGATAAAGCACTGTCTGTTTTAAAATTAATTTAACTTTGCTATTAGCCAAGTGACAATATTGAAATATAATCATTGTAGCGTTTTTATTTGATATCAATTACATTTCCACATAACCGTCGGCGCTGGGAATGTGATTTAGAAACTGGTTTGGCACGGCTACTGCATGGTTCAAATGGCTCTAAGCACTACGAGACTTAAGGTCTAAGGTCATCAGGCCCTAGACTTAGAACTACTTAAATCTAAGTAACCTAAGGACATCACACACATCCATGCCCGAGGCAGGATTCGAGCCTGCGGCTGTAGCAGCAGCTCAGTTCTGGACTAAAGCGCCTAGAACCGTTCGTCCATAACGGCCGGTGGCTGTTGCATGTCCCGTGAATCTTTTCTGAACATACAAACGGTTTTTACTTCAAATTCATCCAATAATTTTTGTTCTTGCGATACACCTCTTCGTATGGAAAGGAAAGTTTCAGAGGATGTTAGATATGAATGGCGTTAGTTTCCACTCAGAAATAACCTTCAAACATCGCTGCACCTTGTAAACAGGACAAACAAATTATCAATGGCTTAATGATGACGTTTTACGTTTGTTGACTTAAGGGAAAAGTTGAACTGTAAGCTCTTCACCCACTGTCAAACAGTCCCTGCCACTAGCTGTGCACTAATACCGTTGCTCTCTTTTTATAATTTAACATACGTACCATGCAATGAAGAAGTAGCTGTGTCTTCCAATACCTCTAACGCCAATGTGCGTCAGAATTAAGTTCCAGTGCAGTCACTTGACTGAAAGGCCTAATGAAGTTGAGACAATCTGAGAACAAGGGCTGATTCATCAAACTCCTGTCATTCTCTGACAAAGCCAAGAATGTAAATTAGAGAAGATCACTGCTGTCAGCTGCAGCAGGGCATTTAGCGACGAGTGAAAATGTATACCGGACCGGCATTTGAACTCGGAATGTCCTGCTTTCTACACAGGTGCGTTACCCACTGCGCCATCCGGTCACTGCCGTATTGGAATTGTGCGTACTATCTAGGCATGCCTCACAGCCGATCCATATTCACATCAATCGCCACCTGTCCCACAGGAGATCGCAGGTATTTCTGATCAGTAATGAAGAAGGTGGATCCATTGCCTGGTTAGGCGTATCAATTATACGAATGCGTAGTGTCTGTTCTTTCGGATGTCAGAAAGAACAGACACGAAACATTCACATAAAAGCCAAAAATTACTGTGGTTTGTTGTTTGCGATGGATGATGGTAGTAATTCGAAATGAAATATTTCAATGAAAGGAATGATTATTACATCGTTGTTCGACGGGGTAATTGGTAAAAATTTACTGAGAACAATTCATACATCAAACTCCGAGAGTTGGTACAAGCTATGAAATACGAGATGTATCGACATCTCTAGGAGTATAACTTCGTGTTTTACTGATTCTACTGGGGTACGGCAGTACTGATAGACTGCTGCGAATGCACCTAAAAGTGCAGGCAATAAGGTGAACAAGTGGCGTACAAGAAATAATTGTCTCGTGTGTGGCCTCTACCACTCTACTAATTTAGATGACGTTCAGAATGTTATTTTTAATGGAAGTATAGTAAATATGGCAAAGCAGCAGTTAATTTTCATTAGCAAAGATGTGTTTAAATGTGTGAATTTTTAAGGGACCAAACTGCTGATGTCATCGGTACCTAGACTTACACACTACTTGATCTAACTTATGTTAAGAAGAACACACACACGCGCATGTCCGAGGGAGACTCGAGGATGAGCAAAGAAGTATCCATAACATGATATACTTTCGAAACAAGAACAGCAAGTCAGTAATGAAAATAAATAGTGAGCAGACCACAAGAAAAACTTATTTACAGGCAAAATTTGTTTGTTCATGGAAAATTTCTTTATGACCTTACATAGATCTCGGTTTACTCTATTACACAGCCGGTCAACACAATAGACAAACAGAAAAGTGATCATTTACGTATCCTTAATAAAAGAAAAGTATGCAGCAAATGTAAACTGTTGTTCACTAAAACTGCAACACCAAACAGAACAGTGAACAATTAAATTTTACTTATTTTGATCATACAAGATGAACACGTTAGGTCAGCGTTTCTCAAACCCTTAGTATTCAAAACCCAATTTTCAGTCATAATTTTCTGCGTTCAATCTCCGCCTCCCTTTCCCTCATACAGTAACTGCATTAGGCATTACATTTAAGGGTAATAGGGGGTTATAGAGTGCGTGAAGTTCAGTACACACACACAGCTATGATCTCTGGCACCAACAGTGGATCTAACACGATGGGCATCAATTTGAAAATACATCCGATGAAAGATGTGGGTAAGTCATTCGATGCTGCTTCAACAATATATATGAGCTGATGAGTCGTAGAGGCTAGCGACGAGTGGTGTGGAAATTTTTCCGCAATTCATTACCAGTGGTTTTCAGTGGGTGGCAACATCATTCAATGCGACGGTCTTACACCACCTTACTGGGACGGACTGTGTGCTAATTTTACGGGTCGGAGTCAGTGTTTTGTTGCATCATGATACATCTCATCCACGTACTGCGTCCTTCGATGGCCGAACAGGTGAAAGCCGGAAAGTGTGTAATCTTGGCTGTAGGGCTGATGAGGAAGAACAGTCCAACGAAGTTTTGTGAGCTCCTCTCAGGTGCACAGACGTGTCAGACGCCCATTTCAACATTGTTTATTTATTTATTTTATTAACAGTACAGAGTAACCCACCGTCTTGAAATGTACGGCAAGTCGGATGATTCTAAATCTAATAGCAAAGACTCCTCATTATTACAAACTTATTGGTATACAGTTGTTAATAATTTTTAAATAACATAAAGAACATAATACACAAAAATTCCTCTAAGGTTACAGCGAATTGAATGGTTAACAAATGCTTAAATGGTTTTATATGATTTGTTTCTGCCTAGTTTATGAGAATATATGCTATATAGTGAAAATGTCAAAGAAAAATAAAAAAAAATGTTACAATGAGTGTTGTGAAAATAACTTGCAATATGTAGAGGGAAGTGATATACTGTGTAATATAGTATAAGAAGCATGTGGATGATAATTGCCTACTTCTGCCTAATTCAGATGAGAACGTCTCGGTAGAATCTCGAGCTATTCTCATCTTAAATGGGTGGTGTTTATGGGCTTATTGGTATAATGCTGGGAGTGTTGCAGGTCAGGGCACTCCATGATATTCAGCAGCTCTTTGTTTGTCCTATTGTTGGTAGTTGTCGTATATTTTATGTCATAACTTAGATGAACACAACTGGTATTATACAGAGTAAATACTGAATGAGCACGTGATACATGAAATTCATGAATTTTAGCTTGAGATGAGAAATACACTTATGTTTGTATATTTGTTAATAGAAACATAATGTAGTTCATTGGTACTTGAAAGCATTATTACTTAAATAACTTAATACATTATATTTTTTAGTTTTATACGTACTTTATACATAAAATGCATTTAATACACAAAATTCATTTGAACAATGAGGTGTTTGATTGTAATCCGTCGAACACCTCGAATGAAAGTGCCCACCCGTCCCAAGATTGTAGGAGACAGCTGTGTGGCCGGCTGGCACGCGGAAGATGGGACAGGTTTCTGTGACCTTGTTACGATGATGACAGCCGCGACGCCTCTCCCCCAACGACTCAACATTCTTTTGTTCACTGCCAGCTTTCCATAGACATTCTTCAAGCGCCTATGAATGTCTCAGATGCTCTCGTTTTCCGCCAAAAGATACTCAATGACAGCTCTCTATTGGAATCACATATCCATTAGAGTCACCATTTTGAAGGCTACTTCAAGCACCACCACCTACTGGAACTTCATAAAGCAATAGGGGGTGAAGCGGGAATATTCCACAACTTTCCCAGAACAAATACCGAATTTTTAAAACCCAAATCGGCGGAGAAAATGTATGTGTTGTATTACTTACGGAACGCCCCTCGTATGTGGCAACTGTCAAATTATTGGCTTAAGTTCTCGTGTCGGGTATTCTGTGGCACACCATTACGAAAAACCAAATAATGGGTCTGCATGACGATTACAACGTTACATCTCCTCAGAACATCCGCACACTGATACGCTATTGTGATGTGTACACGGAACTGACACTAGTTTCAAAATAGGACGTTTATCATTCGTGCGTCCAGTGTTGTGTTTGGTAATAAAGGGCTAACCGAGAACTGCAACTACTTGATTTTAACGAGTTCTAGTTATTCTTGAAAACCGGAGCCGATTCTTAGTTTTTTATCTCTCTTTGTAGTGGCAGAAAATTGCTGACACTAACATGTATCCTCTCACTACTAGAACAATGGCAGGAAATGTGACATCTATTTACATTTCTTTTTCAATACAGTGCTGATGATGCTGTTATTTAAAGTAGCTGCGTAGCCTAGCGATTCAGCTCCAATCAAAATATGCTAAAGGTCGTAAATTAAATATTTACCACTGATACATATATTTTCATTTTTATGTCTTTATAAAACTACTTTGATTATTCTTCTTATTTAATTACCTGGTTTCAGTTTAATTATTTTCATTTCTAATTCCGTACGTCTCATTTCATTTATTCTATAAACTATTTTTTCTCTCAGTTTCTTCTTTCTATTGTTCTCCTTTCGTTTGGATACATTGTTCATGCGATTTTCATTTTTCTTTTATATGTTAACTACGTTTTAATTTCTTCCGTTTTATCATTTCATATTTTCGTCCATGATACCGCATTCATTATTTAGAGTCCTCATTTTCCTTGAGTTTTGTTTTATTTATAATCCCTTCTTTCGTTTAAATCTTAATTTGCGTTATTTTGGCCATAGGACAACAACAATTTTTTATGGCGATTATCATCCAAAAGTTCTTCGTTCTTAAGTCTCGCTTTTCATCTGCCGTTTCTGTTCTGGGAACGCGCTTCTCTGCTCTTGTTTCTCATTTCTCCCTTCTCAGGTCTCGTTGTACTCGTTTCTCAGATCTCGCTTCGGGTCTCACTTCTCGTTCCTTTATTCTTGCTTCTAAATTCTTGATTGTATCTTCATTTCCTTTGGCCGAGGTAAGAAGAAAGTTTTTATTCTCTGACTTCTATTTGTGCCTGCTGTCCTTTTTTTTACACGAATTCAGGCAGTATCACTGGTTTGTTAATTTTTTAAACAAATTAGAACATTGATCTGAGGTATGTCTGATAATATACAGGATATTTTGTAGCATCAAAATGATTTAATTTCAGTATAAAATTAAAATTGTAGTGTAGGTGTAAGTGGGTAAAACAGTTTGCAAATAAGTTGTTACGAAAATAGTGATGTTGTTTGAGGAATAATGATACTGAAAGTGGCAACAATCTCTGTAGGCGTGAAGCATTTACGAGTAAAAGCCGTTGGTAAATGTCACGGCGGTTGGGCCTCTGTATATCCAGATATGGAAAGTGGACGCTGAGCAGCCGTTTGTGGTCTCGGAGTAGGGTCAGTAGCTCATTTAGTGGACGGCGTGGTTGGAGTACTGCAGGCGCATGAATTACATTACTTGACGTTGGTGAGCACATCCTTTGTATGGACCGGAATGGTTGTATCAACAGTCTGATTTCTGGTAGATCTGTTGTTCATTCGTCAAAACTAGTTCCAACAGAAATAGCGCATATCATGTGAAACATAAGATTATAATAATGAGCAAAATTCATATGAAACCTGTGGAAGTATATTTCAGCGTATCTCCGGAAGGCCTTGAGCAACACTACATACCATTTAAACAAAATTACTGTAAGGTTGTCCTGGTGTGGCACGGGAAAACGGTGACGTGTATCGAAAACCACCGATGTTAGAGTCAAATTCGCTATCTTTGTGATCTCTAGACCCACTGATAAAATGCCTAAGCTTAGTCGAATATAATAATTGTACATTCTAAAAATATTTAAAAATGAACAAAGCTCTTTGTCGAATACATCGTTGCATCAATATGAACACGCCCACCTTCGTGCTGTATTCGACAAAGTTCTCGGATGCGTATCTGATTTCTTTTGGTTCTATAGAACCGAGTTCTTGATTCCATTCAGTTCTCGTTTCTGCTCATCTCTATGCTAGTTGCGCAACTCACTGCTCACCTTCCGCTACTGAAGACCAAGGAAACCACAGCAATAGTCGCAGTGCTGGCAACCCATACTGCTGGAAACGTCATCGCACTGACCATGCAGACAATCTAATTTCGAAGCATGCCAGTTCGTCGTTTGTTGCATGCTGACTTCATGGCGTTGCAATGTTTACGACCAGTGGTGTAGAACATGAACATAAGATTGTATGCATTGTGTCATCAATTCTGTATCCCTCATCAAAAGTATCCGGACACTGCTATGTATGTGAAATTGACCACTATAAGTCATGAGAAGTGGACCCACCAGCATAAGGAGAGGTGGTGAATGCCATGTTGTCAATAGAGAAGCAATAGCAGCAGAAAGGATCAGTCAAGAAAGCTTAGTGACTTCGAACGCTAACTAGTCCTAGGATGTCACCTGAGTAAGATTTCAACCCTTCTAAAGGTGGCTGAGTCGACTGTTCGTGATAGGACTCTGAAATGGGAACTTGGAGGAACGAGCACAGATAAACCAACATCAGGACGACCTCTTGAACGGACGGAAACGAACCATCGAGCACTGAGCAAGGTGGTTGTACAAAATCACATGAAAACGGAGGAACGAGTCACCCATGAGCTCCAATGTGCTACCGGCTGTCTAGGTCACACAATCACTGTGCCTAGAGAGATAAAAAGAATGTGCTACATTGGATGGGCTGCTCCACAAACGCAACACGATTTTGTAGTCAATATTAAGCGACATTTGAGGTCGTGTAAAGATGGACATCACTGCATAGTGGATTACCGACAGCGAGTGATTTCGAGTGATGAATCATGCTATACCGTGTGACGATGGGATGGAAGGGTTAGGGCTTGGCGAATGACTGGAGAACGTTAATTGCGATCGTGATTAGTGTCATCAGTGAAATAAGGAAGAGGGGATGTAACAGTATATGGGTATTTTTCGTGTTTGGAGAGGGTTGTGGCCTCCGTACTGAACTTAAAAAAATTCTAAATGAAGGAAGATATGAACTCATTTTACTGCAGTGTGTACTGATTACAGTAAATGAACAGCTCGGAGAGAATCTGTTTATCAGCTTGACAATGTCCCTTGTCATAAACTAGCATGTGTACAGCTATACTCTGGGGACAAATATTTACGAAACGGGCTAGGCTGCGCCACCTGAAACTAACGGGACACCTGCGGGATGATTTAGAACATGGACTTCGCACCAGATCTTCTATGGTTTTCAGTTACATTGAGAAATGGATTATCATTCCTCCATAAACTTTCAGTCATCTCAATGAAATTTTCCTTAGCGGAGTTCAAGGCATCATACAGTCGAAGAGTGGACATACCGAACATTGAGGCCCACTAGTAGGTGTCTGGATGCTTTTGGTCAGATACTATGAATGTGATCTTAGTAAGATCATATAAGCAACGTTATTTTCTTACTGCGTTAAATTGGACTAAAAAAATGCTTTCAACGATCACTTCAGTGTGTTCGTCGGGAGAAATTGGTAAAGACGAAGGAAGTTTCACGTTCTACTCGGCATTCACGCTGCGTGAAATGCGACAAAGTTTTGTACCAGTATTTCGTCACGAGGTACTTCGTTTTCAGACTTTATCATTGACTATCTCGCAAGCAGAAGATAAGGAGGTTAGCAGACTACATGTGGATATTGAAACTGTAATTCGATATGTAAAAGGACATGAGAGTCTAATAATCATGTGTAAATGTAACGCTGAAGTAGCAGAAGGAATATAACACAAACTTACAAAAGAACACGTATCCGGCAGAAGGAATGTGAAAGGAGAATATCTACGTTCTACATGAAATTTCAGATATTAGCAGCGAGTACACGGATCTAAAATTACAAGAGAATGACATACATTGAGAAAAGGTGTTCGAAAATGTAAAATTGTGCAATATGTTCGACATTGGCAAGAAAATACACTCCTGGAAATTGAAATAAGAACACCGTGAATTCATTGTCCCAGGAAGGGGAAACTTTATTGACACATTCCTGGGGTCAGATACATCACATGATCACACTGACAGAACCACAGGCACATAGACACAGGCAACAGAGCATGCACAATGTCGGCACTAGTACAGTGTATATCCACCTTTCGCAGCAATGCAGGCTGCTGTTCTCCCATGGAGACGATCGTAGAGTTGCTGGATGTAGTCCTGTGGAACGGCTTGCCATGCCATTTCCACCTGGCGCCTCAGTTGGACCAGCGTTCTTGCTGGACGTGCAGACCGCGTGAGACGACGCTTCATCCAGTCCCAAACATGCTCAATGGGGGACAGATCCGGAGACCTTGCTGGCCAGGGTAGTTGACTTACACCTTCTAGATTACGTTGGGTGGCACGGGATACATGCGGACGTGCATTGTCCTGTTGGAACAGCAAGACCCCTTGCCGGTCTAGGAATGGTAAAAAGATGAGTTCGATGACGGTTTGGATGTACCGTGCACTATTCAGTGTCCCCTCGACGATCACCAGAGGTGTACGGCCAGTGTAGGAGATCGCTCCCCACACTATGATGCCGGGTGTTGGCCCTGTGTGCCTCGGTCGTATGCAGTCCTGATTGTGGCGCTCACCTGCACGGCACCAAACACGCATACGACCATCATTGGCACCAAGGCAGAAGCGACTCCCATCGCTGAAGACGACACGTCTCCATTCGTCCCTCCATTCACACCTGTCGCGACACCACTGGAGGCGGGCTGCACGATGTTGGGGAGTGAGTGGAAGACGGCCTAACGGTGTGTGGGACCGTAGCCCAGCTCTATGGAGACGGTTGCGAATGGTCCTCGCCGATACCCCAGGAGCAACAGTGTCCCTAATTTGCAGGGAAGTGACGGTGCGGTCCCCTACGGCACTGCGTAGGATCCTACGGTCTTGGCGTGCATCCGTGCGTCGCTGCGGTCCGGTCCCAGGTCGACGGGCACGTGCACCTTCCGCCGACCACTGGCGACAACATCGATGTGCTGTGGAGACCTCACGCCCCACGTGTTGAGCAATTCGGCGGTACGTCCACCCGGCCTCCCGCATGCCCACTATACGCCCTCGCTCAAAGTCCGTCAACTGCACATACGGTTCACGTCCACGCTGTCGTGGCATGCTACCAGTGTTAAAGACTGCGATGGAGCTCCGTATGCCACGGCAAACTGGCTGACACTGGTGGCGGCGGTGCACAAATGCTGCGCAGCTAGCGCCATTCGACGGCCAACACTGCGGTTCCTGGTGTGTCCGCTGTGCCGTGCGTGTGATCATTGCTTGTACAGCCCTCTCGCAGTGTCCGGAGCAAGTATGGTGGGTCTGACACACCGGTGTCAATGTGTTCTTTTTTCCATTTACAGGAGTGTATTACATTAACATTCTTCCTATGAGTCCGGCATTTGCTTTCCTACAATTTGTTTTATCAGGTCATTGCACTTAACATAGCTCTAGATAGCTATTGATAAGTATTTTATTGTAGATACTGTTTCCAGAAATTATTAATCAATGTAACTGTGTAGCAGTGAACTTGCCGGCCGAAGTGGCCGTGCGGTTCTAGCCGCTACAGTCTGGCGCCGAGCGACCGCTATGTTTGCTGGTTCGAAACCTGCCCCGGGCATGGATGTGTGTGATGTCATTAGGTTAGTTAGTTTTAATTACTTCTAAGTTATAGGCGACTGATGACCTCAGACGTTAAGACGCATAGTGCTCAGAGCCATTTGAATCATTTTGAGCAGTGAACTTAAAGAGCATCGACGCTTCCTGCTGTGTAGGATGAAAACACTAACAGAATGTTACATTTAGTTAGGGTACTCTGGAAACCAGCTACACATCTGTCGATTTTATTGTGTTAAGGACGACGTGTTGATTTCTGTGTTCAAGGAAGTCTTCAATACTGTTTTTCTTTCTTTTTCTCCCCAAACTGCTGAAGTCAAGGAACACGCATGAATCTGAGCGCCGCTGTCTGCAGCGTTATGGTTCTCATTGAGCAAGGAAGGCGACGTGTGACAAGCGGTACGCAGGCATGTGTGCTGACCGTAGGCGGGTCACGTCTCGGCCTGCCTCTTGTTCGCTCGTTCCTTCCCCGAAGTACGCGGTACAGTGCGACGTTTCTATTAGCAGTGCGAAGTGGTAATTTTATGCCGGCACGTCTCTCTTCAGTTTAGCAGAATCGTGGTGTCAGCACTGTTTACCGTTCGCTTTATGTTTGTGCTTATGATAAATGTTCGCAGGTCCAGTGCCTGTCTGCACAAAATGAGACAGCTAGCGATCTGTCGTCGTAAACCTTGAAAAATAAATGTTAATGACTGGAGAGAGGGATAAGAATTCTCATTGCGTATTATACAGCTACATAATCGATGTGTACTGCAAATTTGCTATGAGTTGATGTGACAAAACGATAAAGAAAGAATTTAAAGTCCTATTACACAATGAAGGAGCGAAAAATTACAACGATCAATGACTGCTTTCATTGTTCTATACTTAAAAAAACGCTTTGTGTTCAATTTCTAGCCATGGAGCACGTGAAGAATTTTATGATACGAATAGTTAAATTTCTGAAGTTGCACGCATTATTCCATTCTCGGTTGCAACTGGTTTCGATGGAAATTAACAAAGAATTTGGGGACTTTATACATATAACACGGCACGGTGCGTTGGGTACGTCAAGGTACATGCCTGGAAACAATTTTCGATTTAAAACCTGCAATGGTTTAATTTATGAAGGAAAATGAGAGTAGGAAAAAAATGAGAACACCCAGAATGGACTGTACACCTCGCATTTTAAGTAGACTGGACTACAGACTACCCACAGTAAGAACTACAATCCTAGAAACAACTTATTTCTCATTTCATGGCATCACATTTTTAAGAAAACCTCATTGGGGAAGGGAAAAATTCTGGCAAAAAACATCGTCCTTTTCCGTACGCGAACTGACGTTAAAGACGTTTTAAGAAATCATCACCGCCTTTAAAGAATTACAGAGATAAATTTCTAAAAGTTTTTAGGGTACTTCCCATCTTAGATTCTTTTTTAACTGTGTTCGAGACAGATTCTGTTGAAAGCATGTGCAGATGTAACTGGTTTCCATATGTCCGTTGCTGATTCCGCAACTGATGTCCAGATAAATAAAAGCCGCTCCAGTTTTTCTTTTTAAGAACTTTCTTAAGTTCACACATTGCTGTCTTCCTTCTTATTAGGCCATTATCAAACGCATCTCAAAGTCATGCAGTAGAAAAGCAAATCAAATGATCATTTGACGTTTCTTTTCTACAGCACAGCTTTCAGATGCATTTGATAATGGCTTAAAACCAGTCGTGTTAAATTAATAAATTTCTAAAAAAGGCACCATATCAAAATTTCTACACTAGTTCCTAAGACTACCCCGGACAAACAAAAAGAAGCGACTAAGGGACTTCAGTTTAAGTATGCAGAGAGAGAAGGTTTAAGAAAACATTTTTATTTTATTAAAAGATGAACACAACTTACATTTTATGTTTATCTGTAGTAATATTCTTGCACTATCTTTTGACGGATGTTCAAGTGTTAAGAAATTATGTGATATAATTACAGTTACAGAAGTTTCAGATTTTTTTTACGTGGCGTGTATACCATAGACTTTAGTACGGTATATTTGAACTTGATACGCCGAACTGTTCTAGGGGAACAGACGGACAAACAAACGGAAAGGCCGATAAAAAAAAAGGACAAAATTTTTGTAGTGTTATATAATTTCAAATTTTCGGATTTTTTCCTTTATTTCTTCTGTGAAAAGTTGCTTACTGCCAAATTTTATGATTCTAGGCCAACGGTAATTATGTTATAGCTTTTGATAAGTGAGTTTCCGATTAAAAAAGTATGTGACTTAAAATGGCCTTATTTTTGGACTGAATTAAAATTTTACACCGCAGAGGAACCACTAACCTTCGTAAACAACTTGACTTTGAACTTGATACGCCAATCTATTACGGAGAAGAAATATCTTAAGAGAAGGGCAGACTGACAGACGGATAAAAAAAATACAGAAAAATATTTTTCCGTGTCATATTATAAAAATTATTCATTTTCGGATATTTTCCTTTACGTATACTGTAAAACTTCGCTTACTGTCAAATTTTATGATTATAGGTCAACGTGGAGCACCCTATGTGTTTTGATGAGTGAGTTTTCCAGTGTTAAAATATGCACCGCGTTTTGATTTCATTGATTCAGAGACTTAACTTTTACATAGGCAAAGGACCGCAGACCTTAATGTATGACAAATTTGGACTTGATACGCCTGCCCGTTCCTGAGGAAAAGGGTTCTGATCATTCGGACAGACAGACAACATCGCAATTCTACAAGGATTCCGTTTTTGCAGACTAAGGCATGGAACTTTAGCATTCAGTTACCATTTTTGATCGACCTCTGCTGCTAAATTTACCAAGATTTATTCGCATTCGGAATATGTGACAATGTCTCTAGATATAATCGAATTTTTCACTGCAATAAAAACCCCGCCACCATTCACGACTAACCTATCCTTACGATGAATATTCCAATTTGGACTTAGGATTTCGTGCTATTGACTTCCGGCTTTCAAGCAACGTTCTGTTCGTAATACTCTCTCGAAACCTTTAATAAGTGATACAGATTCTGATACCCTTCGTTGGATGCTCCTGTAGTTCACTGATATTATATTAATGTTTTCTTTATCCGTTCTACAAGGACAAGTATTTTCTGACAACATTGTGGCTGATGTATCTTGGATTCTGGCAGGTAATTCGTCCAAGGTCCCAGAGGGGAGGAGGAGGAGAGTGGCTCAGGTTTCCGGTTTCCTCTAACATAAAAACCCCCGCTACCCTAGCAGCCGTTTCCTGTGTGCTAATATCTGCATTATTTACTTCTGTTATGACGTGACTACATCAGATCATTTTAATGACTTTCCTTAAAACTGGTAGAGCACTTTTTCTAATACGCAAATTATGTCGGATGTTGACTTTCTCTGGCCTTTATATAAATTTCCCTCTTCCTCTTACAGAAATGTTAATTTCTTTAGTTATTCATGGTTTACTTGTTTGTAATTGACAATGTGGACACCTTTTTAGGAAAACTGCTTTTAAAAACTGACAAAAATTTGCTATGGAAGAAATTGAATTCGGCATTAGCAACTTACCCTATATCTCCTCTTTTAACCCTATACCCTGTTCTTATTAATAATCCTCGCTGCTTTGTTTGAACCTGCGTCAGGGTTTTAGGAAAAGTGCTTTTAAAAACTGACAAAAATTTGCTATGGAAGAAATTGATTTCGGTATTAGCAACTTATCCTATACCTCCTCTTTTAACACTGTACCCTGTTCTCATTAATAAACCTCACTGCTTTGCTTGAACTTGCGTCAGGGCTGTAAGGGGAATATTGTTTAATTCCTTCAGTCCTGCGTCATGATCAGCTAGTCTATTAACACGTGGGGTCACATGAATTTCTTTATCCTGAGCACTGTCAATAAATATGTTATCAGTCAGTCACGTTGTCTTGCTGCAGACGAGTAGGAAAATTAACTACCGAAATCAGATTGCAACACCACAATAAAGATTCCAGTTCATTTTTCATGTGTAGCTTTTAAGAAATCTACATCTAAATTTCCACAAACTTCTAACTGCTCCTTCTTGTCTGACGGATCTAGATTTCTCATAAATATCTCTAGTAAGATATACATTTCCTAGTAAAACAAAGAGGGAACAATAAGACTTGATGACCAAGAACAAAGTGCTCGGTTTAAAAATGGTAAAAGAATTATATATAGTCTTTCGTCCCTACTGTTTAGTCCATACACTGAAGATGGAAATAAATATTCAGGAGTGGGATTAAAATTCTGTGTAACGGGATATCAATGAGGAGATCCGCTGATGCAATTGCCATCGTCAGTGAAAGTGTGGAGGGATTACAGGACCTTTTGAGTGGAATAAACTGTCTGATGAGCACGCACTCTGGACTGATAGCAAACAGAAGAAAGACGAAAATAACGACGAATAGCAGAAACCAGATCAGCAATAAACTTAGCGTCATAATTGGGATCGAAGAAGCAGGCGAACAGAAGGCATTCTACTATCATGGAAGTAAAATAGCGCTTGACAGACAAGCAAGTAGCACATAAAAATGTACTAGCATTAACAAAAAGGGCTTTCATGACCAAGGGAAGTATACTAGTATCAAATATCGGCCTTAGTTTGAGGATTAAAAGTCTGATAATGTACATTTGGAGTATAGCCTTGCGGGGAGATGAATCACAGACTGTAGGAATCGAAAAGGAATACAATCGAAGTATCTGGGTTGTGGTGCTATAGAAAGATGTTGAAAATTATGTGGAATGGCAAAGTAAGGAACAAGGAGATTCTCTGAGGAGCCGACGAGGGAAGGATCATTTAGAAAACACTGGCGATAATAAGGGATAGGGTGATAGGACATCTATTAAGATATCAGGGAATAATTTCCACAGTAATACAGGAAGCCGTAGAGTATACGAACGGTAGTGGAGTACAGGTGTTCTACCTCCTTAAACGGAGGACGTTGCGTTTAAGTGCTATTCTGTGATGAATGGGGTGGCGTAGGAATTTGTGGAGGGGTGCATCAAATAAGTCGTAAGACTGAAGAGTCGAAAAAACTAAAATCTTTAGCCAATTGGCTATCTCCAACTTATTGTACTATAATAACACTTGCACGCAAGAATTCGTTGCGCTGTTATTAGACCTACAGTTTCTTACCATTTTTCTCGCTTAAATTTTTAAGTCAGTCAGTATACATTACTAATTACCTAAAGCAAAGCTATATTATAGAAACACAACGACTGTTATTGCAGTTGTAGCGCAACTTTTACGAAATCAGCAGTGTAAGGAAAGGTGTGGATATCCAAGGTCGAGAACCAGTTCACAGCAACTAAGTATCAACACCATTTAACTTCTTAGAAATACCAGATAGGGGGGAAAAACATAATGACAAGTCGCTGTTTAACGTTGTTACCACAAATTGCTAAAATTACTTGCTCGATTTACTACAAATTTTGGACGGTGAGATACTACATATTTTTTACTATGTATAATATATAAATATACATGTAATATATGAAGTGGAAACTTTTTTGCCAGAAATCTCGAGATGTTCTTGACCAATTTCCTATAGATTTTTAAAAAGATAGTCTAATGAGCATTCGGACATATTTATGTAATATATAAAGGGGGGACGTTGTAACAAGAATTTCGGAAATTTCTTGACCGATTTACTGCCATTTTTATACGATACTCTAATGCACATTCGGATGAGCGTAAGCTACATATTTTTCAATGTATAAAGTGTGTAATTAGTAGTGAACCCGGCAATGTGTGCAGTTGCTAAATATGTATGGGATTGAATATATGCTTCCTAATCTCCTTCTTTCCCTCTCTCCATCCCTGTCTTTCTGCCCCCTATCTCTAGCTTTTCCCTGTACGTGTCTTATCGCACCCACACACTCTATCCATCACCTCTTCTCTCACCTCTCTCTCCACGTCATTCTTCCCCTCCTTTATATCCATTTTCTCTGCACTTTTTTGTCCATCTCGTCTTCCCCTCTCTCAATGGCCTTATTATTGTTACTGTTGATTGGGAATACAAGTGAAAAAGAATGGATAAATCGGTTGGAATCTTTGGTACACGAGGTATGAGAGAGACCTTTCCAGCTGCTACATCTAAGAGGATGGCAGCTTTGATACCAGTATTTACCATGCTTTTAATCTACGAACTGGTGGGGCCATGAAGAAGCCATAAACATAACTTTCCTGTTTTCTGTTAAAAATTACTGCAGTCGAGTTCGACTACTTCATTTGGAGATTACGCTTAAAATAATTTGGAACGTCGACAAAACAGTCAGCCAACCGTGACACTTCGAACTGAACGTTTGGAGTCCAGATAATATCCAGCAGTGAATTGGTCGTTCTCGGAGAGATTAAAAACGTTTGTTAACATAGCAATGCTCTGAGGTTCCGACACGGACTGCCAGGTTGGGTTGTGCGAGCGGAAAGGTCAAATTACTACAATTAACAAAAAAACAAAATCGTACGTTGGCAAGTGTTACAATGAACGCAGTAAAATCACCAGCAAAGTATTGTCAAAACAATGAATTACGATTTTTTGCATTTCAATAAATGTATGATCTATTGAAATTGTTTTGTTACAATTCACACAAATTGAAGGAAGGATTAGGTTGGTTGAATCCCTTGTTAGCCAGTTGACTGGTTGACAGACAAAGCACAACCGAAAATGCTCCAAATATAGACATGTTATACAGTAACACTTTCTGTTAAACTGACTGCAAGAAAGCACTTGCTAACCTATGGTAGTGAAACATGGACTGTGGGAAAACCGGAACAGAAGAGAATCGAAGCATTTGACATGTGGTGCTATAGACGAATGTTGAAAATTAGGTGGACTGATAAGGTAAGGAATGAGGAGGTTCTACGCAGAATCGGAGAGGAAAGGAATATGTAGAAAACACTGATAAGGATAAGGGACAGGATGATAGGACATCTGCTAAGACATGAGGGAATGACTTCCATGGTACTAGAGGGAGCTGTAGAGGGCAAAAACTGTAGAGGAAGACAGAGATTGGAATACGTCAAGTAAATAATTGAGGACGTAGGTTGCAAGTGCTACTCTGAGATGAAGAGGTTAGCACAGGAAAGGAACTCGTGGCGGGCCGCATCAAACCAGTCAGTAGACTGATGACAAAAAAAAAATCTTTAAACGCATTGTTCTTCAAAACTTGCTTTTGGCCCATTCGACTCTTACTGAAACGGTACTCACATTTCTCTCAAAACTAGGTTTTGGCGCATCCGACTCTGCTATTCTAAGGCCCACAAGCGATAACACTCTGAAATATCGCTTCCAGCTGTATTCTGTTTCGCATAATATCGATATTCAATGCGGAATCGTTGTTGTTGTTGTTGTTGTGAGAACATGTGACAGCAGAACTGTCGAACCGACCGTCATATTTCCTTCGTGGAAATTTACATACAAAAACAGCATCCAAATTTTCGATTTTTCCGTTGGATTTCCCAAAACTCTCCTTTCATACAAACCATGTCCTGAAAATTACCAAGACAACAAACTAGTGCTTTCCCTCTTTGGGGATGAACCTAACAACTCTCCTCCACTCGTCCGTGATCCCACAGCAAAAGTAGGAGAAAAAGAAACGTAGGTGAGTAAAACTTCACTAAAGGAACTAATTAAAGAAAGGCATGCGTACCGACAGACTTTGTCAAAATTTATCAACAAAATATAGAAACCTGAAATTGAGAACGAAATTGATTTGCTCTCATGGCATTCGATCTTATATACGAAGCCACGAAAAGTATTTGCATTATTGTGGTGGACTTGTAATCCATAAACCAGAGACATGAAGGATGTGTCAGAAACTCGACTTTTCGGTACGAAAACTGCAGCGGCTCATCGTCATCTTACCTTGCTGCTTCTGTCTCAGCTGTTTAAAACGAGCAAGGTCCTACATAATAAAAACAGCAATGTCACTATTACAGACCTCGCTGCCTACAATAAGTAAAACATGCTTTGTATATATATGCTACGTACGTGTAGCGATATTTCTTTTCTCTCTGTTAAATACATTTCACTCAAAGTACAGAATTTCTGTTTTTGTCCCATCCTCAGTCTCATTACATGACTTCAGAAACAGTGGGAACTACACGTACATTCATTTTAATGTGTATTGGAAGGAAAGAAATCGAATACGATTCAATAAGGTCCACACTTTTCGTTGTACATAGCAGTAGTTCGGCAAATCAGCATTCATTCTATTGGAACAATGGCACAGCAGTGAATATAGCAACCGATATTACGTCACGTCGCCAGAGAAATTAACGTTATTTGTTAATGAATTGTAAGTTTTTATGCTGGTCTAATTGGTTTCACCATTCCGTTACATGAATTAATTCTCAGTTCATCTTCAGTTAACGATATAAGATAATGAAACTAATTAGGTGTTAATCTGAAATGCCTTAAACTTAATCGCATCGTCGAGCAATTTTTTTTTACTCAAATGGTATATGCTACTTTTACATAATGATTCGACTGCGCCGGCCGCTGTGGCCGAGAGGTTCTAGGCACTTGAGTCCGAAACGCGTGACTGCTACGGTCGAAGGTTCGAATCCTGCCTCGGGCATGGATGTGTGTGATGTCCTTAGGTTAGTTAGGTTTAAGTAGTTCCAAGTTCTAGGGGACTGATGACCTCAGATGTTAAGTCCCATAGTACTCAGAGCCATTTGAGCCATTTGAATTTCATTCGTCTGCTTTGTGCTTCCTGAGAACTCTTCCCAATACCATACAGTTTCCCACGTCTTCCCTAACTTTCATGTACTTACAGAGTGCCACAAGTAGCATTTTTTTGGATCGAACACTTCGCTACATGTTTCGCCTTAGCTGCCTCTGCTATTACTGCTGTCCCGCGTCTAGCGGGCTGGATATCGCATCATGCCAATTAACCACACATTACTGCTCTCGTCTAGGAGGCATTGTACCGACCACCGAGTTCCAGCAAACTGTAAAATTACATTCAGACCTTTCGAAAACATTTTGTTGCTTTCATCCCCACAAAATATGTGAAGGGGACAAAGTCTGTCGCTTACCTCATTTCGGATATTGCTTTTGTAAATGTTCGGCGTCATATTTGGGAATTTAATTTATTACTTCACTATTACTGACTCTATTAGAGGTAAAATTTGCAGACGATATCAGCATGTACTGCTGAAGGCGCCAACAAAATTATATTATTGTACGAAACATAGAATAGGATATATGACGTGATAAACATCGAGTAGAGAGAAAAGTCACCTTTTTAAAAGCTTAAATATTTCTTTATTTCAATAGTACAAATGTTCCAGGGAAATAAATAATGGTATCAGAAGGTAGTTCTCATATCACTCTCACGTACAGTTGTTACATTATAAAAAAGACCAGTTTCATTTTTAACTTTCTGACGCACACTTGCCTGAGTCCGGCTGGTTAGCTGAGTGATTACGTGTTTGCCTACCAATCAGGGGATCAGGTTCAATTCGCTTAGTGGTAACGTGTTTGCCTAACACGCAGGGGCCCGGTTCGATTAGCGGCCGGGTTGGAGATTTTCTCCGCTCTTGGACTGGCTGATGTGTTGTCATCATCATTTCATCCTGAAATGAGCACGTAAGTAGCCCAATGTGGAGTCGACTGAAATAAGACACCGGATGGGGACTCCCGGCCATCAATGCCACACAGTCATTTCATTCACCGGCGCCTAGGAAAACGTTTCACGCAGCGTCTTGCAGTCCGCAGGGGACAGCGGAAGATGAAACCATATTTAGCAGCACGCTGCGATAAATTTCCGCGCCTAGTGCGTTTAAACTAATTGCAACCTTCGATAGTTTTGTGCAGAGTGAGTGGAGGGAAGCGTAGTTGCCAGTGCGTGCTGAGCGTGCCAGCGGGTAACGATAATGCCTGGCTTAAGGTCGGGACACACACGTCCGGGGCGTGTCAGGGCCGAGCGTCGGACGAGTGACGGCCGTGCTCCGGTCCGTTCCTGAGGGGCCACATATGACCGGGGGCGTCCGTGTCTTTGATGTTCCTTGTTGTGACTCCAACGCGGTGATCCGTGTTTCTGCTTGTGAAAGCTGTAAAACATGTTCACTAATTTTCGTAATAGTGAATTAGGTTTTATAGCACTTGCTTTAGACGAACGGGAAAAAGAACGAAGGCAAAGAAGAAGAAGAAACTTATGGATCCACAGTGCCAGGAAAACAAGACCAGTACAGGGAGAGTTTCGAACATTATTTTCTCATCTCATTGATGATGGGACCAAGTTTTATGAATGACGCAGTACATTGTAAACTTTTAAAGAAACTAGAACCAAGACTGAGAAAAAAACGACACTTTCTGGAGAATATCAGTTTCACCCAAAGAACGACTGACTGTTTTTTTTAAGGTAGGTTAAGGAAAGTACACAGAACACAAATTTAAGGACAGCATTATTTTTAATTTATTACTTCAGTAATTTAAAGATAAATACTTAAGTTAGTGAATAATACAGTTAAATTTCTACTACCCTAAGAAAAACTAATGAGGACTATTCAGTGCATTAGTTTCTGTAGCTGATGAGGATGCAGGAGAACTTGGAGGATAATGGCTTTGGTTATTTATATACGAATTGTGGGAACCCTTTGCAGATCCAAAAGCTGCTGTGTAGGTTCTGTTGACTCATTTTCCACAGGTGAAGGATATGGTGTTGAAACAAATTGTGCTGAGGAATTGGAGGATGATGGAGTGAATTGATGGACTGATAAGTCATTCATGAGTTGCTTCAGTTCAAAGTCTTGTACAATTGAAAAAATCGGTATGTTGCAACAGAAATTTCGAATATTTAGAAGAATCCTTCACGGAGATCATAATAAACTTACAATGATTGTGACGGCTGCGTGTGTACTGTACAACTTTATTCGAAACATGGAAGGTTGTAGGGTGCCCGAACAGAGGATGGATCAAACGGAAACTGCTGAGGGATCCGGAAGATCATCAAATCTTCGAAACCTACCTCGAATTTGTGGGAGATCAACAGATGCTGCATTTGCTGTACGAGAACAACTAAAAAAATTTCTGAATTCTCCACAAGGGACTCTGGAATGGCAAGAACATGTCGCCTTGGCGATATAATGAGAACATAAACCACACATCTGTTTGTAAAATAAAAAGTAAATAAATATCTTTCGGGTATTAAAACTTGTATATTTGTTATCTTACCTTTGGCTTGTAGATCTGTTGCAATTGTCTTCCAAACTCTGTACTCGATATTCCTTCCCTGATCGTAAAGAACAGGAAGCTTACGAACTTCTTCTGTTAGTCGTTCCACATCCGTGTTTTGTACACAGAACAGTCTAGCGCAGTTGCACAACTCACAAGATAATTCTACCGGCAGGCCGTGTCCGTTACGTGAAAATTTAACAGGCGAATCCCGCCCGGCCCGGCCCTGGGCCGTTGACGTTCCCCGTGCACGGCCCGATCAAGTGGAGCCCGCTGCATTTGTTTTAATGATGTATTTCGTTGTGCGGGTGACGGCCGATACTCGGACGTGTCTCGGCACAGACACGGTCCGGACATGTGTGTCCCCAACTTTACTCTGCGAGGAGCATGGCAGGCTTGCTTGACTGTGGAAACAACAAGTCGCGCAAGATGACCGATGTGCAGCCTTTTCAGACGATTTGAAAAGAACTGTTGGGTAATGAACTTTGATTATCGCATATCTTGTAGCTAAATTCGCCAGCTTTATGATGAACTGCCTATAATTTCGTTAATGGTTATACTTACTGTGATATTTCTATATTATTTAAACTACTGCCAGACATTTTTTAGGTTTACAATGAAAAATAGAGGTCGCTATGAATTTGCCTTAGGTGTGTGTAAGATCGTATGTTGCTGCTTATGAAATTTAGCTAATATATTGAATTATTATTTTAACTTGGAAGGATATCGCCATCTGCCTCCATCGCCTAGAAAACATAATACATGTAATTGTTGCATCACGAACGCACATGCTAGTTAAAAAGCCAATACAAAATACCCGTAAATCCCTCGTATCTCATAAAATCATAGAATGCAAAGAGGAGTATTTTTCCATGTAATTAATCTGTGATGTAATTCCAACTCTACCGCAAATTCAAGCAACTACAGTTTTCTTTTAATGAAATAATGTAATTTTTAAGGACCATCAATAGCTGGTGAAACGAGAATTGCTCTGGGTTTTGAAACAATATATGTGATTAAGTTACATGTTTATTTTTATAGTGCGAATGGATTTTTACGTAACTAATGACCATTCTTACCTCTCAGTTGATAGTTTAATAATATGCTATTTCAGGACTCTGCCGCAGTTTAACTGCGGTTATAATTTTAGTGAGATGAATATTTGTAGACTCTACTGTGTTTTGGAAAAATAAGCATATTTTAAAATGGCAACAAGAGAAGTTATGTGCAGTAAAACTTCACGTATACGTTTTTATTACTTATACGTTTTTCTTTTCTTTTTTTCGTGTCCCTGCGAAATATCCGCAGTGTGCACAAGTTATGATGCAGTGTTTCAGAGTGAGTTTCCGTGAAGTGGATTGGTAAGGCCGATATTAGACTATAATAAAGTTTGATTCTGTAATAAGGAACTTAGTCAAAGTTAGGTATTGGTCAAATTTCCTTTAATCAAATCTAGCGCCTCGGCTTAGATTTGATCAAAGGAGCTGTTCGTCTTATGTTTACTGCATGGAGAAATCAACCTCTTAGGGCGCTAGCATCGCTGCAGCTGTCTGACACACTATCTTTATCAATATAATTTCCAAATATACATGGTACGTCGCATATGTAACGAATTTTGATAGAAATATTCGAGGCAGATGAAGCACTGTCTAACTTACGACATCCAGAATACAAAAACGTCCTCACTACAGAACCCATGACTGTCGGTGAGATATGATCCCGGGATCTGGACGAAGAAGAAACTGACGACGAGGATGCTACAGCAGAGCTCAGCATTCCGCCGTGACGTTTAACGATGCAGGAAATGCATTAGAAATAATTAAATAATTTGTGACACGCCACAATATTTCTGACGAATTCATGGCAGAGTTACCCCATTTTGAGGATACAGTGTACGCTATTGCAGCGTCGAAAAAAAGCAAGCACGAAATGGCGTTTTCTTTTGTGTAGAGGTTTACGTTTTTCTTTATTTTCTTGTTACGTATGCTACCTAGCAAGCCTATATAACGTTTTGTAGAATGTAACATTTTACTTAGTGGACTTTCAGTTTTGTTCCCAATTACATTCATGGTATGGTGCTATAATTCATATATATGTTTTTCACACTTAGACCCTTTTTTTTTTTAGTCCGTTGAAAAAAATATAAACTAAGTTTTACTTACTCAAAACTCGTCACAGTCCATGAATCCATGACTCCTCAGCTACCTTCTTGGAACAGCTGACAACTCGAGACCATTCCTATGACGTAATATTCGCAGTGGTTCCTTTTGTCAGCATTTCAACTTCAATGAGCGTATGTTTGGTTCAAATGGCTCTGAGCACTATGCGACTTAACTCCCGAGGTCATCAGTCGCCTAGAACTTAGAACTAATTAAACCTAACTAACCTAAGGACATCACACACAACCATGCCCGAGGCAGGATTCGAACCTGCCAACGTAGCGGTCGCTCGGTTCTAGACTGTAGCGCCTAGAACCGCACGGCCACTCCGACCGGCCGAGCGTATGTTTCTTGTTGATTTTTGCCACATTACTTTTCTTGCAGTCTACATATTCTGAGTTAGATTTAATGAGCATGATGCAAGGGAAGCCTGATTAAACTACCCCAGCGGTTCCCAACAGGTAGTCCAAGGACCCCCAAAGATCCGCGAGCTTAACCGTAGGGATCCGCAAGATGCTATTAGAATAAAAAATATATTAAATATATTTCGTATGATAACAGATTTTTTGTTTTGGCCGCCTAGTGCATGAGCAGAGCTTTAGCGAACGCTAACTTCTGCGTCTAGCGTCTTCCTAGAGCCAACTGACAGTAGTACACCTTGTATGAAATTAGTGTTTTCTTATTTTTCACATATGTCTACCCAATGCAGTGTCGAGTGTAGTACAATTGAAAGACCAGTACACCCAGTTTTAATTTCTTCCTGTCATTTTCTGTCCATACTCAATTTTTATTTTTTTAAGGAGTTTGATATACTAAACACCCTGATTTGAAGACAAAGATTTTGAGCAATAAACAAAAATTTAACAATAACAATGATGGCAAAATTGGAAGTGTTTTAAGCTCAATATTTTTTCAATAACGAATATGTCAGTTTTTGTGAAGTAGCAGAAATAGAAAACGCATAAAAAGACTCTTAATTTGGCTTTTTTAGGTACTTGATATTGTGATGTGACAAGGTACCGATCATGCTCGATGAGGGGGTCCTGGAGAAAATTTTGTTGGGAGCCCCTGAACTACACCCTTTAACGTCAGCCTGTACATCGACCTGGTAGCTTGCAGTTTCTGGCTTGTACACCACGACAAGTTCCATTAACTCCGTCTTATACATGTTAAGTTGAGATTCATCCAATGAAACATTTCTTTGTACCCGGACCAAATAACGCTGAGCTTCTGCTGCGCGAGGCAGCCGCGAGGTCTTGGGCGTCTTGCCGCGGTCCGTGTGGCTGCCCCCGCTGAAGGTTCGTGTCCTCCCTCGGGCATGGGTGTGTGTGAAGTCCATAGCGTAAGTTAGTTTAAGTTAGATTAAATAGTGTGTAAGTTTAATGAACGATGACCTAAGCAGTTTGGTCCCATAAGATCTTACCACAAATTTACAATTTTTTACACTGTGCACCACTACATAGTTGGAGCTATATCCATCACAACAGAATGGTATGGTGCATTGTCTGTTACTGTTGTGGAATTCAGAAGGGTATTTCAGATCAGAATATTATCTTCACAGTCAGTGAACATGTTCTTGGACGACCACTTTTGCTGTGAATCTCGTGCTAAGATGAGCTACACTTGCCAACAATACTTGACGGCTACAGAACATTTTAACGCCTGGAAGTACTACTTTACCACGTCATACTACTTAACCATGGCCTGGCAATACGGGTGCTGTACCGTCTGGACTGCTGGCGACTTGGTAGGGAAAGACAGCTTACACTACACTCGTTCGTCCTCTGTTAGAATATTGCTGCGCGGTGTGGGATCCTTACCAGGTGGGATTGACGGAGGACATCGAAAGGGTGCAAAAAAGGGCAGCTCGTTTTGTATTATCACGTAACAGGGGAGAGAGTGTGGCAGATATGATACACGAGTTGGGATGGAAGTCATTACAGCATAGACGTTTTTCGTCGCGGCGACACCTTTTTACGAAATTTCAGTCACCAACTTTCTCTTTCGAATGCGAAAATATTTTGTTGAGCCCAACCTACATAGGTAGGAATGATCATCAAAATAAAATAAGAGAAATCAGAGCTCGAACAGAAAGGTTTAGGTGTTCGTTTTTCCCGCTCGCTGTTCGGGAGTGGAATAGTAGAGAGATAGTATGATTGTGGTTCGATGAACCCTCTGCCAAGCACTTAAATGTGAATTGCAGAGTAGTCATGTAGATGTAGATGTAGATGGCTTGCCATTAGTGTTGCCTCGTCAATAGCGTCATGTCCCCCCCCCCCCCTGATGAGTTAACCGCCAAAAGTCGCAGCTAATTTTAAACGCATTTATAGGAAAACGTAACTTAAGCCAGAGCCCTGCAGACACGTGGCCTATCCGCGTAACACGCACGCGGCAGCATCTGCGGGCATATACCCACCAGGAATGTTAGCGGAAGTTGCCAAAGATGACGGATGCTATCTCGCCGCATGAGCGTTTTTTAACAGCCTCGCGTAAGTCACGCGCTTGTGCACTACCACGCAGACGGCACGCGTTTACTCTCACTCCCATATTGGCTGAAAATCTGCAGTGTGCAAGTGCACCATGCGACGAGCTTACCACTTGGGTACATTTACGTTGCAGCCGCAATGCTGACTGCTGGCACATTGCTTCTTGTTACTCGCCAAGTGCTTTGTTGCATTTACACTGCACACTTACTGTGCATTGTGCCTGGCTGTGAAATTGGAATATCCACGTCTCCAATTTTCTCGTTCTTATGACTCTTATCGGTTTGTAAGACTACAGGACATCGTTTTATGAACTTATTTTTTTCTTAAAAACTTTACTTTTCGTTTTATTTGAGTTTTTGGTTCTATAACATTTCCCAATCGATTTTGAAAAAAGTGTATAGTTAAAAAATCTGATTTTTATACACTTGGTAGTGTAGCATCCTTACTTTTTCACAATTCGTAACAGCCATTGCGAAATGACGCTATTTGTCAACCACGTGTACTCGATTTACAAAGTTTGTAGAGAAAAAATTTTATAATGGGTAGGTTATAGTCATTTGCATTTTGGAGCATACAATATTGCATGTGATATACGCCTAAAACCAGTAAAATGTTTTTGAAATAGGAGTGACATTAATATCTGTTTCCACTCAGAAGTAAATGCGTGTTACTGTGTGCCATCAATGCCGCAATTGTAAGCCTGTGGAGTTCTCAGGGGTTTAGTGTAGTGTCAAACATTGCAAGATAGAAAAATTAATTAATAGTGATCAATACAGGTCTGGTGCCAGTCACTCGTGCTATTTCAATGACGAATGCCTAGAAAAATCCAAATATAATCGAATTTTTACCTCGGCGACCTCTGACTATACCTAACAATCATCTGCTATAGTTTTACAGTGGGCCACAATTTGTAATTAAATATGGACTTTCATTAGGCTACGATGTCATTGTATTTCATGAGATCAAATGGTTTTTACACAGCAAAATAACAAGGAAATTTGCAGTCTTGTTGCAGGAAAGACATAGGATCCGGAAGTGGATTCATGGCTCTAAGCAACACATTACCGACGGAACTTTATCGACTTGGAGAATATGACACGCTAAACACAACATTTTTCCGAAAGACATCATTCGATTTTTATAATACCATGGCATAATATTTTTAAGAATTTGATAATGGGGTCATGTCTTTCCGAAACATGTTGTGTTTTTAAATTAAATAAAGCACACATGTGGACAATTTGCTATCAGTTTTTGTTGTCATGTAATGATTTATGCTAAATGAATCCTAGAAATAATGAAACTATGTGAAATAAAGTATTTGATGTTTTTTATTGTTCAGTAAAGTATGGAGTACAATTACCCAAATTATTTTAAAGTATGGATGGCAGCCTTAGTAGTCTTAGATGTCACATAGTCCATTATCAAAAGAGTCCCTGTCGTTGTGTCCATGTCGCTTTTAACTATGAATTACCGGTATGAAAAGAACGTCGAGGCGTTATGCACAACTACATTTTTAAGATATGTTACACATTGAAACCTAAAAGCACAACAGTGGCGAAGTCATTATCCTACACTATGTCAACACAGGTCACTAACTAGCAAGCCGCGGCGCAGCTATGTGACTGGGATTTCCTACTGCGAGCTTGCCCTCTACACCTTACCGTTGTTGAACAAGATTATTTTGAGTTTCATGTTAATAACAACAATTTGTTTCGATCGATAAAACTATACTTTGGATCCCAGATTTCATTTCGTTCCTCATTAGTAACAAAAATTTGTTCTGAGCCCTAAAACGAGGGTAATAATAATGAAATATTGGGTTATCAGTCTTTCGTCACCTCATTTAAGCGCCCGTACACCCCGTCTAGTTAATATTTCTTCCTCCACTGGTTTCCAAATTCCTATGAGACGAGCCTAACACGGTGGGACCCGAGGAGAATCTATCATCTTTCACAGTCATTGGAATTCGTTCGGTGAGAAATGGTTTTTAAGTGCTAAAAACTTCCCTTTTTCACTCACGAAAACTCAAAACGAGACTTTTTACGATATACCGTCATAATAGAAAACGGGTAATCCACTGTCCACACTGTAATTTTCATGCAATTTCGCGTCCTACCCGCAAGCTTCCGAGAACGCTGATAGGTGGCAGCACACCCCATCGACTTGTTAGTTACGGGCTCGCTCCGTAGATGGCGCCGCCGTCAATTATCGCCGCTGTCATGATGCGATTTGCGCCTCATTTCGAGAGTCGACTGGCAGTTAAGGAATGACGAAAAATATAAAGGTTTAACGCCCGATTGACAACTAGGACTTGATCTAATTGAGAAACGATAAGGAGGGAAATGGGCCGTGCGTTTTTGAAGAAACCTTCTTGGCATTATGGGACTTACGGATGGGCGGACGAGAATTTGAACAGCCGTTCTCAGAAATACTTATCTACCATTGCATCATCTCGCTCGTTAAGAAAACGGTTAAATTAACAGCAAACCAACGGCATCGCAGCAAATTCACATAAAAAAGGCTGCTTACCAGGTAACACAATTGGTTACATCTAGATCGTGTTAGCACGTATGGTTTCAAGCAGATTGTTACTGCTATGTGCAGATGAAATTTCTAAAAGCTGCGTCTCTTGCGTAAAAGTATGTTTTTTTGAAGGATTTTGTGTCTGTTTTTATTAAACGCTAGCTGTTTGTATGAAATTTATTTCTAAACACGATAAACACAAAATTTCAATTGTGATGAGGTTGCTACTCATATAGAAACAAATTTTTTGGCGGAAAACTAACAATAGTGTTACTGAAAACAAGAGAGAGTAGAAAACACTGGGAAACAAATTTTAACTTAGAGTTTGTACTTGCCCTTAAGTCAGAGTGAGTCTCACAACGACTCCGATTTGATTTGCGGCCAATGAATATATTTTTTGTTTTTATCGATTTTTTGTTTCACATGTTTGCTTTGGATGACCGACAAGTTTTCTTTAATCTGATAGGCCAATTGGTGTTCATATATGCTAAGAAGGAAATGTAGAAGCATTATAGATCTAAAAATAAATTATTATTACTTTACTATTTGAAAATAGCTTTTCCTGTAATTTATCTAATAATCGTCGTGAAAATAGCCTCTGGGACCAGATCATGTTAGCCGCCGACGTGAAGTAGCTAACTGATGTACTTATCAAACTGAGGTGCAAAGTGTCTCTTAAAAATGCTAGCGCAATGTATTCCATGTAATAATATGGGGTTCTTTCTGCAGTAAAGAGACAGGTTCCATGGAAAAATCTACATGCGTATGGTATTGACAGAAGAGCTTCTTATGGGCACTTATTCGCAAAAGTACGCTAGAATTGAAACTAAAGTGTAATTCGCTAAATCTGTGTTATCTTTTAAGCGAGTATGACATTTAACATTTTCCAAATATTATTTAAATTTTTCATTCTTTTTTTTTTACTTTTTAGTTTTCTTAAATGTTATTCTGCATCAAATTGGTATTCTGAATCGCCTTGCCTGTGGCGACCGAAAACTGGGCCAAGTGTTATAACTCGCCAGCTGCGTCAAAGGAACAAATTTTCAAGAATGGTTCGTTTATAAAGAACACACTTCTATCACGTCTTCGTTGAGTTAACGGGTTAACTTAGTGTTCCATCTATGACCTTGACATAGTTAAATACTACTATGTAATCAACACCTCTGATCATAATTTTTTACTCAGTTATTGAACGATTACTTTACGTTAGCGTACTTTGAATACGAAATTGCTTTTATATCTGCGTACTATATCTCTTTACCGTTTATGTAACGTGGTCACATGCTCCAAAAACTATGGAGTTTCATTGGACTGTACTGTATATGTATTCATTCTAATTGAAATACAGGTAATTTCTTTGAGTTGATTGGTACGCCATTCAATTTCTTGTGGCAGGTAATAGGGTAAGATGACAAAACATTGGGATCAACGGAATCGCCTCCCAGCGCGTATAACATATTATTCAAGAGCATAAGAGAACGTATTAAGTGATTGCTATTAACATTTTATGAGTAAAGAGCCTGACTGTCCTCGATAATGAGATGATGACCTGAAAATAAGTATCTTTATCTCCATCATGCTTTAGCGCAAATTTAAAAAAAGCTTCCGAGTTTAGGAATCAGAAGTTTGTTCCTTTTTTACTTCGACACAAGCTGTTACCACCGAAGGTGCAGATAATGTATTAAGTGATAGTAAATTTTAACTATTGAAATTGAAATATCTTTGTACACCAGCCATTATATCGCTGCGAAGTTGCGGTATTAAAGGTAATTCACTATGTGGCCTGAAAGTGTGTGCCGTGGGTTACGTATGACAGTGATATACTGCCAAGGATGTAATACACGGCCCAGTCACAATAATGTGATCACAGCCTACGTCCCGCGTCAATCTGCAATACCCAGCCACAGATGCTGGGGCAGCACTAGCAGTGGAGGATACAAGAAGCCTGTCGTGAGGACGCGGGAAACAGTGCGGTCGTAGTCGTAATGTGCAAAGTCGCGATTTTCCTGACGCCTAGAAGCCCATGATAATTGGCTTCCGGGCCAAGGATGAAATCATCTCTGAAATAGCTGAGTTTGTAAACCATTCATGCGCCGTCGTCGTTAAAGTACTCGGTACATGACGAAATTGTGCTAACCGAAACATGACAGGTATATGAAGATGGTATCTGTTCTTTCGGATATGACCGAAAGAACAGATACCATCGGTGACCAAGCAGCCTCTAGAATTAATGATAATTAAATCAAGACCCTACGCTGCCGACAGGCGTTGATATACACTCCTGGAAATTGAAATAAGAACACCGTGAATTCATTGTCCCAGGAAGGGGAAACTTTATTGACACATTCCTGGGGTCAGATACATCACATGATCACACTGACAGAACCACAGGCACATAGACACAGGCAACAGAGCATGCACAATGTCGGCACTAGTACAGTGTATATCCACCTTTCGCACCAATGCAGGCTGCTATTCTCCCATGGAGACGATCGTAGAGATGCTGGATGTAGTCCTGTGGAACGGCTTGCCATGCCATTTCCACCTGGCGCCTCAGTTGGACCAGCGTTCGTGCTGGACGTGCAGACCGCGTGAGACGACGCTTCATCCAATCCCAAACATGCTCAATGGGGGACAGATCCGGAGATCTTGCTGGCCAGGGTAGTTGACTTACACCTTCTAGAGCACGTTGGGTGGCACGGGATACATGCGGACGTGCATTGTCCTGTTGGAACAGCAAGTCCCCTTGCCGGTCTAGGAATGGTAGATCGGTGGGTTCGATGACGGTTTGGATGTACCGTGCACTATTCAGTGTCCCCTCGACGGTCACCAGAGGTGTACGGCCAGTGTAGGAGATCGCTCCCCACACCATGATGCCGGGTGTTGGCCCTGTGTGCCTCTGTCGTATGCAGTCCTGATTGTGGCGCTCACCTGCACGGCGCCAAACACGCATACGACCATCATTGGCACCAAGGCAGAAGCGACTCTCATCGCTGAAGACGACACGTCTCCTCCCTCCATTCACGCCTGTCGCGACACCACTGGAGGCGGGCTGCACTATGTTTGGGCGTGAGCGGAAGACGGCCTAACGGTGTGCGGGACCGTAGCCCAGCTTCATGGAGACGGTTGCGTTGGTCCTCGCCAATACCCCAGGAGCAACAGTGTCCCTAATTTGCTGGGAAGTGGCGGTGCGGTCCCCTACGGCACTGCGTAGGATCCTACGGTCTTGGCGTGCATCCGTGCGTCGCTGCAGTCCGGTCCCAGGTCGAGGGGCACGTGCACCTTCCGCCGACCACTGGCGACAACATCGATGTACTGTGGAGACCTCACGCCCCACGTTTTGAGCAATTCGGCGGTACGTCCACCCGGCCCCCCGCATGCCCACTATACGCCCTCGCTCAAAGTCCGTCAACTGCACATACGGTTCACGTCCACGCTGTCGCGGCATGCTACCAGTGTTAAAGACTGCGATGGAGCTCCGTATGCCACGGCAAACTGGCTGACACTGACGGCGGCGGTGCACAAATGCTGCGCAGCTAGCGCCATTCGACGGCCAACACCTCGGTTCCTGGTGTGTCCGCTGTGCCGTGCGTGTGATCATTGCTTGTACAGTCCTCTCGCAGTGTCCGGAGCAAGTATGGTGGGTCTGACACACCGGTGTCAATGTGTTCTTTTTTCCATTTCCAGGAGTGTAGATCAACGGGGACAGTTGTAAATGTGTGTCCCGACCGGGACACGAACCCGAGATCTCCTGCTTACATGGCAAACGCTCTGTCCATCTGAGCCACTGAGGGCACAGAGGATAGTCCGACTGCAGGGATTTATCCCTTGCATGCCCCCTGAGACCCACATTCCCAACTTAATGTCCACACACTACATTCGTAGTGCTCCTGTCCATTACACTCATTACTCACGGCAGACAATCTTACTGAGTCCCGTAAGAGTTTCGGCAATAAGTGCGCATCCGCACAGAAGAAGGTCAATGGCCGGTTAGGCTTAACTATATATGAAGATGATATCTGTTCTTTCGGACATGTGTGGACATTGAGTTGGGAAAGTGGGTCTCAAGGGGAGCGTGCAAGGGACAAGTCGCTGCAGTCGCACTATCCCCTGTGCCCTGGTAGCTCAGATGCATAGAGCGTTTGCCATGTAAGCAGGAGATCCCGGGTTCGAGTACCGGTCGGGACACACATTTTCAACTGTCCCTGTTGATGTATATCAACGCCTGTCAGCAGCGTAGGATCTTGATTTAATTATCATTTCATACATGACAGGGGTGAACGATGGGTGCGGAGAAGTGTAGCGGAGACTAGACGTGCTACTGACCGTCCAGATGAACCAACAAAAACGTTTCCCCATCGACCCTTCATCGAACTTGGCTCCGTGTGGGCCTGGTTCAGCACCGTCAGGTACATGAACCCATGCTGACTGCTCTTCATCGGCGATGAAGGCTAGAATTTTCACGCCAATTCCGTAACTGGACGTATGACGACGGAAGATCTGTTCAAATGAACCACGTTTTATGTTTCATCTGACAGATGGTCGTTGGCATGTACAGCATGAAACTTTTGAAAGCAAACAGCCTATAACAATCGTCAGAGAGTTATAGCCTGGGCTGACCTCGTCATTCTCGAAGGCTCCATAGATCAACACAAGTATGTATCGATCGTTAGAGATTTTCTCCACCCCTATATGCAGTTGCTTTTTCGTGAGCACGATGACATCTACTATCAGCACAATGCAACACGTCAGGAAAGCTTGCCGTGTACGTGAGTGGTTCGAAGAGCACCAGGATGAAAGTACCATACTCTTCTAGCCACTCAGCTTCCCAGATTTAACCGACTCGAGAATCTGTGGGATCACATCGACTGAGTTGTTCGCGCCATCGATCCTCATTCCAGAAACCTAGCGGAGTTGGCCACGGCACTGGATTCAGCATGGCTTCATATCTATGTTGTTACCTTCTCTAGAGTCTTGTACCGCAAGGAAGCGAGGGAGAGGGTGTTGTTCTACAACACAAACGCACACATAGATTAATACAGTTCTTTATTTACGTGAACTGGAAACATGATTAGGGTCCATTTCTTGTGGTACAAGCTCATTAGTAATTATCCTCCTGCAGACTGATGTAATGCAAATATCGGTAATCTTGCTATTATAAACTTTAGTTCCTCACTGCTACTGAAGTACAACTGTGGGCTAGGTAAACCAGTCCCGTTATAGTTAGTAATCTAGTCGCTATGTACTGTCGTAGACTGTGACGAACTAAACCCTCTCTGCGAGTAAACTGAGAGACACGAAACTGGAGATAAAACTGGATGTTTTGAGTAGGCCCTCCGGCAGCGGCGGCGGCCTAAATGCCTGCTGTCGAGAAGGCACTGGGGGCGTGTTGCTTGTAGGGGTGTCCCTGGCCTCTCACGTGATAGGTCCGCTTTATTCAGTGCCTACTAATCGATCTTCGCGCAATAGCTTATTTCAGCACAACTTATCTCATTACTAATAAAATCATAAACAGCTGATCAGTTGCAATGGATAAAGAAATTGTTTACCAATATAAATTTGTCTTCTTGAGAAGGTAGCCTAAGGACAATAAACATCATAGCTTACATCAGAAAAGTATGAAACATAAGCCAAGAATAAATTTTAACAGAAATTAGAGAGCTCTTGCATTACAGAAATATGATAACGACGACTGGTACTTACAAGTTTACATTAGTAAGGACTAATGTACCATCGCCGTTTTTACAAATGTCGGCGTAGATCCATTTGTCAAATATGAAAATAGCCCTACAATTAGGATCTGTCACGTAAATATAAAATAGTACATGGATCTTGCAGAGCTAACAACCGTCTGACTGTAATCGGCGAGGGTAGTTACTCTGAAACCAGGGCAGAATTGGCGTATAAAGGCAACGTGTAAATTATCAGTATTAATAACGTCCTTAGCTAAAGTAACAATAAAAAGGAAGGAAATTAACACTCCCGTTATAACAGTATGGGAGCATTGGTACAAATAATGTAGTTATACATCAAAAAAGCAGGTGGCGCTTACGCCGAGAAACTTACGCCCAGTGGCACATACAGACAAAATATCGAAAATTACGTTACTGTATTAGTGAAGCCCACAAACGGTATATATGTCAGAACTTTGAAGTTGACAACGATGGTTCTTGTCAAGAAAGAATTACGAACACTGGTACACGATCTTGTTAATACACATTCAAAAATTTTAGAGCCAGACAAAATCACATAAGGGCCGATGTAGTAACAAACATACATCGTGAGAAAACCACAATTACATAAGGGGTAGTGAGCTTAAAGCATTGAAGGTGCATCGTAGCTTCCTGAGGAAATAAACCACTAAGGATACCAGCATTAATGTTATACCATAACAGTACAGGTTCAAAGCCTTCGAAAAATTGTCTACAAGCAGGGTTCAACTGGTCGTTCAGTATATTACCGTCCTTGAGCTCAAGATGTTTGAAAATTTGTAACTCTTCCCACAGATCTAATCTACTCCATTTGACTTCTCTGTGTAGGATAACAGTGTCTTCTAAATGTTTAGGCGTATGAATGGCTATCAGGAGGTGTTCATCAAAAGTAGAACTGTGTATATTCGCTCCTTTTTTACCTAATAGGTGTTCTTTACATCTTGTTTTCACAGCTCTGCCTGTTTGACCAATATAATATGAAGGACAGTTATTACAGGTTAGTTTGTAAACCCCTGAATTGGAAAACCAGTCGCCGGCAATCTCTACTGAATGTACAAGATTTCTGTTTAAACTGTTATTTGTAGAGAAGGAGACGTTACAGTTATATTTTTTCATTAGAAGACGTTTTATCCTATACGATATATTATCCAAGAAAGGAATAGAAATAAATTTTTTTGGCTTCTTTGCTATCAGTGAGGAGGTTGTTGCTCAAAGTCGAACAGTTTTGGGTAGTTTTCTTACTGAATATGTAAACGATCATATATTTATTATGTGGAACAGTTGCTGTTGTGCAACTATGTTTAAAATATTGATTATCTCATTACTCTCTTTCTCTTGCAGTGGTTCACGCTGCAAAATGTGCTTTCTCAGGCATTAGGCAGTTGGTCACATTAATGTGACTGGACAGTGTATAATGTAATATGGATAGCAGTATTTGAGTTTCTTCAGGTGGATGCTGATCGGTCAAAACATTGTGACTACACCAGATTGAATGCCAGCTGGTTGTAAGGAAAGTATGTAAGCAGAGATGAGGCGAATAGGGAATCATTCTAGCGACGATACGAGCTACAAATGGGTAACACCACGATATAAGTAAATTTGACAGAGGGCAGACTGCCATGGCCAGACACCTGAGAACGAGCATCTCTGACACTGTTAAGCTGCTCAGTTGTTCGCGTACTATTGTCATGATGGAAAATGGTTGAAGGACGATGAAATTCTGGGTAGGCGACAAGGCGTTGGACGTTCACGCCTCATCACAGGGCAAGGACGTCGCTGGCTTACCCGCTTTTATGGCAAGGGATTCGGCGATGTGTCACAGACATGACCACATGATATACAGTAATGCTGCTTCAAGCAAATGTGTTTCGAAAGACACCATTTAGCGCGCTTTGCTCAACACAGGTTTCCACAGAATATGACACCTACGTGTTCCCATGTTGACTCAATGACATCGTCAGCCAAAACTGTAATGGACACAGAGTAATGGAGTTTTGACCGTGGAGGAACATAAAAATTTTGCTTGGTATAATGAATCACGTTCCTAGTTACGCCAGGCCGATCGTCGTTTATCGATAGGCCATCATTCAGGTAGACGACAAGTCGAACACGCACCGCAGCAGAGACAGTCAGTTGGGGCAATGTTATCCTATGAGCAAGATTCACTTGGGTTTCCGTGGTACCTGTGGTAGTAATTGAAGGCATCACGACAACTATGGACCACATGGACATTATTTCACGTCTCCTGCATCTCATTCATACTTGGTGTCTTCTCCGACAGCGACGGCTCCTTCCACTAGAATAAATGTCCGTATGCAAGGCAACTATAGTGCTACAGTTATTTGAGGAGCAGGACAATAAATTGACGTGATGTCTTCACCACCAATTTCTCCTGATATGAATCTGATGCAACACATCAGAGACGCTACGAGGCGCCAGTCCAGTTCTCACAATCATGGACAAGTAATTTACGGAAAAGCATCACTTGAGCGAATACATTTTGCAGCGCTTACTGGGCGGGTGAAGTAAAACTTGCCTGGAAAACAGTTATATTAAGACTCACGCAGGATTGACCCTTGTTAATGAATATCATAGAAGTAGCAGGAAATGTCCACCGTTTCCAAAGATGCGGTCGTTTGTTCGTTGAGCATAATTGTCCACTCATCTCTCATCTTCTGCAGTTATAAAACAGATAAAGTTTCTTGACCGTGCGAGCTGTAGTAGAACCAGTCGTATTAACAGTATCTGAAGAATTCATCAAATTTTTCTAATATCAGGTTAACTGAGATATTAAAGGATAGATAATTAGTGAGTGAAAACTTCAACAATACATTCTCACTGGTTTTAACACTCACACGCAATCACTGTCACTTCTAATAACCAGCTTATGGTATTTAACCAAACCCGTTACCGGAAACATTTCGAAACGAAATGTCTGTGACAGTTCCCAGCTCAAATGTTACACAACTAGTCCCTTTCAACGATCTGTTCCGGTTCCCGATTTTCCTTGCGGATTTGGGCTATTCAAAAGTCACAGTTCACACATAAAAATCGTAATCTCGCGTGTTCGTCTTTCTCACTCGTTCGTGTTCACTTTGCAGCACTCCACGGTCAAATTTAACTCATAATTCCGTAAAAGTATAACATTCATTTGGTGCTCCTAATACATCCGTCCGATTATGATGAAGGTTCAGTTCCCGCTACAAAATACGCACGAACGTACTGTCCTCTGGCTGGCTGATATACATAATAGAAAATCCAATATTAGTATTAAACTGCGCAATGCCGCATCTTTTACACTTGACCTAACACAGTCCAATAGTTTATACGAACAATTTATTAAATGAACAAATTTAAAATACCGGAATAGCTCCCTGATTAAAGAAATTAACTGTCGTAAGACGTTTCTCGTTTCCCAGTACCATAAACTGGTGATTTATACATTAAAAAGGTCCCCTGAGAGTATTACTCACACTCTCTGTAAAGCCCTACTTCTCACGCTAACATGAACTCAGTTAAAGGACATTAAAAAAATGGTACAAATGGCTCTGAGCACTATGGGACTCAACATCTGTGGTCATCAGTTCCCTAGAACGTAGACCCACTTAAACCTAACTTACCTAAGGACATCACACACATCCATGCCCGATTCAGGATTCGAACCTGCGACCGTAGCTGTCACGCGGTTGCAGACTGACGCGACTATAACCGCACGGCCACATCGGCCGGCTAAAGGACATAACGAACATTCATTTCTGTTAATACTGCGCATTCACGCCTTCAGTCGTAGTAATAACTAAACATACTAAATCAACCATAATTGATAGAAATCGTAATATTTACAGCAGGTAAATTTTTATTTCCAAGACACTTGTTTTCACTTTGTAATTTCACGCTGACTCCTTCCGGCCACAGCCTGAACTTTTAGGATCTGCTGCACCGTAACAGCACATCTGTCGTGCTAGAGCCATGATTCGTATATGAAGCTATGATTCATGTATGAAGCTATGTGTTTGCTACTGTCCGACTTTGTTTGCTACTGTTTGCTACCGACTGTTTGCTACTGTCCGACATACTAGCGATGCAAGGCGCTACACCTCACGTTGACTTAGCGTTGTGCTCGATTCATCGAACTGAGAGACAGGGAGTATCTCTGATTGAGGTACAGCAGCAGTATGGTCTTTAGTCTTCTGCTGTAGCTCTTCCAGTGTTTGAGGACTATCTGAATACACCTCAATCCCCGGAAAATCAGCATATCGACATGGCCAGGAGACTGCATTGCCTCTGCCGGATGTCCTCTCTTCACCAAATACGAAATGCACTCGTGAAAAGGCTGTCAAGGCTGTGTGTGCTATGGAACTGCCTTGGTGAGAATATCCATACAGCCATTTGTCGTCTGTGAGACGATTCGCAGATTGATTAAAGAGTTTTTTAATATAACGGTAAGCATCAACATTTTGGCGGAAGGAATAATAATGTTGCGAGATTCAAAAAAATGGCTCTGAGCACTATGGGACTCAACTGCTGTGGTCATTAGTCCCCTAGAACTTAGAACTACTTAAACCTAACTAACCTAAGGACATCACACACATCCATGCCCGAGGCAGGATTCGAACCTGCGACCGTAGCAGTCGCGCGGTTCCGGACTGAGCGCCTTAACCGCGAGACCACCGCGGCCGGCTGTTGCGAGATTCGGACACCAGACATTGCGTACCAAACACCAACCTTGAGATTATACAGCGTATCCTCAAAGTACTGATGGGGTTTCTCGATGCATAATGAAGCATGTTCTGTGAGTTCACGTACCTTGATAGGCTGAACCAGGCCGCACCTGAGGAAATGAAACACTTTAGATCCCAAAATTCTTGATACCACTTCACTCAGAAATCACCGGGGAAACTCAATGCGTGAAAGCGTCTGGACGCTTTAACCCATGAACAGCGGTTAATTTATAAGGATACAGATGCAGGCCCTTTCCGATAATGTGTCTACACGACGACCTCTTAAATCCTAACAGAGAGTAGACTTCGTCGGACTGTTCCAAACTTTCCTTATTGAAGCAATCTGTCTTAGTGTTCGAACGCTTTTCGAGTAGTTGCGGTTTTTATTCGCTGCAGAGCCAATTTCGTGGCATTTTACCGCTATGTTTTGCATTGCAGACTTTGCTGGAGGTTTTCCTAAAACACTTTAGATCTTAACCCCTTTCCGCAAGAAGGTTCTGTAACTTTTACCCACAACGTTCTCTCTTTGTTTTAGCATGGACACCATTATGTGTTGCATTCAATTGGTCACGGAACACTCCTACGCCTCTCACTCGCTAAAACGTAATGAGGACGAGGTATCCGGGACAAAGTAGGCGGGAGATGTGCCTTTGCATACTCGTAGTAGCAACCGATTGGTGCACGGAAATCACGATTTCCATCAGTTAATGTGACCGGCAGTTCTCCTTTCACTAACAAGAGTCGATTCTGCTTCAGTCTTACAAATAAAAAGACGCACCACGAAAGTATTTTCAGAATGGAACTGAAGTCGCTAAATATGATGTACAGTCATACTCAAAAGTATCCGAACGACCTGAATTGCATTTCGCCTGATTCGCATGCAACCGGCATAACGCAGCTGTCTAGCAGGTCCCCTAATCGCCCCGTTGTACAGTCGTTTGACTATTGAAAATGGTTCCAACAAGTCACCACTAGAAAACACTGCTCTGTATCGCAGTAACTCGAGACGTAAAGTAATACCACGATGCTGCAAATATCAGGGAACACCTTATCACAGATAAGACTGTCCTTAAGGGTTGTAAGCTCACCTTTATTACAATAAATGGCATACCTGAAATGTTACCACTCTCATTTTTACGTCAGGTAGGTAATGCACGTAGTAAGTTCGTCGTACTCATGGTTTCCTCTTCAAAGTAACATACAGTACTTATTATTTAACACAAAATGACATTAAAAATTTAAGTTATCCATGAGCAGCTAGTTGAGAATATGTATGAACTTCAAATGACACGACGCACCGTCTCGTTCTACATATGGAATCAAACCCAGGTTAGGCAGACTAAGGAATGATTTCGTGACTGACGAAAACTAACAGTCATTTCTCATTAGGCATACAGAGAGATATACCTCGATTTTAGACAGTATCAGTTAGCAAATATCAACTTTAAATTACAGAACGCAAACATTTTTAACGGACGTGAATTCCTCCACAGCATCTCTTGTCTCTATTAACGATCTACGAGATATGTTAAATATTTCTTCTTCACAAGTAACTAACTTGAAATGCCGTGGGGTAAAGCTTTGTGTTGGACAAGCATTCGAATCCAGCACCTAATCAGATTGATATCGAAACACAACCAACTGTGACATATCGGATTTCCTTGGCAGTAGCTAGATGTAACTGAAATGACGAGACGAAACATTAATTTTTTCCTTCCCAGAACCCCAACCGGGCACCTATCACTGTTATATTCTAGAGAAAACGAACGTTAAATATGGGTTTGTTGCACCAGCAGCAACATGTGAGCATGTTTGAACAAGAATGTGAATATGTGGAAGAGTTCAGTGCTCACTGAGAATAGAGCCCCACACATATCGTTGTTGACTACACACAAAGAGACATCCGCTACCGAATTTTTCTCCACCAGCAGCTCGGAATAACATCTTGAACTTACAGCGATCTCTCAAATAGGTCTGTGTCCCACTGGGAGTCAAAAACATCAGATATCGTTAGTGTTGATAACAAATGAAAAAACATTAAAAATCAAAATTATTATCCACCAGCAGATAGGTGTTCTCATGCTAGAGCTTGACAATACATAATGAAAACTCAAGCGCCAGGCCAGCATTCGAACCCATTCACGAGCAATATGTGGAGATGTTGAGGAATCTGCAGTTTTGAACAAACAACAAATTGTGGCCGAGCTGTATTGTCACGAAGGGATCAAATTCCGCGTTAAGGGCGCTCTGAGTTGCATTCTCAGTTCAGAACCAATTTTATCGACATACAGAAGCTCAGATAAAAGATGGAATAAGTGTCCTGTGACTCTACATAGCGTTTGTTTCGTCACTAGAAATAAATAACTAGTATAAGAAAGGTTACTGCTGATAGAGTTTCTACATGTCGCCACTCCAGACTTGATTGTGGTTCAATCTAACGTCTACTTGGCAGAGAAGGAATATCATCTTTAATGTGAATTTCAGACCACAGTGCCATTATATCTTCTTCACTTGGTGTAGTCAGAAGAGAATGGAATCTTTCTCTCCCAATCTAAAATCATTGACAGAAATGGGAATCCAACCCAGACCAAAGGTGTATGAAATTACCATCAGCCCAACAGACCACCACACCTTTTTTCTGTGACTCATTTTTCTATCATAACGCCGTTGAGCCACACTGGATGAGAATTCTGACACACAGGCTCCCTGTAGTAAATTGCAGCATGTTCGCTAAATTCATTTACTTGGGAGACTTAATCATCATGAACTAGCTGCCTCGGCTACCCAGAGCATACATTCGACTCTATTTTGTAATCACCGAAATAAAATCACATAACTGCCACCTACACAGAACTGCCAACAGTGTAGGATGCAGAAATTTAAATAGGAAGTGTTCTTTTCCACTTTAGCTATTCTATTGCACTATCTGTTAGTAAAAAATGTCATGCAGCCCAAAAGAAAAGCTGTAACTATTTCTTTCAGAAGTCTAGGCCCGGCCATTTGCATTATCTCGCAGCGCTGTGGTATGCAGAAGTTCTGGAGGAATTTTTGTTCAGCTCTGGAGCTGTTGTTGGTATGTGTCAGCTAGTAGCGTAATTGTAAGTGTCGTGCACTCTAGATAAGATGTCGCGAGTTCGAATACATTTACTGCCAAATTTTTTAGAACGCAATTCTGCTGTCTGCTGAAGTTACAAATCTAATGGAACTTCACTTCTCAACCCAAAATAGTCGCATGTGGAAAAAGGGCTCACTTCTGTGACATTTTGTTCTTTTCAGGTTTAATAGACAGCCAGGCAGCAGACGCATCTCGAAGCTTTTGTGTTATGCATGCGAAGAGCGCATCGTGCCCACATACGTCAGAAAAGTATTTTCTTCATTAGCTGTCGTTTGGTAGTGACATTTTATTCTTCTTCAAACATGGTTTGACACAGGTTTAACTCAGAACAAGTTTTCTACATGCATGTAATCGATAAAATGCATGTGCATCGTCAGACTTATAGATAACATCAGAGAATTCGCATATCTCGTTGATGATTAATTTCGCTCTCGTGTTTACTATTGTTTCAACAACACTAAAGGAAACCTTACCAGAATTGTGCACTGTATTATAAGAAATGAAATAAAACTACCCACGATAACCTTACGACGAAAGTCTGTTTTAATAAAACTGAGTATCTGTACACAAGCATGCCTCTATCGACACGAATTAGTAAAATACTACTCACTTACATTTTGATTGGGTCAGTGTTTAATTGGTATGCTGTGTCATACTCAAGAGGTATGCAAATGTGGCATTTCATAAATATAGTTATGTATTTCTATAAACCCAAAATTTGCTTGTCAGCAGCGGAAAGAGGCGTTACCTGTTGTGCAGCATTGTAAGTTTTTCACCACTGCACTATGAGTCGAAAACGTTTTTTTGCGATTTTCTTATTGATGTTTGATCTGACTGCTTGTAGCTCTTTCACAGAAGGGGTAAAAACATTGAAGTCAGTGAGACTGGAACTGCAAACCACAACTGACGCTTTTTCACAGGTCAGCACGTTACCACAGGCCAATAGTGGCTAGAACTCATAAACCGCTATTTAAAGGACGAGATTAGTTCCGATTTCCACCTACAACGACTTTCTGGGCTGAAAATAGTAAGTTTACAATCCTTTGTTACACCTCAAGCGATAATAACTGAGATTATTCAATGGAAATGACAGGTAAAATCAAGTGAACTTTGAGGCTTAATTTCGTGCACACAAGGAAGTAACTCGTCGATCACAGAGTTGCCATACATACGTCGCCTTGTTGCCAAATCTCAGTTACAGTACCAGCAGGAAGAAGACGAACCGATGTGATCCTACAGCGGGCTAGGAAGTGACCATAGCTGGTGTTGTCCAAGTCCAAGCTGCTACGGTCTGGAATACGTAATGCGTCTGATTCGCAATGCTGTAACTAGGTTTAGGGACTGGAGCGTAGTTACTAAAAATACTCAGAATTGACTGCAAACTAAGCATCATAAATCAGTAACTCTCATAGTGTTTTTTATATTTCATTCGTAAGTGTACTCAAAACTAAGAAACTCATTCACAGGCTTTTTCGTGCCTCACCGGTAGTCGAGCACAACAAACAAAATAAAAAAAGAATGTGTGTGTGTGTGTGTGTGTGTGTGTGTGTATGAGAGAGAGAGAGAGAGTGTTTGTGTGTGTGTGTGTGTGTGTGTGTGTGTGTGTGTGTGTGTGTGTGTGTGTGTGTGTGTGTGGATGGCAGACACACACACACACACACACACACACACACACACACACACACACACACAGAGAGAGAGAGAGAGAGAGAGAGAGAGAGAGAGAGAGAGAGAGAGAGAGAGAGAGAAATAAAAAAGAATGAGAGAAAGAGAGAATGTGTAAAAAATTGTTGTAAAGAAATTGATTCGTGGTATGTAAAGAAATCTTTCATTTAAAATGACACGTTCCACATCATTACGAGGTGTCTCATTCATGATCTATGGAACAAGAATTAATCTAATCTAATCATATTGATGACTGGCCATGAAGAGTCGTGAATTTCGGGAAATTTTTGCCAATACCGGTAACCAAATGTAAACTTGAAAATAAAAGACGACAATTTTTGCAATAAACTGGGACTCCTATCAAGACCTTTTCGTCCCTGTTAGCTGACCATGGAAGATGTCTGATATAACTCCATTCTGAAGTAACGAAGTGTGCATGCAATTAAAGATGAAGTGCATGATGTGAAGTTCTATGACGGAGATTCGAACCCAACACGTAATCGGATTGTTAACTAAGAAAAATCAAATGTTACGATCAGTTTTTCTTAATAGCTGCTAGGTGTTTGAATCTAAAATAAGGATACATACTTTTCTGTCTAAGCGACAGTCGAACTGCACACCTACCGTGCATCCACGAATATAGGTTAAGTATCCGTTGCTTACTCACCAACAGTAAGATGTGTGCGTGGTTGGCCAGAAATAACGACACCTATTGCAATTGTTGGCAACACATCAACAGACATTAAAAATGCACGGTAATTTTCACTAGCAGGTGGATGTGCACTTGATAGGGCTTGAAATGAAATTATGAATATTTTTGTACTGGATCCTTTGGAGGAGACCTAGAGAAGATTGCAGTCTTGGGAAAAGGAACGAAATGATTGAACTATACTGTTCTGAGAGATTCAGATCCTCGAAAGAGGAGATACTAATTCGAATCACAGTCCAACACCAAATTTTTCAACGTCTCTTGTTCAATCAAGTACAAGTACAATAAGAGACCTGTTCCTTTAAATGGCTATCGGTTCATCAAATAAAATAAAATTTTCTGATGTAAGTTTACTGGCGACTGTATTTCTTTTTGCCATGACTTCCTCTATGTCATTTCCCAACGTAAACCGGCTCTGCCCAGTTGGTAATGAAGGAACATGATGTTTAATGCGGATTATGACGTCTTTCTCTTGAGGTTACCAGAGGTAAAATAAATCTGTTTCTGCCTCTTAAAAGTAAATTCCTGAACTCACGCAGTGCACCTGTGATAATTCGTTCCACCAGACCCTTGTGGCCACATTTCCCAGCCTCAAGAGTGTGCTTAGCATACAAAATTAGTCACTGTGGAAAAAATGCGATTCTATTAAATGGTTAAGTAGAAGCAAGCTTCTGACGCGAAGATTATGCTATTCTCATGTCAACAGGATGTAAAGACTCTTGTAGGCATCATAGGCTTGAAGTAAAGCCATTTTGAATTTTCACAAATTGAGCAAATTTCTTAGTTTGAGAAAATCCACTGTGAAGTGTTGAAGTTACCGGATAATTCGATTTTTATTACTATCATTTTATTCATACCTCTGATGGAACACACGTGCTTGAAGATCACTTAATGCCTTTTGGTCAATATGGAAGTAGTTTCCCAAGAACAAGGTCTTTCCCTGTCTACGGAATCCTTTTCATGTTAATATCAAACATCAGCAGTTTCTAGTAGATTACATTAAAACTAAAGTAATTGATGAAGACGTTACTTGATAACAAAAACGCGCTGCCTTTCTTCATTCATTTACGCCTAGAAATGGCTCTCGAGTACTGCCAAACCGAAAGGCAAGAAATCTTACTGCCTTCCGATATACGTCGCTGTCAGTTCTTCCACATGATTTGGTCGACATGACCTGTTTCAACTTGTGTACAACAGACAATGTTTAAGAAAGTAAATTGTTTTCCTTTGAAATAAACAGAAACGTTTTCATTCTAAACTATCCAACTACAAAAATTTCGCAGTATCAGTTCAAATTTAATATTCGCTTCTATAATGTAGGAAAGTGTTTCACAGTTGCAAAACTCGCATCCGACTCATTGACCTTACACGGTATTCTATACCCCGTTTTGTTGCCCTTCATGGCAAGCCATCCTGGGCTTATATTTTAGCAAGATAATACTTGCTCGTAGACGGAGTGAGTTTTTGCTGCTTGTCATCGCATACCAAACCCTACCTTGGCCAGAAAGGTCACCGAACCTCTGCCCAGTTGAGGACGTTTGGAGCATTACAGGCAGAGTCCTTCAACCACCTAGGGATTTTGACGATTATTTGGACAGAATTTGGCACAACATCCGTCAAGAGGACGTCGAACAACTCAGTCAGCCACTGCCAAGCCGAACAGGTGCGGGCGTAAGGGGCAGAGGAGGACCAAAGCGTTACTGACTTGCAAAACTTCTGAAGCTCTTTCTTTTGAATATATCAATCAATTTTTCATCAGTGTGTAAACATTTGGATCCTCTTACAAATTTACTTAATATTCTGTTTAAACGATGTCGAATATAGATGAAGCTCATACCTGCTTCTCTGTATGACGCGTAAGATACACTATCACACTACAGTCCTACTGAATGCGAAATTGATCAGTAGATGTCACGAGAGGCAGAACTACCAGTATAAAAGGGGGCGGGAAGTGCTGTGTTGTCAGTAGCGAAGCAGTAAGGGCAGAATGGGTGGGTCAGGACGGTTCAGTGACTTCGAACGGGGACTAGTCGCTGATGACACCTTAGTAACAGAGCCATCAGGGATGCTTCAAGCTTTCTAAAGCCGCCCACGTCGACTGTTGGTGATCTGACTGTGAAGTGGAAACACGAAGGAACAACGGAGGCTAATTCAAGACGAGTTAGACTTCATGTACTGACGTCGAGGTTCCCAGGGGGTGGTTGAGCAACACTGCGTGAAACCAGCGGAAAGGAGTGAGTTTCAACGTGCTACCTGTAGTCAAGTCACCACAATGATTGGCTGAATGGTTCAAATGGCTCTGAGCACTATGCGACCTAACTTCTGAGGTCATCAGTCGCCTAGAACTTAGAACTAATTAAACCTAACTAACCTAAGGACATCACACACATCCATGCCCGAGGTAGGATTTGAACCTGCCACCGTAGCGGTCGCTCGGCTCCAGACTGTAGCGCCTAGAACCGTACGGCCACTCCGGCCGGCACCACAATGACTGTGCGTAGGGAGTTGAAAATGGTGGGATACAACGGTCGATCAGCTCCTTAAAAGTGACGCTTTAGGTAGAATGAAGAGTGACGCTACTGCTCATTGAACGAGTAAGAGAAGCGTGATTTGGAGTGATGAATCACGCTACACCATTGGTCAGTCTGGTGGTGACTTTTGGGTTTGGCGAATGCCTGGAAAACGTTACTAGCGACCATGTGTAAAGAAAACAGTCAACTACAGAAGACATGGTGTTGCGATATACGATTCTCTCTCTAGGCTGGATGGTGGTACCGTTATTACATTTAGTAAAATGCTAAATTCGATATGATATGGACATATAACAGTAGAGAAAGATTTCGGAGATAATGATTTCTTTTCAGCGTGGCAGTGGGTTCTGTCATAGAGAAACATTTGTAAGCTGATGGTTTGTGGAGAATAACATTTGTCCCAATTGGAACCAAATGAAACACCTTTGGCGTGAGTTGGAATGGCGACTTCACTCCAGATCCCAGCGTCCAACAACACTACTGTTTCGGCTCTTGTGGAAGAACGAGTTGCCCTCATTCCACAGACATTCAGACACATCATTCAATGTGTCCCCAGTAGAGATCAAGCAGCTATAAAGGAGAAAGGTGGTCACTAAAAGGTCTGTATACTTCTCATCAGACACTTTGTACAGTACTGGTCATTAAAATTGCTACACCAAAAAGGAATGCAGCTGATAAACGGGTATTCATTGGACAAAGTTATTATACTAGAACTGACATGTGATTACATTTTCACGCAATTTGGGTGCATAGATCCTGAGAAATCAGTACCCAGAACAACCACCTCTGGCCGTAATAACGCCCTTGATACGCCTGGGCATTGAGTCAAACAGAGCTTGGATGGCGTGTATAGGTACAGGTGCCCACGCAGTTTCAACACGATACCACACTTCATCAAGAGTAGTGACTGGCATGTTGTGACGAGCCAGGTGCTAGACCACCATTGACCAGACTGTTTCAATTGGTGAGAGATATGGAGAATGTTCTGGCCAGAGCAGCAGTCGAACATTTTCTGTATCCAGAAATCTCCGTACAGGACCTGCAACATGCGATCGTTCATTATCCTGCGGAAATGGTTTCGCAAGGATCGAATGAAGGGTAGAGCCACGGGTCGTAACTCATCTGAAACGTAACGTCCACTGTTTAGAGTGCCGTCAATGCGAACAAGAGGTGACCGAGACGTGTAACCTATGGCACCCCATACCATTACTCCGGGTGAGGCACCAGTATGGCGATGACGAATACAAGCTTCTGATATGCGTTCAACGGATGCGACCATCATGATGCTGTAAACAGAACCTAGATTCATCCGAAAAAAATGACGTTTTGCCATTCGTGCAGCCAGTTTCGTCGCTGAGTACCCATCGCAAGCGCTCCTGTCTGTGATGCAGCGTCTAGGGTAACCGCAGCCATAGTCTCCGAGCTGATAGTCCACGCTGCTGCAAACGTCGTCGAACTGTTCGTGAAGATGGTTGTTGACTTGCAAACGGCCCAATCTGTTGACTCAGGGACCGACACCTGGCTGCACGATCCGTTACAGCTATGCGGATAAGATGTCTTTCAACTCGACAGATAGTGATACGAGGCCGTTGGGATCCATCACGGGGTTTCGTAGTACCCTCCTGAACCCACTGATTCCATATTCTGCTAATAGTCATTGGATCTCGACCAACGCCAACAGCAATGTCACGATACGATAATCCGCAATCGCAATAGGCTACAATTCGACCTTTATCAAAGTCGGAAACGTGATGGTACGGATTTCTGCTCCTTACACGAGGCATCACAACAACGTTTCACCAGGCAACGCCAGTCAACTGCTGGTTGTGTATGAGACATCGCCTGGAAACTTTCCTCATGTCAGCACGTTGTAGGTGTCGCTACCGGCACCAACTTAGAGTGATTGCTGTGAAAATCTAATCATTTGCATATCACAGCATCTTCTGCGTGTTGAATTTCGCGTCTGTAGCACGTCATCTTCGTGGTGTAGCAATTTTAATGGCCAGTAGTGTATTACTACGCACAGCGTCAAATTCCGCCCTCTGCCTTTCGTCAGATAACAAGCTGACCCACGTTACCATCGCCTGCTGTTATATAATATAGCTTTTTACGTTACCACCGCTTTGTTTTGTTAATACACTCCTGGAAATGGAAAAAAGAACACATTGACACCGGTGTGTCAGACCCACCATACTTGCTCCGGACACTGCGAGAGGACTGTACAAGCAATGATCACACGTACGGCACAGCGGACACACCAGGAACCGCGGTATTGGCCGTCGAATGGCGCTAGCTGCGCAGCATTTGTGCACCGCCGCTGTCAGTGTCAGCCAGTTTGCCGTGGCATACGGAGCTTCATCGCAGTCTTTAACACTGGTAGCATGCCGCGACAGCGTGGACGTGAACCGTATGTGCAGTTGACGGACTCTGAGCGAGGGCGTATAGTGGGCATGCGGGAGGCCGGGTGGACGTACCGCCGAATTGCTCAACACGTGGGGCGTGAGGTCTCCACAGTACATCGATGTTGTCGCCAGTGGTCGGCGGAAGGTGCACGTGCCCGTCGACCTGGGACCGGACCGCAGCGACGCACGGATGCACGCCAAGACCGTAGGATCCTACGCAGTGCCGTAGGGGACCGCACCGCCACTTCCCAGAAAATTAGGGACACTGTTGCTCCTGGGGTATCGGCGAGGACCATTCGCAACCGTCTCCATGAAGCTGGGCTACGTCCCGCACACCGTTAGGCCGTCTTCCGCTCACGCCCCAACATCGTGCAGCCCGCCTCCAGTGGTGTCGCGACAGGCGTGAATGGAGGGACGAATGGAGTCGTGTCGTCTTCAGCGATGAGAGTCGCTTCTGCCTTGGTGCCAATGATGGTCGTATGCGTGTTTGGCGCCGTGCAGGTGAGCGCCACAATCAGGACTGCATACGACCGAGGCACACAGGGCCAACACCTGGCATCATGGTGTGGGGAGCGATCTCCTACACTGGCCGTACACCTCTGGTGATCGTCGAGGGAACACTGAATAGTGCACGGTACATCCAAACCGTCATCGAACCCATCGTTCTACCATTACTAGACTGGCAAGGGAACTTGCTGTTCCAACAGGACAATGCACGTCCGCATGTATCCCGTGCCACCCAACGTGCTGTAGAAGGTGTAAGTCAACTACCCTGGCCAGCAAGATCTCCGGATCTGTCCCCCATCGAGCATGTTTGGGACTGGATGAAGCGTCGTCTCACGAGGTCTGCACGTCCAGCACGAACGCTGGTCCAACTGAGGCGCCAGGTGGAAATGGCATGGCAAGCCGTTCCACAGGACTACATCCAGCATCTCTACGATCTTCTCCATGGGAGAATAGCAGCCTGCATTGCTGTGAAAGGTGGATATACACTGTACTAGTGCCGACATTGTGCATGCTCTGTTGCCTGTGTCTGTGTGCCTGTGGTTCTGTCAGTGTGATCATGTGATGTATCTGACCCCAGGAATGTGTCAATAAATTTTCCCCTTCCTGGGACAATGAATTCACGGTGTTCTTATTTCAATTTCCAGGAGTGTAGTTCCTCAGTTTACCCGCCAGTATTTGTGGATTGATAGACTAGAACTACGAGCATATTAATATCATACACATACCCAAAGTGCGTAATACTCCTCCCACCCTCACAACCACCCTCCATCCCCAATGTGATTTTAACTGTTCATTCAGAGCTAGCTCTCTCTCTCTCATACATAAACACACTCACAAGTACGCACAATCGTATCTGATGTCGCAGTCGCATACAAGTGAATATAAAGCATTTTTATCACATTTAAAGATGTGTAGTACCGAGGCTCAAAAACAGAACAAAACTCATGCCTTACTACTGCGTCAATAATTCGTAGAACAGCAATCTCGAACAAAGTACTGCTGAAACCTAGTAAACGACAGGTCACGAACTATGGTGTAAGTGAAGAATAGACTTCCCCACAGAATCATTCGAAGTGCCTTGCAGCCACTCAGAGGCCAGGTTTTGTATTGAGCTTGACACTCTTGGGCAGGCCCATGTGACGGACTGCCGGCTCCTCTTACAGACCGCCGGCGAAGTCGATGATAATAGCGATCGCACGGTATCGACCTCGGTGTCGGATGCCAGACATATTGCTCTAGTCACTGCATCATTTGATGATGAATTGTTGCTGTCAATTCCCATTAACACAGAGAGGCATCTCTGCAGCATTATTCGTCTTTAAATGCAAGAAACGAATTACCGCACTGTGTTCGACTTCATTAGTGGCGTGAGCCACTTTGTTTTCGGTTCTTCTAGTGGAATGGTACTGAGGCGTGGTGATTTCAGTGTGTACTAGGACTGCAGACATGTATCTACAAATAAACAAAAAAATTAACTACCCAATTTTATTTCTGTGTATTGATAAAAGTTTAAGGCCACTATTTATAATTGAATGCTTTGCACATAAATGTTTGTGTCACGGGGACATTAATACAGATAAGAAAGCCATGGCCGGACTTGCAGCAGTCTTCTGCAGTCTCATTCATCATCTCCAGGGGGACCAATGAAAGTTCGTCAGAAATGTCGGCTTATGGTTTACGCAGCCTCAGTCGTTTATCGTATGACGCACACAATTTTAATCTACCAGTAAGTTTCATATCAGCGTACACTCCGTTGCAGAGTGAAAAGCTCATTCTGGATCGTATGATGTATTTTAATATCAAAACGGATTTTATTCAAGTTAAAATACAATATATCGCCTTTTTGACGACAATCTCCACAATTTCACAAGAAAATTCATCACGTAAATCAATGCTTGAGCACATGGAAACTCTCAAAAGATATCACCATGGCAACACCAGCGTCAACCCTCCTCACGCAGGGGAAGCAATATGTCCAGAAGACATTCAGCCTCAACCCAAATCCGCCCTCACCACCCCTCATGCAAGGGGAATCAGTTTCTGAGATCAAGTCTCCATAACTCCAGCATCATGCTAAATACCAATGCTGATACGGATTACAACGATTCAAGGAGGGAGACCATTTCTGATTAGATGACTGAACAACCTTTTGAAATCTTGGAGCCAAATCTGCCATACGGAGAGAAATCTAGAGAAATACCAATCTCTCGTCTATTCCCCATTCCTCATATTACTTAATCATCCCACCTGCCTTTCTTATTCGTTAAAGTAATGCTCATCACAGTCACACTTTCCTGTATAGTCCGTCACCTGAGCAATTTATTTTCTCTCTCTCGTTTCCCAGTAATTTCCTAATGTTCATCTCTTCTTTCCTCGCCGTGTAAACATAAGTCTTTGAACGCTTTTTGTATTTTGGTCATGTCCCAGAGCTATAAGTAAAGACTTAATACACACTGAACTGTCTGTTTTACACATACAGTAGGCATAACGTTGCAGGAAACAAAGTAAACCATCCAGCACTGCAAAATGTGTTGATTGTTAAGACTAATATTAGTGTTGTTTATAATAAATTGTCTTGATGACATGTATACATATCGAATCACACAAATATCCATTACATTATCTATTGTTTTTTAATATTTAATGTGCTTAATTTCTTTACTGCCTTCTAAACTATATTACTGGTCGTAATTAAATCAGTACTATGTGAGGAATGAGGGTTGATGAGCGGTCCGTTATGAGAAAGACGAATCTGTTTGCAGGCGCTAGCGCATACAGTCTTACTTTTAGTCGTGACATAATACCATTAACGGACGAAGTCAAAAGAGGAATAAATTATTTTATTTTCTTTTTGCTCAAAGAAATGAAGTATTTCGCGAAGTATAACATATTTGCAGAAAATACAGCTTTGCGTTTCAGGGCACTCAAATATGTCCGCCAGCATTTATTTACCATGGTTTGATGCAACCACTAACAAAACGTAATGATTTTAAGTACTACTGATTAAAACTACAAAAGCGTTACATATTAAAATAATTACGTTAATATGTAACTATAGATTATCACAGTTACATAATATATGCACACGTGACTAATCATTCATAGCAACTAGTTTATAATTATAGAAAGAAGGCACTACTCAAGGATTTGCTTCAGTTAAGATCTGTGTACGCCAGTGGGAGTGAATTTATGGGTTTTACAGTCACACTTTAAGAGAACTTACTGATATTTCCATCTAATACATATTTCACACATAGTGTTCGACTATAACAGTTAAGAGTTATGTTCAGGAAGAATAGTTTAATTCCATTTGTGTCTTTCTTGATATATCAAACTTAAAAACAATATTACAATAGCTTAATCTTTGTGTTACGTATTTGTATCTCCCCATGCACATTTTATACCAATTGTACAGTTGACTTCAGAATCGTATGAAGTATCGTAGAACATTTCGGAGAACTGGTTAGTGGTGTCATAGAAATTTGAGAGAGTGAGGAAAACTTTTATGTGTCGTCGTATTGCATGCAGTGAGACTGTCTGTGGTTATAGTTGCTTTGAGTTGAAGTTCTTTACCTCAAGATACCTACTTTCGGATTGTGTTCTATGCTGTCTATAAATTTTTGAAGTACATATTTGGGACACCGTACGTGTAGTTCACAGTAGTGTAATTTCTTTCAACAGTTAGCATCCGCTATATATTTTTAGATGTTTGGATTGTATCTGTAATTTACCAAAGGTTTGTAGAAGTACACAGAACATTTGATGTAATTACAGATTACTTGTTCATAACAGTTATCACATTTTTAAGTTTAGTTTTATCATGTACCTTCATAAAATTATTGTATATTTTTAAATAATTATGCTGGCACAACAGTCGTGAATACATCAGAAACTCTAAGGACTAACATAAAATGTTTATTTTTTCCTAAGTGCTCGCCATTCACATTTATGGTACCGATCACTGAAGTATACATTTTAGTTTTTACCCTTTCGTTGTTACACAAGGATCTAATGATGGACGCTTCCAAGACTGAAACTAGTTGTTAGTAATTACTTGGCGTCCAGCTGAGTGATCAAACAATAACCCCCAAATACTTTAGAACAGTCCACAAAATATCCCAAGCAGTAAAATTCCAAACAGATTCTGTGTGTTAGTCATTGTAATGTCGTTAGCTGTTTGTTACGATATCACTTGGTACGTCCCCAAACGCATCTCCTTCATATTTATTTCGTTTGAATCAATAGTTTTGATTTTGCGTTTGTTTCACTCCCTGGAGTGAAGTTCAAATCAAGTTCCTAGCACGATATTTATTTTATTTGATTAAATATATAATGATAAAGATTTATTGTAATAGTTTGATAATGCCTGCCGCCATTTCCGAATGTAGGTTCTCAAGTTTTATCAGCAAAATGGTTCAAATTGCCCTGAGCACTATGGGACTTAACATCTGCGGCCATCAGTTCCCTAGACTTAGAACTACTTAAACCTAACTAACCTAAGGACATCACACACATCCATGCCCGAGGCAGAATTCGAACCTGCGACCGTAGCGTCCGCGGTTTATCAGCATACTGGACACTCTCAGCTGGATGCGCTGTATTTAGTATACCTGTTGGTAAGACATCTTGAATAACACAACCACACATTAAAACTACGTTTCATTTACGAGTAGTACTTGCTGATGTGTTACTAGTGTTTAGTAAATATGTAGCCCGTATCATAGTCAACAAACCGCTGACTGCCACCTGGCAAAGTAGAGACGTGAAAATAAGATAACTAAATCTAATCATGTTTTATACGTGGTACAATGCGTAACAGCTGAAGGTATCCAACGTTCACTATCACTCGCGCCCTAAAAGGTGGCAGACGGAGCTCTAAGGAAAGTAACACCTGGCAGGTCAAGGGAACGCACTTGTGCGAGAGGGTTCTGGTGCGCGGTTGGTGCGTCAGTTCCAGGTGCGGGGCCCTGCCTAATTAGCACCGAGGCTTTGGCAAAGCGGAGCCTCGGGGCAGGTGTCTCGTTGTACGCACGTCTCCACTCCGCGGCACAACTGGCACGCCCCAGTTAGCGCTCACGGCACTGGGGGCGCTGTTGCGAGTGATCGCACACATCCCGGCCAGCACTGTGAGGGAACGAGCTTGTGGGGCGTCTACACAGTGTCATTTCACTTATATTATTACAAATAATAAATATGTTATACTGTTTTGATGCGGTCTCCCTTTTCCTATTTTGTGACAACCTTTTCATCTCTATATATCTACAAATCCCAAAGTGCTGACCTGATTTGTTTTGCAGGCTCTACTCTTTGCCTACCTGTATTATTTTTCTCTTCAACTGCTCAGCTTGCGCATTCGTAGACGACGTAGCAGATATTCCGCTAGCCTGTCTCTTGTGCGAATTTTTCCTTTTGTAGGTAACAATTACACCCAATATTCTCTACAGTCTGTTTGCAATACTCCAGTCGTTATCTCTTCTGCAAATGCTTCCCCTGTGCTGCTTCTATGGTCTAAGTCGCTTGGCCCTGTTCAAATTCTGACGTCAGAAAAATGGTAGGACTGTCAGTAGTTTAACGCAGGTAAACCTAATTCCAATAACCGTCGAGGTCATTTGCAGTCTACAAACAAAACGGCCAACGGACAGACCTTTTACAGCCGGCCGCTGTGGACGAGTGGTTCTGTGCGCTTCAGTTCAGAACCGCGCTGCTGCTACGGTCGCAGGTTCGAATCCTGCCTCGGGCATGGATGTGTGTGATGTCCTTAGGTTGGTTAGGTTTAAGTAGTTCTATGTTTAGGGGGCTAATGACCTCAGATGTTAAGTCCCATAGTGCCCAGAGCCATTTGGACAGACCTTTAAAAGATAAGTCTCTGTAAGTCCATCTTTATTCAGGTGGTTGCCGAGCCTCAGTTCTTCTACATAAAATGTCGAATAAAAACACCATCAGCCGTCTGTGTTTCAAGTAATCATTTTATTTGAGCAATGAGTTTCAGTGCTACATTACGCCATCTTCAGGCCCCTGAGCGACGTGTAGGAAGAATCCCACCTCTGGTCCCGTCAAAATAGGTGCCAGCATTCAGTGATTGGTATCTCCAGTTCCAAGGACTTAACTGTGGCGCAGGTACATTCTGGTAATACTCGATGCCTTTACGCGCTTTGTTTCGCTAATACTAAGAGGGGATGTGGTGAAAGGTTTGACCATTTTCCATTCGAGTAAGATTTTTTTCTTATTTCGGGCCACCTGTAACCTTGGTCAGTTGTAATACAACTACCTTTAGATCACGACAGCTCAAAAAATTCTGTTTTGGGCGTACCGGAACCACTTTACCATCATTCCGTATTATCCTTAAACATTGTTTGCTGAGCGAGTTAACAGAAGCCTGGAATCTCCACTCATTTTTTAACACAGTGAAGCTCAAGGTAACTGGAATAATTCCATAGATTGGTTAAATTTCGCTTTCAACTCTGCTGCACGTGAGTCCCAAAAGACTAAGCTCAAGGTTTTTTTTTTACCCATTAAATTCTACAATGTCTAATCTCTGGTCCATTAACGACCTTCTCCCAGAGAATATATATACCGATGCTTAAGGGGAATTGGAAGAGACCATTCGATAACATTTACTCAGCAAATCAAGGAGAACATTTTATACATAACTCATGTAGACGTCTGCCCTTATTGGATGGGCGACCTTGTCTGAATTAAAACCCTGTGGCTGCACAGTAATGGAAATATAGGGCCTCAGATGAGTTACTGTCAGATTTCGCGTGGCCCTTTGAGGTCACTGAGATATGCAGCCATGTATGTTTGTCGAAAAATTTGAAAAGTTGGAAAACATAGGGGCCATTTTAACCAGGTAAAACCTGGAGCCAGGAAGTGAACAGTTGGTTTAGACAGTTTTCAACTATCAGTATCTGTTTTACTGTTTTCATTGTAGGAGAAGATGATTGATCGGTGCGTCAGGGGTAGGGGTTTCAGAAGTGGAAAGGTGCTGCGGATAACTTCAACTATGATATTATCACACAGTTTTTATTAACTTATTCATCTACCTAATGACAAATACAATTTTTGCAAACACATTTTCACGTTTCATCATAAAACGGATTTCTGAATTCAGTAGTAAGAAAGATATATTCATGAAATTAATAACAAGTACAACCTTCAGTTGGCTGATCTGATTAACAACTAGACCTCAATATCATAGAGATTACTAAACAATAAAGAACTTTAACTAACTCTACAAATTAATCACTCTTGTTTCAAAGCAATAAATGAAGATACTTTTGGTTCACTGTGTTGGCATAACCAGACGAATAGGCTTTTGGAATGGTAACATCAGACAGAAAGGGTAACAAATAACAGACAGTAAGCAACAGGATTAAAAACTGCAGTTAGATTGTTGAAACACCAATTTAAGCACAGATCAGACTTTTCAACCAAAAGCATGGGAGATGCAGAAACATACGTGGCTAAGAATTTGGAATATTTTAAAACAATAAACTGGTAGCCAAGATCGCAGGAATTATTCTTATTCAATGATTGCCGGTTTCGGCGGAACTAAAGCTACCATCATCGGATTTAGGGAGGACAGAAAACACTAAAAAAGTGGGCTAGTTACATACCTTAGGACACATACAGGTTACAACAAGAAGGCAAACAATGGTGATATTAATAGCTGTCTATAACACGCAGGCCTTACAAAATTGTTGTAAGTAGCACATAGGCATCCAAGAGAGAGGACATTACAAACGATAAGTCTCTCCATCACATACAAGCGCAAGCTAGGTACTACCGCAACTCCGGCTCTGTTCTTACACTACAGGTCGCGTCGCGAGATGGCGCTATCACGTGAACAAATACAAAACTTATGAAAACTGCAGACCTACACAATTGCACATCTGTCTGGTCACATACACGACATATCCAAAAGCAAATGCAAATTTCATGAGAACTGCGGAATTACAAAATGTACGTCTGTCTGGTCCTATACGTAATAAGATACGAACATGCATAGATATTTTATGGGATCTGCGGGGTAATACACAGCACATCAGCCAGCTGATATATAAAGTCTACCGAGAGTATATACAAATTTTAAGAACATTACAGGGTTACACAGTTCATACCCATCTGGTCATATATAGAAATATCAATAAAACACACCTTGTGTATGAGCGCAGTTTTTTCCGGTCATCTCAAATGCCCATCTGCCTGGTTACATATAAAACATACCGAAAAGAAATGCAAGTTTTCTGGAACTGACCGGCAATATCTGTCAGAAGTTTCTATCAGCAAAGATTCAATCAAAGACTGGGTGGATTGAAGGAGTACTAGAGTATCTGTGACCTACATGGTTTCCTGGAACAGTAGATGAAGCAAGCATCGCAGGAGGCTTTAGGAAGCGAAGAGTGTGAACTGAATGGATGACCACGGAGTTGTCGGATCTGGCTGATGAAGAGAGAAAAAAACTGTATCACATATTGTTAAACACCCGGAGTGGGAAGAGGTACATTGCATATATAAAGAGGCTTCAAAATTAATAATTAAGTGTTTTGAAGAGGCATTGGAAAGAGAATGTGGGGAAGGAGAGCATTTGATTTAACGAAGGAAGGCCGGCCTGTGTGGCCGTGCGGTTCTAGGCGCTACAGTCTGGAGGCGAGCGAATCAGTCCGAGAACCGTTTATTTTTGCTTGTATGTCTTCTGTTCGTTGCAGTTTGTGCCTTGAAAATGGCGGAGTGTTGTCCCACCGAAATATCAGCGGTCGCTGAAAGTGTTTCCTGGCTGAATTCCCGGAAGTTATTTGAAAGTTTTATGCGCCAGGAGAAACTCATGTCTCATACCGTACATTAGTGCGTTACTTAAAAAGCCCTCTTATAATTCATTATTCAAGCGTTTACCAGATACAGTTACAAAAACATGAACACATTATAGATCCATGACACAACAATGAAAATAAAAGCTATTGTTGCTTGTGAGGCCTTTCGAAATACATTTATCATGCAATTAAGTTTTTCTGAGCTGGAGAAAGCTATATTTTAATCGCACGGTACTGTTATCATTACAAAAATAACTTGTCTGTTATTCTGATTATGTTTTATTTGTTTTAGTACTGTTCTTTGTAGACCAAAATGCTTAAATTAAATTCTCAAATTAATAATGTGTAAAGAGATACAACTTAAATTGTGTTGGTCGAGTGTTGTGTATGTGACTTTCGATGTAAACTTTTCATACAGTGAGAGGTGTGTTACAATAAGGATGTCAATAGATCATTGTATTTATACTTACTCAGGAGATCTGTAGGGTGTAACAGGCATAAGAGCAGAAATTTGAATATGTGGTATCTTAATATGCCTACCCATTGGTGTAGGTTATCTTTTTGGTGCGTCTGACACTTTACCCTCAACCACATCGCATAATTTACTACCAGATATTTTGTGCAATGCTTATACCTACACCACTAATTGGACTACACCTATGACTATAGACTGACCATTTAGCGTTCACGTGTCCACACTTTAACACCAGACCTGCTGCCCAGGGGTAGAATAAGCATTGACAGGTTGTACTTGCCACATGAACTTCTAGGTAGTAACCACCCTAAAACACATTACCCTAATAGCTATAATTATTAGTCTGAAAATGAAGTAAATACTGATGTAATGTTGTTCAGTACGGCATCCTCTGAGCTCAATAAAAATACTGCAATTATGCCTGTTACAACCTCTATATTTGTGTATATAGGCAACAATTTCCGTGCTGTGTAGTAAATAGTGAAATATGCTTTATAGTTATCGCCCGCCAATGTAGCTGAGCCGTTAACAATGCCGACTACCATGTGTAGTAGCCTGGTTCGATTCTGGCGACTGGCAGGGACTTTTCGTTGATGGAAGGATTGGAACAGATTGCGCTCAGCTCCATGATACTCGTTGAGCGGCTCCAGGCCCCAAAAGCGATGTGATAAACCCACTCCCCTCCAGGCCACATTAGTTCCGCTATTGGCGGAGGATGACAATGATGGGCCTGTCAGGACCTGTGGATGAATAGTTAGATAGTAATCAAATATCGCAACATATGACATGCAAGTGGACTGAGGCTACCGTTGCAAGTAGCTACTGGCTGGCTCTGAGCACTATGGGACTTAACAGCTATGGTCATCAGTCCCCTAGAACTTAGAACTACTTAAACCTAACTAACCTAAGGACATCACACAACACCCAGCCATCACGAGGCAAAGAAAATCCCTGACCCCGCCGGGAATCGAACCCGGGAACCCGGGCGCGGGAAGCGAAAACACTACCGCACGACCACGAGATGCGGGCGCAAGTAGCTAATGCATAACGTAAACATTAAAGAGGAAATTTAATTCTAATGAAAAGCAGTGTAAAAAGAATGCTAATTTTATGTACTACATTGTATTTCAGGTGGTAGCCCGCTTGTAAAACATGTGTCCATAGAGAAAGAGATGACTTCTCCATAACTGAAACCAGTGGCTCATGGGTTTAATAAAGCATTGTGCCTTGAAATTTATACAAACATTTTGTGTAAATATTCTTCACACTATTAGTGTCTTTGTGAAAATGTGACTGCTGGTAGTTATTAATGGTTCAAATGGCTCTGAGCACTATGGGACTTAACATATGAGATCATTAGTCCCTAACTAACCACGTCCGAGGCAGGATTCGAACCTGCGATCGTAGCGGCCCCGCGGTTCCAGACTGAAGCCCCTAGAACCACTCGGTCACACCGGCCGGCGGTAGTTATTAGATCGCTCATGAAGCGATCATTGAACAACCAAATACAACGCAAGTGGTCACAATTACCGAAATTGTGTGACGAAAACAAGTATTCACTAAATCTTTTCTGGGTATGTGACCATGTCACTTTGTTGCAGAGACCGTCTTTCGGCTACAGAAGCAATTGACCGTCATCAGCGAAGTGTATGTTAATATTAAGAAACATGTACCAAGAAACTACCGTGGTTTGTTTGGTTTTATGTTCGTAATCCCAAAAGTACACCAAACTCTCTCAGTGGGATTTCACAAAGTCAGGCAACTGCAGTTCAACAAATAAGAGAAAACAAAAGGTAGTTCGACATTGAGCAAAAAGGTCCAGGGGACAGGTGTAGCCGTCTACCTGTAAAATCTTCCCTTCCTGGCACACAGTGAACATTTCCTTCACAAAGTCTTAGAGATATGTCTTAACTACTTCTGTTAGATGTAGATGACTTGTAGTTCATGTGGAGCGCTGGTGTTGCGTACATGCTGTCAGTGACGTTGAGAGAGAGAGACAGAATAGAGGAAGTAAAACATGTCAAACAGCCACATCCTGACCTCATCCAACGAAGTTCCCTAGCAGCAGTGAGCCTCAATCATTGATACATAGCAAAGAGGATGACAATATAATCCAAAACACTAGCGCGAAGTTTCATGATTAAGAGTTGTGCATGAGCACCTCCCCTCCCCCTGTCTGCGAAAACAACGGTAACGAAAACATTTTCAGTGGTAAGATTCAAACAGACTTCCTTCGAGTCGAGTGCCATCTCACAGGCATTTGTTAGCGAACTTGCCAGCGGTGACGGCAGGAAGAGCGAAACAAGATAGTAAAGTCAAATAGAACTATATAGTTCTAGAGACCTTTCCGAGTCTCAGACATCTGTGATGTGTATATGCGGCCTGAAGTGAGGAATGAAAATTTATACAGACGCTTGGTACAAACTTCCGTTTGTAGCTTAAGTCTGCACATAACATAGTGAAAGGAAGGTATGTACCATATAATACCTCCGGATTCCGATCGGTATACAATCAAAACTTTCTCTTCGCCGAAAGCGTCATAACTGTGTTCAATAAAAGAAGTGTAAATGTTTTTACACGTAACCGAAAAAGCTAATGCATGTATAATACAGAGACAAGGAACAGAAAGGGAACTACTCTAAGCGAAACAATATTTATGGTCGCATTTGATGTACTGATTTTGCGAGAGCACAGGAGAAAGAAAATAGTCGGATGATCGATACTGATCTGTTTCAGTTTTCGTACTTATTTTCCGTTGTATACGGTTGCTGCAACAGCCCGACGCTAGAATTATGTCTGTCGGTGGCAAGCGCTTTAATAAGGCGTATTCGTTTTGTGCCAGGTGCTCGCAGCAGCATAACGAACAGCCCTTATTTCAGTGACTCGTTCCCATGAATTTCCACTTTTCTTAAGTGCAAATTAATACTTACTGTATTTTACACGTTTTAATAAGAGTTTAAAGATAGCAGTTTCTGGTAAAATTTTACTTCGTTCTCTTAAAAAAAGATCACTGTTTGAGATTTCAGTTATGATACTGATCGGTGGGTTGTGATGTCATAGTGAACAAACAAAATCCTTTTGGGAGGCAAGGGAGATGGACAGTACGTGGAAACTGCGTTACTGCAGTACGTCACGTGATACTTTATGGCCATTCCAATCCACAAACCGTGATTAATGGATACTGCATTCCGCAAGCCATAGTACATAAACGCACCTGAGATGCAACTGATCCTCTTCCTCTTCTTTCAGCAATAGAACCTAGGGGCGTAAACGTAGTTGCTTCTGCTGTTCCTGTTAAAATCTCATTGACAGTTACCAGATCGATGGCACATGCTGTGCTGGTACCTTGGTGTCAACAATATAGTACTTCCGGGAGGGGGTCGATACAGTTCTCCACAGTCGTTCAATGAACAAAGTAAGAGCATATGGACTATCAGACCAATTGTGTGACTGGATTGAAGAGTTCCTAGAAAAAAGAACGCAGCATCTCATTTTCAATGGAGAGAAGTCTTCCGAAGTAAGAGTGATTTCAGGTGTGCCGCAGGGGAGTGTCGTAGGACCATTGCTATTCACAATATACATAAATGACCTTGTGGATGACATCGGTAGTTCACTGAGGCTTTTGCGGATGATGCTGTGGTATATCGAGAGGTTGTAATAATGGAAAATTGTAATGAAATGCAGGAGGATCTGCAGCGAATTGGCGCATGGTGCAGGGAATGGCAATTGAATCTCAATGTAGACGAGTGTAATGTGCTGCGAATACATAGAAAGAAAGATCCCTTATCATTTAGCTACAATATAGCAGGTCAGCAACTGGAAGCAGTTAATTCCATAAATTATCTGAGAGTACGCATTAGGAGTGATTTAAAATGGAATGATCATATAAAGTTGATCGTCGGTAAAGCAGATACCAGACTGAGATTCATTGGAAGAATCCTAAGGAAATGCAATCCGAAAACAAAGGAAGTAGGTTACAGTACGCTTGTTCACCCACTGCTCGAATACTGCTCAGCAGTGTGGGATCCGTACCAGATAGGGTTGATAGAAGAGATAGAGAAGATTCAACGGAGAGGAGCGCGCTTCCCTGCAAGATCATTTAGTAATCGCGAAAGCGTTACGGAGATGATAGATAATCTCCAGTGGGAGATTCTGCAGGAGACACGCTCAGTAGCTCTGTACGGGCTTTTATTGGTTTCGAGAACATACCTTCACCGAGGAGTCAAGCAGTATATTGATCCCTTCTACGTATATCTCGCGATGAGACCATGAGGATAAAATCAGAGAGATTAGAGCCCACACAGAGGCCTACCGACAATACTTCTTTCCACGAACAATACGAGACTGGAATAGAAGGGAGGACCGGTAGAGTGGCTTGCAGCAAGCAGCAACATCAGCCAGTTAAGTCATGGAGACGGTCTTCTGGGACTCTGAGGGGCTTTGTTTGATTTTCTCCTTCGTGGTGCGACAGTCAATTCTGAACGTGCTGTGCTACACTCAGGAAATGAAGAAATCACTTCAGCGCGTTCGTCGTCACAAAAATTCAAACGAGCTTCTCCATCTTCATGACAACGAAAGTCCTTACACAAATCTGCAAGTGAGAGGAGGTCACCAAGGTTTATTGGACTGTTCTTCCTCATCCACCCTATAGCTCTGATCTCCCACCTTACAACAACCATGTGTTTGGCCCAGTCAAGGATGTACTCTGCAGGAAGCAGTACGTGGATGACAGGGAAGTTATTGATGCAGCAACACGTTATTTCCGACGTCAACGAATAGGGTGGTACCTTACCAAGCGGGTATAGAAGCCCTCCTAGTAAGGTGGCTTAAGGCCGCCACACTGAACGGAGATCATGTTGAAAACCAGGGTTCTGTAGCCGAAGGAGTAGGGAGGAATATGGTATATTGGAATCCTAAATAAGACCCACCCGCTTTTAGAAAAGTTGGGACGGCCTTACTTATCAAACGCCCCTAGTACATTTCTGCTCATTTGGCGATTTTAAAATTCGCCAGTATGAAAAAATACGATAAATTCCCTATTAGTTAAATAATTTATTTTGCCGATTAGCAGCTTTTGCTGGAGTCCTTACAAAGTTCAGAAAACTTACAAATGGTTCAAATGACTCCGAGCATTATGGGACTTAGCAGCTGAAGTCATCAGTCACCTAGAACTTAGAACTACTTAAACCTAACTAATCTAAGGACGTCACACACACCCATGCCCGAGGCAGGATTCGAACCTGAGACCGTAGCGGTCGCGCGGCTCCAGACTGAAGCGCCTAGAACCGCTCGGCTACACCAGCCTGCTAGCAAACTAGCAATTTTAGTTTCGCAGCATCCTGTATCACCAAACGATGACTATGTAGGCAACATTATGTTCCCAAAATTGTTGCATTTTATTCCTTCACTATTACAATTTTATAGTTTCCCTCTTGAACCTGCTCTCCTACTTATAACGTCACATCGATAACTACCACAAATCTTGGTTGCTACAGAATATATTGAATTAAACACACCAGGTCAATACAGAACTGGATACACCTGGGTCTCTACAGGTCCTCAAGAGCTGAACGATGCGACTATCAGTCTCCTACATTTACCACACTATCTAATGTGAACTTGGAGCCGACTAGTATACAGTTCGATTACAGTTGCATACTTTTTACCAAATGCTCCTGGTGATCAAGTTTCCTGCTTTTGGAAGCTAATTAAGAGGGAGCAGATTTTTTTTATTCACTTTATCGGTCAAACTGTTTTATTTTTATAGAGCCCAGTCTGCGTCCGTTTTTCGAAGAACGAATTTTTATACTGATAATTAATTAATGGAAAATTGTTTTCGTTGGTACAGATACATGCTCAGTTACGAAGGTGCTGACAGTAAATGAATTTCCTGTAATTATAGCTCTCACGTTCCTCATATTTCACCGAGAGAAATGGAAAGTAAAACATCACGTAGAATTTTATCGAAAGTCACCAAATTGCAGTATTTCTATGTCATATAATCGCTCTTTCCTTTTAGTAAGCTTTAATATTGGTTGTAGTGAATATAAAAGGCAAAAGAGAGAAAGGTTGATTGTGATATTATGAGATGAACGACGAAAGCCGGCGGAGTATGCTGTAGGCCTGCCTTCAGCAGGATTATGTGTGACTGTGTGACGATAATTAATCAGTTTCGTGCGTCAGAATTCAATTTGCAATAAAATGATGCACGTAAATCAGCATCGGACTTCGTTATCTTGCAACTGAATGAAGGTAGGATTGTTTACCGGAGCGTCCAGTGAGTACTTAAATCTGCGAAAATAGCGACCGGTCCTTTACATAATCGTCCTAAGACAACCAACAACAAATACTTGCTGGAAAACTATGACAATTATCAGATGAGGACAAGGAGTAAATTAAATAATGCAAACACTAAAGTAAAAATTAATATTAACGTAATTCAGCAAGTTAAAATAAAATCATAAGACATCACCATCTATAACACCCGGTCAGTAAGTGTGCAAGACAGTACTGAGACAGTAGCGTTTGTCCTAAAAATGAATTCGGAGCGGGAAAGGGTCACAGGACATATCTCTGAGATTGGGAAGTTTTGAGGGTGATAGTGATAAATTGTGGGAGTACAGCATATATCGTACGTTGGTTAAAATTTCATCCTTATGGCAGCTAATTGGCAGTGTAGAAGAAAGTCATTCATACAGATGAGCACCGACTGAGTACATCATGAGTGTTGAGTGAGCTTAACATTACTCAAAGTTTTCAGCTGGAGATCGCAACAAAGCATGTGCAGAGGACAAGCTAGTGCTGTTTATATTAAACCTTTGTGTTGCATTCTCCTTTTGCATACGCAAGTGGAAACAGAGAGTTACTACGCGTGGCGTTTCAATAAGTAATGCAATACTATTTTTTTTCTCTGTCAAATAAGGTTGAGAAATACCGAATTTGTTGCCAGACGTCGTAGAATATTCTTGCTTCAGGCCCTGCAGTTTCATGAAGATCCGATACGTGGCCGCACTGTACGTAGTCTTCAAAGCGCTGTCCGTAACGAAGGTGCGTTCCAAGCTGACAGCTACCACTGAGTTTCTATTGGTGGAAAACCAGATTATTGCAGGTGCTCACAGGCGCCTGAAGAATTTCTACGGAGACCTAGTAGTGAGTAAACAAAAGAACGTTGAATCACTGGGCATGGCGTCTGACATCTTTTCAACGTCACTCCCGCAATGTTGAAACGTGGAGGCACTCTCATTTGAGGTGATCGACGGAGCACAATCAAACATCTCGCTACCAAACTGGACGTCTCTATTGGTAGTGCTGGCGCAACTCGGCGCACCCGAGAGGAGCTCACGAGACTTTGTTGTAATGATCTTTCTCATCCACCCTACAGCCTGGTTCTAGCACCTTCCGACTTCTGTCTGTTTGGCCCAATGACGGATGCACTTGATGGGAAGCAGTATTTGGATGGTAGGGAAGTCGCTGGTGTAGCAAGGTGTTGGCTCTAATGTCGGCCAGTAGGGTAGTACCATGCGGCCATACAGGCCATCCCGGTAAGGTGGTATAAGGTTGTCACATTGAACGGAGATTATCCTGGATTGTGCAGCCGAAAGAATGGATAATATTGTGGTGTATTGGAATCCTGAAAAAAAGCAAGCAGCTTTCAAAAAAGAATGAGTTGCGTTACTTGTTGAAGACTTGTTGTACAAACAGTGCCCTTCAGACACAACTACACACTTTGAATGTACAGGTCTGACATAAGCTCGACACAGTGGTCTCACAACGATTGTGTCCACTCGGAAGTAGAATTAGACTCGATCTGAACTTCCGACTGAACCTACATACTTATATATCATAACCACCATGCAGCGGCCGCCCCTTGCATCTCCGTCGAGGCGTGGCTTAAAACCAGTGATCTAGGCACTGCCGGTGTGACGTTATCCAAGGACGACTCTGTATTTCAACTGTGAGAAAGTTCGAATCATTGCCATGAAAGCAGTGGATGCATAATACCTCTGGATCGCGCGAACAGTGGGCTATAGTGGAATTAACGCAGAGCGTTTTGTGATGACACGGACTCAGGGCAACAGGGTGACAAGGTGAGTGAGCATGGGCCCTAACAGAAGGACCACACAACGACAATATCCTAAGACTGCTTGACTGACTATGGCTGATAGACAGATGACAAGAATTAAATTCTGGCAGAGGTTGCAGGCAGTGTGTCATCATGTACCCTCGAAATCAGAGTACTGGAATCTGGGTTGGTAGTCATGGTCCTATGCACTCTCTACCCCTGGCAACGACAAAGACAACAGTGAATAGCGAGGTGTAGCGCCAGAGTCAGTTTGGTCATGCAAAGAGTCTAACTTTTGTTCGTCTGGCCATATCGATATTACTATGCCTGTACGTGGCCTGATAAACGGCCACTGTATAAGGCAGCTAGATTTTGCCATCGTATATTTAATTCTATTGAAGACTTATGTTTATGTTAGATCATATTTACGCTGAACAATCATGTTATTAAGCATTTCTTTGGCTTTGATAGTTCCTTTGCTACAGCATGTCTTGAAGTTAATTAGGGCTGAGCACTGACATAAAGGGACCTGGCATTCATCAGTACCCGCTGTCGGCTAAAGAGGGGTTAGGAAGCATTTCGTCGTGTTCTGCAGGGGTGAACATTTACTGTTCCGAAACGGAGAAAAGCCTTTCGGCGATGGTTTATGATGCTATCGGACGCAGAACCGCCACTGAGCGGACAGAGCAGACAGAAGGTTTCTCTCTAGTAAATCGAGAAATAAATTTCAGAATAATGAACCTGGAGTAAGAGATTTGTGGGGCAGAAAAACGCGAAAGGCCATCCCTTTAGCGCATAGAAATGTGCGGGGTCCCAAACGATGGTCATGAGCTGACCTCTCAAGAATCTTCGCACGGGAAGCAACTGAGAACACTTCCCATCGCAAAGCGAAGACGCGTTTTTGTTTGTCGGAGTGCTAAAGATGGGGAAGGGGGGGGGGGGGGGGGAGGATGGGGAATGGAACCCACCAGAAAATATTCTGAAAGGAGTATGAGCTTCAGATGTTTCGCTGGCAGATTCATGACCCATGTAATGTTTTTGAAACGGCCGCCGGTATCCATTGCCAGAGCGCAAACGTAGACGCCACATGTCGAGGAGGGAGCGGTGCATGGCGTGAAAATTTATTTCCCTTCAGAGACTGACAGAGAACACTTCCCTCTGGAGATCGATCAAAGGCACTTTCCAGGCGAGAGCCAGAGTGGAGATGCTATCAGTTAAATTTTCAGCTGTGTTGCTTCCGACGCAAGGAGTGGTGTGATGTCATTTCTCTGTGACAGAGTTGTTTTCCTGTTTACTGGAGTGTCGATTATTTAGCTCTATGTGGAGCCTGACACAGAAACGTGCTTGTTTATGGGAAAATACTTTAAATAGCATTTCTGTTCCTAGCTTGTGAGCAAACAGAAGCCTTGATTCGTGCTCTGTCTCCTTAGACAATTCCAACACTAGGAGTTTTAGGACGGCGTATTGCGTCCGTGGAACAGGAACAGAATTGCATGTACACCATGTACGTTATCTGCACAATGCCAACGCCCAAATGAGCAGATCATGGGTGCAATACAACCGTTGTCCGTACCTTAGTAGACGTAATGCTTAGTCCTGTTCGTCAGATAGGGAAATACTCACAGTAAATGTGTTCCATTTACTTGTCCATCGAGTTTTTTCTGATAGTGCCAGTCTCGGGTGTAGGTCTCCTGTTTCTCACTGCCAATAAGTATCAGCCAAGTATGTGTCCATCTAATATCAAGAAAAGCGGTCTGAAGTCAAATATATGTTCAGACAATCTCGGAATCACATGTAGTGTAGAGTCTGATGTTGTGTATTTCATATCTGTACAAGTTTTTTATTGAGAGTAAACAAGTTCATTCTAGTAGCATCCCAATAAGAACAATTGGTCAGATGTGCTAGACTGAATTAAAACCACAAAGTGATACGTCATTTTATGGAAATCCCTAAGTGCAGGCTGTCAAACGCAGGATTATTTTAATCACTTACAAAAATGAGAATTTTGCACACTCACATGAACACGGTATATTTCAGACATCGCAAGGGTTTAAACCAGGAAGAGCCGATTTAGTGCTTCTCTAGACCCACATCTCATCAGTTCGTAGAATGATGATGTGAAATGCTGTGGGATATGGGAACAGGACTAGTTTGGCAACTATCAAAGGCAGGTTGACTAGTCATCAGAATGTGGCAAGAACAGTAAATCCTGCCATGCCCTTCATGTAAGAAGAAGACATACACTTTCTTACCAGACCCAGCCAGCAATCGTCATGAACTGATACATCATGTGCTTAGAGCATTGAAAGACATTCAAGAAGGCATTCTGAGACTATTTGCTTCCATGCCTTAAGAAATACGTGAGTGTATTCATGCCTGTGAGAGACACACTAAAATGTGTTTTTAATGCAATAAAAGCTGGAAATCATCATCTCCTCACAGTCTGATAAATGTAGGATAGCAGCAATATGTTGTAACTTAGTTACGTAGTCAGCCAAATAGCTAGTTCCACAGATCATTTGAGAAATTCTGTTATCAAAATTATGTGGGACGAGTCAGTTTGCAAGATATACATACATGATTAGTGCTAACATGAGTGAACACATATTTCTAGTACTATTCATGGAAGCCGGCCGTTGTGGACGAGCGGTTCTAGGCGCTTCAGTCCGGAACCGCGCTGCTGCTACGCTTGCAGGCTCGAATCCTGCCTCGGGCATGGCTGAGTGTTATGTCCTTAGGTTAGTCAGGGTAAAGTAGTTCTAAGTCTAGGAGACTGATGACCTCAGATGTTAAGTCCCATAGTGCTCAGAGCCATTTGAACCATTTGAACTATTCATGGAACTACGCTTAATTTTTTTTACTAGTTACCAGTTTTCAAGTAGAAATTCCTCAACGGAATAGAAGGGTCTGTCCAGGAGCAGTGATTTAAATTAGATTTAAAACTCGCTTCGATACATGTCAGACATTCTACGTTATGGTCAAATATTCAAAAAAGTTTATTGCTGCATGTTGAACTCGTTTCTGAACCACTGACATCTTTAATAATGGGTAATAAAGGACATTTTTTCCCTCTAGTTTTGTAGGGACAGAATCACTGTTCTTCTCAAACTGTGTTGGGTTGTTTATGAAGAATTTCACTGGTGAATTTATCTTCTGTGACAGCAGAAATGCCTAGCTCCTCGAAGAGGTATCTACGTGCTATCCATGACTGAACACCACATATTGTTCTTGCCCCTTGCTTTTGTGCAATCAGTACTTTCTGTGTAAGTGATGTATTACCCCGAAAAATTATTTCGTAAGAGATTATTGAGTGGAAACACGCAAAATAGCCCAGTAAGTTGATATGTCTGCAAAGATACCAACTGTGCCAATTGAATTTTCAGTGGAAGGTCATTCAAAACATAAGGAATACGAGTTGATCCGAAATTGAACACACTGAAATGACATTTTTGACTTTTTTGCCACCAGTCGCTAAAACTGTATACCTCTCCAACATTGAATTATTCAACACAACCTTTACAATTCTGTTTGTTACCTATGATTCCAACCAATTTAGGTTCAAGTCATTAATTCCACTTCCTGTTTCCATCGATGTATATTTAATAAGTAATATTTCATTAAATTTTAGAGGTAGATTGCCAGGAAATTCACATTGGAGCTCCAAAGGCTTATCGCAGTTTCATTAAGAAGAAAACAGCTAATTATTCAGTTTGTACTCCGAAATGCAAGCAGATTTAGTCAGTGATTTCAAAATGTGAAACTTACCGCTCCTAATGACTAGCAGAACGTCAGTGAGGACACGGAATTTTTCGCATTTACTGTAAAGAACGTGCACAGGCGACCATCTTCCTCCCGCATGGCGTATTTTATTAAGGAGCGGAGCCAGCGCGTTATCTGGCTCGTAACTTGTTGGGCTACACAAGTAGGAATTACCTTCCTAGAGTAAGAGGCACGCAAAAAAGGCTCGTAAAGCCCTCCGAATTATCTAAGCATCCATCAGCTACTGGTCGCTACTGTATTTTGGAGTAAAAAGGACATACCAAATATTTTTTTTTTTGCAGATACCAGTGATAAAAGTAATGTTTTTAACATTTCACCAGAAGAGACATTAACTGAATTAACCATTGGTGTCTGAAAGAGTATGATCGTAACTGAAAAAGAAAGCAGTTTTAATGATATTCTGCTAAGTCTGAATCAATTAACCAGATACACTGAGAAGGCAACAAAGAAGGACGATCAAAGATAATATAGCTATAGGGTACGCAGGAGTACGGATCGTACAGATGCTACAGCCTTTACAAATGTTAAGTTTCTCTTAAAGTACAGACTTAATAAAAAGGATATCTATGTAAAAAATTAATAACTTAATCCTTCCAGTGTGATTACTCCATTTTATTACTTACGTGGTAAAACTTAATTAGCAGTGTGAAGCTGTGTTAATTCATCTAAAAGCAAGCTAGGACTCTGAGACCTGTATTTATTGATTTTTTTATCCTTCCATTACTATTCACCTCCTCTTTATAGGTGTATGGAGATCGTCACAGTTTACATCACATAGATACATCGGAAAGTTCTAACATAATATAAATTACTTTTCCTCTTTGCTTTTGTTAGTCTTGAGCTTATCTCACTTTCACACTCTCCAAACTAGTTACAGACAAATCGTACATCCTAAGATCTTCTGAATGTAGCTCTTATTAGAGACTGTTGCAGATTATGTATCCTCTGTAGACAAACATTTTCTGGCACTGCATCACACCAGGTGGCCCATGCAATCCGTCCCCTGTAGTTTTATGTTTCCCACCTATGTCAATACAAGAAGGGTTGCCTCGTCACTGTTATCCAGTGGGGAAGTACACGTACAAGAGAACTTCGACCGAGCTGCACTGCTATCTGCGTGAGTTTTCCTCCTGGTTTTAGAATTACAGAGATGCGTTTATTAACCGAGGGAGCTTTCCAGGTACACCGTGTCGTGAAAAGACCAGTCCGTAATGCATCCGATATTGTCCAGAACGTTCTTGAGTATTTTGGAGCACATCCCATGCACGATAAAGAACAGCTGCAGCGCCCTAGAAGTATCGAGGTTTTTGGTGCAAAGTATTCTGGAAGAATGAAAATTACATCCCTTTAACGTTGTTCCTCCGCAGACCTCTCGTAAACAAACCAGCCATAAATCTGGATTTCATTAGGAAGAGTTTGTGGCGAGATGAATTCTATTTCGCCAATGACGCCACTGTCAACAGACACAGTATACATTACTGTGCTCCTGCAAATCCTCACTGGTTACGACCACACCACATCCGACCACACTGGGTGCAGCATTCTAGGAAATACCGTCATTTGACCAGTTTATTCGGTTCCCAGACTAACTGGTCGGCGGTATTTGCGATTTATACCGAATGAACTGAATCTTGAGCGTCTACTAGAAGACATCCCACTTCAGTTAGCTGTGAGGAGTCACTGGTTTCAGCACGATGTTGCCGCATTGTTGTAGACGGGTTATGGAATATCTTAACAATGTGTACGCCGAACGGTGGATCGATCGGGGTGGTTGAATTTACGAAATGGAATCGGAAAATCAGGATGTGTTAAAAGAACGGATACGTCATGTTTGTGGTTCAGTATTTGCAGATATGTTAAGAGGTCTCTATGCTAATACCGAGAGGCGCCTACATCAAAGCATACAACAAGGCGTACATGCATTTGAACATCTGTATCATGAATAATGCAATTATAAAGATCTGTCAGTCTATAAGTTTAAAGTAACATCATTTATAATATTCATTGTGCTCCCTGTTCTTTATTACAATCAAAGAAATGATAGCGTTTACGTAATACTGTGAGCATGGATTGAAGCATTACGTGTTGTTAATGAATTAGTTGTCGTATGTTAATATGCCTTGAAACAGGTAATTAATATTCTTTGACCATTGTGCGTATTGGTTTGGTGAGGGCAGTCCTTCTTCTATACAGATATCTTTCTTGAGCCCAAGAATAGAACCCGGCAGTCCTCACACAGAAAGCAAGTTTTCTAGCGACGAACTATAGGACAAGTTATAGCTGTAATGTGTTTGTTTTCAAGCAGTGGTCTTAGTTTAGCAGCGTCTCCTCTGTTGATGTTGAATCCCCTTTACTGTTCTGCTTAGGCAAGCCTTTTAGCGTCTGTGCTATCCAGCATTAGTTAACGTCAATGGAGGACGGCGTGCTTGGGCCACCTGGTATGTATGCACTAGCTGGTCAAAATCGTCTGGAAAGATGTTAGTGAACATTAATATGGTGTTTATCCACCCTTCATCCCTACTAGGAGACACATCCCTACTGCTGGAGACACTTTGCAGTGAGGTGTCGAATGTCTCTGGAGGAATGGCAACCTATTATTCCTCAAATTCCAAAACGAGGGAAGATAGTGATATTGTGCGCTGGGGTCTGGAACGAAATCGGCGTTCTTACGCAACTCATCGGAGTTCCGATGGGTTCAGGTCGGGATTTTATGTGGACCAGTCCATTTCAGGAATGTTGTCCAAAAATCATTGCAGTTGTGTAACAGACTGCATTGTCATGCTGGTACAACCATCGTCTCCTCTACCCAGTACACAATGCTGCAACATGTGTTCCTTCTTCCGTATTTAGCGCCTTTTTTTATCACAACAAGTAGACCACAACATAATCACGAAAAACACCCCTATACCTTAACACCACTTCCTCCATAATCACTGTTAGCACTATACATGACGGCAAGTAATGTTATCCAGAAATTCGTCTAATGTAAAACCCTACGTCGGACTGCCACGTGGTAAAGGGTGATTCACAATCCAAAATTACTCGTTTTTAGTCACCCACTGTCCAGTGGCATTGCTCTTTAGCACCTTAAGCATCGCTTAACCCTGACTACAGAAGTGTGGCTTATAAGGAACTACTCGACAACTCCATGTCACCCTTTTTTAACTCCATACGAACGATTCATGGCTAGATGGACTGCTGGTATCACTTTGAGGCACACGAGAGGTTGCTTCCGCAGATTTGATTTGATTGCTTACAACCACCCTCCACAATGCTCGACGACCCCTATCCATCAGTCCATGAGATCTGCCTGGTCCTGGTTTAGCTACTGTCGTTCCTTCACGTTTCCACTTCGCAATCACATCGTCAACAGTGGACTTAGATGGCTTTATAAGGTGTACAACGTCTCTGATGGATCTGTTAGATGACATCCAGTGACTACTTAACGTTCCAAGTAACTGCGTTTCTACTGGAGCTACTCCCCACCTCATTTATACTGGCGAGTCTGCCTCTCGTGCCATTTAGTGGTCAATTCCGCATTACATGGGGTGTCTGGATACCTTTCATCAGTTAGTGTACGTGTTCCGAGGTTCGTCTTCCGGTTCCTTCTGGTTATACGTAGTATATAGAGGAGTCTCAGTATCTAATGCAGATTATATAGAACAAATTGTAATTGTACAAATGTTAAGGCGTGCATTCATGGAGCTACTGGTGCTTCAGCTATCAGAATGGTTACTTAACTACTGCAGAAAAACTAAACACACCTATCCATTACACATACACACTCTATTACTAGAATGATACTACTCTGTCCATTATTATATCATCCAGTCGTCTGAAAATCCTTCTGACTGGAAAACTCTTTCCGTTTTGTGTGTATGAGATGACCACAGCATCATCACGAACATGTTTCTTGATGTCAAATGAGATCGAACACAGTATCTCAACTGGACTTATCAGGAGCCATTTCTCCTGATACGTCCTCGGAGAACACAGCAATTCACATCAGACCCAGACCCCTCACATGTACTCACAAAAATTACCTCCTGTTGGTAATTATCAGTTTTTGTCACTGATATTGTGTAGACTTTTTAATACTCGCGACGTTGGAAAGGTCACACCTTTATCTTGATTTCGTCATAACTCCTAGTAATGTTTCTCTGTCTGCAGCGGTTGCTGGTCTGTAGTTTCTAACGAACTGTTTTGACTTTTGCTGCTTCCTTTCATGATAAAGTAATGTTGGTAGTTTGAGATTCATCACATTTAACTTTGGATATAGTATTCGATAGAGTATCAAGCAGCAGCAGCTTCTTTTTCTGTACGGACTATGCCATATACAATGACTGATATTATGTCCTCTCCCAGTCTACACGCTCCAGTTGCTTTGGGTTTATTAATCGACTTACACATTAATATTATTATTATATTTTCTGGAGTTCCAGTTGTGAAGTTGTGCTTGAGTTGACATACATTTTTAACAAAAAATGTGCTGCATAACAGACAATCAGTTGTTGTATTATTGCACCGTCTCACATGGCCCTGTTACACATTAATATTATTATTATATTTTCTGGAGTTCCAGTTGTGAAGTTGTGCTTGAGTTGACATACATTTTTAACAACAAATGTGCTGCATAACAGACAATCAGTTGTTGTATTATTGCACCGTCTCACATGGCCCTGTTGCCCATTATTTCTTGAAAACCAGCTTCCAGCATTATTATTAGAGATAACTTCGGCTAGAAGGGTGGGTATATTTTCCAGTGTGACAGGACCCAAGGATATTCTACTGACACATTATTTATGCCTAATACTCCTTGAGAGAAGAATCGGCAGAAATGGTAACACTTCATAGCCACCGATGTCCCCAGACCTTATCGGTTTTCATTCTTGTATGTGAGGCCCGTTGAAAGGTGAAGGCTACACAGAAAAAGTACACACAAGACATGAATTGATAGTTGGGAGTATGAATATTGCTGCCTCCACAAAAGAACGCCAAAACGACCTCAAAAGCTTTCCACATGTTGACAAGAGCTTTAGAATGTGACTTGAAGTCGAAGGTGGAATTTGTGAAAGCTAACTTTAAAGTTAATCACATCTTTTGCTTACTATCTTCTTTTACATTATAATAGCTAAAGCCCTGTAACCTTTAAAATTTGGACTTATGTTATATGGAATGTTTTACACTCCTGGAAATGGAAAAAGAACACATTGACACCGGTGTGTCAGACCCAACATACTTGCTCCGGACACTGCGAGAGGGCTGTACAAGCAATGATCACACGCACGGCACAGCGGACACACCATGAACCGCGGTGTTGGCCGTCGAATGGCGCTAGCTGCGCAGCATTTGTGCACCGCCGCCGTCAGTGTCAGCCAGTTTGCCGTGGCATACGGAGCTCCATCGCAGTCTTTAACACTGGTAGCATGCCGCGACAGCGTGGACGTGAACCGTATGTGCAGTTGACGGACTTTGAGCGAGGGCGTATAGTGGGCATGCGGGAGGCCGGGTGGACGTACCGCCGATTTGCTCAACACGTGGGGCGTGAGGTCTCCACAGTACATCGATGTTGTCGCCAGTGGTCGGCGGAAGGTGCACATGCCCGTCGACCTGGTACCGGACCGCAGCGACACACGGATGCACGCCAAGACCGTAGGATCCTACGCAGTGCCGTAGGGGACCGCACCGCCACTTCCCAGCAAATTAGGGACACTGTTGCTCCTGGGGTATCGGCGAGGACCATTCGCAACCGTCTCCATGAAGCTGGGCTACGGTCCCGCACACCGTTAGGCCGTCTTCCGCTCACGCCCCAACATCGTGCAGCCCGCCTCCAGTGGTGTCGTGACAGGCGTGAATGGAGGGACGAATGGAGACGTGTCGTCTTCAGGGATGAGAGTCGCTTCTGCCTTGGTGCCAATGATGGTCGTATGCGTGTTTGGCGCCGTGCAGGTGAGCGCCACAATCAGGACTGCATACGACCGAGGAACACAGGGCCATCACCCGGCATCATGGTGTGGGGAGCGATCACCTACACTGGCTGTACACCTCTGGTGATCGTCGAGGGGACACTGAATAGTGCACGGTACATCCAAACCGTCACCGAACCCATCGTTCTACCATTCCTAGACCGGCAAGGGAACTTGCTGTTCCAACAGGACAATGCACGTCCGCATGTATCCCGTGCCACCCAACGTGCTCTAGAAGGTGTAAGTCAACTACCCTGGCCAGCAAGATCTCCGGATCTGTCCCCCATTGAGCATGTTTGGGACTGGATGAAGCGTCGTCTCACGCGGTCTGCACGTCCAGCACGAACGCTGGTCCAACTGAGGCGCCAGGTGGAAATGGCATGGCAAGCCGTTTCACAGGACTACATCCAGCATCTCTACGATCGTCTCCATGGGAGAATAGCAGCCTGCATTGCTGCGAAAGGTGGATATACACTGTACTAGTGCCGACACTGTGCATGCTCCGTTGCCTGTGTCTATGTGCCTGTGGTTCTGTCAGTGTGATCATGTGATGTATCTGACCCCAGGAATGTGTCAATAAAGTTTCCCCTTCCTGGGACAATGAATTCACGGTGTTCTTATTTCAATTTCCAGGAGTATATATATATATATATATATATATATATATATATATATATATATATATATATATATATATATATATATATCAAGAGGCAAACTCGTTTATTTCCAAGACTAGCACTTATACTAAGAACAAAATTACCTGAACTTAATTACAATTCAAGTTTTAATCATTATGTACATCTAGAAATGCGGAGCAGTTTACCTTTTTACTGACACGTGTTCACGTGCTACATAAATTGTTTGTATGACTATTGCACAGAATTTAGTATAGTAAATTTTCTCTAAATTTAGGAGGAGAACCTCGTAATAATTCTTTGAAAAAAAACCATTAAAATCTTTCTTGTTGCTTTTCTCTAATGAGATTTATTACAAAACTAGTATCGTCTGCAAAAAGTACCAATTCTGGTTGTTGAATGTTAAGTGGAAGACCACTCACATGTATAACGAACTGGAGTGTACCCAAAATTGAACTCTGTGGAACTCCATTTGTGATTTATCTTCAGCCACTAACATTTCTTTTTTACCTTCGCAACATTGTTTCAATTATTCAACACAAATTTTTTGCATGCTGTTTGTTAAGTATTATTCAAATAAGTTGTGTGTAAATACATCAGCTCCATAAAAACCTGATTGTTCTAAGAGTGGAACATGCTCCAGACTGTCAAACTCCACCGAAAGATGGACAATTAATTATTTAAGGCTTGTAATATTTGTGGGTGAAAGTATAAATAGCATTCTCAGTTGAGCAACCCTTCTGGAATCCAAACTGTGATACGCTAAGTAAATTATTATAAAATATAGAATGAAGCAATCAGTCGTCCTTTTCATATTTTATTACGAAAATCCAGATTTCGGCTAGTAGCTAGCCATTGTCAATGCGCAATTTTTTATTCTCAATTTCCAGTTCAAAAAACAGTGACTGACGCCCGAACAACAGGGACTTACATGCATTGAGAATAAAAAATGGCTCATTGAGAATGGCTAGCTACTAGCCTAAATCTGGATTTGCATAATAAAATCTAAAAGGGACGACTGATTGCTGCACTCTATAAGTCACATACAGTCGCTGAGTGCATCCACTTTCCGAATGGAAGGTAACCCTGGTCAAAATTTAAACAGTGCTGAAGTTCGAACACAAAAATTTCCGTATTTCCTGACATCATTGGCGGTAGCGATAAGACTGTTTGGCAAGCCATCTTGCTCCTATCCCTCTATCCCCTGCCACCCCTCTAGCGTCCCTTTCCTTACATATATCTCCGTGAACCAGCTGGTTGTTACTGCAGTGGCCGTAGCCAGCTCACATGAGCAAATCGGTGAATAGGCCTGCCACAAGGTGCAGAGTATTTAGTAAGGTTGCTAACACAAAAAGATATTTAGACACATCATCGCTGCACCACACATCCCATAAGTAAGTAGTTCTGAACATTCTGTCTTCGCATGCATTCTCCTTCACTGAAAAAAGCAGCTTGAGATCAGAGCTGTATGGCTTAAAGGAAGCACTGATGCCCAACAGCTGTGATGATATTTCCATAAAATGGCATTGAGGTTGCATTAGTGGGAAAAGCTAAAAAATATGAAGAACTTATCTCACCCTCTCTCCCTCATTCTCTGATTTTCTCTCTCTCTCTCTCTCTCTCTCTCTCTCTCTCTCTCTCTCTCTCTCTCTATCTTCTCTCTATCTCTCTCTCTCTCTACCTTCCTCTCTATGTCTCCCTCTCTCTTTCAGTTGTAAGGCTGCAAATGATTACAAGACGACGGAATCATTGGCAAAATACACTACTGGGCATTAAAATTGCTACACCAAGAAGAAATGCAGATGATAAAAGGGTATTCATTGGACAAATATATTATACTAGAAGTGACATGTGATTACATTTTCACGCAATTTGGGTCCATAGCTCCCGAGAACTCAGTACCCAGAACAACCACCTCCGGCCGTAATAACGGCCTTCATGCGCCTTGGCATCGAGTCAAACAGAGCTTGAATGGCGTGCACCGATCCAGCTGTCCATGCAGCCTCAATACCATACCACAGTTCATCAAGAATAGTGACTGGCGTATTCTGACGAGCCAGTTGCTCGGCCACCATTGACCAGACGTTTTCAATTGGTGAGAGATCTAGAGAATGTGCTGGACAGGGCAGCAGCCGAACATTTTCTGTATCCAGAAAGGCTTGCACAGGACCTGCAACATGCGGTTGGGCATTATCCTGCTGAAATGTAGGGTTTCGGAGGGATCGAATGAGGGGTAGAGCCTCAGGTCGTAACACATCTGAAATGTCACGTCCACTGTTCAAAGTGCCGTCATTGTGAACAAGAGGTGACCGAGACGTGTAACCAATGAAAACCCATACCATCACGCCGGGTGATACGCCAGTATGGTGATGACGAATACACGCTTCGAACGTGCGTTCACAGCGAAGTCGGCAAACACGGATGCGACCATCATGATGCTATAAACAGAACCTGGATTCATCCGAAAAAAATTACGTTTTGCCATGCGTGCACCCAGGTTCGTCGTTGAGTACACCATCGCAGGCGTTCTGCCGTAATGTAGCGTCAAGGGTAACCGCAACCATGGTCTCCGAGCTGATAGTCCATGCTGCTGCAATTGACGTCGAACTGTTGGTGCAGATGGTTGTTGTCTTGAAAACGTCACCATCTATTGACTCAGGGATCGAGACGTGGGTGCACGATCCGTTACAGCCAAGCAGATAAGACGCCTGTCATCTTGACTGCTAGTGATACGAGACCGTTGGGATCCAGCACGGCGTTCCGTACTACCCTCCTGAACTCACTGATTCGTATTCTGCTAATAGTCATTGGATCTCGACCAATACGAGCAGTAATGTCGCGATACGATAAACCTCTATAGCGATAAGCTGTAATCCGACTTTTATCAATGTCGGAAACGTGATGGTACGAATTTCTCCTCCTTATACGAGGCATCTCAACCACGTTTCACCAGGCAACGCCGGTCAACTGCTGTTTGTGTGTGAGAAATCGCTTGGAAACTTTTCTCATGTCAGCACGTTGTAGGTGTCGCCACCGGCGCCAACCTTGTGTGAATGCTCTGAAAAGCTAATCATTTGCATATCACAGCATCTTCTTCCTGTCAGTACGTCATCTTCGTGGTGTAGCAAGTTTAGTGGTGAGTAGTGTATTATAGATCATATTTGACAGAACTTGCATTAATCATGCCTTTAAATCTACCGCGATTACATACGCTTCTTCTGATGTTGGACCATTCGCAACCCTAAAATTTTTCCTATCAGTACTGCACGATCTGATTTAGGGCTAACTGGCCCAGTAGCCATATCTGAAACACACACACATCACTCGTTGGATGCTCCATCACTGACGGTAACTCTTCGGGTTAACGCAAACGTAGTAATGCTATCGGCAGATGTACTTAATTTATCGCTCATTCCGGCAGATGTACTTAATTTATCGCTCATTCCGGCAGCTGCTGCCTAATATGGAATGCTCCCGATGTCACTTATGAACTTGCAGTCGCCAACGGCAGACTGAGCAGCAACTGCTGCCGCTGCTGTTCGTGCTACTGTAGGAAGTTTCTGCTGTAGCTGGCTACTGCAGACTGGAACTCAGTACGCCTCTTCTTAGCTTCTTCTTCTGCCTTGATGTTCCTCGTCTATCTCCTCCATGCTTTACTTTTGCTACCGATTATCACGCACGCAAATGCAGAAAAATCATGGAGTTCCCACGCACACTGCGTATCATGCAATAAATTTGGGACTTGAATCGCAGACTATTGTACGGCTTATCACGAAGGAGCCCCCGTTTGCGACGTTACTGAAAGGTATTTTGCTGAGTAGCTGCCTTCTGAACACCAGCCCATGTGAGCAACTAACTCCAAATTTGCCTGATGACGTTCCTACTTTAGGTAACTAAGCTATGCACGGCTCTGTTTAGAGAAAAATAGCTCAATGTAATCGTAGAGTTGAGCCGCACACGTCTGCTTTCATTCCCGGCAGTTAACTCGCTGGATATACTAACCTGAAGCAGTGTTCATGCAGTCAAATAGTCTACGCATTTGTTAGAGTTATACAGAAGTACTGAATATAAATTAAGTGAATAATTTAATAAAAATAATTCTATTTTGACGTCTGTAATCGATATAGGTGACAAAGAATTATGCTGACTAATGTTTGTTCAAGAAAGTGCCCCTCAGACAAATGGAAAGTAAAGCAGCATTGAGTCACGGGAATGGTAGCAGAATACCCATTCTAAATAGTCATCCAAGATGCGCCAAAATTAAGTACACTTGGAGATCACAATAGCAGGAACTTTTCCCAGTCCATATAGTTTAGATTTCAATATGATGATTTACAAATCAACACATGAGAAATAACGAGTAGAAACTGTACTACTCATTCTCTGTCTATTCTCAGTTCCGAAATTCAATCGGAAAAAGTTACAGAATCGCAGCAGCCGTTCACTGTCCAGAATTTATCATTCACTCTATCGAAAAGCACATTACATCACCAGTAGGTTTGTCTTCGAGAACAAACGTAAAAGTATCCTCTTCAATATCTAAACGAAAAGTGCACCACTCGAAAAAAGTCTTCTCATGATTCCGGTGGTCTTCCGCCATGCCTGGTTGCCCATTGGCTGAAAGCTATCCTCACCAAAAATACCTCGTTCTTGAGTTCTACAGATTTGATTTGTCTCAATGTGGCCACCTTCCGCACTAAACTAATATATTACGACTATATTTAAATAAAGAAATGTTATAAACACTCAGACCATACAAAACAAATATAAAAAGATTTTGTTTATAAATAAGTGTCAGTATTCTTGTGCAAGTGCAAGTTGCCGCTAAATATTCAATAAAAAATTATTGATGCCTGCTTGACAGAAGGTCTTTTGGCACTGTTTTTATGGTGGTGTCAGCTAACACATATGACTGACCACTTTTAAATTACCACTGTTTCGTATTAGCAGTTATAATAAATAGTTAAGTAAATATCTGGAAAAATAATAATATTATAATCATTAACTAAACAGAAGTGTGATGAGATATGACTTATTCATGCAGCACTTATTTGCCATGTTATTGTGGAATATACAATGTTCTCACAGACGCATATATAAAAAACAATATAAAAGACATCGAAAGTCAATAAATGAAATAGATACAGATAAGTAGCGTTTGGTGGTGATAGCTGTTGTGTAATACTATAAACTGAGATATCGTTTGTTCAAATCTTGTGAAGCATTTAAAAGTTGTTAATGCAGTGGTTCAGTGTAAAAATGTTGTCATTGTAAAATATTAACTGCCTAGTTTTAAAGATTTTGAAAATATTGTTGTGTCATTCAAAGCGCCTCATTTTTCTAAGATTGCATATGTACTCAGATATGCTTTTATATTTGATTCTGAATTATTATAGATTTTCTGATAGTTGCAACTTAGCCATCTTTAAGTTTGTCCCCTCTTCCACCATTCCTGGTGCATTCCGTCTGCTACTACGAGAGAGACCACTGTCCAGCCCGCCTTCTGGGAATTACTCATTTTCAGCCACGTAGCTCATCTTTATACCTGGTTGGCTAGTACCGGTTGCTTAGCTGGACCGGTTGTGGCACATATTCGGCGCTAGCACCGTACAGCTTCACAAAATCACCTCACCTCGTACCATTTCTAGCACGCCGATCAGGCTACATACCTGTAACGTTTCATCCCGCTCCACACCCATCTACAAGTGTGTTAGGACACTCACACACAGCCCTAACACTTATAGTAACTTTGTACACTAGTATGTGCTGACAATATGTGTAACAATCAGGTGAAATTACATCAAGGCTCAAGAGATATAAACACATACATTAAATCTCCTCACAGTTGCTGTTACCCTCACAAATTATGCGCGGTTTCCATCAGATTTTGTTTTCGCCTAAGAGCAACTCATCTGATGTTGTTTAGGACTGTGATTCTGAAACACATTCAGAATGCAAGTGACAGCGGCAGGAGTTAAAATCCGTGCCCGTACAGGTCTCGAATCACGACCTCAACTTCAGTAGTCACTAACGCTACCCAAATACCACAAACGCCTTCGCAGCTGACAACTTTCGATACCCACATAGACATGCATCCAACTTCTGTGAGGTTTCCCGACCGCTTTTATTTGTATTATCAGGGCTCCCACAGAGATTTCTGACGCTTTACGTGTCGTCAATCTTTAAACAGCTTCGTTATTTTCATCACAATCTGTTAGCAAAATATGATATCCACTTTCATTTTTAGAATCATTTTCGAAAGTAAACTGAACATTTCTTTCTAATTCTAAATGTCTAATGTTGCAAATATATGTTTCATAACATACTTCATTTCAGCCTTCGAATTTGTTATCAAACGAAGAGGTAAGTGACGTTGCCAGAATTTCTGTAACAAAAGGCAACAGCCACAAAACAGAAACAAATACAAATCTGTGAACCGAAAACTTTTGAATCTTGGTCAATGGAACGAATACACAAATAAGAACTAAGAAACGAGAACTCAGAAGTGAGAGCTTATAAACGAGAAGTGAGAAACGAGACCCGAAAACCGCCAACTTTTCTATGGTAGTAGTCATAGAAACATCGTAAACAGAAATTCTTGTTCTATCATGGACAAAATAACGCAGATGAATATTCAAACGAGGGGGTTTGTAAATAAAGCAAAATTAAAGTGAAATGTGGAGAATAATTAATGAATAGAATAACATGGACGAAAATGTAAGAGGAAAGCGAAAGAAATTAAATCGAAGTAACAGATAAAAATCACGTGGACAACCACTCGAATTGAAGAAAGAATGGTTAGAGGAAAAACTGATGGCAAAAAAGAAGTTAATATAATGATTAAAATGATATAGCAAAACATCAAACATAAAAATTAGCCTGTGACATAATTCTTTGAATAAAAACATGATAAAAGTAATTTCGATAAATATTCGAAGGTTACTTCGATTAAGATTTTAAAGCACTGAATGGGATTCGAACCCATGACCTTCAACACGAGATCAATACAGTTAAGTCTCCCAAACTACGCGGTCGCTCTGGGTTTCTGTTTAAATTCACAATATCAAGATACTTACACATCACGTTATCTGCAATTGCACCAGGTGCCGGAACATAACGTATGTGACGATAATTACCTGACACTACAAACCGAGAAATCAAAACCGAAATCGAACAACGAGAACTCTTTGGTGAACTCTCGGTTCACGGTTTGTCCATCACCACTATTTTAAGTTATGTGTCTTTTGTGTTATTGATTATTCTTAATAAAAAATGGCTAAAACACAAATAACTTGCAATCTGAACAGTGTTTGTAAGGAGCAGTATAGTTTTGTCGAATCCAGAAATCACGTGTTCATTGTGTAACAGTAGTGTGTCTGTTCACAAGAAAAATAATGTAGAATATCAGTTTTAGACACATCATATAAACTTCAATAGTGACTTTCCTGTAACCTCTGAATTACGAAAACATAAACTTAAAGACTTAAAATCTAAATTAACTTTACACCAAAGCTCTGCAAAATAGAGAGGTGACAATGGCCACTTACAAAGTCTGCTATGTTTCAACGAAACGGAAAAATCCTATTAGTCATGGCGAAGTAGTTAAGAAAGAAACGATCGATGTTGCGGAATATGTGTTTGATGGTCACTAAGATAAATCTTCACTTACGCCTCACAGATCTGTTGCCATGCGTGTTGAACAAATTTCTAAACATTAGGACTTTCATATCAGGATCTGCAGTCGTGTGAATATTTTTTGCTTTAGTTTTATGAAAAGATTGTTATAATCGGTATTAAAATGTCTATTTATTAGAATGATCTTTCGTGATTTTACGTTTAAGAAGAAGTTCATAAAAGCGCTGTCACTTAATGAACGTCCTAAGGGAGAAAACATATTTAATGCATTCCTGAAATTTGAGAAAGTTAGCAACTCTCCACTCTCTAAACTTGTTGCTATAACAATAGGTGGAAAGCCTTCAATGACTAGACAGAATAATGGGTTTCTTTCTCTTTGTGCTAAACATGATTCATTTTCGAAATTTCTTTTTTATCACTGTATTATCCGCCAGAAAGCTACAGGTGCAAATATTTTGAAGTTTAGCTGTGTCATGAAAATTGTAACCCACATTTGGAATGTATTAGATTCTCAGCATGATGACATAATTCCTCACGCGGACATAAGGTGGCTTAGTAGCGGGAAACCAGAAGGATTTTGCAGTCTTCTGGATGAGATGGCAATTTTCTGAAATCATCTTCTGAGCAATATTTGCAAGAACGTGACGAAATACCATGGCTCCTAGATTTGGGTTTCTTGGCAGATACCACCTCAAAATTAGATGAGCTAAATCTCCAGTTGCAAGAGAAAACTCACAACATTTCAGCCATGATAGTTATAGTAAGTACTTTTCAAGTGTAACTCAAATTATGGATGCACATTTAAGAAGAAATACCCTGTCACACTTTTCAGTTTTGAATTCACTTATGGAAACCGTAAATCTCGTGGAATATGATTATCTACCTTCTTCCAAACATATTTAAATCCAAGTCACAAAATTTAATAACAGGTTTAGATAGATTTCAACATGTGAAACAGTGACCGCATTTATTAATAGTCAATTAGTGTCAGCTGACGTTACTGAACTCGGAGGTAGAATACGTGGGATATTCGAAAAATGTAATCTTGAAGAATCGTTGTTGTTGTGGTTTTCAATCAAGAGACTGGTTTGATGCAGCTTTCGACGCTACTCTATTCTGTGCTAGCAGCTTCATCTCCCAGTACCTACTGCAACCCACATCCTTCTAAATCTGTTTAGTGTATTCATCTCTTGGTCTCCCTCTACGATTTTTACCCTCCACAGTGCTCTCCAATACTAAATTGGTATCCTTGATGCCTCAGATTATGCCCTACCAGCCGATCCCTTCTTCTAGTCAATTTGTGCCACAAATTTTTCTTCTCCCCAATTCTGTTCAATACATCCTCATTAGTTATGTAATCTACCCATCTAATCTTCAGCATTCTTCTGTGACATCACATTTCGAAGGCTTCTATTCTCTTCTTGTCTAAAATATTTATCGTCCACGTTTCACTTCCAGACAGGGCTACACTCAATACAAATACTTTCAGAAACGACTTTGACACTTAAATCTATACTCAATGTTTACAAATTTCTCTTCTTCAGAAACGCTTTCCTTGCCATTGCCAGTCTACATTTTATATCCTCTCTACTTCGGCCATCATCAGTTATTTTGCTCCCCAAATAGCAAAACTCCTTTACTACTTTAAGTGTATCATTTCCTAATCTAATTCCGGCATCATCACCCGATTTAATTCGACTATATTCCATTACCTTCGTTCTGCTTTTGTTGATATTCATCTTATATCTTCCGTTCAACTGCTCTTTCAAGTCATTTGCTGTCTCTGACTGAATTACAGTGTCATCGGCGAACCTCAGAGTTTTTATTTCTTCTCCATGGATTTTAATTCCTACTCCGAATTTTTCTTTTCAGATTGAATAACATCGGGATAGGCTACAATACTGTCTCACTCCCTTCCCAACCACTGCTTACCTTTCATGTCCCTCGACTCTTATTACTCCCATCTGGTTTCTGTACAAATTGTAAATAGCCTTTCGCTCCCTGTATTTTACCCCTGCCATCTTCAGGATTTGAAAGAGAGTATTCCAGTCAACATTGTCAAAAGTTTTCTCTAAGTGTACAAATGCTAGAACTGTAGGCTTGCCTTTCTTTAGTCTATTTTCAAAGATACGTCGTAGGGTCAGTATTGCCTCACGTGTTCCAACATTTCTACGGAATCCAAACTGTAGAGTTATGTTAGGCCTGGCTCTCCCAAGGCTGTAATTGATTCTAATGGGATGTTGTCTACTCCCGGGACCTTGTTTCGACTTAGGTCTTTCAGTGCTGTGTCAAATTCTTCACACAGTATCCTATCGCCTATTTCATCTTCATCTACATTCTCTTCCATTTCTTTAATATTGTCCTCAAGAACATCACTTGTATAGACCCTCTATATACTCCTTCCACCTTTCTGCTTTCCTTTCTGTGCTTAGTACTGGGTTCCCATCTGAGCTCTTGATATTCATAAAAGTGGTGCTCTTTTCGCCAAAGGTCTCTTTAATTTTCCTGTAGGCAGTAGCTATCTTACCCCTAGTGATATGCTCCTCTACATCCTTACATTTGTCCTCAAGCCATCCCTGCTTAGCCATTTTGCACTTCCTGTCGATCTCATTTTTGAGACGTTTGTATTCCTTTTTGCCTGCTTCATTTACTACATTTTTGTATTTTCTCCTTTCTTCAATTAAATTCAATATCTCTTCTGTTACCCAAGAATTATAAATGTGAATTTTGAATCTTCCAAGAGATATATCTTTGAAACCATCTTTTACAATGCTGTTGATATACTTTCCGGGATGTGAGGTCATGGTCCAAGAACTTTTCTGCTCCTTACGTTTCGTCCAGGACTGCGCTGGACTTCCTCAGAGGCGCTGCTTCGCTGAGTCTTGCCGACTGAGAGAATACTGAGCCTCTACTTTATCTTGGATAATGACAGAAGCTGAATTATGAGTTAAAATTTGTGACGAGATCACAAAATAATGTGCCTCGTAGAGGTAGTCCCTGATGAATGTTACCTGACTGCTGCTATCAACGAAATATTGCAGACACGGAGAAGACAAATACACGGAACCACTGAAAGCGCAACACATTTTCATGGCTGGTGCGGTGTAGGAAAAATGTTGGCATTCAAAATAGCGGTCTCGGAATAGGCAAGTAAGTGTACTTTATGCACAAATAAAAAAATAACAAAAATTTCCTCACCTCGGTTCCAAGAGTTCCGGAACGTGTGCAGAAAATTAGAATAGAGATCAATATAAACATCATATCTGCCCTTTTTATTGCTCATGAAAATCACACATTGCATGTTGTACGACCGTACAGCGAGACCTTCAGAGGTGGTGGTCCAGATTGCTGTACACACCGGTACCTCTAATACCCAGTAGCACGTCCTCCTGCATTGATGCCTGTATTGCCGGCCGCGGTGGTCTCGCGGTTCTAGGCGCTCAGTCCGGAACCCCGCACGACTGCTACGGTCGCAGGTTCGAATCCTGCCTCGGGCATGGATGTGTGTGATGTCCTTAGGTTAGTTAGGTTTAAGTAGTTCTAAGTTCTAGGGGACTAATGACCACAGATGTTAAGTCCCATAGTGCTCAGAGCCATTTGAACCATTTTTGATGCCTGTATTCGTCGTGGCATACTATCCACAAGTTCATCAAGGCACTGTTGGTCCACACTGTTCCACTCCTCAACGGCAATTCGGCGCAGAGTCCTCAGAGTGGTTGATGGGTTAATTCGTCCATAAACAGCCCTTTTCATTCTATCCCAGACATGTTAGATATTGCTCATGTCTGGAGATCATGGTGGCTAGTATGTGTGAGTGTTTGAGGTTTACGGGCGCTAAACAGCGAGGTCATCAGCGCCCAATCACATAAAAAAAGGAACACATGCAGTGAAGGGTCTAAGAAGAACAGCGAACAAGAAGAATGGCTAAAAGACGCAGACCTGACGCAGTTCCAAATCCCCACATACAGAGGCAAAACAAGAGGAGAAGGAACACACAAAAAAAGGAAAGGAAACACAAGGAAAAGAGAACAGTAACCGAAGGGAAACAAGGAGGTAATCGTGACTGGCGGACCTCTTACCTAAAACCTGGGTGAGCCAGTCACCCAGCAGCACATTAAAACCCTCTCCCTAAAATCCGAAGCAACAAATTGGACAGGACACAAAACCTTAAGACCTTAACCACAGTCGTTGCGTCGTGTTGCAAAATAGAGGGCAAATCCGGTGGCAAGGAAACCACCGCCCTCTGGTCAGAGAATAAAAGACAGACAAGTAAAATGTGGCGGACAGTAATCTGGACGCCACAAGCACTGCAGATTGGGGAGTCCTCCAGCCGGAGTAAACAACCATGCGTTGAGGGACTGTGCCCGATGCAGAGGCGAGTGAGGAGAACCTCATCCCGCCTGCATGACTGGTAGGACGTACGCCATGGTCGCGTAGTGGCCTTTACCAGACGCAGCTTATTGTCACCAACTGCCAGCCACTCCTCTTCCCATTGACGCATAACACAAAAACGCAAAAGGGAGGTTACAGCATGGAGGGGGACGGCACATTCAACAACGTGAGGGAGGGAACATGCATCTTTGGCAGCCAGTTCGTTTCCCCTAAGACCCACGTGCCCCGGCACCCAGCGGAAAGAAACCTCCTTCCCCTGCCGTTGCAGGTGGAGTAGGGCATCATGGATGTTCTGGACGACCGTATCCGCTAGGTACAAGTGTTGCATGGTCTGAAGGGCACTCAGGGAGTCAGAACAGATGAGGAACTTAAGACTGGGAACACATCTCATCTGCTCCAATGCCCGCAAGATTGCAAACAATTCGGCATCAAAGATGGTAAATGCCGCAGGAAGCCGTAACTTGACGACTCGGTCAGGGAAAACAACAGCACAACCAACAGAGTCCCTGGCTACTCTAGTCAAGCGATGTCGTTATTCTGAAGGAAGTCATTCACAAGATATGCACGATGGGGGTGCGTATTGTCGTCAATGAAGATGAGTGCCTGGCCAATATGCTGCCGATATCATTGCACTGTCGGTCGGAGGATTGCATGCACGTATCGTACAGTCGTTACGGCGCCTTCCATGACCACCAGCGGCGTACGTCAGCCCCACATAATGCCACCCTAAAATAGCAGGGAACCTCCTCCTTGCTGCACTTGCTGTATAGTGTGTCTAAGGCGTTCAACCTGACTGGACTGCCTCCCCGACGATTGTCTGGTTGATGGCATATGCGACATTCATCGGTGAAGAGAACGTGATGCCAATCCCGAGTAGTGCATTCGGCATGTTGTTCGATCCATCAGTGCTGCGCTGCATGGTGTCGTTGTTGCAGATATGGGCCTCGCCATGGGCGTCGGGAGTGAAGTTGCGCATCACGCAACTGTTTGAGTCATAACACGACGTCCTGTGTCTGTACGAAAAGCATTATTCGACATGGTGGCGTTGATTTCGTGATTCCTCAAAGTCATAATCCATACGTAGCGGTCATGCACTGCAGTAGTAGCCTTTGGGCGGCCTGAGTGAGGCATGCGATCGACAGTTCGTTTCTCTATGTATCTCCCCTGAGTCTGAACAACATCGCATTGGTTCATTCAGAGACACCTGGACGCTTCCCTTTTTTAGAGCCCTTCCTGGCGCAAAGTAACAATGAGGACGTGATAGAACCAGGCCTGGCTGAACTAAAGACAACACGAACTGTACACACCTTCCTGGTGGAATGACTGGAACTGATCGGCTGTGGACCCCCCTCCGTCTAATAGGCGCTGCTCATGCATGGTTGTTTACATCTTGGGAGAGGGGGTTTAGTGACATCTCTGAACAGTCAAAGGGTCTGTGACTGTGATGCAATATCCACAGTCAACGTCTATCTTCAGGAGTTGTGGGAACAGGTGTGATGCAAAACATTTTATGACGTTTGTACTTTTAAAGGAAGTATTATACCATTCTCTCTGCAAAACAGCAGTAAGTTCAGGTGATGGATAGGGATAGCGCACCATTCTCTCTAAAGTAGACGAAAATTTTCAATAATATTGAAAGCTGAGAACTGTGGTGGCCAGAGAAGGTGCGAAATTCAATCTCGTGCTCACAATACTAGTCCAGAGCGATGCGATTTATGTGGGCCCTGTCATTGCTATTGGCTCATAAAAATTGTAGGAATGGAACTAATCTGCCAAAATGGTCACATAATCCATGTCTGTAATGCGACCTAACATAGTACCCATGGGGCCCACGGAATAGCACGATGTGCTCAGAAACAGGCTGAAGTGCTTGTAAGCGTGTTGCAATGGAGGATGTGCTTAAAAATTGTCTTTCAGGAAAAAGATCGAAACTGTGTACCATCCCGGAGTTATTTAGCACGAAAGTTAACCAATCAGGTCATTGCATGCGTAGATTCAAACAGCTGAGCACAGACAATGTCAGTGCTAAGTAACTCGGAAACAGCGCAACATATTGAACGAATTCGGAACATATTGAACGAATTTTCTCAATACATCCATCCTTGCAACAGTCTTACTAGTTTTTGTGACCACACTGTATATACATCCTGTCAGCACAAAAACAGCAGGAATGTATCTCCATAGACAGGAATTTCAGGGCAAACTGGAATTCGAAAATATCTCATCAGTGATGCAAATAACCTTAGCAGTATAGCGCGGAGCCAAGCCATAAAACCTGTACTACGGAGCAATGGAAGAATATCATTTGGGAAAGTGTCATTTCCTCCTCTCTATTTTTTTCACACCGTTTCCAACTTATGAACGAGTTTATGTGTCAATAGTAAAACATGACGTAGGTTCGGTGATGACATATATACCGAGAGTTTCTATACAGCGTTTTAAGCTTTGTATCTGTTATTACATTCAGCTGGCCGTTATATATAATACGTCAAAGGAATGTTTTTTTTGTGTCATCGGTCTTCTAATTGATGCGACCCGCTAAATATTCAACATTCTTCTGTAGCACCACTTTTCAAATTCTTCCATTTTCTTCTGTTTCGGTTTTCCGAAAGTTGATGTTTGGCTACCATACAATGACCTGCTCCAAACGTACATTCTCAGAAATTTCTTTCTCAAATTAAGGCCTGTATTTGATACTGACACATTTCTCTTATCCAGGAATGCCCTTTCCGCCAGTGTCACTCTGCATTTTATGTCCTAACATCTGCGCCCGTCATGCGTTATTTTGCTGCCTAGAATTCCTTAAATTTATCTGCTTCGTGATCAGCAAACCTGTTGTTAAATTTCTCACTGTTCTTATTTTTGTTGCTTCAACATTACTTTCGTCTTACTTAGATTTACACTCAAATCATATTCTGTACTTATTACACTGATCATTTTATTTAGCAGACCCTGTAATTCTTCTTTATTTTCAGTGAGGACAGCAACTTTATCAGTGAAGCTTATGATTGATATCCACTGACCTTGAACTTTACTGTCGAACCTTTCCCTTATTTCCGTCATTCCTTCTTGATGTATAGACTGAACAGTACAATTTACGTTGGACCATCCTTACACACTTATCTTATACACTTTTTAAACCGAGCACTTTCTTGTTTTCCACTCTTATTGTTCCCACTTAGCACCTGTACATACTGTATGTTATTCGTATTTCCGTATAATCACTATCTGTCGAGATGACAGGCATCTTATCTGCATGGCTGTAACGGACCGTGCAGCCACGTCTCGGTCCCTGAGTCAACAGATTTGGCCATTTGCAAGACAACAACCATCTTCACGAACAGTTCGACAACGTTTGCCGCAGCATGGACTATCAGCTCGGAGACCATGGCTGCGGTTACCCTTAACACTGCATCACAGACAGGAGCGCCTGCGATGGTGTACTCAACGACGAACCTGGATACACGATTGGCAAAACGTAATTTTTTGGATGATCCAAGGTCTGTTTACGGCATCATGATGCCTCATCTATGTTTGGTGACATCGCAGTGAACGCACATTGAAAGTGTGTATTCGTCATCGCCATACTGACGTATCACCCGGCGTGATGGTATGGGGTGCCATTGGTTACACGTCTCGGTCACCTCTTGTTCGCATCGACGGCACTTAGAACAGTGGACGTTACATTTCAGATGTGTTACAATCCGTGGCCCTACCCTTCATTCGATCCATGCGAAACCCTACATTTCAGCAGGATAATGCACGACCGCAAGTTGCAGGTCCTGTGCGTTCTGGATACAGAAAATGTTCCACTGATGCCCTGGCCAGCACATTCTCCATATCTTCCACTAATTGGAAACGTCTGGTAAATGGTGGACGAGTAACTGGCTCGTCACAATACGCCAGTCACTACTCTCGATGAACTGTGGTATCATGTTGAAGCTTCATGGACAGCTGTACCTGTACACGCCCTCCATGCTCTGTTTGGTTCAATGCCCAGGCGTATAAAGGCCGTTATTTCGGCCAGAGGTGGTTGTTCTGGGGACTGATTTCTCTGATCTATGCACCCAAATTGCGTGAAAATGCAATCACATGTCAGTTCTAATATAGTATGTTTGTTCAATGAATATCTGTTTATCATCAGCATTTCTTCTTGGTATACCAATTTCAGTGGGCAGTAGTGTAGATAAGGAAAAGCAGAGAGCCTGTAACACTACTTTGGGACAGAAAGCACTTCTGTTTTACTCGATGGCTTTCAGTCAATTACTACGAACTGTGTCATCTCTGACAGGAAATCACGAATCCCGTTACACAACTGAGACTTTCTTTCATAAGATCGCAATTTATCTACAATACACTTGCTTGATACAACATCTAAAGCCTTCAGGAAATCTAGAAATGCGGAATCAATTTGAAATCTCATATCAATTGCACCCAACACTTCTTGTTTTTAAAGGGATTGTTGTGCTCCATAAGAACGATTTGTTCTAAATCTGAGTTGACTCAGTGTCATCGAGGTAAATCTGATTTGTCTGAAAGCAATATATGTTAAAAATTCCTGCTCATATCAACGTTAATGTTATGGGCCAGTACTTTAGTGCATTACTCCTACTACCTTTCGTCAATACTGGTGTGACCTGTGCAGCTTTCCATTGTTAGGGGTACGGATCTCTCGTCGAACAAGCGGTTGTATATGATTGTTAAGAACGGAACTATTGCATCAGCATATTCTGAAAGGAACCTAAGTGGTATCCAGTCTGAACCCGAAGATTTGCTTTTATTAAATGATTTAAGTTGCTTCACTACTCCGAGGATACCTGCTTTTAAGTTATTAATGTTGGCAGCAGTTCTTGGTTCGAATTCGGGAATATTTACTTCGTCCTTTTTGGTAAAGGAATTTCTAAAGGATTTCTTTAGAAACTCTGCTTTCCCAGCCCTGTCATTGATAGTATTTCCATTGCTGTCACACAGGGAAGGCACTGACTGTAGGCCAGCCGCTAGCACACTTTGCGTACTACCAGAATCTCTTCGGATTTTCCGCCAGTATTTGAGATGAAGGTTCATTGTGGAAACTATTATAACCATCTCGCATTGATGTCCGCGCTAAATTTCGAGCTTCTGTAAAAGATCGCCAATGTTGGAGGTTTTGCATTCGTTTAAATTTGCATGTTTGTTTCGTTGTTTCTGCAACAGTGATCTGACCGTGTTTGTGCACCAAGGAGGATCAGTTCCGTCGTTTGTTAATTTATTTGGTATAAACCTTTTAATTTCTGTCGATAATACTCTTTTGAATTCAAGCCACATCTGATCTACAATTACAATATTTATTTGGAAGGAGTGGATATTGTCTCCCAAGAAGGCGTCAAGTGAATGTTTATCTACTTTTTTGAACAGGAATATTTCTCGTTTATTTCTGGAGGATTTGGGGGTTATTACAATCCTTATTCAGTTTTAGGAAATGGGAAGCAAAACTGCATCCATTACGAATAACACTACAATCATTTTGGAAAACATTATTGGAAAAACAGAGACCAGTATAAACCTTTTCTGATCGCATTAAATATTTATTAAAACAGTAACAGCTTTCTGTCTATTAAGATAATTTTCAGTCCAATATCTAAAATACAGATACGACTTAGAGGGACATAGGAACAATGAAAGTTAAAAACTAAGACCAGTAAAACGAAACATAATTAATGAAATGATGAAATGATGTATATCCCAGAGATATACTTACACTTCCATAACTCTTGCTTCCAAAAAATCTGCAGAACAGGCCGAAACATATGATTGTTTGTTATGATAACAAATACTGTAATTCTAATGTCTTCAGAGTTCATTGCGATGACTGGTACAAACAATACATCTGCAAAGTGGCTGCGATTTCCTCATCCGCCATAGACAACACTCTTACATGTACTGCTTGTACTAAATCACTATTTGGCCAACACGCTATGCAAGGTAATCATTCTGGAGACCCTATCCAAATAATTTAAAAGTTCTGCATAGTGACGCTTAGAGGACAATTACGAAAATCCCCTTCAGAAGTTTGGTATTTACGCACATTAGAAGAACGAGCTATCTTCTTTCCTAAATGAGGAACTGAATTCCAGAAAAAAATATTTTATGAATTTTTCGATGACTTGTTGTGGTACATTTCAAATGGTTCAAATGGCTCTGAGCACTATGGGACTTAACATCTGAGGTCATCAGTCCCCTAGAACTTAGAACTACTTAAACCTAACTAACGTAAGGACATTACGCACATCCATGCCCGAGGAAGGATTCGAACCTGTGACCGTAGCAGCAGCGCTGTTCCGGACTGAAGCGCCTAGAACCGCTCGGCCACAACATCCGGCTGTGGTACATTCCTACTTTTTTGTTTTATCCTATTTTATCTTGATGGGAATATCGTTTTTTTACATTTCTACTTATTGGTTCTAATCTTAATTTATTTTTGGGCTACAGGATCCACAGGTTTATATTATCTCTTATTATACTTACTTTCCAATTATTGCTAATTTTGATTAATTTTGGCCTTCTGAATATTTTTTCTACGCTGAAGTTCCAGGTCAATTATTTTTAAGCAGCCTATGTTGGCCGCTGAAATACACTCCTGGAAATTGAAATAAGAACACCGTGAATACATTGTCCCAGGAAGGGGAAACTTTATTGACACATTCCTGGGGTCAGATACATCACATGGAGACGATCGTAGAGATGCTGGATGTAGTCCTGTGGAACGGCTTGCCATGCCATTTCAACCTGGCGCCTCAGTTGGACCAGCGTTCGTGCTGGACGTGCAGACCGCGTGAGACGACAATTCATCCAGTCCCAAACATGCTCAATGGGGGACAGATTCGGAGATCTTGCTGGCCAGGGTAGTTGACTTACACCTTCTACAGCACGTTGGGTGGCACGGGATACATGCGGACGTGCATTGTCCTGTTGGAACAGCAAGTTCCCTTGCCGGTCTAGGAATGGTAGAACGATGGGTTCGATGACGGTTTGGATGTACCGTGCACTATTCAGTGTCCCCTCGACGATCGCCACAGGTGTACGGCCAATGTAGGAGATCGCTCCCCACACCATGATGCCGGGTGTTGGCCCTGTGTGCCTCGGTCGTATGCAGTCCTGATTGTGGCGCTCACCTGCACGGCACCAAACACGCATACGACCATCATTGGCACCAAGGCAGAAGCGACTCTCATCGCTGAAGACGACACGTCTCCATTCGTCCCTCCATTCACGCCTGTCGCGACACCACTGGAGGAGGGTTGCACGATGTTGGGGCCTAACGGTGTGCGGGACCGTAGCCCAGCTTCATGGAGACGGTTGCGAATGGTCCTCGCCGATACCCCAGGAGGAACAGTGTCCCTAATTTGCTGGGAAGTGGCGGTGCGGTCCCCTACGGCACTGCGTAGGATCCTACGGTCTTGGCGTGCATCCGTGCGTCGCTGAGGTCCGGTCCCAGGTCGACGGGCACGTGCACCTTCCGCCGGCCACTGGCGACAACATCGATGTACTGTGGAGACCTCACGCCCCACGTGTTGAGCAATTCGGCGGTACGTCCACCCGGCCTCCCACATGCCCACTATACGCCCTCGCTCAAAGTCCGTCAACTGCACATACGGTTCACGTCCACGCTGTCGCGGCATGCTACCAGTGTTAAAGACTACGATGGAGCTCCGTATGCCACGGCAAACTGGCTGACACTGACGGCGGCGGTGCACAAATGCTGCGCAGCTAGCGCCATTCGACGGCCGACACCGCGGTTCCTGGTGTGTCCGCTGTGCCGTGCGTGTGATCATTGCTTGTACAGGCCTCTCGCACTGTCCGGAGCAAGTATGGTTGGTCTGACACACCGGTGTTAATGTGTTCTTTTTTCCATTTCCAGGAGTGTATTTTGTGCACTTTCAAGTTCTAGGCCAGCTACTTTTTATCGTGCATGCTTTGGTTTACTCTCCCATCTTCACATCTACATCGTGACCAATGTCGTCCTCTTGTCGCACTATAACATTGCCGCGACGTTTACATTACTATAGATGCGCCTCAGGCGTGCATCAGTTCATGTTGGCTCATCGAATGTATACATTCCATGGCGACCGAGAGCGTCCGCTTTTCGACACATCAGTGGTTCACCGAAACTTCCTCTCCATACCGACCAACAGCGTCATCCTATCACCACTATATCTTTGGTTTACCGTCTGCTTACCACGCAGGTACGACATCGATACACTCCATGCCGTCTCCATGACACCGATGGCGTACTTTTTCTCATCTCTGCTGGGATCGTGTTCCTATGATTTGTGTTATACTTTCACGTACTGTCCACAGCTATCGTTCCCATAATCGACAGCTACTTTCTGTTTTTACTGTTCATTATTGTTGTACTGATTAACCACTGCTCATAGCAGTTAATGCTGATGTAATGTATTATTTATTTTCTTTTTAGAACTCAGATTTATAATTGTAGCATGTTCGACACTTTTTTACCTTACGTTACGCGTGATTGGCTCCTACCAAAACCGTGCAGCAGGAGTTGGCCGGAGCGTCTCCTACTTCATCCACAGTATATCCACGCTATTCAGTAAACGATGTTTGTGTCTGTGCACATGCGGTTCGTGCTCCACCCGCCGCCTCCGCTCATCAACTGATGGTATACGTAATTTCACTAATTTTCTTTTATTTTATCGATTAGCTTTCACTGTTTCTGTGTCCATCAAAGTTCTAAAGTTATCTGTTTTACATAGATTGGTCTGATGATAATAATTTATTGAAATCCGTTACCTATTTAATAATATTTATTGAGATGAAGATGGATAAAACGAATTTATTAACGCTCCAATCCTCTCATCACTGTGGTGAGCGAAGAAGACGAGGAAGGTAATACCTGAAACGGAACCCGTATCAGTGATTCATGTTCTAGTCACAGACAAGCGCGTGCGTTCGTTTCACATCTGAAAAGTGTGGGTCGCCGTACTCTGCCGTCCCACCAGTCCATTACGAAGCTGGGTCAGCCCTGGGTTTGCGCAGGCCGGAATAACATACGAATGTCAGAATCTATTAATCGGTATCAAGGATTGAATGTTTTGGCACATCGGGAGAAGATCCTCAAACTTATAGTTGAGCCCTTTAGTCAGTTTTGGCAATGCTCTGATGTTTCTAAACTATAATGCTCAACCGCAGTACAATGTTAGTTATCGAGGAAAAACACTGCGATTGACATGCCCAGGTAGCCAACAATAGTGTAACTTTATTCAGCGTAATAAATGAGATGCTATAAGGGCTTCGTGGAATGGGAGTTGAGATTAGGCGGTTCAGTCTGATGGTTAGTCACTGAAGCACTAGAATATCCCAGCAAGTGATGACTGACATTGCGCTGGATATTCGTATATGGTCAAAATGCTTGGTGACAGTGTTCCGCGAGGCGGTGAGCACGGAGACGAATCGGAGACGAAGTCCCGCGACGCAATGAGCAGCGGTGGACACCGACTGATGTATTGCTACGCGCGGCCGGTGTAGAGCATAGAACATAGAGCGCACTCAGCGAAAGAACGATTGAGGGACCTCTAGACACCTAAAGCCAGCAACGTGCATAGCAGTCAGGCAGCGACCGCAATACTCCACCAGCCGTAGGTTATCCATGGAGGCACGAGACTCGCGGAGTCAGGCAGTGCCACTATAGAAGTGGAGGCGCTTCAATTGGCTTAGCGTTAGTTTTGATGGTGACATTTCACGAGGACACGCTGAACCACTTGATAGTATACATGCAAGTGTTTTGAAACCATTCACAGTGCGATGGGTGTTCCACTGCACTTGTTTGCTGTAACATCAACAGTGTATCCGATAAAGACCACAGGTGACTCAGAGCAATAATATCGTAAAATGATAATTAAATCAAGACCTTAAGCTGTCGACAGGTGTTGATATACAGTTGAAAATGTGTGCCTCGACTGGGATTCGAACCCAGGATCTCCTGCTTACATGGCGGACGCTCTATCCATCTTTTTTTTTTTTTTAGCTGATCTAATTTTGTTCTATATTGTTAGTTGAATTTGTTCGGGGTGGACGCCCGATAATACTTGATGAGTTCTTTCAGTTTTTTTTACTGCAGAGAGTAGCTAACCCTCTGAACATGCTGAGCTATCGTGCCGGCATTCATCTGGCCACCGAGGGCACAGAGGATAGCGCGACTGCAGGGACTCATCCCTTCCACGCTCCCCGTGAGACCCACATTCCCAACTTAATGCCCACACACTACATTCGTAGTGCCCCTGCGCATTACACTCATTACTCGCGGCAGTCAATCTTACCGAGTCCGGCAAAAGTTCGGGCAATGCATCCACACAGAAGAAGAAAGTCAATGGCCGGTTAGTCTTAACTATATGAAGATGGCAGATACCATCTTCATACAATAATATTGTGGTCGGTTAATATTTGTGTGTTGCTGCATACTGTTCTGTGAGCTGCAGGGGAAGGTCCGTAAGTGAGCCGGAGCTGCGGCAATTCGCGGTACACAGCTGTGTGGCTGGTGGCTGCGTCACCAGGAGCTACGGAACACATCGTGTCTCTAGAGACCTCCCTTCAGGAAAAGGGTGTGCGGCAGGTTTCAATCTGTCCCGTAGAAGAAATCTGTTTCGGACAGAACGAGGCACTTTCGGATAATTCCGCCGACGCTCAGCTCGCCTCTGGTTTGCTCCTCATGACGCAGACCAGTGAAAGTTTTGCTTAGTACGCCCATATGCAATGCCATTCGCCGCTGTTAGATTTGAAAAACAGTCAAATGATTTGCCTGTGACCAACAATCTGGAAGTCACTCCTATTTGCTTCTCTACTGAGCCTGCCTATCGTACTGTCGTATTTTGGTTTCTGTTCTTTCTCGTACTAACAGTACTAAGAAATTCTTGACCGCTTTGCACGTATAAGAACACTGCAACTTTTGAAATTTAAGGTGATCTATAATGAATTAGCTGCAGTCAGTTACTTTTATAGGTGTCTATTTTTCCCTAACAACATTTCATGACATCTGACATCTGTTACTTTGCTAACGATGTTGCAAAATTTGCGACGGTTGAACAAACATAACATCCGAAGATGGGGTGAACACAAAATAAATGTACTCATTAAAGTTCTTCTTTTGAGGCATAATTTCCTGGCGAAGCGTGGCGCATTGAGAAAGGTACGCCGTTATATTGTTGCATTACACAATAAAAAGTAGCCTCATATAGTTTTGAATTCATGCAATAAACGCGCTATTGCCGAATAACGTGAGTTTAAGAAAGTATATGAATTGAGGGTCACGAAATGTTGTCCATGCCTCCTATAGGAGGACGGCACGAACCGAATGCCGTATGGTAGGCGGTCCCTGGTAACGTGAAGCCAGTTAAGGTAGCTCACGACCAGTACTTCTCCACACGAAAGAGAGAGGTGTCGTGAATCTCTGAGGAGAGGTGTGATTCTCCAGCAAGACAACGCACAGCCTCAAATTGCTCAACTAAGCCGTGCAACCATCGACAAAATGGGCTGGGAAATACTGCCTCATCCCTCTTGAAGTCATGATTTAGCACCTCGTGATTTCCATTTGCTTGGCGCATTGAAGGAGACATTACGCGGGAAGAGGTTCCAAAACAATGAGGACGTTCAAACATCAAGATAAAGAGTTCTGTGCAGCCGGTGTAAAAAAGCTTGTAGCCCGTTGCAGAAAGTGCATAAATGTTCAAGGTGATTAAGTTGAAAAGGAGAAAATGTATTGTTTTGTAAAAACAGGCCAATTTGTCTCTTTAATTCTTGAATGACCTTCGTCTTTCGGAGCGACAGTGACTTTGTGGAAAATCAAGCATCAAGAATGCCGAAATTAGCCAGCCCCAAATCATCCTTTTTTTTGTCAGTGGGTAGAAGAATTTCCTGATTTTTCTACAGACGGAAGAGTTATTCACTGCCATGTGTGTAACAAAAACGTAAGTAAAATGATAACCTATCTGCTACGCCCACTCATAACAGTGATGCTACTGTTTTTCCCGACTGAAGTTGGACCAGACACAAACGAATGCAACAATATCGTTTGTAAACCCTTAATGTAGGTTAATTTTGCTAAATAGATCTCGTAAGTAAATTCTTCCACAAAGTACTTCTCATTTCGTTTTGTTTTAGGTACGTTCTCAACAGACGTCGCGTTTAAGTCAGCTTATTGCAGGGATTAAACACCAGGCAAATTTAAAAACATAAATCAAACTTGAAAGAAACGTTTGTGACTAAATGAAATGAAACAAACAAAAACGAGTTTCACCTTCGCCTGTGTCGAGCCATTGTTGCAGCAAACGTACCATTCAAAGCAGTTGAAAAAAGCCAGTTCAACAATTTTCTAGGGCAATACTGTCACCGTAGTATGCACACTGAGGAAGAACTATTTAGGACTTTATATGAAAATACACAACTGGCTATTAAAATTGCTACACCACGAAGATGACGTGCTACAGACGCGAAATTTAACCGACAGGAAGGAGATGCTGTGATGATTAGCTTTTCAGAGCATTCACACAAGGTTGGCGCTTGTGGCGACACCTACAACTTGCTGACACGAGGAAAGTTTCCATCCGATTTCTCAATAGCTGTTGACAGGCGTTGACTGGTGAAACGTTGTCGTGATGCCTCGTGTAAGGAGGAGAAATGCGTACCATTACGTTTCCGACTTTGATGAAGGTCGGATTGTAGCCAGTAACGATTGCGAGGTTGCTGCTCGCGTTGGTCGAAAATCCAATGACTGTTGGCAGAATATGGAGTCGGTGGGTTCAGGAGGGTAATACGGAACGCCGTGCTGGATCCCAACGGCCTCGGATCACTAGCAGCTTCTTAGCAGGATGGCTGTAACGGATCGTGCAGCCACGTCTCGATTCCTGAGTCAGCAGATGGGGACGTTTGCAAGACAACAACCATCTGCACGAACAGTTCGACGACATTTACAGCTGCATGGCGGCGCTCGGTCTGCAATTACTGATAGTGGCGACACGCGGGTCCGACGTATACTAACGGACCTCGGCCGATTTAAAGGCTACTACCTAGCAAGTGTGGTGTCTGGCGGTGACATCACAGGAAGCGTGTATTCGTCATCGCCATACTGGTGTATCACCCGGCGTGATGGTATGGGGTGCCATTGGTTACACGTCTCGGTCACCTCTTGTTCTCATTGACGGCACTCTGGACAGTGAACTTTACATTTCAGATGTGTTACGACCCGTGGCCCTACTCTTCATTCGATCCCTGCGAAACCCTACATTTCAGCAGGATAATGCACGACCGCATGTTGCAGGTCCGGAATACAGAAAATGTTCGACTTCTGACCTGGTTAGCACATTCTGCAGATCTCTCACCAATTGAAAACGTCTGGTCAATGGAGGCCGAGCAACTAGCTCGTCACAATACGCCAGTCACTACTCTTGATGAACAGTGGTATCGTGTTGAAGCTGCATGGGCAGCTGTACCTGTACACTCAATCCAAGCTCTGTTTGACTCAATGCCTAGGCGTATCAAGGCCGTTATTACGGCCAGAGGTGGTTGTTCTGGGTATTGATTTCTCAGGATCTATGCACCCAAACTGCGTGAAAATGTAATCACATGTCAGTTCTAGTATAATATATTTGTCCAATGAATACCCGTTATTATCTGCATTTCTTCTTGGAGTAGCAATTTTAACAGCCAGTAGTGTACATTGAGCAGGATAAGGGAAGATACAGGCGATTCATACATATGGCTCTCTGTTCATGAGACAGCTGACATGTGGCTAATTTGCTTGTTCGGAAGTTAGATCTTCACACTCGCTCGGTTCTTCATCTTATCTTCAGTAAGCAGTTAAAAAAGAATAACCAGGAAACAGTTGCTCACTTTGTGAATAAAGCCCTCAAATAACTTTTCCCCAACAATCTAGCTGAAAGTAAAGTACATGTAATCTACACTGATGCAGCCACATACATGATTTTAAATTGTCGAAAACATTTTACTCTCACTTGCTCCATGTCACATGTCTTGCCCATGCCACGAATCGCGTAGCTGAGACAATACGTTTCGAATTTCCACATGTAAATAAGTTACTTTCATCCACCAAAAAGGTTTTTTTTTTTTTTTTTTTTTTTTTTTTTTTTTTTTTTTTTTTTTTTTGCACCTACAAGATTCCAATTATTTCGAGAGCTTCTTCAGTCAAGAGAACATGGGTGCTCGGTCCCATTGCGACTAATACCGTCATTTGTTTGAATATGCTTCGCTGACATCTGTTGACGTGGAACGCTCATTCTCGGCATATAAGATGCTATTGAGAGAAACGAGAAGATGTTTCTCAACAAAAAATCTGGAGAAAGTGGTTATTATTTACTGTGTCTGTAATTATGGACTGTGGATTTTTGTGAATCTATTTAACTTTGTAGACAATAATATGTCAGAATTTGGTAACCATGTTTCTGACATTTATAACCTATTTTTGTTAGTTATAGAGCCTATATTAGGTACTTAATTTAAGATTTTTAGAACCTTAAAGTCCGAGGTCTAGTGATCACCAATCCTGTTGTTAAATCTCACTGTTCCCATTTCTCCATTTGTCATTACTTTCATCCTCTTTCGGTTTACTCTCAATCCGTATTCTGTCCTCATTAGACTGTTCATTAGATTCAGCAGACCCTGTATTTCTTCTTTAGTTACTGAGAATCTTATGATTGATCTTTCACCTTGAATTTTAATTTCACTCTTGAACTTTTCTAGTATTTCCGTCATTGCTTCTTCGATGTATAGATTAAAGAGTTGAGGCGAAATACAACATTTCTCTCTTACACACTTTTTAATCTGAGTACTTCGTGCCTGGTCTTGCAATTTTATAGTGCCCTCTCAGCACCTGTACGTATTCTATTTTACCCGTCTTTCCATATAGCTTACCTATATTTTTGTCAGAATTTAGAACAAATGGCTCTGAGCACTATGGGACTTAACGTCTATGGTGATCAGTCCCCTAGAACTTAGAACTACTTAAACCTAACTAACCTAAGGACATCACACAACACCCAGTCATCACGAGGCGGAGAAAATCCCTGACCCCGCCGGGATCGAACCCGGGAACCCGGGCGCGGGAAGCGGGAACGCTACCGCATGACCATGATCTGCGGACAGAATTTAAAACACCTTGCACCATTTTTGTCGAGCTCTTCCCGCAGGTCGACAAATCCTGATTTTTCTTTAGATTTGCTTCCAGTATCAACCGCAAGGTCAACTGCCTCTATGGTCGCTTTACCTTTCCTAAAGTCAAATTGACAGCCGCCTAACACATCTTAAATTTTCTTGTCTTTTCTTCTGTATATTATTCTTGTCAGTAATTTGGATACAAGAGCTGTTAAGCTGATTGTGCAATAATTCTCACGCTTGTCAGCTCTTGCAATATTCGGAATTTTAAGGATGATGTTTCTCCAAAAATCAGATGATATATCGCCAAACTCATGCATTCTACACCCGAACGTGAACAGTCGTTCTGTTGTCAATTCCCCCGTTGATTTTAGAAATTCCGATGGAATGTTATCAGTCCTTTCTATCTTATCTGATTTTAGGTCCTTCAAGGCACTTTTAATTATGATTGTAATACTGGATTCCCTATCTCTTCCTATCGACTTCTGTTTCTTCTTGTGTCACGTCATAGATAATTTCTCTCCCTTGCAGTGGCTTTTGGAGTTCCCTTTCCTACTATGTGCTCTGTGTTCTTCGATTAACAATGGAATTCTCATTGCATTCTTTGTGTTACAGCCCTGGCTTTTAATTTCATCGAAGGTTGTTTTGAGATTTCTATGCGTTGAGTCAGTCCTTCCAATCAGTTATTTGTCGATTTCTTCATGTTTTCCATGCGACCTTTTCCAAGTATAACACCTCCTCCTGTGTTTCTTGAACAGAGTATTCGCTATTACTACCTGAAATTTATTGCAGAACTCGGTTAGTCTTTCTCCTTTCTCATTCCTAGTACCAAGCCCATACTCTTCCATAACTCTTTCTTCTTCCCCTACAACAGCATTTCAGTCCTCCGCAATTATTAATTTAACATCTCCCTTTTTGTACTGAATTATCCGTTCAAAATTCTCACATACTTTCTCTATTTTTGCATCTTCGGCTTGCGACAGTTGTTGTCGGTGTTGCTTTGCTGGCGATTCTGATAAGAATAACCCTATCACTGAACTGTTCACAGAAACTCACTCTCTGCCCTACCTTGCAATTCGTAACGAACCTCACTCTCGATATACAGTTTTCTGCTGATGTTGATTTGACCCTATACTCATGCCACTAGAAATCCTTGTCGACTTTCCATTTCACTTCCCTGTCCCCCACTATATCTAGATTGAGCATTAGCATTTCCCTATTCAGATTTTCTCGCTTCTCTGCCACGTTCAAACTTCTAAGGTTGCACTCTTTTTCTTTTTTTCTTTTGTCTCGCACGGCTTGTTATTTGAGAACTTGCTTCCCTCGAACTTAAGCCCATACACCTTTCCAGATAGGAAAGCAGGTATTAAACTTCTTTTGAGGCTGTTTACAAAGCTTTTCTTCTCTCATAATAAAAGCATTTTCACTCGATACTCATCGATAAATTGTCGACGGCTTTCACGGGAAATTGACAAAAACTGTGAGTTTCTCGAAAAATCTGTTAAAAGCAGAAATGTTTCCTACACCAACACGCAAACTATTGAAGGGGTAACAATGAAAATAGTCGTCTTACGTCTGCATTAACAACACATATACGACAGGTACATTGCACACTACGTCACACAAGTATCGTCATTACTCTGTTACGCACACTAGTATATATACACGCCCACATTAGTCTTAATTTTTTCTACGATATATTTTCTTAGAGATTAAAAATAGCTTGGTTGAATAGTTGTATCGGCTATCTTCCTACGTATATTCCCATTTGAGAAACTGTCCCTTCAGTTCCTGTTCGCTTTCATTTGACTGAAGAGAATTTTACAGTCGACAGTATATGAAACGTAAACTGCCTAATGACCAAATCTATGACAGAGTGAGTGATATTTTTGACAGTCCGAGACAGGTCAGAGATGGGTAAAAGTCCGTCAAATACGTGTCTAGGAGTATTCTTGAGAACTTTGATGTAAGCTCTCTGATTATTACAGCAGGTACGTGTACGATGTTGCTTCACTAGGGCTTGGTGTCAAATACAAGGCATACGTTTCATTTATTCGGAAAATGTCATTCGGCTACACCATCCAAGCATGTTCAATTCATCATGGTCATATTTAGTTCCATTTGTTTAAAAATAGTCTTAATAGTGTCTGATGTTAACAGAGGTCACCAGACAAAAAAGCAGAGATTTTGTGTGTCATGAAATTTCACACAATTCTCGTCACTATTTGTTTAAATTCCAAGTTAGATTAAGATCACGTAAAGCATTGTACTTGTTTTAGAACGTAGTAGAGCTCAAATTACTGTCTTACTACCATTATTTTGAATTCTGTAATTGCCCTGAAATTACTAAAGCCAAGATGCTTTCTCTCCCCACGTAGCCATAGAAATATTGATGGAGTTCCTTGGTTGCCGTCAGCAGTCTAAATCAATGTGGGCAACATTGAACACTACCGCCGATGCCCGCAATTTGTTCGCGTAACATATTGCAGCGCTCATTTGTCGAGCTGTCAAATCTCGCTTCTGACAGATCATCCTGTATCCAACATAGGAGAGGGCAAGTCCCATTTATCACATGTGAAAAATTTATTAATCGAAGTGTCGTTGCAATTTACATTTTGTTAAATGAGTCACGTCGAAACAATTAATGGAGTCACAATGTCATTAGTTTATGATCGGATACAGGTAGATGGTAATGTGCACTTTATCATCAAAACTTTAAATTAATATCTCGAACACTTGTTTCAATAATAGGAAGGACAAGTACGTTTGCACATGAGATTTACCAATAATTACTTTGTTAACGCTCTTCTGTTTGCTGATGACTGAGTTGCCCTACAAATTATCTGTTACTACAAAAACTATTCTCCAAGATCATTATCAAAATGTGACAAGCATCGTGACCTGACGATAAACCAGTTCGCTCAAAAAACTTGTTGTTGACTGGTTTGATGGTGCTCTCCAAGCTATTGTTCGTCTCAGAATAACTGTTGCAACCTACATCCTTCTGCATTTGCTTACTGTACTCATCTCTAGGTCTCCCTCTACAATTTTTACGCTTCACACCTACCTCCAATAACAGTGATCCCTTAATGCCTTAGGATGTGTCCTGTCAACCGCTCCCTTCTTTTAATCAAGTTTATCACAAATTTCTTGTCTTCGCAATTCTTTTCGGTATCTCTTCACTAGTTTCGTGATCTAAGCATCTAATCTTCAGCATTTTTCTGTAGTACCACATTTCAGTAGCTTCTGTTCTCATGCAGAATAAAACCCAGTCTTAAGTATCTCATTTTACATACTTGTAACAACATCTCTCATTTTCAAAACTGAGGCCAAAAGAAAAAAATCGAGAAGTATCAATACGGATGTAGCACAAACATTTTAAATTTACTAAATAAGGTGAGTACGGATATAAACATGAAATTCCAGAAAAACTGCACTGCCACAGACGTTCAGAAGTCACACTTCCACAAATAGGAGAAAGAAGAAACTACACTGAAGAGCCAAAGAAACTGATACACCTGTCTAATATCATGTAGTGCCTCCACTAGCACGCAGAAGTGCCGCAGCACAACGTAGCATGGACTCCACTAATGGTTGAAGTATTGCTGGAGGGAACTGACACCATGAATCTTGAAGGACTGTCCATAAATCCGTAAGAGTATGAGGGGTAGAGATGTCTTCTGCACAGCACATTGCAAGGCATCGCAGATGTGCTCACTAATGTTCATGTATGGAGAGGTTGGTGGCCAGTGGTAGTGTTTAAACTCAGACGAGAGTTCCTGGAAACACGCTGTAGCAATTCTGGACGTGAGTCACATTGTCCTGCTGAAACTGCCCAAGCCAGTGGGAATGCACAATGGACATGAATGGATGCAGCTGATCAGACAGGATGCTTACATAAGTGTCACCTGTCAGTCATATCTAGATGTATCAGCGATCCCATATTACCCCAACTCCACACGTCCCACACCTTACAGCGCCCCCACCAGCTCGAACCGTCTTCTGCTGTCCTGCCGGGTCCATGGATTGATGAAGTTGTGTCGTGCAGTCATGAACGGTACACGAGTGGTATTTCGGCTCCGAAAGCCCATATCGATGATTTTTCGTTGAGTATTTCGCATACTGATCCTTATTGATGGCTCAGAACGGAAATCTGCAGCAGTTTGCAGAAGGGTTGCACTTCTGTCACATCTCTTCAGTCGTCGTTGATCCCGTTCTTGCAGGATCTTTTTCCTGTTGCACTGATGTCTGAGGTTTGATGTTTTACCGGTTTCCTGATGTTCACGGTACACTCGTGGAATGGTCGTACGGGAAAATCCCCACTACATCGCTACCTAGGAGATGCTGTGTCCCGTCGACCGTGCGCCGACTATAACACCACGTTCAAACTCACATAAACCTTGATAACCTGCCGTTGTAGCAGCAGTAACCGATCTAATAATTTCAACAGACACTTGTTGTCTTCATAGGTGTTGCCGACCACAGCGACGTATTCTATCTGTTTACGTACCTCTGCATTTGAATACGTATGCCCATACTAGTTTGTTTGGCACTTCAGTGTATGCACACAAACATATGAAATGAGATTCCTAACTATAGTTAAAATTGTAGCAGAGAGAAGCGACAGTTAAAAGGTCGTAAGACAACGCGACAAACCTTCATTTAAGGGGGTTAAATCGAAAAATGATAACATGACAGATGAAAGAAAATATGATAATGACCGGTAAAGTTAACGAATCAGGGACCATGTGATTTAGGAGCATTTAGATTAGATTGGACGGAACAAGTACAAAACTTAATCCGTTACTGATGATGCCGATGATCGAGAAACATATGTTTAATTCTAGTAAAGCTGCGGAAGAAATGAACTGTGTTTATGCATATTGTTTAATCATATAATTTCCTTATTTTAGCTGAGATTTAAGGATGTCTCTAAGAAAATCAGAACATAAGTGGATCAACGAATAAATACTATTAGCAGTCAGTCCGACACCACAGGTTTAACCCGAAACGTTATTAAATATAATAGAAAAAAGATGTTACGTATGGAGGAATCGAGATGTGTTTTGATGACTGTTACGCAAATGCCTCCGTATAATCGGAATGCTGTTTACAGTAGATTCATGAATTCATTATTTTGTGGGAAGACTAATTGCTGAAGTTAGTCCAAAATGAAGTCTTATGCTTCTGTCAGTGTTGTTATACTAAAGTATAATTTTTCTTTCTCTATAATTCCGTTATGTATTGTGACCAGAGTAGCTATAGTTCTTTGTTTAAACTTGTTCAGTTCATCACAAACACCTATGGAAATGTTGACTTGTCAACAGTTCTCTGCTGTGAGAGTGAAGCCTCATGATTTCATCGTTTACGTACGCACTTACATGTAGGTGTACGAAATATGCAGCACACTCCAGTAGTAATTAGGAAATATGGCAGTGTGAACGATGTTAGACACAAGAAAGTACTGTTGCTAGGAAGTAGCCATGAGAACGAGATGGAGGCAGCGTACCAGGTCACTAGCTCCTTTAAACCTGGTCCAAGGCTGAGTCAAGTAATAGAGGATTTAGGGCATTTAGTAGGAATATCGCAAGTGACATTGACATTGTAATAGTGGATGAGGCAGGCAGCAATTTGGATAGGGAGTGCGCATGTTATGTGGGTGGTGACCTGGACAAGTACCTTTCCAGAGTCCTGACACCAAAGAGCACTTTGTTTACTTCTTCCAGCGCCATCTTAATGGTGGTGTGAATCGTGTTGATGTAGGTCTTGTGGCGCATCGTCTGTCGGGAGGAAAAGTTGTAATCCATGATATTAATTCTGTTCCCTGTCGGCCTCCTGAAACTGGACACACAAAGATTTTAAAAGCTGATCCAGGTACAGCACCAGTTGAAGAGGCCTAAGATCAGGCCTCTGAGAATGCGCAATGACTAATAATCTAGTGTGCCTCTGACACAACTGTTCTCAATCAAGGTGGGCGGTGATTCCACTTACAGCTCGTGCCTGCTCACCACCGATAAACATCAAGACTATCAAGGTAACTTAAACTATATCCTCCCAAAACACTATATCCCCACTGAATACCACGTGGCTCGTACAAATGAATAACTTCTGCAGAACTATCATCGCAATCATTAGCAGAAATAAAATTATCCTCACTGTAGTAGGCTTTTCCACCCAGCAGTCGTGCTAACCATATTTTTGAATACTAAAAATGAATGTAGACGGTTGCCTTAGGCAAAACATCACAGGCTGAGGATGACACTGATAACTGATGACTTAGGGCAATGGAACTAGCTGGACTGATAAAAGGGTTATCATAAGGCAAGGCCGACATCTGGTAAGGGAAAGCTGTTTCACTAATTAGTGAAAGCATACTAGGTGCGTCTCGCGCCACTAGTTTTCAAACACTTGTTATCATTCTTAGGAGGTGAAATAGACCCATAGTTAAAAACCTTTAGGCCACCTGAGAACTTTTGTCAGGAAACTGGTTTCTTTGGTGAACGCTGTTCAGCCTTCTCTCGAGGTATCAGATTTATTAGAACAAACTTTATTGCAATAAGCCTTTCTTTCCTTGACACTTAAGATACACATTAGTAAAACTTCAGCTGAATAATATTCATTTAATGGAAACACGCTCGACCGCATCACAGTAATATTAACAATAATGCAAAAGACAACAAAATAATCAAGGAAAACTATTATTGCGTGGCTACCTTTTCCTTTTTTCTTAATAAAAAATACAATTTCGTTGAACTACTTGTACAGGAAACCACATAAGACATCTTAACATTAAACAGCTTTCATGATCCCTCTGACAGTAATATAATATAGCTGCCAAAAAACCAGGCAGTTGACCCGATATTTTTATCGTCAAGAAACATCCACGGAGCACCTTGCGAGAAAAGTATCTATCATCTTTCATGTTATACCTTACACTGTGTTTAGAAAACACAAACAACAATCTAAGAATTATACACTGGCATTAATCAAAAAGACTAATCATTGACAAATAATACCAATAACATTAAGGAAATACAAATCAGAATCTTCCTAGAAATATTAAACCAGGGAAATTAGGGTAGCACCATTACCGAACCGCAGCCATAAAATGCAACACTCTGTCGCCTGGACAAGAGTATCCAAATGTGCCCCAGGCCGCTTTCAATTACGAACAATCCCATACTAGATCAGCAGTCAGTGCACAGGTTATAGTCAGGCTTCTAGAACAGACAGACAAGTGAAATTAGTTAACTGAAATAACATACACTTCCATTCATGCACTTACTGTCTGCTGCAATGTGCCCAATGGACAATAACACAGTGAGCCAAACAGTTTTGTAGCTATTTTTACAAACTTAAATTCGGGGCTAGACATGTCCACTGTGACAAAACAGCTTCTATCTGAAATTAATCTTAACAAAGTAATGTACTCTTGACCGCATGAACTTGCCGTAAGGTGAGAGTAGCACAGTCAATTAGAATCCTGGATTGTCCAGAAGGAGACAAATTCAAAACCCAGCATTTGCAACGAAGGTACTGTGTAATATTTACAACGAGCCCTAACCCCAGCACAATCCCCCACGGGCAAAACGTGCTACAGAACGCTCCACATATCACAAGAAAGTCTACACACCTCACGCCCTCTTTGACTGTAGTGAGCTTTTTTTAAGATACGACCTGCGTTACAGGGCATGTCGAGAAGTCACCTATCAGCGATGTGGTTGGAATCGATCGCAGTCAAGCACAATCGACTGGAACACATAAAGAGGGCTAGGCCTTCTTTATTACTATAAACCGTCAAGATGTGCCCTTGCTTAAAAAATATCCCGTTAGTGTAGAAACGTCTCCGATTAGATATAAAAACAGATTCCATTACAGCAAAAAAGTTTGCTTATCAGGCTTCGGCATCAGAAAGATGCCACAACGATACTGGAATTCGTAAAGATATAATAACCCTTCAACAATACATTGTCAATGATGCAACAAGAACCTGCCAACTGTTAGTCATTTCTCGAAGCACAAGAATAAATTCTGCCAGTACTAAATAGACAGTACAACTTTTAGATGATTTTGGTAGCTTCAAGACCAATCTATGGGTGTCTAACAACTGTAGCTAGAGTCAGAATATTCGTTGAAACTTTCCAGCGATAGTAGGCATCTTTCACAATTTTTCATCGCTGGCACGACGAAAATTCTTCGAATTATCAGAGTCTACTAGCCAAGTGTGCTGCATACTACCTAACTACAGGAAACTGACAGAGTGAATTTCAACAAGAAAACCTGAAGAATGGATATATGTAAGCGGAGACAGATATTATAGAAGTGAATCAGGAACAGTGATTTTGTTGGGCCTGCCCTCTTTCATACAGAGCGAAAGAGTGGATTATACTCAGCTCACAAGGCATACGCCCACTTCAGGATGCCCTATGCCCTATGCCCAGGGGCATAACCCATGCCTAGGTCAGCTAGCTTTGCTTGGAAGCGCCAAATCAAATATTGAACATTTTGTCCCTAGCAAACCTTGTTCCTCATTACGTCATTTAAACCTCTATACTTTGAAATACAAATTAGGAACTGGTGCATTTTCATGTTATTATATAATAAATATGATCAAATATTTGACAATAAATACATTATTCGAATAAAAGTAAAAAAAAATACATCAAGGAGAATCGAATCAATAAGCTAATTTTCAACTTTGTTGTCTCATCGTTCTGAGTTCCGTGTAATATAACACGTCTACAATACCGTGCACGCGGCTGCTCGTTGTTCTGTTACAAAGGTCGACTTTTTCTGTACTTAGCGTGTCTGGGAAATTTTCAAAGGCGACTTCTCTGAGGAATTTTGAGAAGGGCATCCTATTGTTTTAGGGAATTCATGTCTGATACTGACAGGTTGATTTGAGGGAAGGGACAAAACAGCGAGGTCATCGGTCCCGTCGGATTAGGGAAGCATGGAAGACGAAGTCGGCCGTGCCCTTTCAAAGGAACCATCCCGGTATTCGCCTGAAGCGATTTAGGGAAATCACGGAAGACTTAAGTCAGGATGGCCGGACGTGGGTTTGAACCGTCGTCCTCCCGAATGCGAGCCCAGTGTGCTAACCACTGCACCACCTCGCTCGATCCTGGAACTGATGTTATATTACAAAAAGTACGAAGAAAATCGAAGACGGCAGAGAACTCGATAAGGTCCCCTTGTAAGCTTCTGTTACAGTTTATATTTTAGTTTACAAAATGCGAGCAACCCTCAGCATATTTTCAAATCCACAACACCCGTAGATACACCGATCTTGTGGTCTTTTGTTGTCGAAAGTTGAAGGTCTACGGTTTGCAGTACAAACAAAAAAAGACGGCGAGAAACTGAATGATATTCCGATGACTGAATTGGCATGTTGTATGAAATTCCTGTAGAATCAAGCGCTAACTGAGTTACGTATCGAATGTGACGACGTTAGCCTGTTTCCAAATCAGCCTGTCTTAATTCCTGCTCTACTTTCCCTCCTCAGTGTTATCACGAATGATATATTACTGTTTCCATTTGTACTGGAGATACAGGACATGGGAGAGGCCTAGTTGTCTTCCACCGCTTCAAGCAAGAACACTGAGATTCACTTTTACTCCACTAAATCTTCTATGAATGTGCTCGTCCCAGCGCCGATGTAGTGTTCAGGTTGCGAGTTCGCATTTCTTGAAGTGAAGCTGTAAAATAAGTGGTGACAAAGATACATGGTAAGACTCTTGATTCGACTAAGTGATCTGATAACTCCCAAATTTTGGACGCCAACAACATTTTTATCCATAACACACCAAGCAGACAAGACTGTACAGTGCCAATAAGACGTGTCTACGAAGTCTTCATGTTTCACGCTTCATACCAGAATCAATCACAATCATATTACATTAAGTCTTGCAGAAAAAATATTCACAGAAATTATACACACTGTTACTTTGTTTCTCTTTGCTTTGCTCGCAGAGTCAAGATACCTAAATACAATTTGTTGCAGCCTGCAACGTGAACCATCTCGCTCAATACTGACCAGGCAACACGAGTCACTTCATATTTTAGCGCACTTTTGGCGAGAGACCAAGATGAACGAAGCGGTTACTCTGAATACCGTTATTCTATGTTAATAAAAACTGTTATTAAAACGAGATCGGAAATAAATGAATTAAAAACTTGCTACTGAGAGTGTATTCAGCGTGACAGAAACTAAATCTGAATTATATTTTATCAAACATTCATAAAATAAATTAGGAGTGCTCGCTCCTGTTGCGATGACCAATCGTATTATCCTCTTACTAAGATGATGCAACATTTTTCGAAATTTTTGCTCGCTGTCTCGCTGTAGCATCTGTTGTCTGCTTCTCATCCCACTTCTAACATCAAGCCTCAACTAATGCAAGCTCAGCAATACTGGAGAATAAATCTTAGGATGGAATTTTAAGGCTTTAAATCCAGAAATATCACACGCTACACACGTTGATTGAGGTGGTTTTGAACTTTTCGGGTATTGTTAGTTTATTATTCTTCATTCCGAAAACAATAAATAACACGAACTGATTCACCGAAACTTTGCCTTTGTGTCGTCACATTAGCCGAAAATGATATAGCGCTATCTTGACAAACACGCACAACCGTAGCTGTCAAAGCGCCTGCTTGCAGCACCCGTGGATAGCGTGAACAAAAATGTCCCACAAGTGTAGTGCCACCTAAGTGCCCACATTCAGCTGCGACTGCAGCTCGTATTCTAATAGCTTTCGGCGTCATTCTAGTTGCGTGAAACGAGGCGTATATCAGAATTACGACGCACCTCACGAATAAACAGTCATGTCATTATAAGTCAGGTTGCTATCCAGTTATACAACTAATTTCGTGGGTAGAAACGACATAGGGAGTTCCTAGGACATTTCTGGTTCTTTTAATATGCTAATATCGTTTTTAATCTATTGGCCGTACCAGGCTGAAAGAGCGTGGAAGGTCTAAAAATATGCAACAAAATCACAACGAAAAAGGCCAAAATAAGAACCACAATGTATATTTGATTTTAATTTATGTTTGATTAGAGGGAAACGAAGCTGAAACTCTATTTCGTCTAAAGTATTACAAGAGTTATCGATGCATGTATTCTATATATCCACCATGATGGAGAGAGGGAACGCAGTTCTCTTCATGAAGAACCGCAACAACTTTCAAAAGATGCTTTATTGAAACAACTGGTTCAGTTGATTTAGATCTATCCTCAGATATACATTTGAGTAGAAAATGCGGGAAAAAATAAAATAAACAATATTGTCTACACGTCAGGTTAAATATGATGTAGTAAATAACGTGTGGTATTGTCGAAACATCGCGGTGCTACACCAGAGATGGCAACTTGCATCGATACCACAGATATTAGCGATGTCTCGCTGCAATCCGCAACAAAGAATGGTAGCGCTCCTGAGGACACGCCCAATCTCTCAACACTGCGGCGCCATTGCACGGACGTTGATCTACAGCCGAGCACAGACTCGCTCTTTCCCCGTTCACAACCTCTGATGAAGCAGTCAGTATCGCCTAGCTACGACACCAGTGCGTTTCAAGCCTGAGATGGAACTGTACTTTTGTAATTTTTGAATTTGTGCTTCAAGAGAAGAGTTTTATAGCATCAAGTGACACTTTACTGTTGGAAGACAGTTGAAAAAAATCTGGAACAGTACTGTGGCAATGGATTGTACAAAGTTAAGTGTATATTCTTTTCATTCTTGTAATAATGTGAACTAATATTTCATATGTAGTTCCGATTAGCCAACTCACATAACGATCTAAGAACCCAGTTATGACTTCACGATTGCAAATAGTTCAAATGGCGGTGAGCACTATGGGACTTAACTTCTAAGGTCATCAGTCCCCTAGAACTTAGAACTACTTAAATTTTACTAACCTCAGGACAGCACACACATCCATGCCCGAGGCAGGATTCGAACCTGCAACCGTAGCGCCTAGAACCGCTCGGCCACCCCGGCCGGCTTGACGATTGCAGCTTCGTCGTGTCATAGCATAGCGTATGAAAGTACTCACTATCAATTAAGATAAAATGTAGACTAGGATGATACGGACGATCAGAAAAAAACGTCCGTGGAAGTAACGGTATTCAGGTAATAAAATAGACAGAATAGTGATGTCGATCACCCCTAGATAGCAAGGAATTCCACAGTAAAAAAACGTCAAGAGAACTGATAGGATCTAAAATTCGAAGTATGAAAATGTGGAACTGAAATGGAGGTAAAAAAACGGGAATAAAATTAGATAATCACCGTTGGGAATGTTGTGTAGAATGCTGTAGGACTCAGCAGCGACACAAACAAGGAAGGAGAGAAGCTGCGATGGCCCTCAGCAGGAATCTAAAAATGATCTGTACATTAAACTTGCAGATTAATATAAATATTTATTTCTGTTAAGGGAAGAAACAATATTTTACTTTTTTTTGCCTCCTAGATGCAGTGACTAAAGTCTATACGACCGAACTGGGGTCAACCAGCGATGAGCGGCTGGCTAAATCAACGCTGACAGTCGGCGTTGAAATCTGTCTTCCTGAAGGTATGGCGCTGACCGCTCTTTCCACTGGCGCGCGTGTCAGCGCCTTCTTGATGTCATTTCGTGGCGTTGAGCTGGCTGGTGGGCAGTCGATGCTTCAGAACTGCGCAGGAAGAGTAGCATAATGTAAATGGAAGCGTGTGACAGCTGCATACGGTGGCATGCAGATGGGAAGATCGGATGAGAACCATCATAAAATGAGAAACTTAAAATAAAAGTAGGACATTAATGGCCAATAAAGACAATTTAGGGAGAAAATAGATATAGAGAAACCGACTAACAAAAAGCTCCGAGAAATGGAAGAAGGGCGGTACTAAGGAACTTAACAGAATGTGAAATTCAGTAGTCATGTAGCTGGAGTAAACATAGGCGAGGGCTGGTAACACTGAGAGCGCAGGATCAAGGAACAGACCGGAAAGGCCAGCGCACACAGGCTAGGTAATAGGAGACACACTGCGAGCATGGTAGAAACAATAAATGCTACAAAGGAACGGGACGAACAAAGTTGGTTCAAATGGCTCGGAGCACTATGGGACTTAACATCTGTGGTCGTCAGTCCCCTAGAACTTAGAACTTCTTAAACCTAACTAACCTAAGGACATCACACACATCCATGCCCGAGGCAGGATTCGAACCTGCAACCGTAGCAGTCACGCGGCTCTGGACTGAGCGCCTAGAACCACGAGACCACCGCGGCCGGCGAACAAAGTTGGGTGGCCTCGTTTCATAGCTGATTAATACAAAGATAGCAAAATATAGTCAAACCTGGAACACAATCTTGCGCATGCTAGCTTTTTCGTTCGGTTCATTCCCATGCGCTCTCAGTGTTCCACCAGCTCTCGCCGTCGTTTGTTCCACCCACGTGACCACGGAGTTTGGTTCTCTGTATCTATTTTGTCGCAACCTGTGTTTATTGCCTTTTAATGTTCAATTTGTGTTTTAGGTTTTCTACTTTTACAGTGGTTTTTCTCTGATCTGTTTCTCACTCTGCATACCACCTCATACCACCGTCACACGGTTCTGTTCGGGATTTTGTTCTTCTCTCAACAGTGAGTTCATTTAATTGTATTCCAGTTTTCATGTCTTCACTTTAAACCCACATTTTCGTACTTTGAATTTTGTACCTATCTGTTATTTTGACGTTTGTTATTGTAGGATGCCTTTCTATCTGGAGTGGTCAACTCCACTGTTCTGCCTATTTTATTACCCGATTAAAATTCCTTTATTCTGATTTGACTGAGAATACTGGGTCGTCCATTTAACCCCGGTCAGGATTGTATATGGACTGGTATATACTTCCACAGTTGTGGCTGCAAGGAGTTTAAAAAGCTCTGCAGTCGTATACCTTGAGCTTAAGAATAAATTTTCCTCTAATTGCAAAAATTATAGTCAGTTTATTCTGTTATTAGCCGCATCATATGACCCAAGTTGTATGTGTAGCTGTACTAGTATCACAGCTTACTGTCAGGTACCACCAACCAGTAGCGTCCAATGGAAAACCTGTAGAGTGATGCTGTGGAGTCATGTTTCACAGCGCACGCGACTGCTGGTGCTGATGACAGCACGACGTGATCCTGAGGAAACCATGCAGGTGTTCGAGAAAAATATGGGAAGAACGCGAGATATGCATGCTCGAACATAAACACAGAAGCTAGCGGATCATGTAGGTTTCGCTGTTCTGTTTGACTGCTAACGGCACATGGGCAATGTCCTCAATACGTGTAAGCGTCAATTGTGGACAGAAGAGTGTTCTGCATAACTGTCAGTGAATGATGTTGGGGTTAAGTGAATTCGAAAGTAGGCAAGCTGCTGGTGCCAATATGGTTGGTGCTTCCACAACCAAGGTAGCCGAATTGTTTGACATTTCAAGAGGCACCGTATCCTAGAATTCTACAGCATGCAGGGAAAATGGAATAACATCATCTGCTATATGAGAGAGCAGACAAGAGTGCGTGATGAGTGATTGTGACGGATAGACCATCAGACAAGGAGCACTTCATGTTCCTACTGCTAATAAGGCTCGTTTGGTATATATTTTTACAAGCTTCCAACAGGAGCGACTTATTTACGGACACCTGTGTAGCTACTAGATTATTCTTGTAATTTCTTGCACGTTTGAGTGAGTACTAGGCACAACCTCCTATTTTAATAGCAGCATAGTGTACTGTAACGCCATTGATATCGACCCTTGTATCATATAGGCTTTTGTTTGTTTTGTTAGTGTAGCTGAGTGTTGGTTAGACAGTCACTGAGAATTCCTGCTGCTTATAAACTGAGTACACCATTCGTTTGTTACATATTTTTACGAGTGTCAAACAACAGCTACTGCAGTAATGGGTAGAACTGTGATTGCTATGTACAGATGCAAGGTGAGTTGGCGACCCTTCGCTCACAGCTCCAGGCTGCATTGGCTTCCATCACACAGCTTGAGGCTGCAGCCCAGGGGCTTCACTGTTGGGGGTCAGATGGGGGGATGTGAGGGACATCGAGCACATTCCACGTGTACCCCTATCGGTCGACTGCTGTGGCAGCCCCCAGTTCCGCCTTGCACTGATGTTGACCCCTCACCTGTGGTCGAGTGGGAGATCATTCCCAAATCTGTCTGGTAGTGAAAAAATTTGTGATGGGCCAATCGTAAGTCCTCCCTAGTTCGTTTGACGAACAGGTTTCGGGCGTTAAATGTGGCTGACGATGTCTCTAAGCTGGATGCAGTCGTCCACCTTGTTCCATAGGAAGCTTTTCGGCCTGCAAGGTCTGGCCACTCACAGATGGTGGGTTTGCTGGTAGTTGGGAGGTATAACGTTAGGCGCGTAATGGGGCCCCTTAAGAACATGGATGCCAAGGAGGGGAAGGAAGCCAGTGTGCACTCCGTGTGCATAACGGGGGGAGTCATTTCGGATGTGAAAAGGGTGCTTCCGGATGCCATGAAAAGTACAGGGTGCTACTAACTGCAGGTGGTAACTCATGTCAGTACCAACGACGTGTGTCGCTTTGGATCTTAAGAGATTCTCTCTGGGTTTGGGCGGCTAGCGGAAATGGTAAAGACTGCCAGTCTTTCTTCCGAGATTAAGGCGGAGATCACCATCTGCAGCATCGTCGATAGAACTGACTGTGGTCCTTTGGTGCAGAGCCGAGTGGTGGGTCTGAATCAGAGGCTCAGGCTATTCCGTGACCCTGTAGGCTGCAGATTCCTTAACTTGCGCGGCTAAGACCGGAAATAAGGTCAGTCGAAATTTTATCAAACGACCTAGCAGTGTTCTGAAAGGATACATTTGGTGGGCTGTCAGAAATAGTTTGCCTTGTAGTGAAATTGAAGTAGACAGTTCCTGCGAAATATTATGAGTAGAGGTTGTACCAGAAAATCGGACTAAACTATTAATTGGATAGTTACACCGACCCCCCCCCCCCCCCCGACTCAGAAGATATAGTTGCTGAACAGTCCAAAGAAAACATGAACCTCGTTTCAAATAAGTACCCCGCCCATAGAACTATAGTCGGTGGTGACTTCAATCTACCCTCTATATGCTGCAAAAATTATACGTTTAAAGCCAGTGGCAGACATAAAACGTCATCCGAAGTTGTACTGAATGATTTCTCAGAAAATGATTTTGAACTGTTAGTTCATGAGCCCATTCTAAGCGTAAATGGTTGCGAAAGCATACTTGACCTCCTAGCGACAAATAATTCTGGACAAATAGTGAATATCGTGACTAATACAGGGATTAGCGACCACAAGGCAGTTGCTGCTAGGCTGAATACCGTAACACCTACAATCATCAAAAAGCAAGGCAAAGTATATCCATTTAAAAAAGCTGATAAAATGCTCTTAAAGCCTTTTTAAGAGGCAGTCTTCATTTCTTCCGATCTGATCGTGTAAGCATAGAAAAGGTTGTGGAACGATTTCAAAGTCATAGTGACGACAGCAGTTCAGAGAGATATACCACATAAATTAATAAGTGATGGTACTGATCCCCCATGGTTCACAAAACGGGTTGGATCGCTGTTGCAGAAGCAGCGGAAAAAGCATGCAAATTTAAAAGAACGCAAAATCCACAAGACTGACAAAGTTTTACAGAAGTTCGTAATATAGCGCGTACTTCAATGCGAGCTGCTTTTAATAATTTCTACAACTAAATTATGTCTCGAAATTTGACAGAACATCCAAAGAAATTCTGGCCATATATAAAGCACACCAGTGGCAAGACGCAACGAATACCTTCACTGCGCGATAACAGCGGTGAAGACACTGATGACAGTCCCATTAAATCAGAGTTACTGAACACGGTTTTCCGAAACTCCTTCAACAAAGAAGACGGAGTAAATATTCTTGAACTACAATCAAGAAAAACTACCAATAAGAGAAACATAGAAGTAGATATCTTCGGTGTAGCAAAGCAGTTTAAATCACTTAATAAAGTCAAGGCCTCCGGTCCTCTCAGAGTATGCTGGTACAATAGCTCCATATTTAGCAGTTATATACAACTGATCGCTCACAGAAAGATCCGTACCTAAAGACCGGAAAATTGCTCAATTCACAGCAATACCCAAAAAGGGAGCAATCCGCTAAATTACAGGTCCATATGACTCATGTCGATTTGCAGTAAAATTTTGGAACATATACTGTATTCAAACATTTTGAAGTACCTCGAAGGCAACGTTTATTTTTCTCCATATTTTGCAGCTTCTTACGTGTTTGTACGTAATACACTCGAGGTATGAATTAAAAAAAACACCTTCAGTCACAACGTTTCGTGTTTTATTCAGTACACGATGCATTTTAGAAAGTGAGCTGCAGGGCAGGTTGCCAATGTGAGATAATGTGGATGATGTCAGAAGTAAAAACTCAGTATAAGAAGAAAGAAAATATTATTAAGTGCTTTTATAACACATATTTATAATTAGCTAATACATTACACCCATTAGAACTAAAAGCTGCTGAGGAGTATGTTGAAAGTATTTAAAAAAATTCAAATTGAGATCACACACAGGTACCAAAAGAAATTAGAAGCCATGCAACTAAAGCCGCATCAGGAACCGGGCAATCAAACATCCAACAAAACACAGTTTTATGAAAGAGCCGTTAACCAAACTGATATCACCTGCAGTGAAGACGGACAGCATCTACTCAAGAAAAGGGCTAAAGCACAATGTAAAACCCAGATTAAGTAACAATTTGTCATATTCCCAAAATGTATCGGATATCTTTTAGTATCCAAGCGGATGACCGCGCACTTTTTTTTTTGTTTAGTGCCAAATGCCACTTTTCGCACCAAACAGAAATTCTCTCTAGATCATTTTGTAATTGGAATTGATCGTCTGATGATTTTACTACACAGTAAATTACAGCATCATCTGCAAATAATCTAAGGGTACTGCTGAGATTATCACCTAGTTCATTTATGTAAATCAGGAACAGCAGAGGGCCTATGACACTATCATGCGGAACCCCAGACATCACTTTGTTCTACTCAATGATTTACCGTCTATCACTACGAATTGTGACCTCTGAGATGAAATCCAGTCACACAACTGAGACGATACTCCATATGCACGCAATTTGATTAATAGTCGCTGTGAAGTGTTTACAAACATGTGTTTGGCTCGAATGTGCCTCTTAAACAAAGTGATATGTTTCAAAACGATCGAGAAAAAAACGTATGGTGTTGCTAAAACGTTAAAAACGCTTTTCTTGCATTATTTGGTAATCCACTATTTCGCACGTATTTTCCGCATTTGACTTACGAAATTGGTAACCTAGCATCAAACCTTTTCGTGACAGGAATATGCATTTCATCTCATTCAAGAGAACAAAATAAAGTATGTATTAAGACGAATTAAACGTGAAGATGGACCCACAGGGTCCGAAATGTATCGTGTACTGAATAAAGTGACTGAAGGTGTTTTTTAATTCATACCTCGAGTGTAAACGATTTATTGACACATAGTCAGTACGGATTCAGAGAATATCGTTCTTGCGAAACACAGCTAGATCTTTATACTCATGGAGTAATGAATGCTATCGACAGGGCATACCAATTCATTCCATATTTTTAAATTTCCAGAAGGCTTTCGAGAAAGGTCACAGTTCGTGGTAATAGACGGAAAGTCATCGAGTAAATCAGAAGTAATATGCGGCGTTCCCCAAGAAAGTGTTACAGGCCCTCTATTGTTCCTGACCTATATTAATGACATACGAGACAATCTGAGTAGCCCTCTTAGATTTTTTGCTGATGATTCTGTCATTTACCGTCTTGTAAAATCATCAGATGACCAAAACTAATTGCACGATGATTTAGATAAGGTATCTGTATGGTGCAAAAAGTGGCAATTGACCTTGAATAAAGAAAAGTGTGAAGTTATTCATATGATTACTAAAAGAAATCCGCTAAATTTCGATTCCGCTTTAAGTCGCACAAATCTGAAGTCTGTAAATTTCAACTAAATACTTAAGAATTACAATTACAAATAACCTAAATTGGAAAGATCACATAGATAATTTTGTGGGTAGAGTGAACCAAACACTGTGATTCTTTGACAGAACAGTTAGAAGTTGCAACACGTCTACTAAAGAGACTGCTTACACCACGCTTGTCCGCTCTATTCTGGAGTACTGTTGCGCATTGTGCGATGTGTATCAGGTGGAACTGACCGATGACATCGAAAAAGTGCAAAGAAAAGGCAACTCGTTTTGTACTATCGCGAAATAGGGGAGATAGTGTCACAAAGATGATACGTGAACTGGAGTGGCAATCATTAAAACAAATGCGTTTTTCGTTGCCATGGGATCTTATGAAATTTCAATCAACAGTTTTCTCTTCCGATTGCGAAAACATTCTATTAACACCCACCTACATAGGGAGACATGCTCATCACGATAATATACGAGAAATCAGGGCTCGCACAGAAAAATTTAAGACCTCGTTTTTCTCGTACGCCGTTCGAGAGTGGTGCGGTAGAGACAGCTTGAAGGTGGTTCATTGAACCGCCTGCCAGGCACTTTATTGTGAATAGCACAGTAATCACGTAGATGTAGATGGGCAATTATTGAAGCTGACTGTGACGAAAAAGAAGACGGCAGCTACAAAATTCACCGCACTACTGAAGTAAGTGCCAAAACTATGTGAAGGGAGCTCGAGAGTTTTACGAGGCCCACTGATGTTTAGAAACCAATAGTCATTTAATCAAATGCCCGTAACAGAAAAAGTTGGCGTTGAAGTCTTAAAACCTATGGAACAGTGGAAGAAAATCACTTGGTCGAATGAGTGTTGTTTCACACTGTTTCCAATTTCCGGTCGAGTTTACGTCTCAAAATAGTAACACATGGCGGAGGGGTTGGTTACCATTTGGTCCCATGAGTACTATGATAGGTCACACTACTGCCAAAGATTATGTGACAATTTTGTCTTATCAGGTCCATTCCTTGGTGCAATGTCTGTTCCGGAGTGTTCCAAGACGACAGAGCACCTGTTCAATCATATCACAGCGTCTGTACTGGTTTTGTGAGCACAAAGGTATATTGTCGGGTCTTCCATTGCCTCCGCAGTCACAGATGTCAACATTTTGGAGGCACTATGCTCAAAACTTTGGAGAGAGAGGGGGAGGATCGCTATCCACCTCCATCAACGTAACCTGAGCTCACCACTATTTTGTAGGAAGAATGGTACAAGATTAACTTGGAAACCATACGAGACTTGTATTTATCCGTTCCGAGACGACTGGTTGCCGTTTTGAATGCCACGTTTTGTGCTACATCGTATTATTTATGATAGCGTCTTGTGTCGGAGGTGTTTCCATACCTTTGTTCGCCACTTTTTGCTCACATCGATCAGATCTATATACAGGGTGGTCCATTGATAGTAACTGGGCCAAATATCTCACGAAATAAGCATCAAACGAAAAAAACTACAAAGAATGAAACTCGTCTAGCTTGAAGGGGGAAACCAGGTGGCACTATGGTTGGCCCGCTAGATGGCGCTGCCATAGGTCAAACGGGTATCAACTGCGTTATTTAAATAGGAACCCCCATTTTTATTACATATTCGTGTAGTACGTAAAGAAATATGAATGTTGTAGTTGGACCACTTTTTTCGTTTGGTAATAAATGGCACTGTAGTAGTTACAAACATATGGCTCACAATTTTAGACGAACAGTAGGTAACAGGTAGGTTTTTTAAATTAAAATACAGAACGTAGGTATGTTTGAACATTTTATTTCGGTTGTTCCAATGTGATAACATGTACCTTTGTCAACTTATCATTTCTGAGAACACATGCTGTTAGACTGTGCTTACTTGTAAATACTACATCAAAGCAATAAATGCTCAAAATGAAGTCCGTCAAACTCAATGCATTTAGCAATACGTGTAATGACATTCCTCTCAACAGCGAGTAGTATAGTCACGAACATATAAGTACGTGCTATCACGTAACTTTCCGCCAGTACTGACGTTATTTGCTTCGTGATACGTTACCCGTTTTAATTGCGGAAAAGGTTGATATCGTGTTGATGTAAGGCTATTGTGATCCAAATGCCCAACGAGCGTGTGCTATGTATGGTGCTCGGTATCCTGGACTACATGATCCAAGTGTCCGGACCGTTCGCCGGATAGTTAATTTAATTAAGGAAACAGTAAATGTTCAGCCTTTGTGAAACGTCAACCACGACCTGCAACAAATGATGATGCCCAAGTAGGTGTTTTAGCTGCTGTCGTGGCTAATCTGTACATCAGTAGCAGACAAATTGCGCGACAATCGGGAATCTCAAAAATGTCGGTGCTGAGAATGCTACATCAACATAGATTGCACACGTACCACATTTCTATGCACCAGGAATCGCATGGCGACGACTTTGAACGTCATGTACATTTCTGCGACTGGGCACAAAAGATTTTACGGGACGATGACAGATGTCATTCACCAACAGCGGAAATCTAAATGGTGCAATGTATGCTGATTTCCTACGTAATGTTCTACCGATGTTACTACAAGATGTTTCACTGCATGACAGAATGGCGATGTACTTAGAATGTAATGGATGTCCGGCACATAGCTCGCGTGCGGTTGAAGCGGTATTGAAAGGAATATTTCATGACATGTGGATTGGTCATCGAAGCAACATACCATGGCACTCACGCTCACCGGATCTAACGTCCCAGGATTTCTGTCTGTGGGGAAAGTTGAGGATATTTGCTATCGTGATCCACCGACAACGCCTGACAACATGCGTCAACGCATTGTCAATGCTTGTGCGAACATTACGGAAGGCGAACTACTCGCTATTGAAAGGAATGTCGTTACAGGTATTGCCAAATGCATTGAGGTTGACGGACATCATTTTGAGCATTTCTTGCATTAATGTGGTATTTACAGGTAATCAGGCTGTAACAGCATGGGTTTCCAGAAATGATAAGTTCACAAAGGTACGTGTTTCACATTGGAACAACCGAAATAAAATGTTCAAACGTACCTACGTTCTGTATTTTAATTTTAAAAATCTACCTGTAACCAACTGTTGGTCTAAAATTGTGAGCCATATGTTTGTGACTATTATAGCTCCATCTATCACAAAGCGAAAAAAGTGGTCTTACTAAAACATTCATATTTCTCTTCGTACTACACGAATATGTAATAAAAACGCAGTTGATGTCCGTTTGACCTAAGGTAGCGCCATCTAGCGTGCCACCCATTGCGCCATCTGGTTTCCCCCTTCAAGCTAGACAAGTTTCGTTCGTTGTAGTTTTTTCGTTTGACGCTTATTTCGTGAGATATTTGGCCCAGTTACGATCAATGGACCACCCTGTATACCAGATGCATAAGAGGATGGAGCTGGTAGCCCATCACTCAATCATGCCAGTATAAAAAGAAACTGAAAAACCTTTAGGCTGATACAGGCAAATTTATTCCTAATCTCAAGTAGCTTGTGTATATTTATCTATATCCTAATTAGTTAGCTGTAATTAAAAATCGTTTTTGAATGAAACAATTTATCTGAATGGATGCTCTTCGACTTCGTGCTTCGACTGAAATACATCAAATGCTTGGAAGGCTATTCAACACACATGTTGAAATGAAGATGAGCAGTGCTCTCATATCAGGCATTGGTGAGACTGGTTCGTGGAAGTTATCCTCCGCAAACTCTGTTATGTCACTGCGAATGAAGGGTGGCTCTGTTTTCCAGTACGTGACAGCAAATCTTGGGATAATTAAAAAAAGAAAGGAACCAACTATGAAAACTCAAACCACAAAGATTGCCGTTGGCGTAAGCACAAGTAAAAGATCAGGGACGGATAATTTAAAGCAAGCGTCTGGTACTTTACATGAGAACCAGCTTTTATTACGTAGAGTCTTATGTTACAGTTTTCAGAGCAGTTTCCTCTGGGATAGATCGAGTTCTCGTAATCGATTACTGATTTATGAAAAGAGCGGCGTGTTCAACTAAATTAAAGCACATATGACACTTCTTATAATAAAATGCACAAAATGTCCTGTACATTGTGACGGCAGCCTCCACATGCTGTGACGGAACAGAATGGCCTGAATATTCTTATCGGCTCTGTGTACCGGATACAACCTCTTCATGAATCAAAAAAATGTGTGTGAAATCTTATGGGACTTAACTGCTAAGGTCATCAGTCGCTAAGCTTACACACTACTTAATCTAGATTATCCTATGGACAAACACACACACCAATGCCCGAGGGAGGACTCGAACCTCCGCCGGGACCAGCCGCACAGTCCACGACTATGCATGAATCGCAGAACGTTTAACGCACAGTAGCGCCGGAATTTAACGATAATGTGTCTGCTTAGTTTATCGGCGGCTCCATTTGTAAGACGATGCTCTACTTCGGTTTTACCGCCCTCCTCTGGGGCCTCTCGCGCAGGTCTTAATGCGGCACCTCGGCCTCCCTCGGCCGTCAGCCCTCAGCCTTCGGCTCTCGGCTGGCTAAGCAAGACGGAGCGCCCTCCCCAGCCGTCCACTGGACGGAGGCCGTTTGTCGGCGTGACAGATCGCCGCCGACGGCGCGGCGCTGCTGGCTGAGGGTACCTGTGGCTCACGGCACTCGGGCTGGCTCCACTCACTGGACAGCCTACTCCACCGCCGCCGCGTACAGATATCTCAACAGGCGGCGCACCACAGCACTTCGATCTCAGTGCAGTGGTCCCTGCCTTCTCTCCACCTTCCTCTCCCCCCTGTCTCACCATCTCCTCATCCTTCCTTTCTCTACCAATCTCATCTTGTAGCTGAAACTTTAAATTTAACATTTGAGAAATCTTTCACGCAGGAGAATCGTACAAACACACTGCCGTTTGAGTCTCGTATTGTTCGCGTATGGAGGACATAGTGATAGACATTCCTGAGGTTGTGAAGCAGCTGAATGGGTTGAAAATAAATAAATCGCCAGGTCCTGATCGGATTCCAATTCGGTTTTACAGACAGGATTCTACTGCATTGGCTACTTAATGATCGCGAATCTCTTGCCCAAGTCTGTAATTAGTCATAGTTTGGTGGTGGCCATTCATTTGATAAATAGCTAGTGTCATCTTCTCATAGAACACTGCGTACTAATTTAGCTACTCCTACAATTAGGGAAATGATTCAATCCTATCATACTATTTTAAATTATCCCGAGCGACTGGAAAAAAGCGCAGGTGACGCCTGTATATAAGAAGGGTAGAATGACGGATCCTCAAAATTGCAGTCCAATATCCTTAACGTCGGTTTGTTGCACGATTCTCGAACATATTCTCAGTTAGAATATAATTAATTTCCTTGAGACAGAGAAGTTGCTGTCCATGTATCAGCAAGGCTGTAGAAAGCGTCGCTCCTGCAAAACGCAACTCGCCCTTTTTTCACATGTTATCTTGCGAACCATGGATGAAGGGTATCAGACAGATGCCATATTCCTTGACTTTCGGAAAGCGTTTGACTCGGTGCCCCACTGCAGACTCCTAACTATGGTACGAGCATATGGGATTGGTTCCCAAGTATGTGAGTGGCTCGAAGACTTCTTAAGTAATAGAACCCAGTACGTTGTCCTCGATGATGACTGTTCATCGGAGGTGCGGGAATCATCTGGAGTGCCCCAGGGAAGTGTGGTAGGTCCGCTGTTGTTTTCTATCTACAGAAATGACCTTTTGGATAGGGTGGATAGCAACGTGCGGCTGTTTGCTGATGATGCTGTGGTGTACGGGAAGGTGTCGTTGTTGAGTGACTGTAGGAGGATACAAGATGACTTGGACAGGATTTGTGATTGGTTACAGAATGGCAGCTAACTATAAATGTAGATAAATGTAAATTAATGCAGATGAATAGGAAAAAAGAATCCCGTAATGTTTGATTACTCCGTTAGTAGTGTAGCGCTTGACACAGTCACGTCGATTAAATATTTGGGTGTACCATTGCAGAGCGATATGAAGTGGGACAAGCATGTAATGGCAGCTGTGGGGAAGGCGGATAGTCGTCTTCGGTTCATTGGTAGAATTTTGGGAAGATGTGGTTCATCTGTAAAAGAGATCGCTTATAAAACACTAATACGACCTATTCTAGCGTTTGGGATCCCTATCAGGTCGGATTGAGGGAGGACATAGAAGCAATTCAGAGGTGGGCTGCTAGATTTGTTACTAGTAGGTTTGATCATCGTGCGAGTGTTACGGAAATGCCTCAGGAACTTGGGTAGGAGTCTCTAGAGGCAAGGAGGCGTTCTTTTCGTGAATCGCTACTGGGGAAATTTAGAGAACCAGCATTTGAGGGTGACTGCAGTACAATTTTACTGCCGCCAACTTACATTTCGCGGAAAGATCACAAAGATAAGATAAGAGAGATTAGGGCTCGTACAGAGGCATATAGGCAATCATTTTTCCCTCGTTCTGTTTGGGAGTGGAACAGGGAGAGAAGATTCTAGTTGTGATACGAGGTACCCTCCGCCACGCACCGTATGGTGGATTGCGGAGTATGTATGTAGATTTAGATGTATCCTCTCTCTGTCCATGTCCTATTCTTCCCCTTATTCATGTGGTCCTCCCCGTATGTACGTTTTCTCCTACCTCCTTTGTCTGTCAATCTCTTCTTCTCCTCTCTCCGTCTGGGCATCTCCACTAATTCCCTTTCTCTTTATTTCCAACTTCCGCTCTCTTTATCCATCTTTCCGCCTCTCGTTCTGTCCATCTTCACCTACCACATTTTCTCTTCCCGTTATCATCTCCACCCCAGTAGGAGGCTGCTGGTTCTTTCGCCCACACAGTATTTCATAACACACAGTAAGTAGTATGTGACCCAAGTTCGGTTGAAATTTAAAATCGATGCAGAATCTTTCGGAAAAGTAACGCCTCCTAATTTTTTATGAAAAAGCTCTTAAAGTTTTAAAATATAGTAAATATTACTAACATTCTACATCTTTATTCTTCATGTCATCATATTTATTTCTCAACGTAGTCATCCTGCTGACGATCATATTTCTCCCACCAAGAGACCAGTTTGTTGGTACTGTCACTTTGGAATGTTTAATTTTGTTGACGGAGGCGCGACCTCACCTCTGCTTGCACCCCTCCATCACTATGAAACTGAAGGCCTCACAAGTGTTGTTTAAATTTTGAAACGGATGAAAATCGGTGGAGGGAGCCTAAGGCGTGGGAAGGTTGCAGATGTCGCAGCGTTCGTTGTAGTTCAGTATCATCATCCTGAACGAACTCTTCAAGTTGAAAACTCGATTCCAGTAAGTTGTTCGTATCGCACCGACATAGTTACGCTAAGACCGCATTCTTGCCCGCTATAATTCGGAACCCCCTGCGGCAAAGCGGTGGAAATGTCTAGAGATGATGAAAAAGATTCAGACTCTTAATACCGTTTGTTTTATTGAAAAATCTATAACAATTTTCACCTAAATTTCGGAGAAATTAATTTTGACCACGCCCTCGTATTTTACAAGTATTTTTACACATAGTTCGCTTCTATCTCTAGTTAATTTCATTCTGCAGTTTCATTTTCACGTATCGCAGTGTTTACGTCACCTTGTGACGTTCAGTGGTATAATTTTGTACATTCATTCAGCCGCGTATGTGGATAATGTCTGCGAAATGTGCTGCGAATAGGGTTACTAATATACAAGCAATAAACATCATCCGTGATGTGGCAGTGTTTCAAGCATCTCATTGCATACGACGGCATATCTCTTCACCTATGAATCGTAAAATCATATAATTTTGCAGGTCTATTCAGTGGTATATGGGAATACTGTGTTCAAAATGTGTCGCGAATACATTGAGTAGTAAGGAAGTAATAAATTTAAACTTCATGCCTCAGGCGGGAATTTTATTGCGTGGGGTGTGTTAGCGAGATAAAGTCTCTAAAATGTTTCAAATTATATGTAAAGTTCGTTGTAAGCCACTGAGTGCTCTCTTTGTTAAACATGGATGAATAAAGTCAGTGTATTCGCCCGTGGTGGGCTACACACATTTTTAAGGCACCCCGGCCCTCTTGTTCGTACTTTCACAGGCATTCTTTCCAGGCAATAAGTGACACGTGTACCAAGTTTGCTTGAATTCGGTCCAGTGATTTAGAAGGAGATGTGGAATATACACACATTCCTTTTAATAATGTGTGTGGATTATTTTAAGCTAATAACATTAGCGCCACCAGATGCTCTCTCGCATATTTTTTCGTTACATTCATTTCGATTACCATTTTATACGTTGCATATAATATAGAACATTACAAAACTTTCCGTAATTGCTCCACTGCATAAATAACACAGTCTCTGTATGAAAAGCAGTCTTGGTTGATGGGCTGTAATTGTTATTTAGTTACAAATAACACGTTTCGCCTAATTCAGTCATATTCAGATTGACTGATATTAGATTGTGCTAGGCACATGGGATACTAAGCATGCAAAACTTTTTACCAGACTTCATTCATATTTGAAAAGGAGAGCACTTGACGATTTCCAAGAAACACACAAATTCAGATCTTTACGAAACACTTTCAAGATGACACCCCTTTCTCCGCCCCCCCCCCCCTCCTCTACCCCGCACACCCCCCCCAGTCACACGCTGAAAGGAAAGAACTATATCGCCGACTATATTTTTGTGGTTTAACTTTTTCGATATTCCTTGTGTGAATAACCCGAAACTAATAATATCAACACAAAAAGAATTGAATCCCCTTCATCTCTGAAGGATGTCTAACACACCTTAGTTAAGTAATAAATTTGTAAAGTTTATAAAGCAATAAGCTCTTGCCAAAGGAGAGGGAGTGACGAGCGGGAGAGGGGACTCTGGCTTCTGATTCGAAAATTCCTTTATAATGCACGTCTTTCCGCTTAGTTGGCACAAAATCGTGCATGGCAGGGCGCACCACAGGTGTAGTTTAAAGTTCTACTGATCTTAGAATAAATATCAAGTTTTCAGGGAGCTTATCTAAACTTAAAGGCACAGCACTTGGTCTAAGATTTTAAAATATTCTACTGTCTGAAAATTCCCTACCCATCTGGTGAAACAACTAGTCTTTTTTTTTTTTAAGTTATCGTGTTAATTTTTTTTCAGTTTGTAGTCTCATAATTGAGAAAATTCGAAACACACCTCACTATCCTGAACTGTATGAAGCCAGACATATTCTATTTTCAACCACACTTACGTTTCAGCGCCAATCATTCAACTAGTTAATATAGAGCGCGGTCGTGAAACGCGGAATACTTCTTTGGCTGAAGTGAGCGTTTCGTGACGTGTCAGTTAACGTGCTGATGTGAGCGTTTCGCAACGTGTCAGTTAACGTACTACAAGTAATATCTCCAGATAGTGAAAATAGCGACATTTTACCCTCTGATGAAAAAATAACACTATGAAGCGCAGAATTCAATAGGAACACAGCTCAAAAGAAAGTAGCAAACTCAAAATCAGATCCTCTTCTAGGGGCAGAAACGATGGAGTCATGCCCAAACAGTGTGATAGACATATAGGTTTGTGCCAAATAAAGAACAGAGATTGTGAATGAAGCATCAGAATCCCACAAAAAGCCTCACAAACATTTAATGCGTCTTTGGCATTATACCAACTGTTGGGATCGAATTGGTCGAAGAGAAAGCTACGAATCTGGCTGTGGGGAAAAGGCACCCCAGAGCATAATGCCTGGCAGGGTCTGATGTATACCGATGTTCATACCAATAATCAACAACGTAATCGGCACGGGAGTCTCTATCTTAGGGAGACAACATGGTAGAAACTGGACAATATCACCAACGCTATTTCAAGAAAGACATATCGATCAAGTCTATTTCAGTTTACAATCTATTTCAATTAGTTCTAGTGTACACAAGTGACTGATTCGTGGGAAACAAGTTGCGGGAAAATAGTAGGTGTAGATATAACTAAATATGTTACAAGTTACTGTGCATAGTAACTAAAATATTGCAAATAGTTAAAGGGAGGTTGGACATCCAGGACTTGTAGTGGGGAGTGAGTACATAATGTCTTGAATAGGAAACGATGCCTGGAAACGCACCGTTTTCGTGCTACAGCAATTTGAAAAAGTGTTCGCTACGTAGGTAGGCAGTCTATGAGGCAATAGATACTGAATACCACAGTAAGAATGGAAGAAGCTCCCGTATTAAAAAGGGTATAAGAAAGGGATGTTGTGTTTCGTCCCATGCCGGATTAAAATTCAGGGTGAAAGTATTTCAATGATAAGATTCGCTGGCGACATTGCTGTCCTCAATGAATGTAAAAACAAAATCTAGAATCTGTTCAATGGAATGTTAAACTGCCATTTAACATTTTTGGTGCGTAATACGAGTAATGAGCGCTGCGTTCGACATTTCTCAAATAATGTCATGAGTCTAATATCTTTTGGGAAAAACGACATTGCGTTTCCGGGCACGGTGACTCACTTATAATAAGGTGTTATTTTTCATATTTGACACAACCACCTTTTTATGATACAACCCACATAATGCATGAACACTAGTTCATCAAAAGCCACCATAGCAGCTGAGGATGGCCATTGCAGTTCGAAACCAGTTATGACCGTTTCTTAAAAAAAGTGATTTAAAAGTGATGGTGTCCTTGTTTCTAAAATTTGGTTTCCTACTGACTAACACCGAAAACCGGATCGCATTTTCTTTTATTTACAATCTTAAATGTTATGCTATGTTTATCACCTAGAACAAATAAATATAGCATAACAGAAACTATTTGATCGGAACCATTACGCGCATTATACAGCGGAACAGAACGAGAAATGCCCATACTGCAGTAAGCCATTGGATTATCTCGTTAGAAATTGCTGCAAAGCTCATCACTAAATTAGCTGTAGCACTGATGAAATATGTGTTGTACTCTGTTAGCCTACGGGAGCAGGAGAGGATTCTCGCATATTAATAAAGGCGAGCAGGGAATCCCCGACGAGCCCCAGAAGCCAAGTCTGCTGTAGCCTCAAACTAATCTCGAGCCATACATCTTCCGGCAAAGCTGGACCTGCGGCAAAGACGCTTTCACTGCGCCCGTATCAGCATCCGCACGAGACTGCACGACCTGCTGGATATTCCTGCATCACGTGAATTACAGCAGTCTCTCCTTGTTGCTAAAACTGGTCTCCCAAGAAATATTGCCGAAACGGAGCACTTTTCGTAGTCACGCAGGTTCGAATATTTGTCACAATTGCTTAAGGAAAGTCAAAATCGTAAATGCATGGCTTCAATGGTGTTTCCTCCAGACGATAGTCTATGTTGCTCTGTTGCAGAGACCGGTATCACAGTACAGTTTGAGACCACTATGACAGTGGATATATATTTTCTTGTGAAAAATTCTAGTGTGCGATTCCTGAAGATTACCAGGCCTTATTCGTAAGTACACATACACCTCGTAAAGCAGCGGAAAAATGTTTCTATCGAAGCACAAAAAGACGAATATACTGCTTTTTAAACGACTCTGACTGAAAAGTGAAGCATCAAGTTGACTCGTTCCACCTCAATCAGCACCTTTAAAAATCTTCCCAAATATTTTCTCATACTCACCTCTCACTCCAAAAAGCTCCAAGAAGTGTAACTCGCTGTAACCCACTAGTTCACTTCTGTAAGTCGCTTGTACTCATCCACTCCCACTTTCCCACTTTCACTCATTCATTCGGCTCATCTCATTGTCATTATCTCTTTGTGGCTGTCTGTCACTCATAGCAACAGTCTCCTTCGTTCTGTACTACTACTGTTGTCTCCTCTCAATTTCACGGTTTCCCTTTTGCCCTCTCTTACTGCTACTCGAAGAAGGTGTTTGTCGTAGTCTCTCTCATTACCAGTGGCTCTCACCCACTTCCACTTTCTCCTTCTCGTTATTCATCTCCCACAGGCATGTCTCCTTCACTCTTTTGCTAGCACTGCTCTGTCATTGTTAACTGTGTTCCACTGTAACCTCTTTCCCCTACTTTCTTCCACACTGCCGTTGTCTTTGTGTACCACAAGCACTGTCTATTATCTTCCACTATCTTTCACTGCTAATGTCTCCTTCTCTCTTAGACAAAAATGCGCGAATATACTCGCATGCCAAAATTTCTGGAAAATTTTTTTGAAGGTGCCGAGGATGGTAGCATGAGGCAGCTGGTACCCCAACGTTCAGAGTCTTAATAAACAGGTGTATATTCGCCTTTTTGTTCTCCGGCAGGAACATTTTTCCGCTGGACGCCTTCTTTTCCCTGTAAAGTACGACATGCCTCTCATAAGAAAAGAAGTTTATGGGTTAGTAAAATTTGGGTAGTTTACTTATTTTAAACTGAAATTTTGAATAAAAATCAGTAGCAATGATGGCCGAAGGTTCCTGGTATGAGATACCCTCAATATGCCAACTGGATTGTCATACAGGGTGGAGGAGCGGCCGGAGTTGCAGTTTCAGGGAATCCTCTTGTCTTTAAGCCTAGATTACTTAATCCTCGTAATATTTACGATGCAGTTGCTGCCATGTCGCAGTTCCCACCAATCTGGTATTGCCAGTATAAAACAGGACATTTTGTACTTATTTCGTGTGTGACAGATCACGGCACACCTTGAGCTGTAATTCTATAAATTATGATGAGTTTCTTTGAATAGAATACAGAGCAGTAAAATAGACGACTGTTTAGTAACAGCTGAACATATACTCCGTTCGGTGCTCGAGGGTAGGTGGAGGACGAATCAGAAATATGAACGGCATTGGAATGCAGAAGGCAAGAAAACAGCCGGACACACAACACATATCCAGAGGGTATGTGCCCTGTATTGGAAGAAATGTCAAGATGAAATCTTCATTGGCGAAAGATTCCGAAGTAGCCCTAATTCTGATGCCCAGGACAAGAATGCAAGACGCAGGGGGGGGGGGGGGGGGGGGGGACAAGACTGAATAACCTACGAAAGGGAAACATGCTCTGAGTCTGAGCCTGCAATGTCAGAAGTTTAAAAGTGATACGGGTGCTATAAAATGTGAAAAATGTAATGAAAAGGCTCAGCTGAGATACAATGGCGAGCCACTGAAACAAATTGTAAAAACAAACTGTGTTCAGATGAATGCTGAATAATAATAACAGCAGCAAATTATGGCTAATAGATTCGCTATGAATAGGAACGTAGGGAAGAGAGTGTGTTAGTGAGAACAGTTTAGTGATAATGTTGTTCTCATCTCAGGATCGACAGCAAACAAACGCCAAGAACAATAGTTCAGGTAAAAATGTTGACATTACAACCAGAAGATGAAGAGATAAGAAAGTTTATGAGGATACAGAGCATTAATTCAATAGGTAAAAAGAGATTGGGGGTTGGAACCCCGTAGCCGGGAAATCAATAACAGAAAGAGTTGCTTGAGAACATGGACGTAGTAGTAGGAAAGACTGATTAAGTTATGTATAAATTCCTACTAGTGATAGCGAGTACACTGTTAAAAACTCTCAATAGGAACAGGTATACTTGGAAAAGTCTTGGAGATCCTGGAGGATTACAACACACAGTGTTTCCGAAATGAGATAGTGAATTACAATTAGGTGTAGCTAGAAGTAGATACAGAGTCAGAGAATAAGATATTAATGATGAAGAGTAGGCTGATGTTCAAGAGACTCAACAAACGTGCAGAAAATTGGGGTATTAAAGTACCGAGGAATAATGAGACGCATTGTAAGTTCTTCAGGTTACTAACACTGCGATAATGTATACAACAGTAGATAGGTCTGTCGAAGAGGAACTGACATATCAAAAGGGGCTTTAACCCAAGTCGGGCTTACAAATATGGGTGCAAGAAAGATAATTTCGAAGAAATCCTGGGTAACGGAAGAAATGTTTTATTCGTTCGACGGGAACGAGAAGACAACTCCATTAGGAATCTGTTCAGAGAGGAGACATGTCGATCTCTGCAGCATTCAGACAATGAAAGAACTGATTTTCGACATATGTAAATTTTTACCAAAGTCGTGAGTCGAGCCCGGGTGTCTCCTGTTCATGAGGCAGTTGCGTTAACCATATATACCACCTTAGCACAGAGGCTACACGTAACACTTTAAACCTAAATACATTTCCTGCACACTACCAAAGTCACATCCCCAAGTCGTACGAGGTCGGGCGATGAGTGCTCTGCATTGGATGATCATTTCAGCATTCATGGCCAAATATATCTACATGAGTGGAGTCTGTTCTTTCGGTCATGTCCGAAAGAACAGGCACCATTTCGGTGTTTGACTCCTTTGCTGGACACAGAATATGTTCAGAAAGGACAAATTCAGGTCTCTACTGCACTCGGGCAATTAAATAATTCATTGGCGACAAATAAAAATTTGTACCAAGGCCGCAGGTCGAAATCGGGTCTGCCGCTTTCTAAGCAGATGCGTTCACCATCTCCACCATCTTGGCACGGTAGTTACGCACAAATGCACGAACTACGAACTACCAAGCACGCTCCCACGCCCCCCCCCCCCGCCCCCACACAAAATCCAAATTCCCGTTTACCAAATGTACCAAAGTAGCGTACCCTATCATTGTTTTTCCCTTTCCGTCGTCACATAACGCGAAGTTCGGACAGGTCAGACACCACTCATATAAATATAAACTCGCAATTATGGCTCATATGATTCTACAGTGCAGAGCACTCATCACACAATCTCGTGCGACGAGCAAACAGAGAAAAAAAGGCTAGAGGACGCTACATTCGTAGTGTGCGGTAAATGAGAATTTGGATTTTGTGTGTGTGTGTGTGTTTGTGTGTTGGGGGGGGGGGAGGATGGGGGGAGGGGAGAAGCGTGCTGGGTAGCCCGTGCAGTTTTGTGTAACCACTGTGCCAAGATAGCGAAGCTGCTTAACGCAACTGCCTAGTGAGCAGGAGTACGGAATTCGCCTCCTAGCCTTGATAGAGTTTTCATTTGTCGTTAACCAATTCTTTCATTGCCCGAATGCCGCAGATATCAGAATTTCTCCTTCCTAAGCATATTCTATGTCCGGTTGCGAGATGAAACACAGAAATGGTGTTGTTCTTTCGGACATGTCCGAAAGAATGAACACCACTCATGTAGGTAACAATTATACATGAAACAAACAGAGCAAAGATCACAAGGCGAAATGGCTAAAGGTAACATATGGAAAAACCGAAAAATAAACGAACTTCGGAAGGACTGATTGAGCAAATAGAGCCGTGAGAACAACTTATAATATTTAAATGAGGGGCGTCAATATTAACTCTGCAAATGGGAATTCTACTGTTAAGCGCAAAGGGGAGAGCGAGTAAGTTGAAAGAAAAAACTTGTCTGATTATGCGAATAAAGAAGAAACGGGAGTCTTTGTAGAACACGCAGGGGATCTAGTATTAGAGGCAGAGTTCAACATCACTTGAATACTTGTGACTAAATAGAATAGAATGTTTAGATAACTTTCCTTTGGAATTCCTGAAATCATTTGAGGAAGACAAACTGGAGACATAGCATGCCTTCCGCGAATTAGATCCTTCACTTATGCGGGCACGAAATAAAATTTTCACTGCTCACTTAGCGAGAATGTTGTACCGGTACCCTACAACTACATTTCCTTGTAGTCTTCCACAAGAAGAATCTTCATTTCTTTCTGATAAATCATGATGCATTTTAAATAAGTTTGGAAATTTGTTGTAAGGTCTTATGGGACCAAACTACGGAGGTCAACAGTCCCTAAACCTACACACTACTTACTCTAACTTAAACTACACTACCCTATGGACAACACATACACCCATGACCGAGGGAGGACTCTAACCTCCTACGGGGGGAGCCGCACAGACCGTGACAAGGCACCCTAGACCGCGGGGCTGCATTTAAAGAAGCCTCTTTCTGCATTCTGAACTGATCTTTTGTTATATTTTGTTGAATACCTGGCATTTTAAGCTATTGTTTCTGTGAAGTATAATCACTGAAACACATTACAGATATTGTTTGGTGACCCAATGGTAGACATTAAAAATTGACACATTTACTGTCTTCGTAAGGGTGTTACATGAAATTTCTGATGTACATAAGGAACTTCAAAAAGTTATTTACATGGGGAATTCCTGTTTTATGAAAATGTTTGTTTCTACAGCAGAATCTACATATGCAGGGTGGTCAGAAGCAGTCTGAAAAGCATTTAAGGCTGTTGCAGGGTATCTTGTGCAGATAAATAATTGTTTAGAAAAAAATTAGATGCGTTGCACCGTTTCAGAGTTAGTCAGCACTAAATTATGACGATCAGGTCGTTGCGCGTGCAAAAACCGCACAAGAGAGCAAAACAAAAATTAAACATGAGACTGCAGGAAGGACTGAACCCGAGCCAGAGGCTGCGCTGTCTCGTGCGCTGTGCCATCATCTGCGCTGTGAGAACTGACATTAATTGTATCTGGTGGGCAGCTGAATTTGCGTGCCTGACAGCCAAATGGCGCAAGGTACCGAATTTTTTAAGCAATTATTTCTCAGCACAATCTATCCTGTAACACCGTTACAAGCTTCTCATACTATTTCTGACCATTCTATATACAAATATTAATGATGAATGACAGTCACAATTACTCTTTTACACACTTTCGATAATAACTTAGGAAAGTTCCATTGTGCTTTAGCCTTTTCTGCAGCCAGTCCGTTTGTTTGACTAGGTAAAACCCAGAAAAGGTCCCAGAACTGGTATCGCTTAATGAAGATTATAATGCATAGATAACATTGGGAGCAGAAATCGGGTTGAAACGAGACGTCAATGACAACGAAATCCTAAGTTCAGATTGGAATTTGTACCGTAAGGACAGGTTAGTCGCCAATGGTGGCGGCGTTATTTATTGCAGTAGAAAATTCGATAAAATCTAGCGAGGTTATCACGTATTCCGAATATGAATTTATCTGGGTGAAATTGAGCATCAAAGAACGGTCGAAAATGGTGATCGGATGCTTTTATAGACCACCTGGTTCAGGATCCGTAGTTCTACAGCGCTTCAGACAGAACTTGCAGAATACCATTACCAATTTTCGTGATCATTCAGTTGTTATAGGGGGTGATTTCAAACCGCCAGGTGGGAGTGTTATGGCATCAAAATTGGTGCTAGATATAGGGATTCGTTCGGCATTGTTCTGGTTGTCATATCCGAAAATTATCATGAGCAGATAGAGAACCAACTAACGAGGGTAACGTTTGGCAACAAACACACCTGAACTTATCGAGTCAGTTAACATAGAAAAAGGTATCAATGATCATAAGGCTGTGACAGCATCTATGACGACGGCTCTTAAAAATAAAGTTAAGAAAGGTAGGAAGATATATTTGGTCAGCAAGGGTGACAGGATAGAAATTTCATAATATCTCAGCAGTCAACAACACATATTCGGTGATGAAGACGAAGACGTGTAGAACAAATGGAAAAAATTCAAAGGCATAGTTCAATATGCACCAGAAAAGTGTGTTCCGAGTAAGGTTTTAAAGGATGGGAAAGATCCACCGCGGCTTAATAGCCGTGCTATAAAAGCGCTACGTAAACAAAGAGCAGTTCATCTGAGATTCAAAAAAATGGTTCAAATGGCTCTGAGCACTATGGGACTTAACATCTATGGTCATCAGTCCCCTAGAACTTAAAACTACTTAAACCTAACTAACCTAAGGACAGCACACAACACCCAGCCATCACGAGGCAGAGAAAATCCCTGACCCCGCCGGGAATCGAACCCGGGAATCCGGCCGTGGGAAGCGAGAACGCTACCGCACGAACACGATATGCGGGCTCTGAGATTCAAGAGAAGTAAAACCTAGCCGACAATCAATAGCTGAACGAAGTGAAAATGAACGTCAGGAGAGAAATGCGAGAAGCGTTGAATGTCAACCGACCTGAGTAAAAACCCTAGGGATTTTGGTCATATGTAAAATCAGTAAGTGGGTCAAAATTATCTACTTATTCTCTCAGCTACCACACTGGCACCGAAGCAGAAGATAACAAAGATAAGACCCAAAAACTGAATTCGGTCTTGCGAAGTTGTTTCACCGCGGAAGATCGTAACATTCTCCCTCCTTTCAATCGTCGTACGAACGCCGAAATGGCAGATATAGAGATAACCGATCGCGGAACTGATAATTAGCTTCAGTCGCTTAGTAGTGGAAAGGCGTCAGGACCAGATAAGATACCTATAAGTTTCTATAAAGATTATGCAGAAGAACTTGCTCCCCTTCTAGCATTAAATTTATCGTAGATCGGTTGAGCAAGGAAAGGTACCTAAGGACCGGAACGAAGTGCAAGTCACTCGTTTTTATGAAAGGCTGTAAGGCAGATCCACACAATTATAGACCTATACCGATGACGCCGATCTGTTGTAGAATTATGCAAGATGTTTTATGCTTAAGAATTATGATGTTTTTGGAAAATGAAAGTCTCCTCTACAAAAATCAACATGGATTCCGCAAACAGCGATCCTGCGAAACTCAGCTCACTCTGTTACTCCATGAAATTCGCAATGCAGTGGACAACGGCACTCAGGTTCATGTCGCGTTCTTTGATTTCAGAAATGCATTTGACACCGTCCCGCATTGCCGTTTAATGAAAAAAAAAAACGAGCTTATGGAGTATCGGAGCAGACTTGCTACTAGATTCAAGACTTTCTTACAGACAGAAATCAACACGTCGTTCTTAGCCAAACAAACTCGACAGATGTAAAGGTAATATCCGGAGTATGGTTCAAATGGCTCTGAGCACTATGGGACTTAACATGTATGGTCATCTGTCCCCTAGAACTTAGAACTACTTAAACCTAACTAACCTAAGGACATCACACACGTCCATGCTCGAGGCAGGATTCGAACCTGCGACCGTAGCAGTCACGCGGCTCCGGAAATATCCGGAGTACCTAAGGGAAGTGTGTCGTAGGAACATTGCTATTAATAATATATATAAATGATTTAGTAGAAAGCATCGGATGCTCTTTAAGGCTATTCGCAGATGACGCAGTTTTCTTCACCAAAGTAGCGACACCAAAAGAGAGTGAGAATTTGCAGAACGACTTGCAGAGAATTGATGATTGGTGCAGGTTCTGGCAGTTGACCCTGAACGTAACGTATTGCGAATGCATAAGACAAGAAATTCACTACTTTACAGCTACTATATTGAGGACAAACAGCTAAAACAGATAAAATATCTAGGCGTGACTATCCAGAGCGGTCTTAAGTGGAACGACCACATGAAACAGACAGTTGGAAAAGCAGTTGCCAGACTCAAATTCATTGGAAGAATCTTCAGAAAATGTAACTTATCCACGAAAGAAGCGGCTTATAAAGCGCTTGTCCGCCCTGTTCTTGAGTATTGTTCATCTAGCTGGAAACGAAATTAAGTCAATTAATATCACTATGCATTACTTCAGGAACGTCATTACGTATATTCTTAATTTTTTTCAGCTTAATATCTCGTGCTATGGCAACATTTAGAAATGTCTTGCAATATTTGTACAATTTTCTATCAGTTATTAGCTTCTGAAACTTCAGCCATCTTAATATGAAATGTGGTTTCCTTCCAGTATTACTCTGTCTTACAGATTTATTAATATTAAGGTCTTAAACGTAATTTTGTATTACGATGGATAATTCACAAGTAACTACTAGCATATACTTGTTTTTGTTTACTTTTCTGTTTATAGCAGACAACCCTGCAGTATTAATTTACAGTTCACTGCATACACACACACACACACACACACACACACACACACACACACACACGCACTCGCGCGCGCGTACGTACGTTTTATACTTCTCTCTACCATAACATTCTACAGTAATAAGTTTTTAGCACATTTTGCAATATTTCTGTAGACCAAACTCTTTGTTAATCATATTGGATAGTAAAGTATTATTCGAACGTGATCTTTCTGTCCAGTCATTTGTGCTAACAGTTTCAAGAAAGACGCAATAATTCCAGCTCCAAAGAGGCCAAATGCTGATAAGCGTGAACATTACCAAAATACTGGTTTAGTCATGGTTGCAACATACTGACAGAGTTATTTACAGAAGAATACAAAAAAAACTTGTAGAAGATGTCGGCCAAACTCAGTTTCTGTTACAGATAAATGTAGCAAAACGCAAGACATTTTTCACCCTACGAGTAATCTCAAACCTGCAGTTATGGCATATTTGTATTTAGAAAAAAAGCATTGATGATGTTCACTGGAATTCCCTCTTTGAAATTCTGACCGTAGCACTTGTAAAACACAGGGAGCGAAGGATTATCTACATCTCTTACAGAAACCAGACTGCTGTCGAAGAATATGAAACCGAAGCAGTAATGGAGAAGAGGTTGTAGCCTAACCGCGATGTTATTCAATGCTTATATTGAGCAAGTTGTAAAGGAAACAGAAAATTTAAAAAAAAAATGAACTAGGATTTCGGGGAGAAGAAACAAAAACTTGCAGGTTTGTTGATGGCACTGTAATTCTGTCAGAGACGGAAAGTGACTTGAAAGAAATTTTAATTGGAATGCATAATTTCTTGAGAAGAGTTTGCAGGACGAGTAACAACAGAAGTAAAGCAGCAGTAGTTCTCGAATTAAATCAGGCAATATCGAAGGAAGTAACTTATGGAGTGAGAAAATGAAATTTATAGATGAAATTCTGCTATTCGTCCAGTAAAGGAACTGAAGAGGGCATTGAATATTATTTAGTTCTACAAGGGTAACCTCCACATGCAGCTGATTCCATTTATATGAGGGGCCAACAAAATTAAATAAATTTGGCGTCAGTGGTCAAATGAAGCCGTTAGAGAACCGATATGCGGAACCACTCCCCAGCTAGTTAGTCTTTGGCCTCAGAAGTGCCAGTACAGCCTGCCCAAAACGCCGGATTATTACAGTAATTAGGAAGTTCAAGCAGAAGGGCAACCAGAATGATTGCTTCCATGTTGGTTCTCAACCGATTAGACAAAGATATGAGTCCATTGTTCAATGCTATGGACTCACATTCAGTAGTTGCACGTCGCAACTTTACATCCAACCATCCAGCTGCAGGTACGCTGTGATTTCCCTAAATCATTTGCGACGTATCCCGGAGTGCTACCTTTAAAAAAGGCACCACTGGTATTTTTCACCATTCTTCCACTATCCTACTAGCTATGGACTCCCCGTTGTAATTTTTAGACACTGTTGCTTTTACAAGGCGCGTTCAATAAGCAATGCAACACATTTCTTTTCTCAGCACATTTCGGTCCAAAAAATGCTGAATATTCTCCATTCAGCCCCTATAGTTTCACGAAGTGCCCACAGGTGGCGGTGTTACATGTAGCATTCAAAATAGCGTCTGTAACGGAGGTGCATCTTAAGCATAGAGTTGTCATTGAGTTTCTTTCGACGGGAAACCACAGCTTCGCAGACTTTCGCTGGTGTCTGCGGAGACCTGTCAGTGACCAGAAGCACGTTGAGTTGTTAGGCGAGGCGTCTGTCATCATCACAACAAGAACGTTTAGACGTGTCCGATTTCCCGCATACCTGCCGGCCTTACACAGCTGTAACTCCTTCAACGTTGGAGTGTGCGGACACTCTCATTCAAGATAACAGACAGATCGCAATCGAACACCTCGATGTACGCCTGAACGTCTCTGTTGGTAGTATTGATACACTCGTGCACCGGTTGAAGTACTCAAGGCTGTGTGGCCCTTAGGTTCTTCACGGCTTAACAGAAGACCGTAAAGAACAACGAAGAACCATATGCGCGGAATTGCTTGCACATTATGAGGTTGATCGTGAAAGCTTTTTGTTAAACAATACGTGGATGACTCGGCAGTTATTCATGCTCCAAGACGTTGGCTCCGGTGTCGTCGACCAGTTGAGTGGTACCATGCGGGTACACAGGCCCTCCAAGTTAGGTGGCGTGAGGCCCTCGCGTTGAACGGAGATTATGTTGAAAAACAGGGTTTTCTATCAAAAAGAGTGGGGATTAACATGGGACACTGGAATCGTGAACCTGCTTTCAGAAAAAAAATGTGGTGTAGTACTTACTGAGTGTCCCTAGTAGTTTCGCAGAAAATTGGTTCGACTCTTCTATGCGCTGAAGCTGTCCTTGTTAAAACCATTTATTTTTCAGTTTCTTCGCATTTTCTCCTACAGCCATTTATCTTTAACTTCCCTACACGTCCCATTAATTTCATTCCTAAGTGAATTATACAGCTGTATTCTTATATTTAACTGAACAATTTTGTACTTCCTTCATTCGTCGATCAATTAAAATGTTTCTTCTATCAGCAAAGACTGCTCTATATTATCTTCCTGGCCCCTCTATTTACCTGTCCAACTTCTGTGATTTCGCATTTTAGAGATGCCCATTTCTCTCCAACTAAACCGCCTGCTGTGGTAATCACTATCGCAAGGAACTACAAACACAGATCATCGGTGCTCAATAATTCAATATATAATTTCTTTCTGTATTGATTCTTCCTAATGGTTCTCCTAAACTTTAACCTATTCTTCATCATTACTAAATCATGGAGTACGTCTTACAAGGCGCTGTCTGGTACCGGAATCTTTGTATTGCCATGATATAATCCATCTGGTTTCTTTTCTTGTCTCCAGAGTTCTTTCAAATTACACCTTCCTACCCTGTGGTTCCTGAACAACTTATTCATTACCGGATGAATGTTATTACAGATATCAGTTACTGTTTCTCCTCTGTGCTTAAATTCTTCCGTATGTATGCCCACCCCTGCTACAGCGATGCTCGATTCTTATATTTACATCATCCTTTACATAATGAATTACCTGTTTAATATCGTCATGCACTTTCCGTGCCTCTTCATCTTGTGCTTATGACATTAGCAAGTATACCTGAAACGCTGGTTTGCTGCAGATTCTCATTAAAAAATCCTGTCGCTAACATGTTTACCGTAACTCACTCTCTGCCCTATATTCGTATACATTATGAATCCTATTCCCCATATCTTGCTGATGATAACGCTCTGTATCTTCCCTGTCCTTCCAAAATCCGGCCTTGTGCTCTGGCTCTAACGACCGCACTGTTGACGGGACGTTAAACACTAATGTTTCTTCTTCTTTTTGCGTTTGTATGAAGTTTTGGATCGCAATTTCTGTGATTTTGACTCAAAATTCAGCAATGCTGGTATCACAACCGGGATCCCGGTAATTTTGATCACTGGTCAAAGACGATACCGCTACACCAGGTTCACATCACTGTACGGAAATGAAACGTGTACCATTGGATATAAGCTAGAGAAAATTGACACATTTAAAACATGGTGCCATCGAAGACAAAAATTAAAGGACAAATAAATTAAGAAATGAAGAAGTACTAGGAAGAAAAAATCGGGGAGATTAGTGGACATATGCGGCGACCTGCGAGAATGGGAACTTGGCACAGGAAAGAAGAGTAGAATGTAATAGAGGTTAGAATGTACAGAACACATGATGGAGAATCTTTGGAGCAGTTGATACGTAGAGTAGTAAAGGTTAGATAAAGTAAGTCAGCGGACTGATAACTTTCAAAATAATCACCGCCCTCTACGTACTGACAGTTTACTATCAAGGAAGGTGAAGATCTTAATTTGGCTAGTCGGATTTTTAAAATAATTTACCTGAATGCACTCTCATGTCATCCGCGATTACCGCCGGTATTTCTGCAAGAGCACACTGTCATTTTCAAAGAAAAACTGCAGCAAGCAAGCGCTGTCCAAGGGAATTTAAAACTTCAGTTTGAAGAGAAATTCAGAAAAGACACACACGCACACACCCACTGTAAACACTAGCGCCATCATTCACGGGCATCAGAAGTCGTCGATGGTGAAAATTCACAACCACCGGTTGAGATAGAATTAAATCTGTTCCTTTGTTTTTTGGCAAGAAGAGATAAGAAAAAAATCTCCATCTATGTGTATAAGATTATTTGCTTATTTAATTTCAACTGAGACTTGAATTTTTCCCAACATGTACCATGTTCAAATAACTTATGGGAATGCAATTTCAGCTGGATGATGGCGTTGATAACCTGGTTGCATTCCCGTAACTAATGCTGATGGGGAAAAAATCTCTACACTAAAAATAATTAAAGTAAATTAATGAAATTTTCAGAATACATTTGTCTAGGTAAAATATTTGAGTGATTAAAATTGCAAGATCACAGATTGATGCAAGCTTGAGATAAGCCACTGCAAATTTGACATGCTGGTATGTTAATAAACGGTGTAGCCGCCAGATTGATGAATGTAAGCGAGCGAAATTGCATTCTTTGTATTGCTCAGGTGCCGGACGCCAGTTTGTGGGATAGAGTTAAATGCCTGCTGCGCGCGAGGCAATACGTCTGGTTACAACAGCGGCACGTGGGCGAGATTTATCCTGTTGAAAACATCCCCTGGAATACTGATCATGAATGGCAACACAACGGTTAGAATCACCAGATCGACGTACAGTTTTGCAGTCAGAGTGCATGGCATTACCACAAGAGTTCTCCTGCTTTCATACGAGATCGCACCCCAGACCATATTTCTATGTGCAGGTCCAGTGATTCGAGCACGCAGACAGATTGGTTGCAGACCTTTAACTCTAACCAACACACAGCCATCACTCGAACAGAAGCAGTACCAGTTTCATCAGAAAACACAACAGGCCTCCACGCCTCCCTCCAATGAGCTTTCGCTTGAGATCGCTGAAGTCGCAGAAAGTAGTGGTTTGGGGTCAGTGGAATGCATGCTACACGGCATCTGACGCAGACCTCTCCTTGAAGTAAATGATGTGTAACAGTTTATCCCCGCATATCGTGATCGTGCGGTAGCGTTCTCGCTTCCCATGCCCGGGTTCCCGGTTTCGATTCCCGGCGGGGTCAGGAATTTTCTCTGCCTCGTGATGGCTGGGTGTTGTGTGATGTCCTTAGGTTAGTTAGGTTTAAGTACTTCTAAGTTCTAGGGGACTGATGGCCATAGATGTTAAGTCCCATAGTGCTCAGAGACATTTGAACCATTTTTTTAACAGTTTATTGTGTCACTGAAGTGGAAACAGATGCTCACAAAAAATGGTCCAAATGGCTCTGAGCACTAAGGGACTTAACATGTGAGGTCATCAATCCCCTAGAATTAGAACTACTTAAACCTAACCAACCTGAGAACATTGCGCACATTCATGCCCGAGGTAGGATTGGAACATGCGACCGTAACACCATCGCGGTTCTGGACTGAAGCGCCTAGAACCGCTCTGTCACAGCGGCCGGCTGATGCTCACACAGCAACTGGAGGAGCAGAATACGATGGTCATCCCTCTCGGTATTGCAACGTGACCGTCCGTAGAGTTTTCTTTTTGCGACTATACATCTTCATGTACACCGCTGCCAGAAATAATGTACTATGACAGCATTCCTGCCAAGTATTTCTGCAGCATCTCAGAAGGGACATCCACCATCTATTATCTCTATTACACGACCTCGTTCAAACTCAGTGAGGTGTTGATAATGATGTCTTTGCCGGGTTAAGGACATTCTTCAATAACATCAACGACCACGTCGAATCTCTAAAGTTCAGGAGACTGTTACAGCATGTGTTTAAAGCAAACCTGATTTGCATCCTCATAATAATGCTGCTAGCACCACTCCTATGCGACTCATGCGAAACTGTAATAGATGTTTAATTTCTGATTTGGAAACACGCCTACCAATTTCGTTTATGTCGCACAACTCTGTCTTTCTGTTGCGATTTTTTCCCATCACTGTATTTGATAATTTCATCTGCTTCCTTAATAACACTTGAGCCGTGCCCGGCTCGTGGTCATGCCATTTATTGCTCGTCATCTTGTTTTTATGGTTCTGTCGCCACTTCCTTACTCAATTTTTTTGACATCACTACGTTGCTGGTTTCCTTGCCAGTGAGTGGCAGCAGCAGCGCTTATCGGTAAGTGCACTGTCGTACTATCTCTGTAGCGACAGTTAGTATTTCCGGGGCGTCGTCTGTCGGGAGTTAAGTCGGGGCAGAGCGCCAGTGAGGCGCGGACAGCCAGTACTTACCGAACGCTGGCCACACATATGAACTGACCGACGGAAGGAGATTGGAGCGGGAACGACCACCGGTTGGTCGTCTCATTGGGTGACGCGACGTGTATTTGGTCTTTAGACCGTTTCTACGCTTCGTCAGTTGGTCATCTTGCCGGACGTGGGTCGGTTATTTCCTCCTGCAGAGATGTCGTCGCCGATGGGCAGGAGTTATCATTGCATGGGTGGGTGCGAACCAGTGTGTCCGGGTCGCTGTGTCTCCGAGTTCCGAACGGACATCGAGTTGCGTCCGGTTGGAGCTGTAGTCAGCTCTGGACAGCTAAGACTCCCCCGACCGTTGCTGACACTGATAACTTGAATGGGGACGATTTGGTTGGTCGTCTCATCTGACGACGTGTATTTGGTCGCAAACTGGTTATGGAAACTCTGTTTGTGTGTGTGTGTGCGTGTGTGTGTGTGTGTGACTTGTCATTTCTCCTTGTTGTTCCACGGTGATTGGTTTGAGGATTGTCGGAGTTCTTGGTGCAAGTGTTTACACGGAACTGTGTGTAGCTTCTGTGATTTCCGCTGAGCAGATGAATGCTGTCTGCGTACTGGAGTAGCCAGTCGGTCGGTTGCGACAGAGCAGCGAGAAAGTCTCGATGGCGTGCGGTCAGGCTGGGGCCAATAGCACCGTTCACGCGCAGTTGGAGTTGTGAGGCACTAGCTGCGAGAGCAGCAAAGTTCGTCACCCACCAAACCTGGATACTGGAGCTGAATATTCTGTTAAACTGTTATGAAACCTCAACTGCCGTAACATCTCTTCGTTCATTACCGGTTATTGCCTCCTGGGCTGTTCCTTCAATCAGCAATGTATCGGGTGTTGCAGTTGGCAAATTTTGCAGCTATCTTTCTGCATTGTGTTTAACTATTGAAATGATCGTAACTTATTAGTGAAGTGCACCAGCGATATCTTCTGCCTTGTGGCCAGTAAAGTTCCGGTTACGTGCCCCAGTCGTTAGCATAGTTTTCTGGCAGTGTGTTTTCCTCGCCGTGTTGATGCTGTCCGGAATTGCGTGCAGTTCGACAACTTTGGTGTTCTTAATTTTTTGTCTTTGAGTGCTTATTGTACCTTGTCTGTGTTCAGACGCCAAGTGTCGAGACATAGTCTTAGCTGATATTTTCGGTTGTTGTGCCGTTGGTCGTGTGGAAGAGAATTGATTAGGTTGTTGGTTGGATTGTCAGCCGTTCCTAGGTCTACTGCCACCCGATATTTAGTGATACGCTTGGCTGCCTGTCTCACCTAAGCTGTTGTTAGAGTTTCCTCCCAAGGCCTACCCTTGGAACACTTCTGAGCACCACTGTTCCGTTGTTTGAGATTGTGAATTTATTTTGTATCAAGTACTGTGCGAGGCCTTCAGCAGTGTATTAATTTAGTTGGTTTTAATGTTCAGTATGTGGTCTTCAGTCGAACCTTATGTGAAATATTTTAAGATACAGCTTTCAACCATCTGAATAAAAACAAAAAGAAATCATCATTTGAAAATCTTCTCTCTATCTTGTTATCCAGGCCTTAAGCCTTGAGTTGTTCTATGTTCAGTATATGGCCTTCAGCTGAACCTTACGTGAAATAGTTTAAGATTAAGCCTTCAGCCTACTTAATTTAAAATTTCATAGGCCTTTGTCTAAAACCTATTAAAATTTTGTTACTGGAGTTCTTGTTGTCCAGGCCTTAAGCCGTCTGTTCTACTGTGTATTCCTCGACGCAATTTTAATAACTTGTGTTCTGGCCTTCAGCTGTATTGCTTCTGAATTCTTTTAAAGGCATGTGTGATTAAGTGTTTATAGTAAATAAAGTTTCTATGACTTTTGTGCAACTAGCAGCTACTGATTTGGGCCTGTTTCCACAACCTCATCCTCTCTGTCTCTATATTTCATAATTTCAAGTGCTTCCTTAATAACACTGTCCCAACAGCTGGGACTGCATGCCAGAATCTCCGTGTTGTATATTCATGAGGATGACCTGTGGCAAGTCTGTATTCTGGAGTAACAGATTTACACGGCTTTTGAAAGGTGTGTGCGACGCTTACGCTCAGTTCACCTACTCTCCACAGTCCTGACAGTCTGATCAATATGACACTCCACAACTGCAAGGAACACGGTAGACATCCGCTTGACGCAAACCAAAACCAACCTTCACGGACTTGAATCTCAGCGGATAGTCGAAAAACTGTCGCCATCCGCCTCAGTTTGAAAGAGTACTTTGGTTCACAGGACCGACATCATCGCAGACGCTAAGAGTCTGGCAGAAGAATTACCAATTTTGAGGTCCCTTTCACCAGAATGGATCTAGTGAAAGACGGTCGTTGCCCTGTCGACCTGCTGTTCCGGGGGTGAGTGATAATAGCGATGTGGAACCAAAGTATACAGCCCTTTCGCCCTATTGCAGAGAGCATTTCCAACAGGGTTGGTAGTACGAATATTTTGCGGAAATATGACGTGAAACCGTCTAGGATTAAGATCCTGTTATGTCCCAAAAGGATTATGTTGGTGTGCGTAATGTTACTGTCTTCCGTATTCCGTGTAGTTATGGTATTTCACATATCGGTTCAGACTCTCAGGACGGTTGGGGACCGGTGTACTGAACATAAGCGTCAGACACGCTTGTAACAGACGAGTAAAGCTGCTATTGTAGAACAGTCTCCAGCAACGCGCATCCTATGGAATATAACATGGAAAATCTATCATGAACTTCCAACTGTTGAGATAGTGTGTTCAAGGAAGCTTCTGTAATTAAATTAGCCACTAGCATTACAAATAGATAAGAGGTTTCTGCTTAAATTCCGCGTATAATCCTGCTCTCTTTCTTGTCAGAGAGTAGAGAAATGCTATTTCACCCATTCGTTATTAATTTTCACTGTCGATAACTCCTGTAGTTGGTCATCTATGGTTGAGTAATGGCACTAGTGTTTATAACAGGGCTTGCAACTGTCGAAATATCGGTGGTTGTCGAGAACGGCAGCCGATTGCATTCCAGTAAGTTACCAGAACATTTTATACGCAGGGAGAAATTCAGGTCTACAGAAGTTTTCAATGCTCTTGCGTAAGCTATAGACACACTGTTTCACTAGGTGATGTTTTAAAACTTTACTCCTTGTTACTTTAAGCAGTTCAAACACAACCCTTTGCGATTCATCTTCGGTTTGTGAAGATATTACGTGTAATGCAACATGAGCTTCTTGATGAAATTATTACTGCGCATGTCATTGTGGAAAGCCAATTGTGGACCTGTTCCCTTCGATCATATGATATCATTGCCAGTATTTTTAATGGAATACCCTAGTCATGCACCCATCTTAATGCATTCTGAAATGAGTTCCTATGGAATCTTCTTACTTATCTAGGTAAAGCCAGTGAAGCAAGATGGTGGCATGCTTGCAGGCTTGTACCAACGTGTAGCAGCGATTCTTATTAGATTTCTGTGAATCTGGATCTCCTTAGCATGTGGGGGAAATTATATTCTAGCTATGATCCATATAGCTTTTTTCCCAGAACTCCTGCAAGGGCATTAATGTAATCAATAATTACAGTGCAAGAGCTGAAACTCCATTATCTCTCTTTCTCAGTGATCTGCTTCAATACGAAAACGGTAGCGGTGGAACTACAAGGGCGATTCAGTAAAAAAGTCGATTTTTTTAAAGACTCTTTTACGAAAATGGAATACAACAATTATTTATTTTTCAACGTAACTCCCGTCAAGTTCTACAATAAGGTGAAAAAAGTCATGGGACAGCGATATGCACATATACGCACGGCAGTCCATTAGCGGAGCTGTCATTTGTACTCAAGCGACTGTCGTGAAAAGATTTTCGACGTGATTATGGGCGCAAGACGGCAATTAACAGGTTTTTAACGCAAAATGGTAGTTGGAGCTAGATGCAGGGGACATTTCATTTCTGACAAACGTGCAGTAATACAGTATTCCGAGATTCACAGCGTCAATAGCGTGCCGAGAATACCAAATTCCAGGCATTACCTCTCACCACGGACAACGCAGTGGCCGACGGCCTTCACTTAACGACCGAGAGCAGCTGCGTTTGCATAGGGCTGCCATTGCCAATAGGCAAGCAACATCCTGGGCTCGTGAGCATATCAGTTGGACAACTGGCGACTGGAAAACGTCGGTCTGGTCAGACTTCAGTCCAGACTTCAGTTGGTAAGAGCTGATGGAAAGTTTAGAATCTGGCGCAAACCCTTCTAAGTCATGGGCTTAAGTTATCAACAAAGCACGGTGCAAGTTGGTGGTGGCTCCATAATGGTGTGGGCTGTATTTACATTGGATGGGATGGCTCCTCTGTTTCAGGTGATCCGATCACTGAGTGGAAATGGTTATGTTCGGTAACCTGGACACCATCTGCAGTCATTCATTGACTTCATGCTTCCAAACAACGAAGTCATGTTATGAAACGTCCCCTAAAAAAAATTAAAAATGACAGTGCTGGAAAACCTCTTAGGTTGTTCGATTCTCAAACAGCAGAGCAAAACTGAACGTTTTCAGCCATTTCGCTCTTTACTTATTGTGATCATCACTAAACTGACACACAATATTTTTAGCGCAACGCAATCTGACTTTCAATAATCCCTACAAAACAATGGTCCTGACGTAGAATGACCTATACCTTTCATGAATCACTTACCTCACAATAATTTCGTTACTTGAACTACTGCAATACAGTGAGCGCCAGCTAAATAAGAGATTTTAACTACTGAAGGCACTAAATACTGATAGGCATAGTTAGCAAATGAAAGATTTTGATGGAGAACAAACAATGTATTTACCTTTATAATGTTCAAAAGTCATCATATATATATATCATGGCCGGACGGTGTGGCCGAGCGGTTCTAGGCGCTACAGTCTGGATTCGCGTGACCGCTACGGTCGCAGGTTCGAATCCTGCCTCGGGCATGGGTATTTGTGGTGCCCTTAGGTTAGTTAGGTTTGAGTAGTTCTAAGTTCTAGGGGACTGATGACTTTAGAAGTTAAGTCTCATAGTGCTCAGAGACATTTGAATCATATATATCATGACCTCTATCCTTTTCCTGATGGACACACGGCCAGATCGTCCGCTTATAGTAACCTCTCAAAACTCTGGTCTGCTATCTCTCTCTCCACATCCACTAGTGCTGGCGGCTCACCTCTAACTGCCCAACGCTACGCGCTGTTCACATCCAACTGCCCAATACTACAATAGCGAATATTCCAACAAAGCCAACCAGCCACAGACTGCACGCAGCACAGTCAGTGATTTTCTTACAGAGCACTACGTCGCGTTACCAACATAGAAACCTAAACAGACTACTTACAATGTCACCGGGCCACAACTGTTCGCGATTGGTTTTTAATAACATTCTGGAAAATGGAGCGAATGATTTGGCGAACTAGAACACCCACCATGAATTAAATTGAAAATTTAATAAAGATAATGAAGAGTTCGTGCAAAACACTCTGCATGGGCAAGAGTTTCGTAATTATGGACGGCTCTAGAGGCAGTGGAACCCATTGTCTCTGCCAGGGACTTCCAACGACTTGTTGAGCCCATGCCACGACGAGGTGCAGCTCTGTCTGAGCAAACGGAAGTCTGACACGGTATTAGGAAATGCCCATGGCTTCTCGTCACCTCAGTGTTTGCACATATGTGAGCGCTGGACAAGCTTGTGAATTCCACCTGCAAAGAATTCTTCGGGGTATCAGATCAGGTTGCCCGTCGCTGGTGCGAGATCAGTAATATTGGCACTGCTATTATAAAATGCTAGAACTGCTAAAATCTCATCCTACTCCCCTACCGCTACAATCATGTTCATTGCTGCATAACTGAAGATTCCAAGCTACTGCGATGAGGTAAGTCTGGGTTGCAGCACATATTTAATTCTTCACATGTTGATTTCTTCTAGAGATGTTTCATTCGTCGTTACCAGTAACCGCCTCCTCTCATCTCCATATTCTGTAAAGAATTGAACTCCCGTCAATAAAACAGCTTCAAACGTTACTTTCTCACACATGTCAATGTTTATTATATGCAGAACTATGTGTTGTAAAACGATATTATTTTGCATGTAGATTTAGTGCTATGTGTGAATACTATCCGCAAAACGTTTTGCGAAAAGAGAAAGGAGTAAAAAAGTAAGAACTTGTAACATCATGCCTGATGCTGAAATTTTCCCACATGTCCAACGAAAATGTAATACGCGATAAACATTATTCCTTTCATTGGTTCTTCGGTAGTCTAAGCGAGGATAAGTTTCTAAATGTTTGAAATTATTTGTGAAGTTTGTTGGAAGTCACTAAGGACTCTCATTCTAAAATACTGGATGAGTACAATCTGTGTGATTTGCACACCGCTAGCTACCCTCTTTGAAGACACATACACAATTTCTCACTTTACTTCAAAACGAAATTCGGTAGTCAGTTGCAAACATATTTCTATTTTGGTTTTCGACAAATTAATTTGTTATCTTCAGAAACCTACATCATTATGAATATTACAAATCATTAGACCTTGCCCATACATTTATGCAAAGTGTAAAAAGTGTGTTACAGAAACTTACTTAGCATTGGTTTAGTAGACGTAAATAGCTTCCTCACAGAAGCATAGTGCCATTGTATGTCCAAAAGTGTACATATTTTATGTCATTATAGCAAAACCACAGATTGGTAGATTGATAATTTGCAGTAAATCAATCAAACCTATGTACATGTTAAGCTGTTGTGCCAGCTGCAAGGAACATATATGGAAGCATACAAAATGTATAACTAAGGTATGTAACGAAGTTATATATAATACATTTGACGAAACGTGGCACATACTGCTAATATCTAAAAGGAACAGGATGATTTTCTCTTGTTATAAGAGTTGCTGTATGATAAAGACAGTATTTTTTGATGGCGCTCAGCTACAGTCATGCAATTTTTTTTTTTTAAGAATATACCGCCATTTGACTGTATGTTACTGTATCTTCTGTACAGTCTAGATTTGGGCTGTTATGCCATTATCGAGTATAGTGATAAAATTTCTTAGACCTTTAACACGACATATCTGGACTGGCTTCACCAGGCATGACGTATTAATGATCTAAGAACTTTGAACACTGTTCTCGGTAATGGCACAAAAGCCGAAATCTAGATAGTACAGAAGAAAAATGTAGTAATATTCTAGTACAGTCAAGTGCCAATTTACTCTGTAAAAAAAGTATATTTTTCAATGTAAGCTGATCATTCAAAGTATCTTTTGAATACAAGAAAAATATTCATATATTCGTATATTTCAAATTCTTCTGCGTTTTACAGCCCTTGCCATTTATAAGAAAAATTTCCATATGAGGAAAGGGTGGAGGGGGTAGAGTATGTTTCTCGATTTCGAGATGTTCTGCAAAGGTTGACTGATATGAATACTCACGTTCTGTTGAGCAAGTACTGACACAAGCTGGTCTCAAATGGCAGCCCTGTCTGCCCTAATCACGTACAAAATATACACTTCTGGACATGACATAGCATTGTGCTTCTGTGAAGAAGGCATTGACATCTGCTAAACGAATACTAAGTGTGTTTCTGTAATACACTTCTTATACTTTACATAAATGTATTGTTTATGATACCCCTAATTTTGTAGGCTACTGAAGAAGTACCTGTGCAACTGAAGAATGAATTTTATTCTGAAACATGTAACACGCCTACAGAAATGTAACAGCTAAACTGAAAAAAAAATCACAGCACCAAGAAGGAACTGTGTGACATAACCAAAGTTGGTTGGCGCGTTTCTACATCAGTTTCGCACCAGTCGCATTAGAGTGGCGTTAGTAGCATCACTATGAGGATGCAGATCCGGTTTGATTTAAATATAAACTGTAACGGTCGTGAGTGTTCGTTACCTCTAAGATTGGACTTGGTGAGATTACGTTACTCAAGAATAACTTTAATGGGACAAAGACGCCATTATCAACACCTCACTGATTTTGAACGAAATCATGTAAGGGACATATGAGAAGGTGGATGTTCCTTCGGCGATACTGGAGAAATCCTTGGCAGGAATGTAGCCACTGTACATGACTGCTGGCAGTGGTGGTCACGAGAATGTACTTCCGCAGGGAAACTGAGCTCCGGACGGTCGCGGGGTACTATTGAGTGGGAAAGACCATCGTGTTCGGCGTACCTCTGTGTTGCATCTGCAGCAGCAACTTGGCCAGCAGTTGGTATCGTACCACAGTGACACAACGAACTGCAAAAAATCGGTTGCTTCAAGGACAGATCCGAGCTGCTACGATCGCAGGTTCGAATCCTGCCTCGGGCATGGATGTGTGTGATGTCCTTAGGTTAGTTAGGTTTAAGTAGTTCTAAGTTCTAGGAGACTGATGACCTCAGATGTTAGGTCCCATAGTGCTCAGAGCCATTTGAACCATTTTGAACCACTGACCCCGAATCAACGCCGTATCGAACGTTAGTTGCGTGAACCAAGAGCTCATTGGAGAGCAGAATGGTCGTCTGTTGTGTTTTCAAATGAAAGCTGGTTTTGTCTTGTTACCAGTGATGGCAGTAGGTTGGTCAGAAGGACTCCAGATAAGTTCCTGAAACGATCCTGTCTGCATTTTAGACATATTGCACCTACACCTAGTTATGGTGTGGAATGAGAATTATGACATCAGGATCACTCTCATGGCTATCCCTGATCGCATGTTTGTACGTCAGTCTGCTGATTCGACCTATTTTGCTGCCATTTAAGGACATTCCAGAAGGTATTTTTCAAGAGGATAATGCTCGCCCACATACCGCTATTGTAGCTCAACAAGCTCTACAGAACGTCGACATGTTGTCTTGGCCTGCTCGACCACCAGGTATGCTGCCAACGGAGCACATGTAGGATATCATCGGACTACTACTCCAGCGTCATCCGCAACCACCATTAACCATTCCTGTATTCACCGATCACGTACAATAGGCATGGACGTCCATCCTACAAATGGATATCCGGCACCTTTGATGCTCTGGATAAAGATGAGTGTGCCACAGGCATATTTTTGGATCTTTCTAAGGCGTTTGATAAAGTCGACGACAAGACTCTATTAAATAAATTAGAAGCATTAGGATTAAGAGGGATATCTAATGACAGGTTTCGATCATACCTAACAGATAGGGTACAAAGAGTAAAGATAACACATTCTTCAAATAAATCTAAACTTTTAGTAAAACAATTATCAGAATCAAAATACATTAATATAGGGGTGCCACAAGGTAGCATATTAGGACCAATACTGCTCCTCAAGTACATCAATGACTTTCTGAACAGTGTTACTCATGGTGAAAAAATTCTCTTCACTGACGACAGCAATATTATAGTCACTGAGAAAACAAGAGAACTCCTTGCCGAGAAAGGAAACATAACTCTCAAGGAAGTTTATGATTGGTCAATAGGGAGTAAAGTGGCATTGAACATAAAGAAAACTAAGCCATTAATTTCAGTTTGAAGAGGAAAAATGACAATGTTAAATTAAATGTAGATGGCACTTCTATAGACTGTGTAACAAATGCGAAATTTCTAGGAATGAATATTGATCCCAGCTGAAGTGGTGTGAACACATAAAGGTATTTGCAAACAGAATGTCATCAGCATGTTATGCCCTTAGAATCCTATCATCAGTGTGTAACATTCATTGTCTTTTAGTTACATATTATTCATATGCACACTCAATTCTTAGCTATGGCATTCTTTTTTGGGGAGCAAAGGCACAAAATATATACACAATTTTCAAACTCCAGAAAAGAGCCATAAGAATGATAAGCAAAAATACTAGTCGAGCTCATTGTAAAGATCTGTTCAAAACACTGGGAATTTTAACTGTTCCATGTGAATACATTTACCAGTCAGTTGTACACATCAAAAATAACATTTGTAATTACTGCACAAACAGCGCTGTCTATGACCATGCAACAACAGAGAGACTCAACTTACATTTACCAAGGAAAAATAAACATAAAACTCAAAGCAGCATTTTCTGCAAAGGAATAAAACTGTACAATAAATTACCAAAGGGTATTAAAGAAATTGAAAAAATACACTTATTTGAGGCAGCTAAAAAGTACCTGTTCTGGAATACATTTTATACATTGAAGGATTACTTAGATTAAATAGAGTAGATATTTGATTAAAAAAATTATAAAAATAAATAATAATAATGATTATAAAACATCCAACATTCCACATAACACTTAATTTTAGTTTTTTTTTCTTCTTTTTTTCAAAAAATGGTTCAAATGGTTCTGAGCACTGTGGGACTTAACATCTGGGGTCGTAAGTTCCTTAGAACGTAAATCTACTTGAACCTAACTAGCGGTCCCGTTGTTCCAGACTGTAGCGCATAGAACCGCTAGGCGAGTTCGGCTGGCCCATTTTTTTTCCTTTCTAGGAATACTTACCACTAAGCTATGCATAACACAATACTAACACCTCTTCCTCTTTCTGAACTCAACATCTCACTCATTATGGAGGGCTGCTGACTCAGTTTTATGGATATCAAATGGGAAATTGCAGTACAGAAAATGACCCAGAGAACACCAGTGTGTGTGTGTGAGTGTGTGTGTGTGTGTGTGTGTGTGTGTGCTTGTGTGTGTAGTGAGTGAAGTGTTTGTGAATAGAGTGTGCTTTGGCAGATAGTGAGATATGAGTGAACAATGTGCCATTACATTATTTAATAAGTTATTTGGAAAAAGCAAATCTAATTATTGTCTCTAACTAGAAGCCTGTGTATAAGAATTAGCTTATTTTGAATCATTCTAAACTTGTAAATACTTTGACATGTCCTATAACCTTGTAGAATGAGATCTACGGATGAATAAAGCAACTACTACTACTGTACAATACAATAAATCCACATTTCCATGCTTGCATTCATCATTTTGGCGGCTACGCTGGTTATTTATGTACCAGCATGTCACATTTGGATTGGCGTAAGTGGCTCTTACATTAACCTGTGATCTTGTAATTTTAATCACTTAATTATGTTGCCTAGACAAAAATATTCCCAGCTTCGTTACTCTAACTTATGTTTTGGTGTTGTGTTTTATTTTACATAGGTGTTTTTCTAGCTTTAATACTTGATTTATTCTGACAAATCTATAACTTGAGATTATGCCTCTTAATAAACAGATTCCGAAAGTGTTGAAACTTTTTAATTCGGATAGTAATTGAATGAAATATTACAAATTAATCTTTCCAGCCCTGGAAGCCATTAGATGGGCAACTTGAAACTGAGATTGTGCACCTTTTCATCCCTTTAATAATGTCTATCGGGTTTCGACATCAAATGTTTCAGATAATTACATAATTTTGTTCCATTAATTCGTCCTCTTGCGAGTCTACCAGCCAACAGCCCGAGTTCATTAGAAATGTTAATCGACTTCACTGTCTCTATGTAAGACACGCCACGCTTCTCTGATGCCATCGATTACGCTGTTTGCGGCGTGGCGGTAATCACAGATCGATCTGCAGACGCCTGTGCAGTCTGCACATCGGTTCTGAACGCTGCCACACGGCAGTACCCCGGCAGATCACTGAAATGTCGTGTCGTCGATCACAAAGCGAGGCCTCGTTGCTGGAAGCGGCAGATGCCGTGCCGTTAGAGTTTACGACGTGCATTCCTCACCGTTCTAAGGGTCGTTACAAAGATCGTGCACGGCGCCGAATATATAACAGTAATCGTTCGCCACACAGCACTCTACTACAAGCCACAGAGTTTCGCTGCCGCTGCAGCTGCAATAACCTGGAAAAATGCTATAACAGCATCACGATTCGAAAACACGCAGGAAACGCTGTAATCTCTCCAGAATCTGTGTCGGCGGATACCTGCTCAACAAGTTCTTTGCAGTCAAGTGTTGATTGCACTGATGTATAAAAACGTTACGTTGTATGTTTGCAGGTCAGTGGTTTTGAAACTTTTTGTCCTGAACATAAACACCTGCGGCGCTAGTCGCCCGTGACTCCCGACTCGAATTTAAGCTTAGAAAAAAGAATAAGGTTAGTTATCTGTTTATCAGTTGTTCACATATCATTTTTAATCTACTTGTGAAGCCATTACATCATATTCTTCCAACGAAATCAAATAGGAAGTACGAACTTTATCATCAGTTCTTGAAACCAATAACTTTGTGAGCCCCGAGTAACGAGGGAAAAACTGTTATCGATATCTTGTGTAAGCTGATTGGTTTTTGTGTGTTTCTATTCCCTGCTCTGGAAAAGCAGCGTCAAACTGAGAAATTGAATGTTAATTCGCAGAAAGAATAAGTAATTGATTATCTAAATCTATAGTAATCATTAGTTTAACGTAATAGGTCTGCATCCTACTTGTTAAATAATTTGCATGTTTTCCTGCTATCGCACTAGACTCATCTGGGACCGCTGTATCGAATGGGTACGTAAAATGTACCTCTAAGTATCGTTTTCTTTGTAACGGAAAACAAACCGGCTCTTTCCATTGACACAGGGAATCGCTTGAAAGATTTGATGAGTAATATTTGTTGGGGCTGACAGCAGCCACCCATTGCAAAAGCGGAACTGTCCGTATCTCCCGAAACACCAGAAACAGCGCCTGACGACAGTTAGGAGAGACGCCCTGTATAAGATGAACATTAACAAAAGCAAAACATAGGTAATGGGATGTAGTCGTATTAAATCGTGCTATGCTGAAAGAACAAGAGTAGGAAATGAGATTCTGAAAGTAGACGGTAGTTTTGCTATTTGGGCAGCAAAATAACTGCTGATGGCTGAAGTAGAGAGAATATAGAATGTGTAATGGAAACAACAAGAAAAGGATTCTGAAGCAGAGAAATTTGTTAATATCGAATAAATACTTTTAGATGTTAGCAAGTCTTTACTGAAGATACTTATCTGACGTGTAGCTTTGTATGGAAGTAAAATGTGGGTGATAGTTCAGACAAGAAGCGAATATAAGTTTTTGAAATGAGCTGCTACAGAAGAATAATGAATATTCGATGGGCAGGTCATGTCACCAAAGAGGAAGTACTGAACAGAACTAGGAAGAAAAATTTGTGGGATGACTTGAGTATATGAAGGGGTCCGGTAGGACACATTATGAGACATGAAGGGTGTGTTTGTGTGTGTGTGTGTGTGTGTGTGTGTGTGTGTAAGGAGGACGGGGCTACGCATTGTAGAGGGAGACCAACAGATGAACGTAGAAATCAAGTTAGAAAGGCTGTAGGTTGCAGTAGTTACTGGAATAAGCTTGCACTGGATATACCAGGTGATCAAAAAGTCAGTATAAATTTGAAACCTGAATAAATCACGGAATAATGTAGATAGAGAGATACAAATTAACACACATGCTTGGAATGACATGGGGTTTTATTAGAACCAAAAAAATACAAAAGTTCAAAAAATGTCCCACAGATGGCGCTTCATCTGATCAGGATAGCAATAATTAGATTAATAAAGTAAGACAAAGCAAAGATGATGTTCTTTACAGGAAATGCTCCATATGTCCACCATTATTCCTCAACAATAGATGCAGTCGAGGAATAACGTTGTGAACAGCACTGTAAAGCATGTCCGGAGTTATGGTGAGGCATTGGCTTCGGATGTTGTCTTTCATCATCCCTAGAGATGTCGGTCGATCATGACACACTTGCGACTTCAGGTAAGTCCAAAGCCAATAATCGCACTAACAGAGGTCTGGGGAGCTGGGAGGCCAAGCATGACGAAAGTGGCGGCGGAGATCACGATCATCACCAAACAACGCGCGCAAGAGATCTTTCTCGCGTCTAGCAATATGGGGTGGAGTGCCATGCTCCATAAACATCGTGCGTTCCAGCAGGTGTTTATCAGCCACGCTGGGGATGATACGATTCTGTTACATATCGGCGTACCTCTCACCCGTCATGGAAGCAGTTACAAAACCAGAATCACGCATTTCCTCGAAGAAAAAAGGCCCGATACCGGTAGATGTGGTAAATCCAACCCATACCGTTACTTTATCGTCGTGCAATGGATTTTCCACGACAGTTCTAGGATTTTCGGTAGCCCAAATGGGCGTTGACAGACCCTCGGAGCGTGAAAAGAGCTTCGTCGGTTCACATCACGTTACTCAACCAATCGTCATCTTCCACCATCTTTTGAAACGTCCACATCGCAAATGCCCTCCGCTTCACTAAATCGCCAGGTAGCAGTTCATGATGCCGATGGATTTTGTACGGATAGCATCGGAGGGTACGCCTAAGTGCCAACCAAACAGTAGTGTATGGAATGCCGGTGCGACGTGCGACTGCACGAGCGCTGACTTCCCCGTGTATAGACGACCCCGCTACAGTCTTCATGTCTTCCTGAGCTGTCACAGCAGCATTACGTCTTGTGCTCGGACGGCCACTACGGGGTCTATCGTCTAAACAACCCGTGGCTTCGAACTTCGAAATCATTCTCGCCACAGCTGCATTTGTCAACGGACCTTTACCCGTTCGAATCCCCTTCCTATGGCGATAGGATCGTAACGCTGAACTAGCACATTCCCCATTCTGATAATACAGCTTCACTAAAAGCGCCTTTTGAGGTAACATCAACTTGCTACGACTGCTGCAGAATCTGATTCTCTCTCTTATTACAGCTCCTTTTATACACGATTGTCATGCGCAGTCATTGACGTTTATAACTGCATTAGAAGACTATATTTACGAAAAGGCAAATTACAGCCTTTGAAACAACGAAAATGCTAATGTTGTTGTTGTTGTGGTCTTCAGTCCTGAGAATGGTTTGATGCAACTCTCCATGCTAATCTATCCTGTGCAAGCTCCTTCATCTCCCAATACCTACTGCAACCTACATCCTTCTGAATCTGCTTAGTGTATTCATCTCTTGGTCTCCCTCTACGATTTTTACCCTCCACGCTGCCCTCCAGTGCTAAATTTGTGATCCGTTGATGCTTCAGGACATGTCCTACCAACCGATCCCTTCTTCTAGTCAAGTTGTGCCACAAACTTCTCTTCTCCCCAATCCTATTCAATACCTCCTCATTAGTTACGTAATTTACCGACCTAATCTTCAACATTCTTCTGTAGCACCACATTTCGAAACCTTCTATTCTCTTCTTGACCAAACTACTTATTGTCCATGTTTCACTTCCATACATGGCTACACTCCATACAAATACTTTCAGAAACGACTTCCTGACACTTAAATCTATACTCGATGTTAACAAATTTCTCTTCTTCAGAAACGCTTTCCTTGCCAATGTCAGTCTGCATTTTATATCCTCTCTACTTCGACCATCATCAGTTATTTTGCTCCCCAAATAGCAAAACTCATTTACTACTTTAAGTGTCTCATTTCCTAATCTAATTCCCTCAGCATCACCCGACTTAATTCGACTACATTCCATTATCCTCGTTTTGCTTTTGTTGATGTTCATCTTATATCCTCCTTTCAAGACACTGTCCATTCCGTTCAACTGCTCTTCCAAGTCCTTTGCTGTCTCTGACAGAGTTACAGTGTCATCGGCGAACCTCAAACTTTTTATTTCTTCTCCCTGGACTTTAATACCTACTCCAAATTTTTCTTTTATTTCCTTTACTGCTTGCTCAATACACAGATTGAATAACATCGGGGAGAGGCTACAACCCCGTCTACTCCCTTCCCAACCACTGCTTCCCTTTCATGTCCCTCGACTCTTATAACTGCCATCTGGTTTCTGTACAAATTATAAATAGCCTTTCGCTCCCTGTATTTTACCCCTGCCAACTTTAGAATTTGAAAGAGAGTATTCCAGTCAACATCTTCAAAAGCTTTCTCTAAGTCTACCAATGCTAGAAACGTAGGTTTGCCTTTCCTTAATTTTTCTTCTAAGATAAGTCGTAAGGTCAGTATTGCCTCACGTGTTCCGAAATTTCTACGGAATCCAAACTGATCTTCCTCGAGGTCGGATTCTACCAGTTTTTCCATTCGTCTGTAAAGAATTCGTGTTAGTATTTTGCAGCTGTGACTTATTAAACTCATAGTTCGGTAATTTTCACATCTGTCAACACCTGCTTTCTTTGGGATTTGAATTATTATATTCTTCTTGAAGTTTGAGGGTATTTCGCCTGTCTCATACATCTTGCCCACCAGATGGTAGAGTTTTGTCAGGACTGGTCCTCCCAAGGCCGTTAGTAGTTCTAATGGAATGTTATCCACTCCCGGGGCCTTGTTTCGACTCAGGTCTTTCAGTGCTCTGTCAAACTCTTCACGCTGTATCGTATCTCCCATTTCATTTTCATCTACATCCTCTTCCATTTCCATAATATTGTCATCAAGTACATCGCCCTTGTATAGACCCTCTATATACTCCTTCCACCTTTCTGCTTTCCCCTCTTTGCTTAGAACTGGGTTTCCATCTGAGCTCTTGATATTCATACAAGTGGCTCTCTTTTATCCAAAGGTCTCTTTAATTTTCATGTAGGCTATATCTATCTTACCCCTAGTGAGATAAGCCTCTACATCCTTACATTTGTTCTCTAGCCATGCCTGATTAGCCATTTTGCAATTCCTGTCGATCTCATTTTTGAGACGTCTGTATTCCTTTTTGCCTGCTTCATTTCCTGCATTTATATATTTCCTTCTTTCATCAATTAAATTCAGTATTTCTTCTGTTATCCACGGATTTCTGCTAGCCCTCGTTCTTTTACCTATCTGATACTCTGCTTCCTTCACTACTTCATTCCTCAGAGCTTCCCATTTTTCTTCTACTGTGTTTCTTTCCCCCATTCCTGTCAATTGTTCCCCTATGCTGTCCCTGAAACTCTGTACAATCTCTGGTTTAGTCCGTTTATCCATGTCCCATCTAGTTAAATTCCCACCTTTTTGCAATTTCTTCAGTTTTAATCTACAGTTCACAACCAATAAACTGTGGGCAGAATCCACATCTGCCCCTGGAAATGTCTTACAATTTAAAACCTAGTTCCTAAATCTCTGTCTTACCATTATATAATCTATCTGATACCTTTCAGTATCTCCAGGATTCTTCCATGTATACAAACTTCTTTTATGATTCTTGAATCAGGTGTTAGCTATGATTAAGTTATGCTCTGTGCAAAATTCTAACAGACGGCTTCCTCTTTCATTTATTGGCCCCAATCCATATTCATCCACTATGTTTCCTTCTCTCCCTTTTCCTACTGTCGAATTCCAGTCACCCGTGACTATTAAATTTTCGTCTCCCTTCACTACTTGAATAATTTCTTTTATCTCAATGTACATTTCTTCAATGTCTTCGTGATCTGCAGAGCTAGTTGGCATATAAACTTGTACTATTGTAGTAGGCGTGGGCTTCGTGTATATCTTGGCCACTATAATACGTTCACTACGCTGTTTGTAGTAGCTTACCTGCACTCCTATTTTTTTATTCATTATTAAACCTACTCCTGCAGTACCCCTATTTGATTTTGTATTTGTAAGCCTGTATTCACCTGACCAAAAGTCTTGTTCCTCCTGCCACCGAACTTAACTAATTCCCACTATATCTAAATTGAACCTATCCATTTCCCTTTTTAAATTTTCTAACCTACCTGCCTGCCCGATTAAGAGATCTAACATCACGCGCTCCGATCCGTAGAACGCCAGTTTTCTTTCTCCTGATAACGACGTCCTCCTGAGTAGTCCCCGCACGGAGATCCGAATGGGGGACTATTTTACCTCCGGAATATTTTACGCAAGAGGACGCCATCATCATTTAACCATACAGTAAAGCTTCATGCCCTCGGGAAAAATTACGGCTGTAGTTTCTCCTTGCTTTCAGCCGTTCGCAGTACCACAACAGCAAGACCGTTTTGGTTAATGTTACAAGGCCAGATCAGTCAATAATCCAGTCTGTTGCCCCTGCAACTACTGAAAAGACTGCTGCGCCTCTTCAGGAACCACACGTTTGTCTGGCCTCTCAACAGATACCTCTCCGTTGTGGTTAGACCTACGGTACGGCTATCTGTATCGTTGAGGCACGCAAGCCTCCCCACCAACGGCAAGGTCCGTGGAATAACATCCAACAATCAAGACGGATAGAACATGAGTGCTTGTGGTATGAAGAAAATTGCTCCACAGAGAACATAGAGGATGAAACCGAAATAAGATGTGAAAACGATTTATGTATGGGTGAATTAAAAAAAAGCTCTCAACTCCACAAGAATCATAAAAGCTATGGGTGGTATAAACCTGAACTGCTGAAATATGGAGGAATCCTACTACAACAGAGAATACTAAATTTATTTAATTTATTCTGGAGAAAGGCAGCTACTTCAGAAGCATGGCCACCAGCAAAGGTGCGATCACTATTTAAACTAGAAAACGAGAGTTAATTAGGCGAAGAAAAAATGGAATTTTGGAAGGACAGATCCGCAGAAAATGCAGTATTTATAATAAAACAAGTAATCTGAAAATAGAGAAACTTTAATGGGGAAACTCGTTTAGCGTCCATTTACTTTATTAAAGCATTAGATAATAATGATAGAAAGAAACTGTGAAGAATTATAAGGGAAACAGGATACCCACGGCATCTGATAAACGTTTAAAAATGTCTGTACACACACACGGCTGTAATTTTAGATATAAACGGTACTTCACCACAGCCTAGAGCCACAAACAAAAGAGTAAGACAAGGGTGCAACATTTCACTCATACTCTTTAACATTAATTAGATGGCACAGTTCGCCGGCCGCTGTGGCCGAGCGGTTCTAAGCGCTTTAGTCTGGAACCGCGCGACCGCTACGGCGCAGGTTCGAATCCTGCCTAGGGCACGGATGTGTGTGATGTCCTTAAGTTAGTTAGGTTTAAGTAGTTCTAAGTTCTAGGGGACTAATGACCTCAGATGTTAAGTCCCATAGCGCTCAGAGCCATTTGAACTATTTTTTAGATGACGCAGTTCGGAAATGTAAGGAGATATTTCACGTGGGTATTGAGGTCAACAGTAGTTTCTGATTGAATTGTCTATTATAAGAAGATGACGCCACACTGTTATCGGATAATGAAAATGACCTACGAAACGGAATACATTTATTCGTTAAGATATGAGGACGGTCCCATTTGACGATTTCAGAAAAGAAGAAAAATCAATGGCTTGCAAAGGGAAATATCCCGTACAGACAAAAATTGTGACCAATAATAAAACAATAGAACGCTTTAAACATTTTAACTAGCTTGTGACGTCACAAACGAGAATGACCGCGAAGACATATACAAAAAGAAACTGGTGCACCTGAATAATATTATGCAGGGCCCCCGCGAGCACGCAGAATTGCTGCAACACGACTTGGTATGGACTCGAATAATGTCTGAAGCAGTGCTGGAGAGAATTGACTCCATGAATCCTGCCGGGATGTCCATAAATCCGTAATAATATGAGGGAAATATATTCTGAACAGCACGTTGCAGGCATCCCAGATTGCTTATTAATGTTCGTGTCTGTAGGGTTTGGTGGGCAGCGGAAGTGTTTAAACTCAGAAGAATGTTGCTGCAGCCACTCTGTAGAAATTCAAGACGTATCGGGTGACGCCCAAGTCCGTCAGAATGTACAATTGACACGAATGGACCCAGATGAACAGACAGGATGCTTACGTACGTTTGACCTGTCAGAGTCGAATCTAGCAATATCAGAGGTCACGTATCACTCCAACTACACACGCCGCATACCATTACAGACCCTCCACCAGCTTGAACAGTCCCCTGATGACACGCTGGGTCCATGGATTCATGAGGTTGTCTCCATACCCGTACACGTCCATCCGTTCGATACAATTCGAAACAAGACTCGTCCAACCAGGCAACATGTTTCTAGTCATCAACAGTCCAATGTCGGTGTTGACGGGCCCAGGCGAGACGTAACGCTTTGCGTCGTGCGATCATCAAGGGTACACGAGTGAGCCTTCTGCTTCCAAAAGCCATATCGATGATGTTCCGTTTAATGGTTCGTACGATGACACTTTTTGATGGTCCAGCATTGAAATCTGAAGCAGTTTGCGGAAGGATTGCACTTCTGTCATACTGAACGATTGTCTTCAGCCGTCGTTGGTTGCCTTCTTGCGGGATCTTTTTCCAGCCGCAGTGATGTCGAAGATTTGATGTTTTACCCGATTCCTAATATAGACGGCACACTAGTGAAATGGTCGTACGGGAAAATCCCCACTTCATCGCTATCTCGGAGATGCTGTGTCTCACAGCTCGTGCTCCGACTATAACACCACTTTCAAACTCGCTTATCTTGGTAACCTGCCATTGTAGCAGCAAAAACGTATCTAATAACTACTCCAGACTCTTGTTGTCTTATATAGGCGTTGCCGACCACAGCTCCGTATTCTACTAGTTAACATATCTCTGTATTTGAATACTCATACCTAAACCAGTTTCTTTCGGTCTTCAGTGGGAGAAATTAGAAAACTTTAGGAATGTAGCTGTAACAATAAAAATAAGTTTTAAAAATAAATCAAGGAAAGGAACAAAACTGATGTTTTTTTGGAGACAACAGGAGTCTCAATGCTTGTTTTCGGACGCGAGTCATGGGCTTATAAGTAAGTGTTGAGAAAGTCGCATACAAGCCACAGAGATAAGATTTCTAAGAGCAGTAAAGGGATGCACAAGAGCCGACAGATTTCGAAATTCGGAGACTAGGGAGGAACTAAGTATATATAACATCCTCAATACAAGAAAAGAAAGTAAAAGAAACTGGGGTGAAAATCCTGAAAGAATGGGTGGAGAACTATTGCCTCTGCAGCTAAGAAGTTGTTAGCCAGTTTGGAGAAGAAATCAAGGAATACCAAGAAAGCGATTCGTACCATACCGTAAGAAGCAAAACCAAAAAAGGGCCTAATGTTTGAGGTGAAGATGAAGTTGATTAATCGTTTGTGAAGAAGTGGAGCAGTAAGGAACACACAATCAGTCATGCCGAAAATCCTGAGAGGCCGCAATAATTTGGATACTTTGGTACATCTGTAACATAAACATAACACTTGTCACAGAAAGGTAATCAGTAATATCAACGACTCACTATATTCCAAATTAACATACGCATTCGAAGTGACGATTATCATGTTTTGCCATAGCGTATTAGTACAGACTTTACCGTCAGTCTTCCGTTTCCTTGACGGTGCAGAGTCGGATACATTCGTTGCATTTTGGGCTGCACTTCGAGAACAGTTGAGGAGTTCTGCATTCATGGGGCTCCTAAGGACAGGAAGAGAACCGCGTTTTTATTCAACAAGCTCTTGTGAACGTAGGAGCGAAAGTCGTGAACGCGAAGTACCCAGTAAAGTGCTCTAGGGTACGGCGAATTCTCCTTCGGTGCATTGCCGTTCTATTGTCTTTCCTCCTTTCTCTGTAAGAGGTGGCGAGCCTGCATGAGGTCGTTTGCGGAAAAAGAACAGAATTTCGGCTAAAGGGACGCAGCGCATAAAGTCATGTAGCCGTCCAGACGCGCGAACCCCTTTCCTGTACTGGGTTTCCGGAACTGCAGGACAACTTTAAAACTAGTCTGCAGCTGCCGTTCACAGGCACTTTTACCGCGCGTTTCAAGTATGTCACCTATGCGGATGTTTAGCGATAAGCCCTTTCCAGCATGGTAAAATCAACACAAATGATAGTTAATTTCGAGAACGGCGGACGCCAGAAGAAAAAAGAAAAACAAAACAATTATTATCCAACTGAGCAGTAACTAATAGATTCCTGAAACTTTAACCACACAATATGAAGCTGTCTCATCACACTCTCTATGTTTGTGTCGGAGCGTATTAACTCTTGCAATTCCTCCACCTAGTGATCGAACTGTTTTCTAGGACTTGCGTAGTCTGGAATCATCTGAAAACAGATGTAGATAATACCGCTCCCACAAACTTCAATTTACACAGAAGCCAGGAAGCGTTGGCTAAGAATAAAAATCAATGGAACTTTACTTTTTAGTGATCTTCCAAAGAAGTTGTCGTTAATACGGAACCTTCTGTTACTTCATGTCTGTTTTTTTCATTATCCATGATCTCTGTTTATGAATGTAATGTAGTACTTCATCTTACACGTTATAACTGTGGCCTTCTTTAAGCAGGAGCTGTGCAAAAGTACAGTTTCCAACTTCAGTGGTCTTCCTGCAAGTAGTTATACATTGTGCACCAAGACTGACCTATACGGAATTTGCCACAATTGCAAGTGGTTTTGTATATTCCACTCTTTCCCAGAGCTGACGCACTGTCCTTACTAATGGTCAAAAGGTTACCGATAGTGATCAGTAGATAAAACCGTCGTTTAAAGTTCCTGAATTGAAAAGCTTTCTGAGACATTCAGACAGACGTTTCCAAAAAATGGAATGCTGCATCATTTATATCTACATTTGTATAACTTAATTGTTTGTGAAATTGGACCGATGGAAGGAAAGATTATTTTGTTCAGTCATTTACTTCTCAGAGCTATTAAAATTTCACAAAAACAGTTGTTCATGACTTTGTTTATATGGGTTAGAAGGCTGTATGTCTGTCGGAGAAATTATTTTACACTTTTAGTCCGTTTTAAAAACATATTAATAAATAATGTTACACGTAAGAGAAACACAACACTCTCAAGGACTGGAGAAATATAATTGGTCATTTCTACCCTAAAAAATTAAGATTCTGCGGGTAGTTAAGGAATTACTGCTACTCTTGACAGCTTTTCAAATTTCACATCACACTTTATTACCACGCTCTCAATTTCCTCAAATGAAATATTTTGTACTGGGCTGAATGTATTCATCGAGTTATATTTATTTTTGTGTTGTATGTATGAGCTTACACTTATTGCATTAAGTGAACAGCACCAGAAACTAAGCTTTGAAGTTGGCCTACGATATTCAGCTTACATATTAGTTCACATTTGATTAAGCACATCTTTAACATCTCATTTTCAATAGTGCTGTGGCAAAATTTCGTATATTTTCTGTAACACTTTCGAGTATTCTATTTCCAATACCACCAGATAACCTATGTACACATATAACAAGAATCAGCGATAATCCTTCAGCGAGCATTTGAAATGTAAAGGACAGGTAGTTAGCTTATTTTGTGGCACGATTTAGCCCTCATTCCTGCCATTTCGCAATACCAGTAGTTTTAAATATATTGATAAACTAAAATGATCGCTTCCATTTCAGTAAGTATTTACCTGCACCTTCATTTGGAAAATTCACTAGTAAAACTAAATGACAGCTGTAAAAACTATTAAGAATAACTGATATAAAAAATAAGCTTAACAGCGATAACTGATACTCCGAAATAATAGTTTGGTCCATCTCTTCAGCACTAGCCGATTCCAGTATAATTAGTTCGGTAGCTAACTGGCTGTTGGAGATACGAAAAGAGCCATTATTATTGGATTAGCAACAAATCCCCCACACAATAACAGTCGTAAAACACCGAGGAATAACGCTCAAGTTTGACCTAATGTAGAATGACGATATAAAACTAGTTATATGAACAACAAATGAGGGTCTGAGATTCCCTGGAAGGACGCTAAAGAAATGCAATACATCCACGATAAAACTGTCTAACAAAACTCATACGACCGATCCTTGACTGTTACCCTGTAATCAGGGATCCTTATCGGGCAGTGTTAATAGAAGAGACAGAGAAGACTTAAAAAAGAGCAGTGCATTTCGTCATGGGTTCGCTTATGATGCACGAGATTTCCACTGGGATGAGCTTCTAACGCCAGTGGCAGGTAGTCGAGCGAAGTAATGTACTGAACGAAGAGGCTTTCTGATATAATTCCGAGGGCGTAAAATCTAAAAAGAGTCAGGCAACATGTTACTTCTCCTGCGTACATCTCTTGAAATGACCACGACCGAACAATGAGAAAAATCGAACTCCTACGGAAGGTTAAGCACAGTCGTCCTTCCCATACACCGTTCGTGAATTTAATAGGAAAGAAGTAGCCTCTGCCATATACAGTAACATGGCTTGCAGAATATTGACGTAAATTTACAGTCTATAGTATCACCGTGATGAAGGGGGGGGGGGGGGGGCGTATAGGGGGGCAGTCGAGACGAACAATTTGATATTGGACACTTGCGGCCTATCAAGCCGGAAGACAATCGCAAATTGGGTTTCAGAAGCCACCTAATCTACAAAGCATGCTGTCCACGCGTGATTTTCAATAGTCTCTCTCCCTCTTACGCCATCAACTTAGTCAGCTATTTAGTTAACCTTATTGTTGTAAAGAATTTTGTAACCAATCGCTAAAAACAAACCAGAAAGAAAATGCCCGTTTCAGAGCACAAACAAGACGAACATCTACCTCTTTTAAAGACTTCCACAGAAACGTGGGGAACTAGCTGCGTCAATCCCCATTCCGCCTTCCTCCCCAAAAATTTTGCCATGTGAACAAATTAAGTGCTCTTTTAACACATAATAATTTAAATCCTTTTACCGAGTCTCTTTTTTCAGGAAATCCTGCATACTCAGTATCTCCCTTTCACTGCTACTGTCTCCTATTTCTTCCATTGATTCGCAGTATATCCCAACTGCCACTGTCTCCTCTCTCACTTGCATTGTCTCCTTTTATCTTTCTTTCCCACTGCCATTCTCTCTGCCATACCCTGACGGATCAGATGTGCAGGGAGGGGGGGCGGGGGGAGGGGGATTCCAACTTCTTTTTTACCTTATCCCCACGTGTTTAAAGTTTCGGTCTAAAATGCACGCTGCACTATATCTATGTGTTTAAGCCCGCCTGTCCGATATATAGGCCAAACCTATATATCGTCTGCACTCTTGTGTATTTTTTCCTTCCGCCGTCTCCTCTCTCTCTTGCTCCCACAGGCTCTACCTACATTCATCTCTCTCTTTTATTGCTACGTCTCTTACTTACAATCAAAATTTCTACTCTCTTTGGCTTCCAGTACTATTGTCCTCATCCATCTCACTTTCTCTTTCATTTTACTTTCTCTCTCTCAACGTCACTGTGTCCTCTCCGTTTCTCTCCCATTGGCACTGTGTCGTTTCGCTTCCACCGTTACCCTCTCTCGGCTGTTCTCTTTAAACAACAGCTGCAGCAGGACTTCCTGCATATATAAAAAGAATAGGTCAGTTAAGTTTTGACAGTTTCTTTGTATACTTCTACACATTTATATACTTTGACACATTTAAATAACAAAGAAGTACACATAATAAAAGGTTAACAAAAAATGTTTTGCTTTAAATTTTTTCTGGACACTTCGCTCGTCGATTGCAGTTTGTCAATGATTCCTGGCTTACTATTTACGTCTTAAATGAGTAAGCACGTTATTAGAATTACTTTATTGAATTTGCAGACTTTCATGTGTTACATAACTTTTATCAGTCAATTTCAGTTCTTTACATTCATATTAAGACCTTTTTAACCCACTTTTAGTCAATGTAGTGCCACTTTGGGCGTATTTGTATAGATCTGAAATGCCCAGTACACATAGACACCACGTGATAGTTTTATTGACAGAAAACATGCTGACTAAAACATACATTGGTGACCTCAGAACTCCTACAATCATCCGAGAACCCTTGCCATATTTTCACTACGGCAGTTAAAACTACATTTACCCGTTAGACCGGACATCATGCGCATATTTTATGTGTGGAAGAACGTTAACTTTGAAACTCTGGATCTCGCTAACGTATAACGATACCGAAAAAAAGTTTCATGGTTCCTCGAGAACATCATCTTAATAACATACTGCAAAAATTTCGACAGTTTGTCATGAATATAAGGTATGGGAGTGGCCATCTGTACAGTTCGTACTTCAGGTTTTTCGGGTGTATCTTCATTACGCATACCAATTTTTGGTGAACGAGAAAATGACGCTTCTAGATGAATGCCAAAGAATGAACAGCTGAAATTTGAATAATTTGGTATGGTTAGTTACTTAGATAACAGCGGTCTACGGCCCAAAAACGGCAAATAAGTGTTTTTGCGGCTTTCTGCATAAGTACGTTGGTTTGAACCTCTGGATCTCGGTAACGGATAATGATATCGAAACATTTTAGAAGTTCCCCGACGATACCAACTTATGAACACATTACTTTATAACTTTTTACGATCTGGCATGAATAGAAATTGTAAAAGTGGCATCCATACAACTGATACATTTCGTATCCAAAAATCGTGGTTCATCGGAGTTTCCTCAAGGAAAGCCCGTGGCCAAATGGTGCTTTTATAAGCCACCTAAGGTCCACCGTAGGCCAAACCTAATGCAATTCAAAAGAACAAACCGATTCGCACAATTTACCTCTGCTGAAGAACATGAACAAAGTTTGACTCTTGGCCCTGTACACCTTCTTCCAATTGTGACACAAATGGTTGCTAGGCCATGAGCTATGCAAACCACTTGCCACCTCATCGCTGTGATCAATAAAGCCCGATATATGACCCCCTGAAAAGTAGCATTTTCCCGGGCGGCTTTTTGGAATATATTATTGCCGGACACTGTCGTGCACAGATCGTTTATGTTTACAGTTCAATGTAAAGGTAACCTTTAGTTTTATTGTACGAAGGTAGAAAAACAAGCCAGTTCTACTGTAAATTTTATGCTGTTAGAATTCGTAATATTTTAAGCTAAAATTTACTCAAAAGTCATTTTTAGTTTTTTGAGTGCAAAAACCATGGGTTTTCAATATCCAAGGACGATTTTAACCCAAATCTCGTGTGGTGCGCATGCACTGTGGCTTAGATGGCTCTTGCAGAACAGTTTGAGGTCGTTGCCTGGCTGGATAAGCCTCAGGTGATCCATTCACTGCTATGGTAACCGTTACCCGAGAACGATTGTGGTACGTTGTAAAGAGTTACTGTTAACACCGTGTGCACGTTAGCCCGTGATTTATGAGCGCCTGATATTTCCTTGTCTGGGTAAATATTTTACATCAATATATTTTATGTAGGCTACCAGTAGGTGTTTGAGGCGATGAAATTATTTCGATACAGACTTGAAAAGAAACTATAGATGTTCGATATGATACGATGCTGAAAGAGGTAGTCCAAAAGATAAAAAGAGATTAAATCATCAGAATCAACACCTACATGTTAGGGGGTGAAGATGCCATAGCTGTTGCAGTTTAATTGTAATCTACGAATGGTGGTCTTCCTGGGAAATAAGGTACCGTCAGTATACTTTAATTTCATATGCACCTCGTCATTCGGGGATGCAGCGCCAGGCAGAGAGTAACTTCCTTATTGAAATTCAGACAGGACCCACTCCTCCTCCTCCTCCTCCTCCCCCCCCCCCCCCTCGGGCCTACGTCTCACCTTCTCCCCTACTCCCCTACCCCACCCTCATCACCAGCGTCTTTCGCCTCTTTGCACCCCAACCCCTGTTTATCTTCTCCATCTCTCATTCCTCCCCCTACACGGGTAGGAACTTAACCGCTTGGCTAAAATACAGCTCCGTGCCGCTTAACTGTTATTTATGGGCACTTTTAAATTAGGACTTGATTTTTGCAGTGTATCAAGTGGAAGATAGACAAATGCGACTGCGGGTAGCTGTGGGGCAGCGCCAGAGATGAAACTGCTAGCAAATTCCACAGAGCTCGTTTTCCTAGTGTAAATAGAGGATTAAAATTAATTCCGCCGCATGAACAGCTGTTGACAGCTCAACTTTCAGACACCAATTTGTTTCAATGATTATGAATGTCTTCCTACAGTGTGATGGTCAGAAAAATCGTGAACCATGTTGGGAACACGAAGCTCTCCTAACATGATGAAGGCCGTGAAAGTTTACTTAACAGAAAAGGTCATACATTTAGACATTCATAAATCACATAAAATACGCTCCTGGAAATTGAAATAAGAACACCGTGAATTCATTGTCCCAGGAAGGGGAAACTTTATTGACACATTCCTGGGGTCAGATACATCACATGATCACACTGACAGAATCACAGGCACATAGACACAGGCAACAGAACATGCACAATGTCGGCACTAGTACAGTGTATATCCACCTTTCGCAGCAATGCAGGCTGCTATTCTCCCATGGAGACGATCGTAGAGATGCTGGATGTAGTCCTGTGGAACGGCTTGCCATGCCATTTCCACCTGGCGCCTCAGTTGGACCAGCGTTCGTGCTGGACGTGCAGACCGCGTGAGACGACGCTTCATCCAGTCCCAAATATGTTCAATGGGGGACAGATTCGAAGATCTTGCTGGCCAGGGTAGTTGACTTACACCTTCTAGAGCACGTTGGGTGGCACGGGATACATGCGGACGTGCATTGTCCTGTTGGAACAGCAAGTTCCCTTGCCGGTCTAGGAATGGTAGAACGATGGGTTCGATGACGGTTTGGATGTACCGTGCACTGTTCAGTGTCCCCTCGACGATCACCAGAGGTGTACGGCCAGTGTAGGAGATCGCTCCCCACACCATGATGCCGGGTGTTGGCCCTGTGTGCCTCGGTCGTATGCAGTCCTGATTGTGGCGCTCACCTGCACGGCTCCAAACACGCATACGACCATCATTGGCACCAAGGCAGAAGCGACGCTCATCGCTGAAGACGACACGTCTCCATTCGTTCCTCCATTCACGCCTGTCGCGACACCACTTGAGGCGGGCTACACGATGTTGGGGCGTGAGCGGAAGACGGCCTAACGGTGTGCGGGACCGTAGCCCAGCTTCATGGAGACGGTTGCGAATGGTCCTCGCCGATACCCCAGGAGCAACAATGTCCCTAATTTGTTGGGAAGTGGCGGTGCGGTCCCCTACGGCACTGCGTAGGATCCTACGGTCTTGGCGTGCATCCGTGCGTCGCTGCGGTCCGGTCCCAGATCGACGGGCACGTGCACTTTCCGCCGACCACTGGCGACAATATCGATGTACTGTGGAGACCTCACGCCCCACGTGTTGAGCAATTCGGCGGTACGTCCACCCGGCCTCCCGCATGCCCACTATATGCCCTCGCTCAAAGTCCGTCAACTGCACATACGGTTCACGTCCACGCTGTCGCGGCATGCTACCAGTGTTAAAGATTGCGATGGAGCTCCGTATGCCACGGCAAACTGGCTGACACTGACGGCGGCGGTGCACAAATGCTGCGCAGCTAGCGCCATTCGACGGCCAACACCGCGGTTCCTGGTGTGTCCGTTGTGCAGTGCGTGTGATCATTGCTTGTACAGCCCTCTCGCAGTGTCCGGAGCTAGTATGGTGGGTCTGACACACCGGTGTCAATGTGTTCCTTTTTCCATTTCCAGGAGTGTAGTTGTGATTCATGGTATCGCGTCAACAGTTCATAAAATTCACGAGTGTGGCATCATCGACTACAGGAAACTTAATATTAACGCAGGTGCTAACTTAAATGAAGAAAAAATTACAAACATTTTGTAACACGCAGATGACATTACTGTAGGTCAGGAGCACGGAAAATAGTGCACTAAGAGGGGAGCATCAGTTCGAAATGAAATTTATGTGACCTAATGATACAGATGAGAAGTCACGTGATCCCAAAATCAAGAAAAGTAAACAAATGCAAAGTAGAAAAATTCAGTGTCACATCAATAACGCGCTGGACCACTTATTGCTGCAATACATGAAGCAACACGGTCTGGCATATCGGTGAATAGATGCTGGATGTTGTCCTCTGAGGCAGACTGACCCACAAATCCTGAATAGCCAACTTTACATCAAGTACAGAGTGGCTCAACGGTATGTGTAGTTTCAGATGGTTGCACACATCTTCTGCAGGGGGCTAGTCCGAGGAGCAGGCCGGCCATGGAAGAGTCGGAACATGACGTATGCATCTTGAGCAGCTCGAGCTGTATGCGGACGAGCGTTATCTTGCTGGACAGGAGCCCCTGATAGACTATGTGGGAAACATTCAACATTGGGTCGAAGAAGGTCATCAGCATAACGCTGGCTCGTCAAGGATCCACTTACCACAATTTGAAGGGACTCGCTGTCGCAGTTTAAGGCCTCCCAGATCATTACGCCGGCTATGCGGACTCTTTGGTGCGTGGGTGGAACTGTGCCGTTTAGCAGGCCCATACCCGCATGTGGTTATCATCCGTCCCCAAAATATATGAGGATACATCACTAAAGACACGTTTTGCCAGTCTGTGCCGATCCACGTCTTTCTGTCTTGTCACGACTGTAGACGGAGTCGCTGATGCCTCACTGTTAAAGGCAGTACATGATAAGGGTGCATGGACTACAGTGTCGCATCCGCAAGACCTCTGGAATTGGTCTGTGGAACAACTGCTACCCACGCGTCTGCTTGTAACGTGGAGCAAGATACACTGGGATCCCTGACAGCTTGCCATACATGGTTCGATCTACTCACCTCGTCGTGCTCCCAGTCACTCCGGACTCGGTACGTCCCATGTGGGTGCCATCTTGTGTCCATCGCTTCCAACATCGTCTGACGGAACATTCCGAACGATCGATCTGGCGACCAACATGGCAAGGCATCCAGCCTGCGGTATTCATGCAGATGATTATCCCCTTCTCAAACTGAGCAAACGGTGAGGAACGTCGTCTAACACGGCTACCTGGCATTCTGCGGCTATTAATGTCCTTCTCGAGTGGGTATGAACGTCACTTCTAACACTCGTCTACTATGCACTGCTTAAATAGTCCCCAGTGCCACCGTAGTGTCTTTGGGAATGTGCATCGTCGCCATAGATGGATCATTTGTATATCGGATTTTACGCTACTTATTTGCAAAGATTCGTATTTGTATCTTTTTCCGCTCTGGGTGCGCTATTTTTAATGCCGCAATGTGTATATGGCGTAAGACATCTACTGGAAAAAGGAAGGCAGTGGCAGACTATGAAAATAAGCCGACGAGATCGAAAATAGCGACTGCGGACGAAAATTATTCGTCTGAAATTAATAATCGTAAGACATTGAAAGTAAGAAACACTTAAAAGATTCGTAGCAAACAATGGTGATAAGACTGAGACATTAAAGAGTAAAACCAGTCCAAAATCCAGAATTTAATGTTTCCACGTCTTATCAGTTCCTAAAGTGATGTATGTATGTGAGATGTGGATAAAAAGACAAAGAATAAGGATTAAATCTGAAATAAAATTTATAAGCAGGACTAAGGAATGTACAAGAGAATAAAAGGAATGGAAATATATGACAGGAATTAAAAGTACAGGCAGTCACCTTATGTAAGAATACAGATGAAGATGAGAACGTTATATTTAGAAGATGGATAATACCAGAGCCCAAACAGTAGAGATGTAGAAAGAGTAAGGAGGAGAGAATCGAAGGAACTATCTATTGAAGAAAAGATATCAGCTTCATCTACCTCTACAGACGTACTCCGGAAGCAAACGAATGTAACGTGGCGGAGGGTTTCTTCACTACTAATCACTTACTTTTCTGTTCTGCCAAAACGAGTAAGACCTTATTTCTTTTATCTTCATACTCCTTATGCGAAATCTTCGTTGGCGCTCTACAACTGGCTCAAACGCCCATTCTCCAAATTCTCACAATAGTATTCCACAAAAAGAATGTTTTCATCTTCCCAGGTATTCCCACTTAAGTTCACAAAGCACTCCGTAATAATCGCATTTTGATCGAACCTATCGGCATTTGTAGCCCTGCGCCTGCTATACGGACGTTTGAGTCACAGCTCCCGTACAAGATAAGTAATTTTAGTAGTAATAAACTGTTTGTAACACTTTAAACTAATTTATTACGTTAATTATAGTGCTCTTCAAGCGTACCATTAAAAGTTTTTGTCTTACTCGCGTATTTTCACAGTAATCAAGCAAAGTTCGTTTTGTTTACATATCGCGGCCAGGTCGAACTTTTGAGCTTTCAGATTAAACTTCATACCGCAATTTTAAGTGCATTTACTGGTAGTTTAGTGTGCCAAATACGTTTGCTGCCCCTTTATATCTGTAGAGTATCGTCATCTCTTAAGTAATTTCCAGTAAGGAACTTCTGAACCATTGTTTACATTGTCGCGAGTAGGCCAAATTTTTTGTACACGTATTTTCATTGTTTTCCGGTAACTTAATTGTCTTTCTGTCACTAAAATCGATTTGTACCATGAGTGTAAAGTGCCTGACGTGCCGTAGAATCGTTAGCTCCGGGGTCTGGTGTGATGGATGTAGTAACTTTTTTCATTGGGGAGATTCTGGTGGCGTGGGAACTGGGAGAATGAGCGAGACTCATCAGTGGCTCTGTAGGCTATGCAGTAGAGATAGAAAGATTGTGGAACAGGAGGGGAAAATTGCTGCCCTACAGGCTGAGTTAGATGAGGCTAGACGAGAACTGTGCAGGTTAAGGGGGGAGAAGGGTAAACAGGGGTGGGAAGTGGCAACAGGTACAAGGAACAGGCCAAGAAATTCTTCTGACAGCTTTGTTATTAATGTACAAAATAGGTTTGACCTGTTGCCTCAGTCGGAAACTGATGAGCCTCTCACAGAAGTAGATGTAGACAGGGATCAACAAGCTTTCAGCAGCAAATTGAATAAGAAGGTAGGGAAGTGTGCAAAGAGAAAGAAAGTCTTGTTGCTAGGTAGGTCGCATGCTAGGGGTGTAGGCCAACTTCTGCGGGATGAATCAGGGTCAGAATACCAGGTCACAAGTTTTTTCAAACCTAGTGCTGGACTGGGGCAGATAACAGAGGATTTAGGTTCACTATGTAGAGGCTTTACCGTGTTTATTGTGGGTGGGCTGGGCAACAGTATTGATAGAGATCCGGGGTACAGCATAGAGTGTGACCTGGCAAATATTGCATCGGCATCGAGTCATACCAGTTTTGGGTTTGTGTCGGTTCTGGAGCGCCACGACCGGCCTCATTTGAGCTCTTCTGTCAGGAGAGTTAATTTGGAGTTGGAACGGCTACTTGTTGGATCTGATGCGGGGTCACACATTGGTGTGGTTCCTGTTGATTCACTCTGTAGGCGGGACTATACTAGACATGGCCTACACAAGAAGGGGAAGGGTAAACTGGCTGGGCTGATAGGAGGAAATTTAAAGGGGGGAGGAACTACATCTCATGGTGGTAACTCTTTTTTAGTGTAAGATCAGTGTCCAGTGGGAAACTCAGCCAGGCAAGTACTAAAGATGTTAAAAAAGTTCAAGATACTCACAAAAGTAAAATGAAAAACGTTAGTATATTTCATCAAAATATTGGGGGATTGAAGAATAAAACTGATGAGCTTCTGCTTTGTTTAGAAGACATAGAAACTGAGAATGTAATAGATGTACTATGCCTGTCTGAGCATCACATTGTCACTGATACGCAAAAGGTTAGCATCAATGGGTACAAATTAGCTGCACATGTAATTAGAGATAATATGATGAGAGGAGGAGTTGCCATATATGTCAAAAGCTTCCACAGCGCAAAACATTTGGAAACTAAAAAATTTTGTGTAGCGCAACATATGGAAGCATGTGCCACTGAACTAAAACTAAATGATGGCACTTTCATAATTGTAACAGTGTATAGGTCCCCCTCAGGGAATTTCCAGCTATTTCTAGAAAAGTGGATACTTTGTTGTGCTATCTGTCAGACAGGGAGAAGCAAATTATCATTTGTGGGGATTTCAGTGTTGATTCCCTGAAAGAGTGTGATAGGAAGAATGACCTTGTAGTATTACTCAGTTCTTTCAATTTGAGCTCCATCATTGATTTTCCTACTCGGATAACAAAGAACAGCAGGACATTGATAGATAACTTTTTTATAGACCAAGATAAGTTTAAGGACATAAATGCTTATCCTGTTGAGAATGGTCTTTCAGATCATGGTGCACAGCTAGTTACAGTACATGGCTTAGCTCCATGCAGTATATCAAATCAGAATTTCAAAGCAGTGCGTTCAATTAACAATATAAATACTGCAAACTTTAGGGAAAGACTAAAGGAGCTAGACTGGAATGAAGTGTATATGGAACCCGATGCAAACTTGAAATATAACTTATGATACATTTTTAAGGGTATTTGAAAATTGTTTTCCCAAGAAAACAGTGAAACATAATTCCAAGAAAACATATAAAAAAACCTTGGCTAACTAAAGGAATAAGAATATCTTGCAACTGTAAAAGAGAACTTTATCTAACAGCAAGAGGGAGTACTGACCCCGAAATTGTTCAATATTATAAAAACTATTGTGCAGTACTAAGAAAAGTTATTAAAAAGTCCAGAAGCATGTGTATCATGTCTGAGATCAGTAACTCTGATAATAAAATTAAAGCAATTTGGAATATTATTGAAAGGGAAACAGGGCAACCAAGAGCACAGGAAGACTTTAGTGCCATACAACTGAATGACAAGTGTACTAACAAACAACCTGAAATTGGAAATATTTTCAATAATCATTTTTTAAATGTTGTGGAGAAAGTAGGATCTAGATCTTCTCTAGAAGAGGCAAGACTTCTAATAGAAGAGGCCATACCTGTGCAGTTTGAAACAACTGTATTTCCACGAACCTCTCCCTCTGAAATCAGTAAAATAATAAACTCACTGAAAAGTAAAAGCTCTTACGGAATTGATGGCATTTCCAGCAAGATACTTAAAGCTTGTTCCCCACAGATAAGTAGGATTCTCAGCCACGTATGTAATACCTCTTTGGAGCAGGGTGTTTTCCCCGATAGACTGAAATATGCCACTGTAAAACCATTGCATAAAAAGGGGGTATACGTCGGATGTCAACAACTATCACCCAATCTCTCTTCTGACAGCTCTATCAAAAAATTTTGAGAAAGTAATGTATTCAAGAGTAGCCTCCCATATATGTAAAAATAAAGTACTAACAAAATGTCAGTTTGGTTTTCAGAAAGGCTTTTCAACAGAAAATTCTATATACGCTTTCACTGATCAAATATTAAATGCTCTGAATAACCGGACATCATCCACTGGTATTTTTTGTGATCTCTCAAAGGCCTTTGACTGTGTAAATCATGGAATTCTTTTAGATAAGCTAAATTTTTATGGTTTGAGGGGGCAGTGCACAAATGGTTTAATTCATATTTAACTGGAAGAATGCAGAAAGTTGAAATAAGTGATTCATGTAATGTTAATACAACAGCAGATTCCTCAAACTGGGGGTCTATCAAGCACGGGGTCCCACAGGGTTCGATCTTAGGTCCTTTACTGTTCTTGATATACATTAATGACTTACCATTCCATATTGATGAAGATGCAAAGTTAGTTCTTTTTGCTGATGATACAAGTATAGTAATAACATCCGAAAACCAAGATCTAAGTGATGTAATTGTAAATGATGTTTTTCACAAAGTTATTAAGTGGTTCTCAGCAAACAAACTCTCTTTAAATTTTGATAAAACACAGTATATACAGTTCCATACAGTAAATGGCACAACTCCAGTAATAAATATAGACTTTGAACAGAAGTCTGTAGCTAAGGTAGAATTTTCAAAATTTTTAGGTGTGTCCACTGATGAGAGGTTAAACTGGAAGCAACACATTGATGGTCTGCTGAAACGTCTGAGTTCGGCTACGTATGCTATTAGGGTTAATGCAAATTTTGGTGATAAGAATCTCAGTAAATTAGCTTACTATGCCTACTTTCATTCACTGCTTTCGTATGGTATCATATTCTGGGGTAATTCATCGTTGAGTAGAAAAGTATTCATTGCTCAAAAACGTGTAATAAGAATAATTGATGGAGCCCACCCATGGTCATCTTGCAGACATCTATTTAAGGATCTAGGGATCCTCACAGCAACCTCACAGTACATAGATTCACTTATGAAATTTGTTGTTAATAATCCAGCCCAGTTCAAAAGTAATAGCAGTGTGCATAGCTGTAACACCAAGAGAAAGGATGATCTTCACTATGCAGGGTTAAATCTGACTTTGACACAGAATGGGGTAAATTATGCTGCCACAAAAGTCTTTGGTCACCTACCGAACAGCATCAAAAGCCTGACAGATAGTCAACCAACATTTAAAAATAAATTCAAAGAATTTCTAGATGACAACTCCTTCTACTCATTGGCTGAATTTTTAGATATAAATTAAGGGAGGGAAAAAAACTAACTTAAGCATTAGTGTCATGCAATATTTTGTGTAATGTAATATCTTGTACAGACGTCTTTCATTAACCTGACACGTTCCACATCATTACGAAGTGTCGTATTCATGATCTATGGAACAAGTATTAATCTAATCTAATCTAACAAATATTGCGAGCTGTATGTGAATTGCTTCAATGTCTTCCTTTAATCCGACATGGGGGGAATCGTAAACACTCGCGCAGTATTCAAGAAAGTGTCGCACTTGTGCTCTACGCGCAACCTCCTTGACCACCTCTGCTACCCGTCTTTACGTGCTCCTCACATTTCACATCGCTCTGCAACATTACGACTAGATAGTTAACTGATGTTCTTTATCAAGCAGTCCACTGCTAATGCTTTATCCAAATATTATGTGATCATATTTCATAGTCATCTGCAACAACTTTCTATATTTTGAACATGATGCCATTGATCATACGAGCCAGCACAATGATTTGGATTAATTTAAAGAAAACGTGTGGGAGGGTGGCCCAATTCGACATGTCATTTACCATGCCCAAACAAACATTTTTTATTAATAACAATTCTATCATAATCCAACTACCAGTTAACAAGATTCTTGCCCAATTCATACAACTAGTCAAAGCTTTTAAATTAATTTCACAATGCATAAGGAAATTTGGATTATTCACAAAATTACAAATGGAACTCGAAGAACATGTCAACTGTAGTATATAATGTAGACCCTACTAAAAACATACTGTTAAGTAAATCTGCAGTTGGACTCTGTTGCCGGACTAGCATCACAACCGTCAGCTAATCTCATAAGGATATGATTATAATTTCAACAAACGTTAATGAAAGAGATTAAAATGCATGTATCTCAACTGAAAAAGTAAGCTCCAGACTCGAAGGCAAGAAACTAGAGACAAGTATATACTGGGTGATGAAAAAGGCAGTGTTGTTGTTGTGGTCTTCAGTCCTGAGACTGGTTTGATGCAGCTCTCCATGCTACTCTATCCTGTGCAAGCTGCTTCATCTCCCAGTACCTACTGCAACCTACATCCTTCTGAATCTGCTTAGTGTACTCATCTCTCGGTCTCCCTCTACGATTTTTACCCTCCACACTGCCCTCCAATGCTAAATTTGTGATCCCTTGATGCCTCAAAACATGTCCTACCAACCGATCCCTTCTTCTAGTCAAGTTGTGCCACAAACTTCTCTTCTCCCCAATCCTATTCAATACCTCCTCATTAGTTACGTGATCTATCCACCCTATCTTCAGTATTCTTCTGTAGCACCACATTTCGAAAGCTTCTATTCTCTTCTTGTCCAAACTAGTTATCGTCCATGTTTCACTTCCATACATGGCTACACTCCAAACAAATATTTTCAGAAATGACTTCCTGACACTTAAATCTATATTCGATGTTAACAAATTTCTCTTCTTCAGAAACGCTTTCCTTGCCATTGCCAGTCTACATTTTATATCCTCTCTACTTCAACCATCATCAGTTATTTTGTTCCCCAAATAGCAAAACTCCTTTACTACTTTAAGTGTCTCATTTCCTAATCTAATTCCCTCAGCGTCACGCGATTTAATTGGACTACATTCCATTATCCTCGTTTTGCTTTTGTTGATGTTCATCTTATATCCTCCTTTCAAGACACTGTCCATTCCGTTCAACTGCTCTTCCAAGTCCTTTGCCGTCTCTGACAGAATTACAATGTCATCGGCGAACCTCAAAGTTTTTACTTCGTCTCCATGAATATTAATACCTACTCCAAATTTTTCTTTTGTTTCCTTTACTGCTTGCTCAATATACAGATTGAATAACATCGGGGAGAGGCTACAACCCTGTCTCACTCCTTTCCCAACCACTGCTTTCCCTTCATGCCCCTCGACTCTTATAACTGCCATCTGGTTTCTGTACAAATTGTAAATAGCCTTTCGCTCCCTGTATTTTACCCCTGCCACCTTTAGAATTTGAAAAAGAGTATTCCAGTCAACATTGTCTCTAAGTCTACAAATGCTAGGAATGTAGGTTTGCCTTTTCTTAATCTAGCTTCTAAGATAACTCGTAAGGTCAGTATTGCCACACGTGTTCCAACATTTCGACGGAATCCAAACTGATCCTCCCCGAGGTCTGCATCTACCAGTTTTTCCATTCGTCTGTAAAGAATTCGCGTTAGTATTTTGCAGCTGTGACTTATTAAACTGATAGTTCGGTAATTTTCACATCTGTCAGCACCTGCTTTCTTTGGGATTGGAATTATTATATTCTTCTTGAAGTCTGAGGGTATTTCGCCTGTCTCATACATCTTGCTCACCATCTGGTAGAGTTTTGTCAGGACTGGCTCTCCCAAGGCCGTCAGTAGTTCTAATGGAATGTTGTCTACTCCGGGGGCCTTGTTTCGACTCAGGTCTTTCAGTGCTCTGTCAAACTCTTCAAGCAGTATGGTATCTCCCATTTCATCGTCATTTACATCCTCTTCAATATCCATAATATTGTCCTCAATTACATCGCCCTTGTATAGACCCTCTATATACTCATGCCACCTTTCTGCTTTCCCTTCTTTGCTTAGAACTGGGTTTCCATCTGAGCTCTTGATATTCATACAATTGGTTCTCTTTTCTCCAAAGGTGTCTTTAATTTTCCTGTAGGCAGTATCTATCACCCCTAGTGAGATAAGCCTCTACATCCTTACATTTGTCCTTTGACCATCCTTGCTTAGCCATTTTGCACTTCCTGTCGATCTCATTTTTGAGACATTTGTATTCCTTTTTGCCTGCTTCATTTACTGCATTTTTATATTTTCTCCTTTCATCAATTAAATTCAATATTTCTTCTGTTACCCAAGGATTTCTAGCAGCCCTCGTCTTTTTACCTACTTTATCCTCTGCTGCCTTCACTACTTCATCCCTCAGAGCTACCCATTCTTCTTCTGCTGTATTTCTTTCCCCTATTCCTGTCAATTGTTCCCTTATGCTCTCCCTGAAACTCTGTACAACCTCTGGTTCTTTCAGTTTATCCAGGTCCCATCTCCTTAATTTCCCACATTTTTGCATTTTCTTCAGTTTTAATCTACAGGTCATAACCAATAGATTGTGGTCAGAGTCCACATCTGCCCCTGGAAATGTCTTACAACTTAAAACCTGGTTCCTAAATCTCTGTCTTACCATTATATAATCTATCTATTACCTTTTAGTATCTCCAGGGTTCTTCCACGTATACAACCTTCTTTCATGATTCTTAAACCAAGTGTTACCTATGACTAAGTTGTGCTCTGTACAAAATTCTACTAGGCGGCTTCCTCTTTCATTTCTTAGCCCCAATCCATATTCACCTACTATGTTTCCTTCTCTCCCTTTTCCTACACTCGAATTCCAGTCACCCATTACTATTAAATTTTCGTCTCCCTTCACTATCTGAATAATTTCTTTTATTTCATCGTACATTTCTTCAATTTCTTCGTCATCTGCAGAGCTAGTTGGCATATAAACTTGTACTACTGTAGTAGGTGTGGGCTTCGTATCTATCTTGGCCACAATAATGCGTTCACTATGCTGTTTGTAGTAGCTTACCCGCATTCCTATTTTCCTATTCATTATTAAACCTACTCCTGCATTACCCCTATTTGATTTTGTGTTTATAACCCTGTAATCACCTGACCAGAAGTCTTGTTCCTCCTGCCACCGAACTTCACTAATTCCCACTATATCTAACTTTAACCTATCCATTTCCCTTTTTAAATTTTCTAACCTACCTGCCCGATTAAGGGATCTGATATTCCACGCTCCGATCCGTAGAACGCCAGTTTTCTTTCTCCTGATAACGACATCCTCCTGAGTAGTCCCCGCCCGGAGATCCGAATGGGGGACTATTTTACCTCCGGAATATTTTACCCAAGAGGATGCCATCATCATTTAATCATACAGTAAAGCTGCATGTCCTCGGGAAAAATTACGGCTGTAGTTTCCCCTTGCTTTCAGCCGTTCGCAGTACCAGCACAGCAACTCCGTTTTGGTTAATGTTGCAAGGCCAGATCAGTCAATCATCCAGACTGTTGCCCCTGCAACTACTGAAAAGGCTGCTGCCCCTCTTCAGGAACCACACGTTTGTCTGGCCTCTCAACAGATACCCCTCCGTTGTGGTTGCACCTACGGTACGGCCATCTGTATCGCTGAGGCACGCAAGCCTCCCCACCAACGGCAAGGTCCATGGTTCATGGGGGGGGGGGGGGGGGGGGGAAAAGGCAGTATAAATTTGAAAACTGAATAAATCACGGAATAATGTAGATAGAGAGGTACAAATTGACACAGATACTTCGAATGACATGGGGTTATATTAGAACCAAAGAAATACAAAAGTTCAAAAAATGTCCGACAGATGGCGCTTCATCTGATCAGAATACCAATAATTAGCGTAACAAAGTAAGACAAAGTAAAGATGATGTTCTTTACAGGAAATGCTCAATATGTCCACCATCATTCCCCAACAACATCTGTAGTCGAGGAAAAATGTTGTGAACAGCACTGTAAAGCATGTCCGGAGTTACGGTGAGGCATTGGCGTCGGATGTTGTCTTTCAGCATCCCTGGAGATGTCGGTCGATCACGATACACTTGCGACTTCACGTAACCCCAAAGCCAATAATCGCACGGACTGAGGTCTGGGGTCCTGGGAGGCCAAGCATGATGAAAGTGGCGGCTGAGCACACGATCATCACCAAACGAAGCGCGCAAGAGATCTTTCACGCGTCTAGCAATATGGGGTGGAGCGCCATCCTGCATAAACATCGTACGTTCCAGCAGGTGTTTATCAGCCAGGCTGAGGATGATGCTATTCTGTAACATATCGGCGTACCTCTCACCCGTCACGGTAGCAGTTACAGAACCAGAATCACGCATTTCCTCGAAGAAAAAAGGCCCAATACGGTAGATGTGGTAAATCCAACCCATACCGTGACTTTCTCGTCGTGCAATGGAGTTTCCACGACAGTTCTAGGATTTTCGGTAGCCCAAATTCTGCAGTTGTGGGCGTTGACGGAACCTCGGAGCGTGAGAAGAGCTTCGTCGGTCCACAACACGTTACTCAACCAATCGTCATCTTCCACCATCTTTTGAAACACGCACACCGCAAATGCCCTCCGCTTCACTAAATCGCCAGGTAACAGTTCATGATGCAGATGGATTATGTACGGATAGCATCGGAGGGTACGCCTAAGTGCCAACCAAACAGTTGTGTATGGAATGCTAGTGTGACGTGCGACTGCACAAGCGCTGACTTCCCCGTGCATAGATGAACTCGCTGCAGTCTCCATTTCTTCCTGAACTGTCTCAGCAGCATTACGCCTTGTGCTCGGTCGGCCACTACGGGGTCTATCGTCTAAACAACCCGTGGCTTCGAACTTCGAAATCATTCTCGCCACAACTGCATTTGTCAACGGACCTTTACCCGTTCGAATGCCCTTCCTATGGCGATAGGATCGTAACGCTGAACTAGCACATTCCCCATTCTGATAATACAGCTTCACTAAAAGCGCCTTTTCAGGTAACGTCAACATGCTGCGACTGCTGGCGCATCCGATTCTCTCTCCTTTTTTTCCTTTATTGTTATTTTAAACCTGTTAACAGGCAGGCCAGCAGCAGCATACTACGCCCCTCTTCGGCCGCAGAGAAACATACAAGACAGAAATGATGACACTGTGAGATAAATAGATGGTGGACATATAAACGGAGACAAACACTTTTTAAAATACATGGAGCCGTTCACAGGTGTAGAGTCCAAGATTAAAGTCGTTCAGACACTTGGACACAGACATAGAGGAAAAATAGTCACACGTGAACGTAGGTGCACAAAACGAATAACACTGAGCCACGTAAGCACAAAACGACGGCACACACAGAAACACGAGGCGTCGATCTCCGGCGCCGGATTCTCTCTCTCATTACAGCTCCTTCTATGCACGATTGTCATGCACAGTCACTGACGTTTTGCTGTCCAGCGCCATCTGTCGGACATTTTGTGAACTTTTTTTTGTTCTAATAAAAGTCCATGTCATTCAAAGCACGGGTGTCAATTTTTACCATCTACATTATTCCGTGGTTTATTAAGTTTTCAAATTTATACTGACTTTTTGATCACCCGGTATAATGTTGGTATCCAAAGTCCATTAACCACCTCAGCACTAGGAGGTAGGCAGTCACGTTAAATTTTCCTTTTACTATCACTAATAGTGAGCGTAAGGCAAATGAGGCCACACTGGTGCCATAAGGCAGTATTATTCTGCTGCCTCATGGACAAGATACGACCAAGGGCAAACGCCACTCACGTATAAAAACCGAAGCAAACAGTAACATTTCACTGATTACTCACAAGATTGTTACACATAAATCAAGTAGTTAAATAAACTGCCGGGCACCTAGGATATAAGTATAGGAACGGAATTAAGTATAGGAGCGGCCCGCACATAAACATTGCAATTAAACTTTCCTGACAATAACAATAAAGAAGGGACAAAGTCATTTAAGAGGATAATCACCTAAAAATCAAACAAGATTAAATAAGTAAGGTATACCATTACTGGGGCCTTTTAGGGACTAATAGACGCTGTAATTTGGATACGCATAAAAGGGCAAATGGCAGGTTAATATGTACACCCATAACCAGAAGGGCTCCTCAACACAGAGTAAGAGACTGTGCGAATACAAGCATGCACACACACATCACCCACTTGTGCGTACCTTTAAGTTGGCTCAAAAAGGGTCACTGAAATGCATAAAGGAACCGGATTCGTGGCCAGCTCACATCGGGGCAGAATTAACAATCTTTAAGTACAGTACTTACCGAACAGTCTTCATACATAACTTCAAATAAATGCAAGGGAGGCCAATAGCTTCAGGACTCCAGGTAGACCCTGGATAATACTGCCCTTCTGGTCGTAGCTGCTGACAGCTTGTTCAATACATCTCGGCGTATTTAGCAAACCACAATTGATTGATGCACTTCATAACCAGGTTGCGCGTGACGATAGCAGCTCCTTGACAGCTAAACGTGCCGTTATCAACGGTCAAGGCTGCAGGAAAACGCAGGCTCCAATAGCTCCGCGGTCAAAAGTTTCAATTTCTTTGCGATCACCAGGATGCCCAATACTCAGGCACACCCGTCCAGCTCCGTGTCTAGCACACCACTCACTACGACACAGCCCCAGAGTAAATACATAACCAAACAAAAATGATACAACGAGGGCCACAAAAATTGTTCAAATGGCTCTGAGCACTATGGAACTTAACATCTAAGATCATCAGTCCCCTAGAACTTAGAACTACTTAAACCTAACTAACCTAAGGACATCACACACAACCATGCCCAAGGCAGGATTCGAACCTGCGGCAGCGCGGTTCCGAACTGAAGCGCGTAGAACCGCTCGGCCACACCGGCCGGCTGCTCACCCTACTAACCAGTTCATCTATCTATATAAAGAATAAGGGCGATCCTATCACATCTCCCTGGTGCACTCCTGATAATATCCTTTGCCTGATGAACTCTCCTCATCGAGGATATCGTACTTGGTCTACTACTGAAAAAGTGTTTGACCCACTCACATAAATGGGAACCTAGTCTGTAATCTCGTACGTTCATTAAGTCTGTGATGGGCCACCGTGTCAAATGCTTTCCAGAAATTTGCGAGTGCGGAATCTGGCTGTTGCCCTTCATTTACAGTTCACAAGATATCATATAAGAAAAGGAAAAGCTGAGTTTTGTATGAGTGAAGCTTTCTAAATCCATGCTGATTTTTGGATCAAGGTTCTTCCATCTCAATTATTATATTTGAACTGAGAATATGTTCAAGGACTGTACAGTAAACTGAGGTTAAGTGTACTGGTCTGTAATTTTGCAGGTCCATTCTCTTACATTCTCTTTATATAGGAGTCATCTGCATTTTTTTCCGTTCATACTGCATGTAGTTGAAGGACGTCTTTTTCTGTTATGTATATAAGGCAGAGTGTATGTGTGTACATCTGGTATCTCCTCCAAAACCCCGGCATCAATTTCATTCAAATATGGCACAGGAACAGCAGGTCCTGTGAGTATCAGCACTGTGGGGTTTATAGCCTCTTAGCTGCAATAAGAACGGACATACGGCAAAAAAAAAAAAAAAAAAAAAAAAAAAAAAAAAAAAAAAAAAAAAAAAAAAAAACAATTCTTCACGCCCTCCCATATAGGTTGCCATGTATGACAGCCATTTTGTATTAGAGTAGTATGGGTCTGCTTTACATACATGCTTTACATTGTGGCCTGTATGTTGGAGACAAACAAATGATTTTCATTTAGCCTTTCCTGCACGAAAACTATGATGTGGGAGCAGTATCAGCTAGCTTTATTGAACTGCATTGCAGGTGCTACACGTGCCAATGTGCACAGCAGGGGACATCTCGAGATGGGCAGATGGGATGGACAGAGTGAAGGAGGACATGGGCAGAGGCGGGAAGGTTGGGTAGATGCATGAGGCAGGTGGAAGACGTAGAGCAGTAGGGGGGAAAGAAAAAGGAAGGGTAGGTGGAGAAGGTGGAAAGGGGGAAGATGATGCTACGGTCAGAGGCAGCGAGAGGAAGAGATCGTGTCTGAGTAGGAGTGCATAAAAGGGACGAAAAGAAGGGGAAGAGTGGTATGTTCAATATATGTGTCGAATGTAGGGGAAAGGAAAGTCTTACATAAGCTCACCACACAAAATAATAGTCAACTCTTAAAAGAGCACAGTGGTTGCTTTGGTGCGCTGTTTATGGTATAGAACTGGTACCTGGCGGTCATGTTACTCTCCAACATTCATATAAGTCGTGGTAGTGAAGTGGTATGTATATGGTAGTAGTTTCTACGAAACCAACGCAGCAAGAACAGCGTAAAAGGGGTCGGAGTAGACTGGGAGGATGAAACTGTCGTGTTCGGATTTGTCAGTGGGCCACTGTGAACGAAGTTGCCAGGTTTATTGGTGTATTGACATGCTTTGTTCAACGTCTGTAATCTATAGGAAATGGTTTACCACCGACAATCATACAACACAGACTAAGAACAGTGGTCGTAAAAAGATACTAACTGAAAGGACTCGGAGATGTGACATCTTTTCAGTGACAATCTGTTTCAAACACAATAGCAACTGCAGTTGTCTGAGAATTGCAGGTCCCTGCCAACCAGTTTTGAAACAACTTTAGGAAGAGAAATATATACAATGGATGAAACTTCCTGGCAGATTAAAACTGTGTGCCCGACCGAGACTCGAACTCGGGACCTTTGCCTTTGAAAGGCAAAGGTCCCGAGTTCGAGTCTCGGTGGGGCACACAGTTTTAATCTGCCAGGAAGTTTCACATCAGCACACACTCCGCTGCAGAGTGAAAATCTCATTCTGGAAACATCCCCCAGGCTGTGGCTAAGCCATGTCTCCACAGTATGCTTTCTTTCAGGAGTGCTAGTTCTGCATGTTTCGCAGAAGAGCTTCTGTAAAGTTTGGAAGGTAGGAGATGGATACTGCAAGAAGTAAAGCTGTGAGTACCGGTCGTGAGTCGTGCTTCGGTAGCTCAGTTGGTAGAGCACTTGCCCGCGAAAGGCAAAGATCCCGAGTTCGACTCTCGGTCGGGCACACAGTTTTAATCTGCCAGGAAGTTTCATATCAGCGCACACTCCGCTGCAGAGTGAAAATCTCATTCTGTATACAATGGATGTCCGAAGTCGGTTGCCTCGAGAGAGGCATTTTCTCCCAGCTGCACGACTTGTGTTGGCCAAACAATTCCGAACCTGTGCAGTAGCGATTAGAGCCCGGTAGTGTCGTCTCACGAGTCGTAGGTTCTCTTCGTATCAAAAAATGCAAGGTGCCAAGATCACTGCCGCCTCAATGATACATACAACCCACTGTGTGTGTGTGTGTGTGTGTGTGTGTGTATGTGTAGATCAGGCGTGTGGTGGCCCTGTGATGTTTTGGAGTGCTTTTCATACAACTACTTGAACTCTTTCTTTATGTTACTGTGAAAATTATTCAGAGCTATACTTTAAGCATTCTCGGTGTTCTAGTGTTAGCTTTTTTCTTTTTTTTACGTCTTCATGATGAATATCAAATGTACATGCCTATCTTCGAGGTGACAACAGCGTTGATCACAGTGGTACGCTAGTATCTTCCTAGTCTGATGAGCTGTCAGACGCCCTATGACATCTCAACTGGTTCTCTGTATCATCCTACTTAATCCTATACAAAACTTAATGATATAGAATAGCGATTGAAACAGAGCACTATTACTGCTTTATGGTAACTCAGATGGATCTGATCTTGAATGACTGGTATCAGCTGCACATGGTGGAATTTGTGGACGCTCTTCCTCGCTGAACTAAGACAATTATCAAGGCTACAAGTGGTGTTACACAAAATTAGTCTGATGTTTCCAGCAGCTGACTTATGTTTTGCCCAATGCATACGCATTCGATGAATATGATCGTAGAAACTGATGTGATTAAACATTCAGTGCAACTGGGGACTAACGTACGGTAACAGCCTGCTTATAGTGACTGCATTAACTTACTTTACTAGGTAATCTACAGGCCTACTTGTCTAGGGATACTGTGTAATACAGAAGCGCTTGAGAAGGTAACCACAGTCCATAACGTAGGAAATTTCTATGTTTAGTAGTAGTAGTAGTATGGTATTCTGCCTTACGGTAGGTCTTGTCATGTGTTAAGCCTCTTCCAATTTTGCCTGTCCATAGCCAGTCTTTTCATATCTGAATATTTGTCTTCTTTTATATTGTCCAACATTTGATATCTTCTTTTTCCTTTTTACCTTTTTCCCTCCACCATTCCTTCAATTCCTCACTTCAACAAACAGTCCCTCCTCAAACAATGTCCAATCCAGTTCCGTTTTCTCTTTCTGATAACTTTCAACATTTTTCTTTCTTCTCCAACTCTTCTGAATACTTCTTCATTCCTTACTCGGTCTCACATTTCACTTTTTCCATTCTTCTCCGTATCTACACCTCTAGTGGCTCCAATCTTCGTTCATCTTCCTTCCTCACTGTCCAGGTCTCCACACCATATAGTGCAACACTCCAGACGTAACATTAGGAAAGTCTTTTCCACAGATCTTTGTTTAGTGATCCACAAAGTAATTTCTGTTTCCTCATGAATCCTTCTTTTGCCATTGCAATTCTTTTCCTAATTTCTGTTGAGCAATACATTTCATCCATTATATCTAGAGTTAAAAAAGAATGCAGAAAGAGCCATGTGACTATCTTCGGAGAACACGCCAATAAAGATGGTTTTTCCAACGAACAGGTTTTTGTGCCACATAGTACGTAATTCTCCCGTCTTTGTGCATCGTCTCCTTGACAGTGACATAAATCTGAGTTTTCCTAGGACCAGGAATTTTGCGACATGTAGTACCGAAAGTAATCCGTCCTTCGAAATGCCTCTTCTCTTGTATAGCGACATAAAGCCAGGTATTCCAGGGTGCATGTATTTTGTGCCACATCGTACGTAATTCACTGGTCGTAATGCATCGTTTCATCAACAGTGGCATAAAGCCGGCTTAACCTGGGAGCAGGGATTTTGAGCCATGCGAACAGGACAGGACGTTTCTCATCATGAGGGATGAAAAATTAAATATGTAGCGCTTTGTGTTTTCCCATGAAATGAAACTGCAAGTGCATTAACTACTCAGCCTACATCTTCTGTCCAGGAAGTACATTGTGTGATTGCTTTATTATAGTTGTTATTAATAACTTCTTATTATTTCAAGAAACAGAAAAGAACATAACAGTTTTACAAAGTGTAGCATACAACGAAAGCCTCTGTTACATACGACCACAAAACAAGTTTCAGATATTGTACTCTTTTTTTAATGTATAAAATGAAGCATGAATCATTGACACAACATTTTCTTATTCTTTGGTATTAATACATGCTAATTAGTAAGTCATTCTGTGGAAAACCGAGATCTTTGGTAACAATGTCACTTGTTTGAGTAACTTCAATGAGAGGTGTTGCAGGCGTGTCAGTGGTTGCAGGTGTATCAGTGGTGGATCTGAGGAATGGTGCTGATGAGAGCTGCAAGGACGAACGGCTTACTCTGCAATCCACAGATGGTGAGCTAGCACCTTCTCTGAGACGATTTTGAAAACTCCAATCTAGGTATGCATAATAATATCTGGCCGAAATTTTTTCATAGTCATAGCTGTGGTTTTGAAAGACATGTCTATTTTATCCCTAGTTGTAGTGCTTTCGACAGCTCTTCCAGGCAATTTCTGAAATAGAACCTATCTTCTTTGTTCTTACGTTTTCTCTTTGTTCTGTAGTGATTGTAGGTACCCTTCCATCATCATTAGCACTCATTCACTAGAACGCAGCGTACAACGCACTGAACTCGTTCCGAATCAGTTGGCCTGTCACTCTACTGTTTTGTCATTCTTTAGTGGACCACGTAGTAGGCTGGGTGCATTAAGTACCTCGCAGCTCAGAATTCCTGCTCCTAGGAAAACTCGGCTTAATAGTGTCGGTGTTTTTTGTCACAATGCAACACAGGGTGTAAATTCACGAAAGTCACTTTGAGGACATATTCCTTACACTAAAATAAGCAAAAATGTTCAGTAAACAAGGGCTCCAATATGCGCACCTTAAGAGCTATGAGAACTTGTTCATCTGGTTTACTGTGAAGCGTATATCTTCCACTGCAAGCTATTTTCTTGCTATATTTTGGGGGGAAGTATTGTGGACCAAAACAAGAAAAGTCCGGTAGACATGGGCCCTAGAATGGTTACTTTAAGAGCTATGAGCATTTGCTCATCTTCATTTCTGTGAAACATTTCTGTTCTATTGATTAAGTGCTCGTAGTTCTTAAGGTATTCATTTTAGAGGCCATGTATACAGGACTTTTTTTCTTGTGTTGGTTTATAGTATCTCCCCAAACGTATAGAAAGCAAAAAGTTTGCAGCAGAAGTGATGTGTTTCGCAGTATCGAAAACGAATAAGTGCCTATAGCTCTTAAGATATGCATTTTACAGCCCATGTTTTCTTTTGTTTTAGTGTAAGGTACCCGTCCTCAATGTCAGCAAAGGGCCGCCATCTATGTAGTACGCCTGCGCTCTGCACTGAGCGACAGAAGTCACGGGACACGCACATGTACAGACGGCGGTAGTATCGCACTCACAAGGTATGAAAGGGCAGTACAATGGCGGAGCTGTCATTTGCACTCGGGTGATTCAAGTGCATAGCTTTCTAATGTGACTGTGGCCACACGACAGCAATCAACAGAACGCGAAATGGTAGTTGGAGCTAGACACATGGGACATTTCATTCCGAAAATCGTTAGGAAATTCAGTACCCCAGATCCACAGTGTCAAGAGTGTGCCGAGAATACTAAATTTCAGGCGTTACCTCTCACCACGGACAACGGAGTGGCCCATGGTCTTCACTTAACGACCGAGAGCAGCAGCGTTTTCAAAGGATTGTCAGCGCCAACAGACAATCAACACTGCGGCAGAAAACCGCAGAAATAAATTAGAACAGTGTGGCGAAATTTGGCGTCGGTGGGCTATAGCAGCCGACACGAGTGCCTTTGCTGACAGCACGACATCGCCTGCAGAACCTCTCCTGGGCTCGTGACCATATCGGTTAGACCCTAGAAGAGTGGACAACCGTGGTCTCGTCAGATCAGTCCCGATTTCTGTTGGTAAGAGGAGATTGTAGGGTTGGAGTGTGGCACAGACACAAGAAGTCACGGACCCAAGTTGTCAACAAGGCGCTGTGCAAGTTGGTGGTGGCTCAATAATGATTTGGGCTGTATTTCCATGGATCATGGATTGTAAATGGTTATGTATGGCTACTTGGAGGCTCTTTGCCGCCATTCATGGACTATGTTGCCAAATAACAATGCGCCGTGTCACCGGCCCACAGCTGCTTGCGACTGTTTGAGCGAATGATTTGGCCACCCAGATCACTCTTCATGAAACTCATCGAAATTTATGAGTCGTAATCTAGAAGTCAGTTTGTACATAAAATCCTTTACTGGCTCCAGTTTTGCAATTGTGGACGGCTATAGAGGCGGCATTCCAAGTACTCCAAATCTCCTTTAAATTCTGCCTGTACGTCGTAGAATCTAATCTTTCTTCTGTCACGTAAGAAGACCCACCCCCCGTTCCTTCGCCTTGTAATGTAGCACGGTCTCACGTTGGGCACAAAAAATGTGAAGAAAATTAAATTGAAATGGAATGTAGGGAATAAATACAGGGTGGTTGTAATTAAACTTCAGCAACTTGAGCCATTGTTAAAGGGAAACTATTTACCCTAAGGGCACCAAACTTTACGCAACGATGTTCAGACTGTGCGCTGCAGGATTTGTGTTGTTATAAGTGTTAGTGTTATGTCGTGCCGTTACACGCCGGTACTGGTACGGCGACATGGGGTTGAAACACAAACATCAGTGTGAATTCCAACACTAGACAGTCAACATAGGTCTGGACAAGGTAAGCATGACTTTACTCGTATAGCATTTTTCTCTTTACTCTTCGCGAGTATCGATGTATTAAAGGAATACCGGAGATGTCCTCATTCAGCACTGGAATTGAAGCACATGATTCGGAAGATCGAAAAATACCAGAGATTTGGGAATTGCTCTTGGGAGACCCTGACGATCAATTACGCCACGAATTGTTGAAGAAGCCACTGTTACCATGACAGAGAATGAGATGTTCAAGCGGGGCACAAGTTGTGTCACGAGAGGTGAACATTCCGTGGTCCACCGTTCTAAAAGTGCTGTAAAAATGCCCAGGTTGTTTTGATTTCAGATGGTCGTCATATTGAGCGACGTTTGTAACCTGCAATGAAAACACAGCACGCAGTAACAAACGTTACTGTCTCAGGTGGAAATTGAAATCAGTTTCTTTCAATGGTTTATTCGTTATTTTTTTCGTGCGTTCTTATCAATTTTTCACCAGATTTCATTGTGCTATGATCAGTCGTTTTTCATGGGAGACGGACCTCTCAAGCAGCGGAAGTTCAATTATTACCACCCCTTAGATTTGAAAAAGTAACTTCGAAGAAATCTACGGTAACAGAAGAAACACACTGATCAACAAAAGAAGGAAGAACAAAAATGTTCGCCGGCCACGGTGGTCTAGCGGTTCTAGGCGCTCATTCCGGAACCGCGCGACTGCTACGGTCGCAGGTTCGAATCCTGCCTCGGGCACGGATGTGTGTGATGTCCTTAGGTTAGTTGGGTTTAAGTAGTTCTAAGTCCTAGGGGGCTGATGACCACAGATATTAAGTCCCATAGTGCTCAGAGCCATTTGAACCATTTTTGAACAAAAATGTTCAGGAAATGATAGTAACAGAATAGTCCATATAAGTCACTTAGGAATCAGACAAACAGGAAGTGCAGGGCAGAAAAGGCGAAATGGCTGCAGGATAAATGTGAAGAAATTGAAAATATTTGATCACCGGAAAGTCTGACTTACCATACTGAACAGTAAAAACACCGTTAGATGAAACTGAAAGCAAGGGGTGATATAATCAATCACTGGAGGGAAACCTGAACACTGGCGACTTGCACATACATATGGATACATGGAAACTTCACTATGAGTTTGGTCTGTCTCGACTCACAGTATCTGCTAATAGTTGTAACACCCTACGTCAGAACCCGTGATCTGATGGTTACCGCTTTCATTAATGATCAAATCGCCATCGGTCTCGGGTTCGAAAACCCGCCACCGCTCAAATTTTGGTTAATCATCACCACTGGCGGCAGGATGGTCAGCATAAGAAGACACCTTCACTCTGCCAACAGCCTTGTCAAAGAGGACAGAAGAGCGAACAGATATTCAAGACATTCTCTTGTCCTTCGTGTGCCAAACTGACCCTAAAGGCGGACGAACCAGCAATCATCAACGGCATGTGGATGCAGAAGGCAATGGAAACCACTATACTAAAGACACATAACGTGTATTCACAGGGCATGTAACTGAGAAAGTGTCATGGTGATCTCTCAATTGGAAAAAGATTCCGGAATATTTCCCTGTTCGGATCTCTAGGTGAGGGCTGACAATGGGTAGGTGACGATGAAAAAAAGATTCAATAATCAACGAAAGGATAGCGTTCTAAGAGTCGAAGAGCGGAATATCAGAAGCTTGAATCTGATAGGGAAGCTAGAAAATCTGAAAATGAAAATACAAGGGCCCAATCTATATATAATAGGGGTCAGAGATGTGAAATGGAAGGATGACAAGGATTTCTTTATCAGATGAGTGTATGGTAGAATCAACAGCAGCAGAAAATGGTATAACGATTCGTTATGAATAGGAAGGTAGGGCTGAATGTGCGTTACTGTCAACAGTTAAGTGATACGGTTGTCCTTAACAGAATCGACAGCCAATCGACATCGATAGTTCAGGTATACATGCCAACGTCGAAAGCTGAAGATGAAGAGACAGAGAAAGTGTATGAAGACACTGAAAGGGTAATGCAGTACCTAAAGTGAGGTGAAAATCTAATAGTCATGGGGGACTGGAGTGCAGTTGTAGGAGAAGGAGTGGAAGAAAAGGTTACAGGAGAATATGTGCTTGGGTCAAGGATTGAGGGAGCATAAATACTAACTGAGTTCTGCAATAAATTTCAGCTAGTAACAGTGAATATTCTGTTGAGGAACCACAAGAGGAGCATGTATACTTCGAAAAGGCCGGGTGATATAAGAAGGTTTCGGTTGGATTACATCACGGTCAGACTGATTCCGAAATCAGATACAGGATTGTAAGGCGTACCCAAGAGCAGAAATAGTCTCACATCACCATGTAGTAGTGATGAAGAGCAGGCTGAAGTTTAAGAGAGTAGTCAGGAAGAATCAATACGCAAAGAAGTGGGATAGGGAAGTACTAAGGAATGGCAAGACACGTTTGAAGTTCTCTAATGGTATAGCTCCAGCAATAAAGAGTAACTCAGCAGGCAGTACAGTTTCAGATGAATGGACATCTCTAAAAAGGGATACCCCGGGAGTTATAAAGAGAAACGTAGGTACGAAGAAGAAACCATGTGTAACAAAAGAAATACTTCAGTTGATCGATGAAACAACGAAATTCAAAAATGTTCAGGGAAATTCAGGAATACAGAAATAGATATCAGCAGTAATGAATAAGCAGGAAGCGAAAGGAAACTAAGGCGAAATGGCCGCACGAGAAACATGAACAAATTGAAAAAGCAATGATCGTCTGAAGGACTGACTCAGGGTATGAGAAAGTCAAAACTACCTTCATTGAAATTAAAAGCGAGGGTGGCAACAAAAAGAGTGCAACGGGAATTCCACTGTTAAATGCCGAGGAGAGAGCGGATAGGTGGAAGGAGCTCGTTAAAGGCCTCTATGAGGGGGAGATTTATCTAATGTGTTAGAAGAAGAAACCGGAGTCGATTTGGAAAAGAGGGGTGATACAGTATTAACATCAGAATTTAAAAGACGTTTGGAGGAATTCAGATCAAATAATACAGAAGAGATAGGTAATAGTCCAACAGAATTTCTAAAATCATTGGGGGAAGTGGCAACAAAACTACCATATACGTTGGGGTGTAGAATGCATGAGTCTGGCGACATATCATCTGACTTTCGGAGAAATATCATCCACGTAATTCCGAAGAATGCAGGAGCTGACAAGTGCGAGAATTATGACACAAGCATCTTAACACCTCATGCATCCAAGTTGCTGACAAGGATAATACCCACAAGAATGGAAAAGAAAATTGAGGATGTGCTAGATGACGATCGGTTTGTCTTTAGGAAAGGTAAAGGTACCACAGAGGCAATTCTGACGTTGTTGTTGATCATGGAAGCAAGACTAAAGAAAAATCAAGACACATTCATAGGATTTGTCGATCTGGAAAAAGCGTTCGACAATGTAAAATGTTGCATGACGTTAGAAATTCTGATAAAAATAGTTATGAACTATAGGGAGAGAAGGGTCATATACAATATGTACAAGAGACAAGGGGGACTAATAAGAGGGAACGACCAAGAACGAAGTTCTCGGAAAAATAGGGTGTAGGACAGGGATATAGTTTTTCGCCCTACCGTTCAGTCTGTACTTCAAAGAAGCAGTGATGGAAATAAAAGAAAGGTTCAGGAGTGGAATTAAAATTCAAAGTCAACTATCAACGACACGATTCGCTGATGACATTGCTGACCTAAGTGAATTTGAAGAAGAATTACATCTTCCGCTGAATGGAATGAACATCCTAATGATTACAGAATACAGATTGAGAGGAAGTCGAAGAAAGACGAAAGTAGAGAGAAGTAGCAGAAATGAGAACAGCGAGAAATTTAAAACCAGTATTGATAGTCACTAAGTAAATTAAGCTAAGGAATTCTACTACCTAGGCACAAAAATAACCAATGACGGACGAGGCAAGCAGGACATCAAAAATAGTTTAGCGCTGGTAAAAAGGGCATTTCCGGCCAAGAGAAGTCTGCTAGTATCATACGCTTTAATTTGAGAAAGAAATTTCTGAGAATGTACGTTTGGAGCACAGCATTCTATGGTAGTGAAAAATGGACTGTCGGAAAACTGGAACAGGAGGGAATCGAGACATTTGAGATGTGTGTTGAAAATTAGGTGGATTGATAAGGTAAGGAATGAGGAGTTCCTGTGCAGGATCGGTGAGGAAAGGAATATGTGGAAAATACTGACAAGGAGAAAGGACAGGATGATAGAACATCGGTTAAGACATCAGTGAATGACTGACAGAGTACTAGAGGGAGCTGTAGAGGGGAAAACAGTGTAGAGGGAGACATAGATTGAAATACATTTAGCAAATAATTGAGGACGCAGGTTGCAAGCACTACTCTGAGATGAAGAGGTTGGCGCAGGAGGGGAGTTACGAGCGGGTTGCATCAAACCAATGAGAGGACTGATGACCCAAAAAAAGAAAGAAAAAAAGTCAGAAGAACTCGATCTGACATAAGTTGCTGCAATGATTAGCAAATATTGTGTGGACTAAGCTAAAGGAAAATTCATAGTGAAGTGCCCTTGTACCGATATATACTTGTAAATTGCCAATGTCCTGCTTTCCCTGCACTGATGACGGTTTTATGAACCTAAACCGGCTGAATAATAGAGTTCGTTTGCGGTTCATTGTTTCAAGTGAATCACAGCTGTGGACTGTTCCTGCGAGAAAATTATAATCAAAGATAATCAAAGGGGGAAAAAGGAATTCAGCGTCACGGCCAAGCACGAGCCTACGCGGTACGCTTACTTCATCTACTAAACTAGCTGCTCTCAAGCTTTCTGAGACCCCCCCCCCCCCTAATCTTGTAACCCGCACTGTCATCAACGTTAGCGACTAGCTAAACTTTAGATTAACATTCTTTGACATTTCCATTTTTAGAAGGATGGAAGATAAATGGTATTTATTTATTATATCTGTTTTATTAAACTACGAGCTAATGAATCAATGACTCAATTGCACTGCTTAGTACTTACACGAATGATGAAGCAAGTCTAAGTCTGTCGCGAGTGCTATCCAAAACGCCTCTTTAGAAAAGAAAACTAATTAACCACAGTATGGCAGACACTTAAAACAAAACGTACTTTCTCTGTCCTACTCCTCTCCCTAGCAACAGCTACTTTAGTTACGCGCCGCACCCCCACCCCCAGCACTTACAAAATCAACGAAATTAAGTCTTCTATTTGCAAATTACTTGACTGCTGGACTCCATACTTCTAAACTGGCGGAAACTGGAAGATCTCATGCTGCCAATGCATTGCCTGACCATTCCCGCTAATAGTAATAATAATAATAATAATATGTAGGTCCTACAGGAGTGCAGTAGCCATAGCAAAGTTACTGTTGTACTGTGCTGTTAACTGTTCTGTAGGATACAGTGATGTAATTGCTACTGTACTGTGGGAACTACATACGACTCGGAGAGGGAAATCTCATTAGATATTTAAGCGTATGCCACGTACAGATGTATCAGAAACAGCTTAAAAAGCTTGTAAGGATGTTACAGCGTAGGCTGTGCTGAGAAATAATTGTCAACGAAAAATTCGCTGTGTCTTTTCGAGTTAAATAGCACTAAATTTAGCCAATCAGGCCGTTGTGAGAGCGCAGATTCAAGATGGTATCACCAATCGAGTTCTTTGTCATTTCCTGAAACCGAGCCATGAGATCAATACAAAAATTGGTCGAGGGACAGTAGTACGGATCAAACCCGAGCCGGCCGCTGTGGCCGAGCGGTTGTAGGTGCTTCAGTCCGGAACCACGCGGCTGCTACGGTCGCAGATTCGAATCCTGCCTCGGGCATTGATGTGTGTGATGCCCTTAGGTTAGTTAGGTTTACGCAGTTCTAAGTTCTAGGGGACTAATGACCTCAGATGTTAAGTCCCATAGTCCCTAGAACCATTTGAACCAAACCCGAGCCAAAGGCTCAGGAGGTTCGAGTGCTCCATCGGGCGTGGGTGGGTGTGTTTGTCCTTAGGGTAATTTAGGTTAAGTGGTGTGTAAGCTTAGGGACTGATGACCTTATCAGCTCTGTAGGAAAATCACTGACTGTGCTGTGTGCACTCTGTGGCTGTTTTGCATGTTGGAATTTTCTATTGTATTGTTGGGCAGTTGGCTGTTAACAGCGCGTAGCGTTGCGCTGTTGGAGGTGAGCCGTCAGCAGTGGTGGATGTGGGGAGAGAGATGGCAGAGTTTTCTGAGCGGATGATTTGGGCTTGTGTCCATCAGCGAGAGTACATTTGTAATACTGGATATCATGAACTGATATATATATATATATATATATATATATATATATATATATATATATATATATATATATAATAACTTTTACTATTAAGGTAAATACATTGTTTGTTCTCTATCAAAACCTTTCATTTGCTATGCCTATCAGTAGTTATTGCCTTCAGTAGTTAGAATCTTTTATTTAACTGGCAGTAGTGGCCCTCGCTGTATTGCAGAAGTTCAAGTAACGAAGATTTTTGTGGGGTAAGTGATTCATGAATAGTATAGGTTATTGTCAGTCAGGGCCATTCTTTTGTAGGGGTTTTTGAAAGTCAGACTGTGTTGCGCTAAAAATATTGTGTGTCGGTTTAAGGACAGTCATTTACAATTTTTCTAAGGGGACGTTTCAACACATTTGAACATTTTTTTAAGGCTCAGAAGTATCGTCCGCTGTCATCTGTGCGACTAAAACAACTGACACAAATTTTATCTGGCGGGCCGTTGAATTTGCGCTAACAGCGGCTTCATTGGTCAACTTCAGTGCTAATTAAATCAGAAACGGCGCAACGTATCAAAATTACATAGATTTGGAATCACTACACTGGACTAACTGCATTTGAGCCCATAATATCGCCCAGCGGTCTAGAACCTTATTTCGACTGCAGTATGGAGAAGCACTCCACTTCCCTGCCATTAATTTCAGCAACAGGGGCCACTACTTCCTTTGACAGTGACAGAAAACGAACCCGCATCCTCCAAGTACTGTTTAATTATCTGTGTGCAGCGGCAGTCGAGGAAGGCAAAGAGACCTGTAGTAGCAAAGACGGGAAATATAAAAGCACACGGGGACGGATAGCATGTGCCTGTGTGAAGACTGCGTGTGTTACTGTGGGTGAGGCTGTCGCGTGGTGGGGGAGCGCTGCTGGCCTGCTATTGGCTGACCGGCGCGCCGGTGCGTGGCGCGCCAAAGTCCTGCCGGCGTCGCGACGCCGACGCCCGGCGTCAGTCGCCTCGCGCCGCTCCACAGCCATGGTCGACCCGCTGAGGATCTTCTGGGTGCTCGCCAACAGCTCGTTTCTAGGTACGGTGGCGGTCTCAGTCCACGCTCTATTACCACACCCTGAAAACCAGTAACCTCCTCAGTTCTCTGAAAATAAATCAAAATGTAGATCGCGGCTAACGCCGATATTTACGGTAGCTTGATGCTAGGTGCGTTTGTAATTATTGTGTAAGATTTATTTCGTACTCACAACTCCAGAAGATACAAAAAAATCAATTTTAAGAACAATTAATTATAGCAATTTTTTATTCTAAGCACGCACGTAGATTGTTATTGCTCTGATGCTCGTTTCTAAATTAACGTTCGAATTAAAGAACTGCTCCTGTTTACTTTTCCTAGCCAGAATTGGTGCCGATGTAAGAAAGACGACAGAGAACGAACAAATTTTAAGCACATTTTTTATTCTAAGCACGAATGTAATTTGTTAATCATGTGGTCCTCATTTCTAAATTAAGGAACGGCTCCTGTTTACTGCTTCCTGCCGGAATTTGTAATGTGCTACAGGTTGGGATTTAATGCATGGACGCAGAAACATTTGCAATGAATTGAAACAACGTGAACATCCTTTTTATGAAAGCTTACTACATTGTCCTGTATTTTTAGGCTTACTTCGTGGACGCCGAGAAAAAAAATTAATCGCAAGGCATTCAAACAATGCCAACGCTCATTTCATGAAAGATTCAATAGTATGAAACCATTTTTACGCGATTATAAAAATATTTTTTTATAGAGATAATTAACCCTAACAATAAACATCATAAAAATTTTAAAAAACTAAATTCGTTATTTGTTGTTGACTTAGGTTAAGAACATACTTTTAAAAGAGTCACTGATGTGTTAGTAATGTCCAGAACCTGAAAAATGTCTTTCAATACCAAAATATTTTTAGTAGCATGTGCTAAAGGAGGTACTTTATGCCCACTCAAAAAAATTGTTTTTAATTTGAATTTCGTTAACTTTTATTGATTTTTTACTCACAATATACTTTCCAAAGAGAGATCATGACGTATGGGTAAGATCCTGAAACTGAAAATATTGAATATGACGTTCACTAGGAAATGTTATATCTACTACAGATACTTAAATTTTTGGGTTCCACTTACTTGTGGAATCATGTAGAAGAATTCATTAGAAACAACTTTTTTCTTTAATTTTAAAATATGAAGAACTGAGTACATTATAATATTTTTAAAAGGTGGGCACTGAGTACTCCCTTCCTCTTGGTATTGCGACGTTTAAGGAATTATGTTATGTAACAGAACAATACACCTTTTGGTACCTCCAGAAAGGACTGATAATCCCAGTGAGACTTTTGGCAAAAATCCGCTTTAATCATGAACGTACGAACAGATCCCCAATATGTGTTATCAGCAATGCAGAAGATTTGAAAGAGAGATGGGCTTTACTCCATGGATATGCACGCTACGCCTCTATTTATATGGAAAGTTTCACTGCAAAATTATATAACCAAATTCTTGTTTTCGGTATCTGTTGAAAGATTTTTAAAAAATTCTCCTAATTACTAAAAAAGAATCACGATTATTACATCTTCTTACCAGTTCGCCTTTTGTCACCTGTCTAACTTTGTTCCTATATCCTGATTTTTTTAAATAATGTAATAATATTGCTTGCGTTACAGAAATTTATGTAATGCTGTCAGAGGAGATGCGGCCGTCAGTCCGTCGCTTGTTTCAATTTTAGGGCTGCTATTGCAGAACACACAGTATAGTTCCTAGTATTTGGTGAGACTGTTCCACGGTTTATTAGTTTCTCCATATTTGGAGACCGCTGTTCCTCCGCAGCTGTGTGCTCCAGCTGCCAAAAATTTCTATATTTTCCTCGATGGCTGGTTCTGCCTTTTCTATTAACGCCATTTTCTGCGAGAATCTGTAAATTATTCTGTGAAGAATCGAAATTTTTATATTTATTTCACCGCGACACAGATGTCTAACTTAATTCGGAAATAGCTTCAATATAAAAGGTAAAACAGGTCATCGAGGATAAAGAAATGTTTCAGCAACTGGAACTGTTATTGATCAATTTATTCTATTTTTTGTCAGTATGTAGAGCGTCTTTTTAAATCGTGCTACAACGCAGGCAACACCAATCACGGTCATTTATGTCAAATTCCTGACTACTAGAAAAGACTCCAGTGGGCTGGATTAAGAACATTTCTCTCCACTGTGTCTCGTGGAGTGGCCGGAAGCTATCTTCTCGATGTGAATCAGTCCGTCGTTTAGGACGCATGCCACACCGGGTTCCTTTGTGCTAACTCAGAAGGATAGGCTCTGTGCTGACTCGCCGCTTAACTCATTTCCTTCATGTTATAACGTATCAACCCCTTAAGGAAGTGAAATGCATGGCACTGCAAAGGACTCACAACATTTAATAACAGGTCGGAGTAATGCTACCTCGTAACTCTTCACTAGGAAATCATTCCTACTTTACAGCAATGTAGCCGAAAAGAATCGTCCAGTTCAGCCGACATTTCGACCAGAAATCACCAAACACACTAAAGACACTAACTGAAATGTGATCTGTTCGTTCTGTGAAATTGAAGCCCACAGGAGCGTGTAGAATGATGATTACGAGAAAGCTACCCGTCCAAATACCAACTGTTTTGGCATATTCTACCCAGCCACACTACCGTAGACTGTTCGAACAATGTAGGCAACGGAAATAACGTATTTAAATTTTACACCATCACTAGGATTTAGTCCAGCACGGCACTAAGGATTCCAGAATCGTTCCCAGTACTCTCTGTCAGAGTTTGGGGCTGATTTTCCGTTTAAACACACGTTTTGTTTTACACATGTCGACTTGGATGATCGCTTTCTTATTCACACGTTCATTAAATTGATTGTTGCGTCCTTGCATTAGCAAATTGGTGGACGATTCCTTGATGCATCAGGATCTGTCCTGTCAAACTGATCCGTTCTCTTACACAAGTTCTGCCACAATTCTTTTTTTTTCGTAATTCTATTCAGTAGCTATCTACACATCTAGCCATCAATATTCTTCTATTATCGGAAAAATGCTCCTATCGAAGCACAAAAAATGGGAATATGCTCCTGTTTAACTGACTCTCACTGAAAAGTGGGGTACAAACTGTCTCAGTCTACGTTTCTCACCAACGTTAAAATTTTTCCCACAAGAATTTGGGCATACGAACATATTCAGGCACTTTTTAACATGAAACTCACGTCTCACTCCCACAAGCGCTCCTAAGTGTATCTCGCTCACACCCACTAGTCCAGCTGTAAGTCGCTTATACCCATCCACTGCCACTAGCCCATTCTCACTCCATTTATCCCAGATCTTTGTCATAATCTCTTTGTGTCTCTCTGTCACTGCCTTCTGCGACAAAGCCACAGTCTCTCTCGTTCTATGCTACTACTACTGTCTCCTTTGACTCTCACTGTCTCCCTCTTGTTCTCTCGTACTGCTAGAATCTGATTCCTTCCTTCCAACTGCTGCTGTCTCTTCTCATTGTCACTCTCTCTCTCTCTTCCTCGTTGGCATTATCAGATTCTCTCTCATCATCATTAGCTCTCACCCACTTCTACTTTCTGCTTCTCTTTATTCCTCTTCCATTGGAACTCTATTCTTCACTCTTTCCCTAGCACAGCACTATCACTGTCAACTACACTGCACTGCCACTATGTCCCACTCCTTCGTTAACGCTGTCATTGTCTCCATCGCTGTTTCTATAGCACAGCCACTTTCTGTTATCTTCCAGTTTTTATTACTTTTCCTTCTAGTCCCCATTGTCACTGTCGCTTTCTCTTTCAGGACAAAAAAGCGAAAATTTGTTTGAATGTGAAATGTTTTCGGGAAAATGTTAAAGTGCTAACGAAGGTAGAATGAGGCACCTAGTACCCCACATTTCACAGCCTTTTGAACAGGAGCATATTCGCCTTTTCTGTGGTCCGATAGGAGCACTTTTCCGCTAGTTCCCTTCTTTTCCCTGCTATAACAGAGCATGTCACTCATAAGAAGGGAACTTTATGGGTCAGTAAAATTTTGATACTTAACTTGTATGAAACTGAAATAAAGCAGATCTAATTTTACACCAGAGACCGGATTTTACGCGCACAAAAATTTTGTATGTGCTTCAGTTCTACAACGTAGGCTTCCCAGAACCATTTTGATGATATTGGAGACACTATACAGCATATATCTCTATGCTACGACCCTTTATAAAATAGGTTTTGGCCTCACAACGGATTATAGGTGTTTATTTTACGTACACATCTAGGGTAGCTTTGAACTGCTGTGTCTCGGACACTGATAAAAATATAAGAAAAAATTTTTCAAATTTATTCGAGATCAGGATCTTAGGAACATATTGTAAAAATTACTGCCCTTCACTGTGCGTAGACATTTTGAATCCGCGGTTCAGTTTGTTGTTGTTGTTGTCTTCAGTCCTGAGACTGGTTTGATGCAGCTCTCCATGCTACTCTATCCTGTGCAAGCTGCTTCATCTCCCAGTACCTACTGCAACCTACATCCTTCTGAATCTGCTTAGTGTACTCATCTCTCGGTCTCCCTCTACGATTTTTACCCTCCACGCTGCCCTCCAATACTAAATTTGTGATCCCTTGATGCCTCAAAACATGACCTACCAACCGATCCCTTCTTCTAGTCAAGTTGTGCCACAAATTTCTCTTCTCCCCAATCCTATTCAATACCTCCTCATTAGTTACGTGATCTATCCACCTTATCTTCAGTATTCTTCTGTAGCACCACATTTCGAAAGCATCTATTCTCTTCTTGTCCAAACTAGTTATCGTCCATGTTTCACTTCCATACATGGCTACACTCCAAACAAATACTTTCAGAAACGACTTCCTGATACATAGATCTATATTCGATGTTAACAAATTTCTCTTCTTCAGAAACGCTTTCCTTGCCATTGCCAGTCTACATTTTATATCCTCTCTACTTCGACCATCATCAGTTATTTTACTTCCTAAATAGCAAAACTCCTTTACTACTTTAAGTGTCTCATTTCCTAATCTAATTCCCTCAGCATCACCCGATTTAATTTGACTACATTCCATTATCCTCGTTTTGCTTTTGTTAATGTTCATCTTATATTCTCCTTTCAAGACACTGTCCATTCCGTTCAACTGCTCTTCCAAGTCCTTTGCCGTCTCTGACAGAATTACAATGTCATCGGCGAACCTCAAAGTTTTTACTTCGTCTCCATGAATTTTAATACCTACTCCAAATTTTTCTTTTGTTTCCTTTACTGCTTGCTCAATATACAGATTGAATAACATCGGGGAGAGGCTACAACGCTGTCTCACTCCTTTCCCAACCACTGCTTCCCTTTCATGCCCCTCGACTCTTATTACTGCCATCTGGTTTCTGTACAAATTATAAATAGCCTTTCGCTCCCTGTATTTTACCCCTGCCACCTTTAGAATTTGAAAAAGAGTATTCCAGTCAACATTGTCAAAATCTTTCTCTAAGTCTACAAATGCTAGAAACGTAGGTTTGCCTTTTCTTAATCTTTCTTCTAAGATAAGTCGTAAGGTCAGTATTGCCTCACGTGTTCCAACATTTCGACGGAATCCAAACTGATCCTCCCCGAGGTCTGCATCTACCAGTTTTTCCATTCGTCTGTAAAGAATTCGCGTTAGTATTTTGCAGCCGTGGCTTATTAAACTGATAGTTCGGTAATTTTCACATCTGTCAGCACCTGCTTTCTTTGGGATTGGAATTATTATATTCTTCTTGAAGTCTGAGGGTATTTCGCCAGTTTCATACATCTTGCTCACCAGATGGTACAGTTTTGTCAGGACTGGCTCTCCCAAGCCTGTCAGTAGTTCCAATGGAATGTTGTCTACTCCGGGAGCCTTGTTTCGACTCAGGTCTTTCAGTGCTCTGTCAAACTCTTCACGCAGTATCGTATCTCCCATTTCGTCTTCATCTACATCCTCTTCTATTTCCATAATATTGTCCTCAAGTACATCGCCTTTGTATAAACCTTCTATATACTCCTTCCACCTTTCTGCCTTCCCTTCTTTGCTTAGAACTGGGCTGCCATCTGAGCTCTTGATATTCATACACGTGGTTCTCTTCTCTCCAAAGGTCTCTTTAATTTTCCTGTAGGCAGTATCTATCTTACCCCTAGTGAGATAAGCTTCTACATCCTTACATTTGACCTCTAGCCATCCCTGTTTAGCCATTTTGCACTTCCTGTCGATCTCATTTTTGAGACGTTTGTATTCCTTTTTGCCTGCTTCATTTACTGCATTTTTATATTTTCTCCTTTCATCAATTAAATTCAATATTTCTTCTGTTACCCAAGGATTTCTAGCAGCCCTCGTCTTTGTACCTACTTTATCCTCTGCTGCCTTCACTACTACATCCCTCAGAGCTACCCTGTAATCACCTGACCAGAAGTCTTGTTCCTCCTGCCACCGAACTTCACTAATTCCCACTATATCTAACTTTAACCTATCCATTTCCCTTTTTAAATTTTCTAACCTACCTGCCCGATTAAGGGATCTGACATTCCACGCTCCGATCCGTAGAACGCCAGTTTTCTTTCTCCTGATAACGACATTCTCCTGAGTAGTCCCCGCCCGGAGATCCGAATGGGGGACTAGTTTACCTCCGGAATATTTTACCCAAGAGGATGCCATCATCATTTAATCATACAGTAAAGCTGCATGTCCTCGGGAAAAATTACGGCTGTAGTTTCCCCTTGCTTTCAGCCGTTCGCAGTACCAGCACAGCAAGGCCGTTTTGGTTAATGTTGCAAGGCCAGATCAGTCAATCATCCAGACTGTTGCCCCTGCAACTACTGAAAAGGCTGCTGCCCCTCTTCAGGAACCACACGTTTGTCTGGCCTCTCAACAGATACCCCTCCGTTGTGGTTGCACCTACGGTACGGCCATCTGTATCGCTGAGGCGCGCAAGCCTCCCCACCAACGGCAAGGTCCATGGTTCATGGGGGGAGGGCGGTTCAGTTTAGGTACCCAAAAATCATGATTTTGCGGTATTTATCGATAAGGATTAAAATTTTTGAGTACGAGAAGATGACACTTCTAGATAAGTACACATAGAATAAACAGTTAAAATTTAAGCCATTTACTGAGGTTAGATCTTCAGATATCGGCTGTTGATGGCGAAAAATCTGTGAGAAATGCTTTTTTCGAAATGTCTCCGGAATCGACCCTAAACTAAACGTTGCGACCACAAGCGATGTAAGGCTGTATCTATTGCAAAAAGAACCAACCTATTGCTCCATTTAGCTGAGCTGGAGGGAGGGTGTAATATTCAAAAATTGACCTATACTTTTAGAATAGTTACAGTAAGATGGTCCTCTTTTTAGGTACAGGAATTGCCAGTGGTCCGAGTGTTATTCAAAACACTTTACCTTGTATCTCTATCACCAACAGAACTCGAGGTATCAGCGCGGCGCATTGAAACTTACTAGGTAGCGCTGTTGCGTGAATACCGATAGGACCCCATTTGAGAAGCATGAAATGTATACGCAGTTGCGAATCCGAACAACCATCAGCTGTATAAGGATATAATGAAAATGAAGATGCCGTAACCGCACTCGAATCCGGATTTCCCACTATACGCGAGGGGTCGCCTTAAGCGCTTGTGCCATCCATGCACAGCTCACAGCCAGACCCAAACTTCCAAATACTTATATGGATATTGTGTCTGTTCTTTCAGACATGTCCGAAAGAGCGGACACCGTATCCATGTAGATCTGGCTATACCGGCCATGACCATCCTCTTCTCTGACGGGACTTTGTAAGAATGTCTTCCACGAATAATGAGTGTGTTGGGTAGCGACACTACGAATGTAGTGTGTGCAACATATAAAGTGAGAATGTGGGTCTCGCGGGAGGGGTGCGCGAGATAGTCCCTGCAGTCGCGCTCTCCTCTGTGCCCTCGGTGCCCGGGTTTGAGTCCCGGTCGGGGTGCACAAATAATGTGTGTGAAATCTTATGGGACTTAACTGCTAAGGTCGTCACTCCCTAAGCTTACACACAACCTAAATTAACCTAAGGACAAACACACACACCCATGCCCGAGGCCCGCGCGGCCGGGGCACACATTTTCACTTGTCCCCGTTCATACATATCAACGCCTGTTAGCAGCTGAAGATATTAATATATAATTCTAATTTCAAACTTCCGAATGTCGTCGTTCCCGCATCAGTGTCTGTATTTGTACGCACATTATGTAATTCCCGTACAGTGGGAGGGCATTTTAATGGAAATTCGCTTTCTGGTATCGGCGGATAAATACGATATTGTGGTGCCCGTATTGTTAAGAAGAGCGATGAAATGTTTCTTGGACATACATGCATGCACGTGAATTACATGAAGGGCTTATTTCAATCGTGGCACAAGTCCATTACTTCCACTTTTCTGTCTATAATGCTTTTGAAATTAATGAGGCAAACAAACAGAAAGAAAGGTTCATCTCTAACAAGAAGCCATATGCATGAATATTTCTGGTATTTCAACAGCAGATTTTTCAGCGCTCATTTAACTTCAGGACTCTGTATGTCAATATGAACAAAAGTGGACTTGTAACATTACTGAAGTAAGCCCTTCACATAATGTGTGGCGCAGGTAGATTTTCGTCTGGCTGTGAGTCGCGCAAAGCGATTAAGGTGAGCACTCGCGTAATGCAGCAAATCCGGGTTCGATTCCCGATACAGCAGATGGTTGTTCATATTCACAACTGCCAATACACTTCATGTACCTTATAAAGGCTGTAACCGTCGTAGTCTCTCTCCCTTCGGACATGCATGCATGTCCGAAAGAACTTAGCATCTTTGTTGTTAAGAGCAGGCACTGCAGTATTGCAAGACCAGATAGACTTTATGTACAGGCTGAGAGGAACCGTCGAGAGTCACTGAGAAGGCTGTAACAAACCATAAGAAAGCAGAGGAAGAAATCACTCGTGAGCTCCGTGATGCTACCATCAGTCCATTTATCACAATAACTGTGAGTGGGGTTCAATGGACTAGCAGCTCCTCATAAATGGTTCAGATGGCTGTGAACACTATGGGACTTAACATCTGAGGTCGTCAGTCCCCTAGAACTTAGAACTACTTAAACCTAACTAACCTAAGGACATCACACACATCCATGCCCGAGGCAGGAATAGAACCTGCGACCGTAGCAGCTGTGCGGTTCCGGACTGTAGCGGCTAGAACCGCTCGGTCACAGCGGCCGGCACCTCCTCGTAAGTTACACATATTTTTAGTCAATGCTAAACGGCGATTGAGGTGGTGGCGGGGGGCAGTGGATGACTGGGAACTAGATACTTGGAGTGATGATTCAAGCCATACCCTGTGGCAATCCGACGGATGGGCATAGGTTTGGTGAATACCTGGGGAACCAAATCTGTCATCATGTGTGGTGCCAATAGTGAAGCACGGACGAGGTGGTGCGGTATGAAGGTAGATCGAGTGTGGTCATTTTACTGCGATTAAGAAGACGGTAAATGCGGAAGGACATGACAACATTTTATAGCATCGTAAACTGGCCTCAGTTCAGCAACAATTCGGAGACAATAACAGTCTAACTTCAGTGACAGTAATTTTCCTGAAGTGGGCTGTCCTGGTCCATAGTCCTAGACGTCAACGCAGTGGGACTCCTTTGCGAGGAGAGAATGTCGGCCTCGATCCAGATCCCAGAGTCCAACGTAGCTTATATCTGGTTTCCGCTTCAGGGGCATAATAATAGGCTCCCATTGATCCACAGACATCATACATCACATTGAAATGGTTCCCCGCAAATACAAGCCGTTGTAACGGTATGGGAAGAATTAATTCCGTATTAATGTTCTCTAAGAGGTTTTCGGATACTTTTGATCGTGGCGGCCGGTGTGGCCGAGTGGTTCTAGGCGCTTCAGTGCAGAACCACGCTGCTGCTACGATCGCAGTTTCGAATCCTGCCTCGGGCACGGATGTGTGTGCTCTCCTTACGTTAGTTAGGTTTAAGTAGTTCTAAGTTATAGAGGACTAATGTCCTCAGGTGTTAAGTCCCATAGTGCTCAGAGCCATTTGAACCATTTGAACTTTTGATCATGTAATATATATGACTGGCAGTGGTGTGACAGTTTATGTCATTATAGTGGACTCGCACTTTACAGTATTCCTGTTTCTGCTTCTGATTTTGAACTGTTTTTACACCAACAGCAAAGGTGGGAATAGAATTTCTTTCGGTGCCGCGAGGTTTTTGTTCAAACCTTACGGTTTCAAAGAATTTTTTGCAGGTCACTTCAATCGGGACCAGTAGTCTAATATTCCATTCACATAAGAAAGAGGAGTATTTCTTATGTAATATACAAATTTTTAACCATTGAGTGTTAATTCTAAAACAATGATAAGTTAAAAACCGCCCACTGTGAACGAAATACCGAAAACGTCTAAATATTGGAACTGGTTCATCGTGGCCACAAGCTTCCTACTGAGGGAGCCAGTGCATATCATTCTCTAACTTTCCCTGAAGGCCAAGTCATATGAAGTTACATATAGGTTAACTACGTTCTATCACAAGAAACCGAGCGACGGAAATCTATCGACCGATGAGGAAATTTATCTTTACTGAATTCTTTCTGATATCTTTCTCTTACAGGGTGCATCAGATTAATAACCGGAATAGGAGCTGGTAAGCACACTTTGGGGCGAATAGGGGGGGGGGGGGGGAGGGGAATTTAAGGAACTAAATGTATTATAAAAGGGCGTTTACTCACAAAATGGAGCGTACTCCTGAACTTCAGTGAACATTTAACACATATAAAATCGTAACACGATGGTTCTGTTTGTGATGATCATTATTCCTTAGCGAGGACTGGGTTGACTAAGGAACGCAACATGGACACTCATGTGCTTACACACCAGGACTCAAATCCGAAGGCAAAATTGACAACTTTTTAGTAAAGGTTGAGTCGTCAAAGCTTGCTTGAGACCCGCAGCGAAAAGAAGCATCAAATTTAATCGCAATCAAAATGCATGAGGTGAATCGTCACCGGGTAGAGGACAAAATAAGAACCACTTAGGACTAGGTAAACGGTAACCGAATTGTCACTCACGAAATCTCTTTAATGCTTCTGACGAATGACTTTGAAAACTATTAAAACTTCGTAGCACGAAAACCTGGACTAATTCCCACCCAAAATCACCTTTAAAATACACCAAACCATAGCACCTCTCTTCCCTGGGGCACTTCTGGCGATACCTTTGTTTCTGATGATCACTCGTCGTTCCTTACAACCTACTCGGTTCTGTTACTTGAAACGTTTTTGAGCCACTGACATATCTGAGAACCTATTCCGTGTGCTCGGATCCTGATGGTATAGGTGAGTGTTGTACCTAGAAACAAACGATGTCCTTTGTCGATACTTCATTCTAGTGACTGATTTTAGACTCACATGAAGGAATGCGCAGTAAAGACCGCCATAAGCAGTTCCACCATTTTCTAGAGTTTTTGTTGATCTTTCACAAGATGTTGCTGTTTGCGGTGCATTTATAAATATTTCGTATTCTCACATTTAAATGCTCTATGATATATTAACAGTATTTGGAATATATGGTTAATTTTTCTAATTATGTTGAATAAAATGCTATATATTTTTAGAAGTATTTATATAACCCGTGGTCAGTTAAGCCACAGTTCGTCGGTCGTGCACCATTTTGGACCATGAAACAGAATAATGCATTTTAGCATGGGACATGCTAACGAATTGGTTTCTTTCATGTCCTAACAATTTCATGGTCTTGAAAATGTAACTTGTGCTAGTTTACAATACCTTCTATTTAAAATCATATTTAACTTGTAATTAGCCGGCCGGGGTGACCGAGAGGTTCTAGGCGCTTCGGTCCGGAACCGCGTGATGCTGCGGTCGCAGGTTCGAGTCCCGCCTCTGGCATGAATGTGTGTGGTGTCCTTGGGTTAGTTGGGTTTAAGTAATTCTAAGCCATTTGAACCATTTTTTTTGTAATTGGTGTCTGATAATACTTCCGCTCAATTTCATTTCACTTACTAGTTACTGGTTTGTGGTAGAGTAATATTGTAACAGGTAGACTATAAAATACAGTATTGACAACATTTTCTCGGCTGCAACACGTCTAAACGTCAATTGAGTATTTGTTCCTAGATAAAGGGCCATATTATACCTTCTAACATTTTCTCACAAACAGAAAAACAATTATCTTTTCTTATTTTAGAAAACGACTGCAGCACATAAAAGTGAATATCATCGTTATAAAATTGTAAGAAGAAATTATGCGAGTAGGGAACGTGTATTAAGGGCTGGCTAGTGGCCAAAGCCTGAAAAGTTTACCATACTACAACACTCGTTCGTATTCGCCTAAAATTTTGGGCATCAGTTCCTCTTTCTTCTCCAGAGGACTGACGTCTATATTTGCCTATACGTGGTGTTTAAACGTAAGTTCCCCCATATTCTTAAAGGTTATACAACAGATTAAAAGTAGAAGAAAAGACCAGTAACAGTAAATCCGGGAGCAATGACTCATTCTGTCCTATGACAGTATGTCTGTTTAACACTACAGGATTTGCTGAATATGATTACGATTCATTTTTATGCATTAGTCCACCTTGAATGATGAAATCGTGTTGTCAGAGACTCGATATGATCACATCCAAGGGACACACGCTGCGTCATATGTCCATGTTGCCTATGGATATGATATTTACCAAAGTCTGCAAATATCGCAATAGCCAGCCATGCAAGGAATTAAGTTTAGTTGAACGAGTTGGTAAAGCACTGGAGCCATCGCCCAATCTGTCACTCATAAGACTTTCGTGTTGGTTACTCTCCTGGAAGACCTACAACGAAGTGCATTGATTTGAAAGGGTATCACACAGGGATGTATGCTTCCACCCTTACTGTTCTTCCTAAACACCAAAGAAGGTGTAACAGAAAAAAAATTGTTCAGAAGTGGGATTAAAATTCAAGGAGAAAGGATAACTACAATAATTGTCGCTGTCCACGGTGGAAGTGAGAAATTATTCTATGACCAGTCGAATGGAACGAAAAGTGTGATGACCATAAACTACACACTAAGGTGACAAAAGTTAAGCGATGTCGATATACGCATAAACAGATGACGAGACTATCGCCTTCGCTAGATATAAATGGGCAGTGCATTGTCGGATACGTCATTTGTACTCAGGCGATTCATGTGTAAAGGTTTCAGCGTGATTATAGCCACACAACTGAATACGGATTGGTACTTAGAAGTAGACGCATGGGAGATTACATTTTGGAAATAGTTAAGGAATTCTATATTCAGAGGTCCACAGCTTCAGGACAGCGTGGAGAGTATCATATTTCAGGCATTACCTCATACCATGGACAACGCAGCGGCCGTTGGCCTTCACTTAACGACAGAGAGCAGTGGTGTTTAAGTAGAGTTGTCAGTGCTAACAAATAAGCAACACTGGGTGAAATAACCGTGGAAATCAACATGGGACATACGACGAACGTATCTGTTAGGGCAGTAGGGGGAAATCTGGCGCTAATTGGCTTCTTAGAAGATGACCGACACTTTTGTCTTTGCTAAAAACACAACATCACCTGCAGAGCATCGCCAAGGCTTATGGCCGTATCGGTTGGACCCTAGACACTGGAAACCCGTGGTCTGGTTGTATGAGTCCCGATTTCAGTCGATTTCATTTGGTAAGAGCTGATGGTAGGGTTCGAGTGTGGCACAGACCCCACGAAGCCCTGGGCTCAGGCTGGCAACAGGGAATTGTGCAAGCTGATGATAAATTCATAACTATGTGGGCTGTGTTTACATGGAGTGTATTGGGCCCCCTGGTTCAACGGAACCGATCATTGGCTGGACATGGTTTTGTTCAGAGGCTTGGAGACCATTTGCAGTCGTTCATGGACTTCATGTTCCCAAAAACCGATGGAATTCTGATGGATTTTAACGTGCCACGTCACCGGGCCATAACTGTTCGAGAGTGGTTTGAGGAACGTTCTGGGACAATTCGAGCGAATGATTTTGCCTCCCAGAGTGCCCGACTTGAATCCCTTCGAATATTAATGACACATAATCGAGAGGCAAGTCAGAGCACAAAATCTTGCATCGCAACATCTTCTCAATTACGGACAGTTCTTGTGGCAGCATAACTCAATATCTGTACAGTGGACAGCCAACGAATTGTTCAGTTCACGCCACGTCGAGTTGTAACGTAACGCATGCCAAACGAGATTCTACAAGGTGTTAGGAGGTATTCCGTGCATTTAGAGACTTTCATCATCTCAGATTGGGTAACGGAACAAGGAGGAAAATAGAACAAATGAGATTACCTGTGAATTAACATCAAAACTGGAAACCATGAAGAAGACAATTGGAATTTTGCTACACTAGAGGCAAAATAATTTATCTCGACTACTAAAGGCCTGCAGGTTGCGCTGTTGTATTTGATCATAACGGCACCTATGCTACGTCAATACGTTAGAAATGTCAGTCGTGGTCAGACTAGTATTCTGTGTAGTTGTGAATACGATACGTCGCAGCTAATTTAATTTGGACTGAGCAAATTGTTGGCGCTAGCGTGGGGTGTGCTTCCCTAATCAAAACAGCAGAAGTGTTTGGCGTTTCAAAACGCACTGCACCGAAAATTTATACCGCAAATAGGGGAGGTGGAAAAGCATGATTAGCTAAGTCACAACGAGGGCAGAATTTCGTGTTGAGTCATCATGACACAGGATTGTGATTAAAAAATGAGAGGACGACCGTTGCGAAAGTCACTGCAGAACAGAATGTCGTACTCGCCAACCCAGCCAGTACCAAAATAATACAAAGGGAGCTCCGTAAGCACCGAATCGTACGTAATCACAAAACCACAAAACCGTGCATCAGTGATGCGGATTCCAGTAATAGGAAGACGTGATGGTTCAAATGACTCTGAGCACTAAGGGACTTAACATCTGAGGTCATAAGTCCCCTAGACTTAGAAGTACTTAAATCTAACTAACCTAAGGACATCACACTCAATCGTGCCCGAGACATGATTCGAACCTGCCTGCAACCGCAGCAGCAGCACGGTTCCGGACTGAAGCGCCTTGAACCGCTCGACCACATCGGTCGGCCAGGGGCTCGGTGTTGATTTGGGCAGCCATATCGTGGTATTTCATGGGCACCATGGTTACTTTCCAATGTCGCATCCCTGCCAGTGATTAGGTGAACGTTTTGGCTGATAACTCCATAGTAAAATGTTTATATCCCAATGGTAATGCTGTGTTCCAAGACGCCCCCGTTCATACATATCGCATCCACGACTCGTTTTATGACTACGAAGATGAAATTTCGCATCTTTTCCGGCCAGTACAGTCACCAGCTGCCTTTGTGGCCAACATTGGAAGAAGAGTGCGTGATCGCTATCCACCTGCATCATCGATACCCGGATTTGCCACTATTTTGCAAGTAGAAGAGTATAAGTTTCTATTGAAAACCATGTAGAACCTGTACTTATCCACATAGAGACAAATGTAAGATGTTTTGAATGCCAATGGGATTCGTAGTTTGTATTAGGCGTGGTATGTTCTGCGTTTTTTCTGCTTCCATATTTTTGTCCGCAGGACGTATTTGTCGTCAAAATAGGTTTATAGGGCTTTTGGTTCAAAAATGGTTCAAATGTCTCTGGGCACTATGGGACTTAACAGCTGAGGCCATCAGTCCCCTAGAACTTAGAACTGCTTAAACCTAACTAACCTAAGTACATCACACACTAGTGCCTAGAACAACCCGGCCACTCCGGCCGGATATAGGACTTTTATCTAGAATTTTAGTCCTGCTTCCTGTATGAAAGGAGGTTTCTACTTCTTAAATAACCCGTGTACTCCATAGCACAATAATACAGCAGGCAAAAGATACATCAACCAATATTAACAACGTCGTTCCCTATCCTATGTAAATGTGGACCGGGAAGAAATCACTGTATGATTTGGCCGAGCGCTAGAATTTCTTATTATCATTTTTCCTACGCAAGATATACGATGGATTGCTTTATGGTCTGCCACCTCTTTCAAGAGCCTAAACTTTTTTTTAACAGGGGATGTCTCTTTTCCTGCGTGATACACTTGAACGTTTAATCGCTAATTAGTTATAAAACTTTTAAGTGCATATTTATTATCGTTAGTTTTACGTACTATACACGATAAACCATAATCCTGACATTTAACGAGCATATGAGAAAATTTTGCATATGAGGTAATATGATAAGCCAACATAAACTTGCAACTGCCGTGATTAATTGCGAGATATATTGCATTACTGCACTATAATTCTCGGCGTGTAAATCACCACGACAGATTTACATTGTTTCCTCTCCACATAATTAGCATAATTTTATGTCATACACTGTACCTCGCAGGACTGTCAACATCTGTAATCTCTTTCTCGACACGTGGTTAGTGGGTCGCAGCTGGTATGGGTTGTTTTGAAAGCTATTGTTCCTAGTTTGCATCATCTACTGCTAATAATGTAACAGTGTGTTTCCAGTTACTGCTTTCCATTTCTGCGTACGATGCACAGTTCCGTTACATGTTGAAACCCCCTTATATCGGATCATTTCCCTTTTACTGCGGTTATGCATCAAATCTAAGGGATATCTACAAACCGTGTCACGTCACAGATGAAGTTACTTCAAGATTGCTCGTACGTGTGACCTCTCAATACGTGTACCTCAAATGTCATACAACCGTTTCTCACGAATTAGTGACATTTATTTCCAGGATTTGTTAATGACTACAAGCCTCAACAAATAATTTATTTCTGTATCGTAAGAGGTTGTCTGTTTCTCGCAGCCCTTTGTTTCGCCAAATTTTTTCTCATCGCCTGAAAACAGTTATCATTAAAATCAACTAAAAGTTGTGAATACATTTTATTTTATGCATTAGATATGTCTACTGAAAGTCCATGACTGTAAAGACGATTATTGGTTTGTTATTTTATAACACTTGCTGCTGTCAGTTACGATAAAACAAGTAAAGGAAAATCAGTTTTGCTCCTAGCGAAAGTTATTTTGTACCAAAACTACTGAAGTAAAAATAGTACTTCGCTTCTACTTGGTAGAAACGATACTGGACAATCATTTAGACGAATATCAAGGTGGTATTAGGAAGATGAGATCTTGTTCTGAACAAATAATTAATCTGAAGACAATCATTTGGCACGGATTTATGAATTCAAAACATATTGTAGTAATGTTTGATCATTTCAAAAAGAGTTTAGATACCGTCGATAGACAAACTATGCATAAAATAATCCGATAATTTGGTGTAAAGAGTAAATCAGCAAATAAAATTCGTGAAATAAATACGGACAGAGAAAAGGGAAAATTCTGTAATAAATGTTTAACCCCTTCGAAATAGACGCATGTGTACTGCATCACTGTTTTAATTTTTTCAGAAAAAATATCGAGAATTTTGAATGAAAAACTGAAAAACGTAAGATTTAACAAATAAAGTTGGGAAGAAGGGAGAAGAAACATTGGAACAAATTGTCTTGCATTTACCACAATTTCTGAAAATGTGACATATGCTGTAACACAAATTTATCTTTTAGAAGAAATAGAAAGTAGGACCGACTAAAGAATTTCTGCAGAGGAAACCAATATTTTTTTACAAACATCAAAAACTCACCGGTAGTTCTGAAAGCAGATATTGGCCAAAAGGCAAAGGTTGAACAGTTTATTTATCTTGGTGAGATTATTCAAGAAAACGGTTTGGGAAAAGCTCTTATAAAGGATAGATAAAATGGGCACGGCATACGGTACAGCCAAAGAATTCTACAACAAAAAATTCCAGTCTAAACATGCACAAAAAAGGCACTGGAGAACAGTAGCGAAGTCAGAATGTCTATATGCAAATGAATGACTAGCTTTAATCTATAATTTAGATAAATTAGAAATACTAGAAAGGCGAATCATTTGTAAAACATTAGGCTCACGATACATAGAAATTACGAAGCATAGAACACATATCAGAAGTACTTAGAAAAAGTAGACTGTCACTTTTAGACATTTATATCGAGTGCAGGACAGTAGATCAACCAAAAAAAAATCTTCAAATTGTCATCGGATAAGAAGTCAACAACAAAGTGGATACGGAATGTAAAAAATCATTTAGATAAAAGTAATACAAAACCTGAAGAAACAACTGAGTGAGGAGTGTTTAGGGATAAAATGTAGATAACGAAGGCTTCAAAGGTACAAGCGAAAAAATTTGGTAAAGACTATTCAATAGCAAATATTGCACAAAATATTTCTGTAAGACAACTGGTTCAACAGACGTTGTATCTTCAGGTCTTAAAAAACTTTTCGTTGTAAAAAGTGTTCATTTTACACTGAACCTCAAGCCAAGATGGCAACTGGATAAAAATCAGCACATTATAAAAGGTTTGTCATCGCCAAAATATTTAAAAACATAAAGCGGCTTCCTCAGAAGTGCGTATCTGTGTACATAGTACTCACAGATTCTTACTACATCATGCAAACATGGTATATAATGGAATATTCTCATATGAGAATATGTCCCATACATAAGCCGATGTGCTATTATATATCGTGTTGTCGGGAAGGTGAGCCAAAGGTAGCGCTTCATTGGCAGGACACTTAGAAGATGCAACAAGTCTACTAAAGAGACAGCTTACACTACACTCGTTCGTCCTCTGTTAGAATATTGCTGCGCGGTGTGGGATCCTTACCAGGTGGGATTGAAGGAGGACATCGAAAGGGTGCAAAAAAGGGCAGCTCGTTTTGTATTATCACGTTACAGGGGAGAGAGTGTGGCAGATATAATACACGAGTTGGGATGGAAGTCATTACAGCATAGAAGTTTTTCGTCGCGGCGAGACCTTTTTACGAAATTTCAGTCACCAACTTTCTCTTCCGAATGCGAAAATATTTTGTTGAGCCCAACCTACATAGGTAGAAGTGATCATCAAAATAAAATAAGAGAAATCAGAGCTCGAACAGAAAGGTTTAGGTGTTCGTTTTTCCCGCTCGCTGTTCGTGAGTGGAATAGTATGGAGGTAGTATTATTGTGGTTCGATGAACCCTCTGCCAAGCACTTAAATGTGAATTGCAGAGTAGTCATGTAGATGTAGATGTAGATGTCTGTGTGATGTAATAAGCATCTGTGAGCTCTACGTATACGGACATAGCCATTTGCACAAGGTTCCTTATGTTTTTAAGTACTTTAGCGATGACAGACCTTTCGTAATCTGTTGATTTTTATCCACTTATCGTTCAGTATAAAATGAACACGTTTTGCAACAAAAAGATTTTTTAACGCCTGAAGATGACAGCAAAGTCTGTTGAGACTGGTTGTCTTAAATAAAGAAATGATTTTTGTGATATTGGCTATTGAATGATTTTTAGTAGTTAGAACAATCGCCCTTCAGCACTCACAAAATGACAAAATTCTACGAAAAAATTTGTTATGAATTGGAAACAAGACAATAAGAAAAGCCACACTGAACAGATGAAAGAGTACTGGCAGAAAAGAAGAGAACAACTAATAAGGAACTGAAATTGGCATCTGGTTCTTAGTTCGCTTATCCTAGGACAGAAAAAAATACACTTTGAATGTCAGAGGGAAATCAGCTGTGAAAGTATTATCAGTCAATATTACCGTGAGATGTATATTAGTGTACAATAAAGTAAGTATCGTTACTGTTCAATATGATTGAACGTAGGGTGTCCCACTCAAACCTCCCTGATTTCAAGGACCCAGGAGAGAAAAACCACAGTAGATTCGACAGTGAAAAATGCAACACATTGTAGAGCATCTCAAAGAATTTATATTCTCGCTTCAGAATTGCCAATTATCGTCGCCACAGTGCAGGATGGCGGCATGAACTGAAAATGGCGACTCCACTGCAGCGCGAGCAAGCAGTAGCATGGTTTGCAGAAATAAAATCGCCGATTACTGTGGAAAGAAGTTATCGTCGTGTGTATGAATGCGGTCCACCTGATGTAAAAATAATTAAGAAATAGTATAGGAAGCGTTCTGAAACATTCTGGCAGTACACGTTACGGAGTTTCAGAAGAGACAGTGGAGGACATCAGACAAATGTTTCTCAGAAGCTCACGTCAGTCAATTCGTCAAGCATCTAGGCAACTTGATGTACCTCGATCAGTATTGCATCGTGTAGTTCACTAGCGTCTTCGTATGTGTGCTTACAAAGTGCAAATTCTCAAACATATGACGCCGAACGACATCCACGCCGACACAAATTTGCTGCAGATATGATGCAGTGTATTGGTATGGATGCCAGCTTCCTGAAAAGATGTTTATTCTCAGATGAGGCAACCTTTCATCTATCAGGAAGGGTTAATAGGCATAATTCTCGGATTTAGGCTTCGCAAAATCCGCATGCTGTCATTGAACATGTTTGTGATAGCCCTAAACCAAACGTCTCGTGCGGGTTAAGGTAAGACAGGATTGTTGGACCGTTCTTCTTTGTGGAACAAACAGTGAATGCGTCAGTGTATCTGGAAATGTTGGAGCAGTTTGTGTACCCTCAGATACAAGACTTGCAACCCAACATCATTTTTCAACAAGATGGAGCTCCGCCGCCTAGGTGAATGGCTGTTCGCAACTTCCTGAATAGGAAATTCCCCAATCGTTGGATCGGGCATGGAGTACCCATTGCGTGGCCACCAAGCTCACCGACGTGACGCCGCTTCATATTTTCATGTAGGGATTCGTGAAGGACCGCGTGTATGCGACCAAAGTGGACGATATTCCTACGTTGCAACATCGTATCACTAATGCAATTGCAACAATAACAGAGGAAATGTTACAAAGAACTTGGCAATGAATTGAAAGTAGACTCGATATTCTTCGTGCTACAAATGGTCCACATGTAAAGGTGTATTGATGATAAATAAATAAATTCTTTTAGATGCTCTACCATGTGGTGCATTTCTCATTGTCGTATCTACAACGGTTTTTCTTCCTGGCTATAGTTCATCAGAACCTGTGTGCTGCGCCCCAGTACCTCGCATCAAAGACAAAGTACCTATCTCATCGTAATACAAACAGAAGGTCACACTCATGTAGTACCCTAGCTGTGCTTTTATAACTATCTGAACTGCATAGGACTCTTTCATGTAAGAGCTTCACGTTTGTTACAAAGAGTAACTCTAAATTGAAATCGTTTGGAAATAATAATGACATATCAGAATTTTTTCAGATAATAAAACTTAATTATATTTTTGGTGTTTATTGAGATTTTTTTCTTTCATTTAAAAGGTTACTCGGTGTTTTCTTCTATCGTTTTCTATACAATTCTATACAATAATTCGCAGAGTTATTTCTTTTTAGAGTTTTCTTTGTTGGTGTATTAACATAGCCGTCTTGGTTTTATTTAGAAAGATATTTTTTTCTGATGACTATCAAAACTGGTTCAAATGCCTCTGAGCACTATGGGACTTAACTGCTCAGGTCATCAGTCCCCTAGAACTTAGAACTATTTAATCCTAACTAACCTAAGGACATCACACACATCCATGCCCGAGTCAGAATTCGAACCTTCGCCGTAGCGGTCGTGCGGTTCCAGACTGAAGCGCTTAGAACCGCGCGGCCACACAGGCCGGCTCTGATGACTATCAAATATATTTATTTACACTAAAGGAGTATAGAGAAGAGAAACTTAAATTTGGACGATGACGTTCTTCCCATCAGCATTGCTGCTCTCTCTCGGGGGCTGCCTGAGCTCACACTACCGAGTTGTGTTAATCTTAATGGCAGGACACCACGGGTTGTTGATAGTTTTGGAGAGCATCCTTTCCAAAGCTCATTGGCATGCACCGAGAAAAGTGGTAGGATTTAGGAGCCTGCTTCGCGTGATCATTGTGGGTATGTGAGATCCTGTTCGCAAAAGTATCAGAAACTACAGAGTAGCATTTTGTGGATGCAGGGCATTCTAGGTTATTTGGAACACAGGAGCACTGCTTGTGCTGATAGACCCAGAATGATGATTAACAGACGATGCATCAACAAACCAGCTGGTTTTACCAGCCTGTACCACATTCATAATGATGATCATGATGGACAAGGCAGCGATTGTGTTTGTGGGCACAGCAGGTACATCATCGGCAAATGAGGCTCAGGCATAGAACACATTGTAGCTGGGTCAGTTAGTGGAATAAGCTCAAATGCAAGCCCACATTCCATTACAGCTTCCATCTCTACTACAAAGAAACAAGATACTTGATAAATGTCACGCGGTAATTTAAAAAGATGAAACATGCATGCCTCTGTAATGGACTACTCACCTTCTAAATTAGCGGCATGCAAATAAGTCTATGAACCCCTCATCAGATCTTTATTTGCAGCAATGTCTTGTAACATTGTATTCTGATAAACAATCATAATATTCCAGATTGAGATTTTCACTCTGCAGCGGAGTGTGCGCTGATATGAAACTTCCTGGCAGATTAAAACTGTGTGCCGGACCGAGACTCGAAGTCGGGACCTTTGCCTTTCGCGGGCAAGTGTTCTACCAACTGAGCTACCCAAGCACGACTCACTACCCGTCCTCGTAGTTTTACTTCTGCCAGTATCTCGTCTCCTACCTTCCAAACTTTACAGAAGCTCTCCTACAAACCCTGCAGAACTAGCACTCCTGAAAGAAAGGATATTGCGGAGACATGGATTAGGACGGGTCGTGAGTCGTGTTTGGGTAGCTCAGTTGATAGAGCACTTGCCCGCAAAAGGCAAAGGTCCCGAGTTCGAGGCTTGGCAGGTTGTGGTGTAGTTGCTACAGGTTGATTTCCAAGTCGACACACATCCACTACATCTGCAACAGATGTTTTTAAGAGTAGCATCTGCAGCCCATCACTCGCACATCACACGCCATTGTTCAAGAACGCCATAAATATTTTAGGAATGCGCATTTTGCAGACTACTCAAACACCTGCACTGAGTATGATATGTTCATCATCCTACCTCAAAACATTGACAACGTTTCCGTCATGCTCTGAAATACCACCGCCAGGGGCTGCAATATCATAAGCATCAATCAGTATGGGCTGATGACATGAGGTTATTTGCTGATGCAGCCATGTCATTCGCCTTCTGGCATTCCTCATGGAACTTCGTGGAATCACACACCTGTTCAACATCACTCTGGGTCTAGCAACAGCAGACGTGCCCCTGCCCATTCTGTTACAGATCACCAAGTAAGTCCTACAGCCGCTTCGGACTGCTCTGTTGTTGTTGAAATCTTTGGGACAGGGTCTCATATGTCCACAATAATCATTCCAGTGCAGGCTATCAAGATCCTGCCACTTTTGTGTATACCTGCCCATGTGTTTGGAAACAATGCTCCCCAAAATGGTCAGTAACCCGCAGTATTCTGCCATAAGTGTAACACATCATTATACTGTCAGCTTACACAACACCTGAGAGAGGGCTGTGATGAAGATGAGTGGAAGGCCAGCTTTAAAATTTTTGGAAGAAGTGTGGCTGTTTAATTGCAAAGTATTTCAGAACTTTCCTCAAAAGTGTTATACTCGGTCATGTTTTCAACATGAAGGAAAGAGGATCAGATAAGGAATTCCACTGTGAACTCCGTCTCGATATGTACTCTCACGTTTATGATCTACTTAGTTGTGGTCCAGTTTCATCCATTTTCTAATAGATATTGCTGGGTGTTCATTTCCTAAATTTAGATGAGGAGGATGTATATTGCTCTGCACGGTCGCTGCTTGCAGGCCACAGAAATTACCTGAAATATTCACGCTGCAATCGTAATTAAATATGCAGACATTACAATTTTCAAGGCATTCCATTTCCCACAAAATTCTGGAATTCACTAAAAATCGAGAGGCAGAACCCTGATAATTCATGTATTCAACCTGGATGCAGGCAATCCAGGAGATAATGACCATGAGCACGCTGTGTGGAACAATGAAGTCAAACGTAATTCAGTTGGACCAGACTACTTTTCCAAATTAGCTGGTCAGATTTGTTGCTAGCCTCAAAGAGCGATAAGTAAAACTATGTGTCCATTAAAAACATATCTCACCTATTTCCTCCCCGCCCCCTCTCCCCTACCCCAAACGTCAAAAAATAAATTGAAAACTTTTTGCCTTAGGTGTCTCAACTCTTTTACCAAGAGTGAGTAGAAAGGCACTTTACAGATTCCTTGAGCCAGGAACTGGTAATATAAATGTCTACCAACGATAAAAAGTTCTTGAAGTATAAGAAAGCCCACCAACAGGACCGATGCCCCTTCGTCTATTACACCGACTTTGACTGTATCCTAGCCCCTAATGACGGAAAGGCAATCCCTCTGCTTACCATACTATCTTCATAGAATGGCACATATCTTATGTGGCAGCATATCAACTTGTATACCCATAGTTACTCCATGTACAACACATTTCAATCATTCGTTAGGGACCCGAGAAAGTTGCGTGGGAATTTGATGACTTATCAACAACAATCCCATAAGCAGGTAGATATCACTGTTATCTAACGAAGAAATTTCACAATGCAGCTCACAATGTATGCAACTTGAAGTACCAACTGCCATGGCACATACCCATCTACTTTCACAATTTGAGTGGGTCCTATGATCACTTTCTCGTTCAGCATTTGGATGATAAGGCTGATATGGTCATCGTCATTCTTGATAATGTTGAAAAGTACACTAGTGCCCATTAAAATTGCTACACCACGAAGATGACGTGCTACAGACGCGAAATTTAACCTACAGGAAGAAGATGCTGTATAATGCAAATGATTGGCTTTTCAGAGCATTCACACAAGGTTGGCGCCAGTGGCGACACCTACAACGTGTTGACATGAGGAAAGTTTCCAACCGATTTCTCATCCTCAAACAGCAGTTGCCTGGCGTTGCCTGGTGAAACGTTGTTGTGATGCCTCGTGTAAGGAGAAGAAATGCGTACCATCACGTTTCTGACTTTGATAAAAGTTGCATTGTAGCCTATCGCGATTGCGGTTTATCGTATCGCGACATTGCTGCTCGCGTTAGTCGAGATCCAATGACTGCTAGCAGAATATGGAATCGGTGGGTTCAGGAGGGTTAAACGGAACGCCGTGCTGGATCCCAACGGCCTCGTATCACTAGCAGCCGAGATGGCAGGCATCGTATCCGCATAGCTGTAACGGATCGTGCAGCCACGTCTCGATCCCTGAGTCAACAGATGGGGTCGTTTGTAAGACAACAACCGTCTGCTCGAACAGATCGACGTCGTTTGCAGCAGCATGGACTATCAGGTCGGAGACCGTGGCTGCGGTTCCCCTTCAAGCTGCATCACAGACAGGAGCGCCTGCGATGGCGTACTCAACGACGAACCTGGGTGCACGAATGGCAAAACGTCATTTTTTCCGATGAATCCTGGTTCTGTTTACAGCATCATGATGGTCGCATCCGTGTTTGGCGACATCGCGGTGAACGCTCGTTGGAGGCGTGTATTCGTCATCGCCATACTGGCGTATCACCCGGTGTGATGGTATGGGGTGCCATTGGTTACACGTCTCGGTCACCTCCTGTTCGTATTGACGGCGCTTTGAACAGGATGATGCACGACCGCATGTTGCAGGTCCTGTACGGGCTTTTCTGGATACAGAAAATGTTCGGCTGGTGCCCTGGCCAGCACATTCTCTAGATCTCTCATCAATTGAAAACGTCTGGTCAATGGTGGCCGTGCAACTGGCTCCTCACAAGACGCCAGTTACTACTCTTGATGAACTGTGGTATCGTGTTGAAGCTACATGGGCAACTGTACCTGTATACGCAATCCAAGTTCTCTTTGACTCTGTGCCCAGGCATATCAAGGCCATTATTACGGCCAGACATGGTTGTTCTGGATACTAATTTCTCAGGATCTCTGCACCCAAACTGCGTGAAAATATAATCACATGTCAGTTCTAGGATAATATATTTGTCCAATGAGTACTCGTTTATCATCTGCATTTCTTCTTGATGTAGCAATTTTAATGGGCAGTAGTGTACTACTTATCAGTCACACCTTTTTCATATCACCAAACGTGATGCGTCGGCCGCCCCTATGTAATGTAGAATTGACCACTAGAAGTCACTTGAGGCGAACCCAACAGTATAAAAAGAGGCGGGTATTAGCTGGTGGTCGGTAAAGAAGCATAAAAAATAGAACGTATGAGACGGTACGAAGAGCTCAGTGACTCAGAATGTAGACTAGTTATTGTATATCACCTGAGTAACAAGTCTATCAGGGACATTTCAAACCTCTTGATGCTGTCAAACCCGACTGTCGATGATGCTGCTGTGCAAAGGAACAACCACAGCTAGCCAAGAGCAGGCACACCTCATGTGCTGCCGGCCGCGGTGGTCTCGCGGTTAAGGCGCTCAGTCCGGAACCGCGTGACTGCTACGGTCGCAGATTCGAATCCTGCCTCGGGTGTGGATGTGTGTGATGTCCTTAGGTTAGTTAGGTTTAAGTAGTTCTAAGTTCTAGGGGACTGATGACCACAGATGTTAAGTCCCATAGTGCTCAGAGCCATTTGAGCCATTTGAACCTCATGTGATGACAGACAAGAACAGTCGAGTGTGGTTAAAAAACTTCGCCGGAGGAGTCTATAGTGAGTTCAAAAGTGCTATCTTGCTGTAGTCTGTGGGGTTGGTTTCGGTGTGTGCCTGGCGCACTTTACCACCCACCACGTGTAGTATCAACAGTGAAATACAGAGGAGATGGTTTTAGTGTGGCTAGGGGAGGTTTTTTTTGTTTTGTGTGTATTCCCCTTCTTGCGCTTAAGAAAATGTTAAAAGCGAAAGGATATGAACACATTTTACAACACTGTGTATTGCATACAATATAGGAACAGTCTGCTGAGGATGATTATTGCTATCAGCATGACAATGCCAATTCAATACGCCATAAAGTAGAATGTGGGTGGCAATTGTTTGTGAACAATGAGATCACTGAATTTCCCTGGAATACAAAAAAGCCACAAACCAATGGAACACCTTTGGAACGGATTAGAACGTCACCTTTCGCTCGACGTCCAAGCACCCTACATCACTACCTTGTATTGATTCAGATTTTGAAAACGAAACGGCTCAGTTCCACCACAAGCATTCAGACACCACACTGGAAGCGCCCTCTTCAGAGTTCAAGCCCGTATTAACGTCCCTTAAAGATTTCTAGATACTGTTGATCGGATGGTATATATGTCGACTTCCTTACTAGATTTAGCGAATAGGACATTATTTAAAAAATAATAGATGGAGAAAGTGAGAAAGAAAGATTCTTCTTACATCCACTTCAAACGAAAGAGAGAGACATATTCACCAAATGAGTCATTGCCTGACACGTGAAGAGGAAACAAATCGAAATATACATTAGAGATCACAATGATAACGTATGCGAGTTGTGGGTCTTATGTGATGAAACGTGACTCTATAAAGGAGCAACTTGAGGACAACAATCAAAACTCACGTAACTGCAGGCAAGAGGTGTAACCGTAGGAGATTGCGTGAGTTGGGGCTCTCTGAAAACATTAATATTATTACAGGGGAATGGGATGCAAATAGATTCCGTCGCAGTCTTATAAGAACCAACCTAGCGCTCTTCACTAACTAAGTCAAGAGTAAATGGAGTTTCCGACGATTTAAGATGATTCATTTCTATTTGATAATTATCAAAATAAGTAAATGAATCCAAACAGCCACATCACATTGTTTGGAGGAACATTGCTAATGTTTATATGTCTGTGTCTTCATAACATATCAATTAGATGTTTAACAGATAGGCTATTTGTGAACATTTGATGGTAAAATGATAGAACCCATAGCGCTACCCCTGTCGATCTTTTTACCAACTTTCATGGACGGTTTTCGGCTCTCCTACATATCATTTTTACTATAATATCAAGAATATGTTTTCTGTTCTTAATGTTACTTACACGTTGACGATTTATTAACTGGTCTTGTTATTTAATTGTAGTGCAAACCATTGGTGATTTTTGTACTTCACATCCATTCTTGACCCAAGCGCATAAGGGGAGAAGGGTATTAGTGTTTAACGGTCCGTCAACAACGAGGTCATTGGAGACCGAGCACAAGCTTGGATTAGGGAAGGATGTGGAAGGAAATCGGCGGTGCCCTTTCAAACGCACCATCCAGGTATTTGCCTGAAGCGGTTAAGCGAAATCACGGAAAATCGAAATTAGGATAATCCGATGCGGGGTTGAACCGTCGTCCTCCCAATTGCGAGTCCAGTATGTAACAACTGTGCCATCTCACTCGATGCGAGCGCTTAAGTATTCCTTGAGAGTACATACAAGCTGTTACGTACAGACGGATCTTGCTAGCATCAAATTTTCCCTTCCATGTGATTTTTGCTACATTAACACTACCACACGGTCAAGAACGCAGTTGACCTTGCCAATAACAGATACGACAATCTCGTTAGGAGCAGTAATTAGCAAATCTATGTAGTAAAGCATTACTCCGACTGCCATTATGCAGTTCGCTTTCAGAAACTCAAGCTTCGAGATCGAAACCAGTTTCCTACTGAGCTTCTAGTCGGGCAGGAGCAACGACGATAGTACACCGAATACTGTTGTAGAACGTGAGAACTTGTCCAATACTCAACACCAGTACTTTAATAAAAACTCTCTTCGTTTTTATGACCGCCATCATTACTAGTTGACAGTCATTACATCTGCTAACGTAACTGTTTCCTCATTTACTCGAATAACAGTGATCTCAGGTCTTTTCAGGAAATATGGTAGTCTTTTCCGGACCTTAAAGTCACTTTAGCCTTAGGAAAAAATGTCCGCTAGCCGCACATTACTGGAAGAAAATAGTCACAGTAAAAAGAAAAAACCGTTTGCCAAGAACGTGTTTCTTCGTGCTATATTGTTCGGATTAACACTAAAGTGGGAGATGCGTAGAAATGGTGCTACAAAAATACACTTTGAAGCTTGACCTTGTCTTGCAACGCTGCTCACACTACTGCTGTAAAGGGACTGCAGGAGCACAGCTCGTCATAACATTTTTATTATACCAGTGGAAAAAGAGGTTATTTGTCTGCATGCGAACCGCGCTGCTAATAAAAATAGTGGTCTTTTGGAATAGTATTATTTTATCTCAGAGCCTCAAACACTGACGAAAAAGTAATTTCATCTTAGGTATCAACTTATGAGATTAAAGGCTTCCCCGGAGAGAGGATTAAGCTATGAAGGCGATTGAAGTACTCGGAGCCACAGTAAAAATAAGGGACTTAATATGAAAATAAGCGCTGCAGTTAGGAAGGCAGAAAGATCTATATTCTCGGAAGAAATTTTATTACCGGTTTCCAACTGTGATAGCAGAGGATCAAACTGAATTCTTGGTGTCAACACGTCACAGACATAAATTATTAACCCTTCAGCTGTTTCTAAGAAGATACTTCTCATTGTACAGTTGTCAGGTAGCTCCGAACCAGAACTGTATGAACTAATAATTCTCAGACAGGACACGCGTATTATACACGACTTCCTAAGATGTTCATAGCAAATTAATTTTGCGATGATGCATACTTATTCGACTGGAGATGAGTCCTTTGGCACTTTCTACGACAGCCATTCTGAGAAGGATTGGAAGAGGCACAAGAAAAAGGAACTTTTTTGGTGTTTGATCCTAGGACTGCTTCTAATGACGTCTTCGTCTACTGGACATTAAACCATAAACCAACAACCTCCTGCCTTTCTTTGTTTATTTCTTTATTTATTGTTTCTTTAGCCTGTCTAGATAAGGGCCTTAAGACCTTCTCTTACGTGTGCCCAGGTACAACAAATACGAAAGACATTACAAGAATATTCACAGGAATAATAATTATAATAATAAATAACAGTAATAAAATTATAATTGACCCTAATAATGATAATAATATCAATACTGAAAGTAAATGTTGGCAACGATAATAATAATGATAGTAATTGTAAAGTGCAGTAAGAATGATATAGATCTGTTTAACACATTTCCATTTATGTTTAGCATTTTAGAAGCGAAGGAATACAAAAAGAGGAGAAGACTGGAATAACAATGACATTGGAATTTTCGAAATAACGGAGTTAAAATAAAAGAAACTCTGCCAACAGGGGGAGGGAAAGTTTGAGGGGGAGGGGGTGACAGATTGACAGGTAGGATATGTGAGAGATGGCTATTGTGATACGTGGGCCACTAACTGCCTTTTGAAGTTTTAAAGGAATTCAGTTTCCCTGATTTTTTCGAGGAAGTTTGTTCCGAAGTCGGATTCTTGTACAGGAAACGGTTAGAGTACAACGCGGAGTTACGTGACGATACAGAGAGGATTTTACTTTGTTGAGAACAAGTATTTCTGCTGTGCTCTTCATACAGTAGTATCAGATTTGAAGATAAATAAGAGTACTATGATTGAAAAGACGATAGAGCACACGTAGTGTATTACAGTCGCTACACTTTTCGGCAAACAGCCATGATAATTGTTTCTTGACAGGAGTGCTATGGTCGAAATAGAATACATCATAAGTGTACTGCGTACAGGCATTCATCGCCAGTTCTGGGCTGCGTGAGCTTTTGTACGAAAATCCCTGAAGATTTAGCATCACCGTAGTCAAGTGTGGAGAGCTTCTTTTCAAGCTCGAAAGGGAAAAGTTATTTATATTTCTGTAGTGAATCCTAAGATGATTTTAATCAAAGTCTACGCTGGTGCATCATGTGTACATCTACTCGTTTCTGAACAACTACTGCAACCTACACGAGTTGAACCTGTTTACTGCATGAAGCCCTCATCTACTTCTACGATTTTTTCTCTATTGCCCCCTCCTTACCACTGATGAATCTTTGATTTCTCGGGATGTGTCCTATCACATTATCCCTGTTTTTGAAGATATTTCTCCCTTGTTTGTTTCAGACCCTCTTCATTAATTATTCAGTATACTGTCGTGGTCTTAAGCAGCTGTACCACCACTATCCAAAAACCCCAATTCCCTTCTTGCCTACACCGTGTATCGTCAACGTTTCACTTCCCAATGTCTACCATATTCTCTTTATTTCTATCATCACTATTTATTTTTCTTCCAAAATAGCAAAACTTATATACCAACTTTAGTGCCTTATTTCCCAATGCAATTCCCTGAGCCTTGCATGATTTAACTCTAGTGCATTCCGTTACTCTTGTTTTACCTGTGTTGGTGACGATCTTAAAATCTCTTTTCAAGATATTATCCATTCCGTTTTACTACTCTTCAACGATCTTTAGCATTTCTGTGAGACCAACAACATCGTCGGCAAACTTCACTGTTTTTATTTGTTTTTATTTATTTCCCCTGAACTTAAATCTACCTTCCATATTTCTCAGTATTTTTATTTACACCTCTCTCAGTGTACTGTTTTACCTCTGACAGTTGTCCATTCCTTTCCTGACGTATTTCTTGCGGCCCTATATCAGACACTGCATGTTGCGGGTTCTGGAGCTCCCAAAAACTTTTTATTGTTTCAGTGCATTCAGGTCCCGTCCTCCCATTTCTCTACTTTTATGTAGTCTCTTCCATTTTAATCTGCATGTACTAACTAATAAGTCATGATCATAATTCACGTCTCGATCTAGATAAGTTTTGCAGTTTAAATTTATTATTTAAATCTGGCTGGCCCACTGATTTATGAATCTACTGTAAATAAATTTCGGCATATAACGTCACCATGGTGCTGCCACTACATAGTCAGTGACAACGGAGAAGCGGACAAAGGTGCAGGACACATTCTTATCCTTGAGGTGAAAAACTGCCCTTAAAAGGCAGACGAATCAGAAATGCTCAACGGCAGGTGGGTGCAGAAGGATTCCACAGGGTCAGAGACACATAAAGTGTATCCACAGGGCGTGATATGAATGAGATAGTCTCATGGTGATCTCTATATGTCAAAAAATTCGAATCTACAGAATGGAACTGCCAATGGGGAAGTGACCAAGGGAAAAAGATTGAACAATGAAAGAAAGAGTGACATTCAGCGGGACGGGGAGTGAAATGTTGGAAATTTGAACGCGGTAGGAAACTTGTAAAACCTGTTAATGAAAATGCGAAAGCTCAATCTAGATACAGTGTGGGTCAGTGATTGAAATGGAAAGGTGGTCAGAAGAGTCTAGGGTAATACCAACAGCAGCAGGAAATGTTATAATGGCAGCAAGATTCGTTATGAATAGAAATTAGAATAGAGAATGAATTACTGTAAACAGCTCAGTGTTAGGACCGTTCGCACGATATTCGACAGATAACCTACGCCGACAACTATAGTTCAGGTATACAAGCCGACATGGCAAGCAGAAGATGAAGAGATAAAGAAAGTATGTGAAGATACTGAACGGGTAAATCAGCACTGAAAAAACTAGACTCCATCACAACAGACCATGAAGGCCCAACGGTACCGACCGGCCGCCGTGTCATTCTCAGACTACAGGTGTCACTGGATGCGGATATGGAATTGCATGTGGTCAGAACATTGCCCTCCCGGCAGTTTACGAGACCGGAGCTGCTACTTCTCAACCAAGTAGCTCCTCAGTTTGCCTCACAAGGGCTGAGTGCAACCCGCTTGCCAACAGCTCTCGGCACACCGAATGGTCACCCACCCAAGTGGTAGCCCATCCCGACAGCACATAACCTCGGTGATATGACGCGAATTAATGTTACCACTGGGCAAGGCCATTGGCCAATTCATAATTAAAGGGAGATGAAATTTAATAATTTTGGGAGAGGTTGATTACTGTTCTAGAAGAAGGAACAGAAGATATGTTACGGGAGAATACGGGCTCGGGAGCGGGACTGATAGAAGAGAAAGAGTAATTGAGTCGTCGGGCAAAAAGAACTCTACCCCCCTCCCTCCCAACCGCCCTCCCCTCCCCCTGTAGTCGCAGTGCCGCTCTGGTGCCTGAGACTATGTGCTTTGCAGTCCTCTTAAAAGTGGTTACAACCGCATGCACTGTTTGACGTGGGTCCCTTCTTGGCTGTTGCACAACGTAGCTGCCATTTGCTACTGTAGTTCAACGTGGTCGACCACCTCATCTCCTTCGGGTAGCAGTGGTTCCCATGCATTGGAAAAAATGCTGTGGGTAGTACCAAATTCCTGGGCTACGCTCGTCACGCTTCGTTTTTCGTTCAGTTGCCCGATGATTATCCCCAGTGTGAAGCCATCCAAATAGTACCTCCAGCCCGTGTTGTAATGAGAAACTCTATCGCAGCGCACCACAACTGCCCGCCGATTGACACACATTGTCTTTTCCCATTCCTTCTATTGCCTCGAGTTGTGGGGCCAGCCCCTACAGTTACGCTAATCTCTCGCCACATACATCCAACTTCCTGTGCACGACTGTGAGACATCGTCAACATGCTCTCGACATTTGATTCATTTCCTCCGAGTAGTTAACACCTTATCTTACTCTATCTTTTATATGAGTGCGTAGTGTCTGGTCGACTCTATGGGCAGTGAACCCGCAACAATCACTGTGGATGCACGTTCCCATGCGATCTCCAGATGGAAGCCAGACAGTGCAACATGTGAAGCCTCATGATCCACAGCAACGTTCTGAGTTTGCTCTTCGGATTCTGTCACGGAACGAAATTGATGGCATGTGGCCGGTCTATTTTCAGTGTAGTGTTGACGCACAATTTATACCACAGGTTTCATTAAATATACAGAACCGCCGATTCTGGGACACTGTTAAACCACCTGCTGTGCATCAAGAACCATTATATTCGCCATACGTGACTTTGTGGTGCCGACTGAATGGTACTTTTATTCTTGTTCCGTTCTTCTTCGAAGAGAATTCAGGCAGAAGAGCTATCAGGTGTACCGTGAATTTCGCATCTTTCCGAGACCTCCTTATAGAGCGCGTGATTCCTGCTTTGGCAAAGCGCAGCTGTGTAGAAACCACTGTTCTCATGCAAGATGGAACGTCACCTCATGTTTTCACCTAGTGAAAAATCTGGTTAATGGAAAGTTCCACGAACGTGTTATCTCCAGAGGTTTTCCACGTCTCCGGGGCTCATGTTGCACAAACTGTGTATACGGAGGTTAATAATAAAATCAAAAATATAGTTTCTGACTTGTATCATCTTTTCTGCCCACGTCCCGTTCCTAATCCATTACAAATGGAAACGATTCTACACTTCATTCTTTAATTCATAGTGTCTCATTTGCACCGGATTGTGCACATTAATGGATTAGCATATCTACCAAGTTATGATGCCATACGATAATTACAGCTCACATTTACCTATAGCGGCACTGTAATTATAACCATACAGTACCTGTACCACGCTGTAGGCATTTGCTACGTTTAGCCATCGTAATTGACGTTTTCCATAAACCACTTTATGCAAATGGTGTAATGATGCTTATGCGTCGCACTTTCATTTAGCTGAATTAAATGTTTCGCATGTTGAGATTTAAACCTCCACAAAACATTTAAACGTAATCTTCCTTCATTTCTCCTTCCGTCCCTCCAATACGGCACAGTTTTAATCTAGCTGGAAATTTCATTACAGCGTACATTCCGCTAAGTTCTAGACAATCCGTTGTTTAAGGAATAAAAACGATCTTACTGCAGAAAATGATGACTTTCATCTTAGTTTCTGGTTACAGTTGCATTGTTAGTGTTTGGAGAACGCCATTACGAAGTTTTCCTTTTCACAGCCTTTTGATCAACCCCGAACAAGTTAAGAAACTTTCTGAATAGTAACAGATCCTCCATCTACCTTCTCCGCTTGCAGTGAGGTATTGCGTAATATTGCTGAAACCGCCGGAATGTTCGGTGTCTTCTCCTGCGGCAATTTCGCAGCCCCAATGAGCCACATTCCATTAGGGCAATAGGATAGCTAAATTACTATTAGAGGCTACCCTCTGCCTTGGCAGCGGACTCTGTCAATAGTCGTTATAATGGAACGTAATACACCCAATAAATATTCTGTCATTGAAATAACTTTATTTCAGATAACTTCGTTCGGTTCTTAAAAACATTTATAAAAATATTGGGTCGAATGCGATTAGTCTATTTTGAGAACTACATTCCGATTTACATTACTAAGGTCTTTGGTGTCAACACAAGATAAGGTCCTCGTATTAAGTATCAGCTTTAAAATAATAGCACGTATCGTTTTGTATTCACAATGAACTCTGCGAGGTAATAACTTTTACCTTTGTTGTATTGGCCTTGCGGTTCATGCAAGACGGAATTCGACGCTATCGAAGCGGGAGAATGTTTGATGTAAGGATTTTTACATTGTGCAGCCCTGTCAGCAACTGTAATAATTCACCTTGTAACACGTTAGCCTCAGTTGCAAATAGAAAGCACTTTTTAGCCAGGTTTCAGTGAAAATAATTTGACCTTCTTCAGAAGCCAGTGACACTTTTGGCATGCAATAGCTTAGTGTCACTGGCTTCTGGAGAAGGCCAAATTATTTTGGCTGAAAACAGGGTAAAGACTGGTTTCTATTTGCAACTGAGGCTGACGTGTTACATGTTCCGCGTCTGATGTCCTGGAGGAGCACTTCGGGGACAGCATTCTGGCTCTAGAGTACCGAGAGACCGTTGCCATGGGCGTCGATTGGCCGACATTCACAGGATCTTATCACATGCGGCTCACTTTTTGGAGGTTGTATTAAAGACAAAGTGTAGGGCAATCAACAGGCATTCAGGAGGTCATCGATATCCCACACATCAGCGGGTCATGCAGAATTTCGCTATGCGCCACATCATCACCAATTGTGGCAGGCATAGCGAACACGTCAAAAAAATAATCTTAATATCCTTAGTGACGTTTACATGTCGAGCAAAGTGTGCACACGCCGTAGTTTGTAACTAATTTAAGTCTTTTTCATACAGTTCTATAATTGTCACCCTGTATGTACAATATTTCCACATGCGTCTCATCAAAATCTCTGTGGTTTATACACAACAGAAAATTTCCAGACAGCAAAGTTATAATATATCAGACAGGGAATACAATCCCCCCCCCCTCTCTTCCCCAAAAGCCGACACCCACTGCACTCTGAGAACAGATCTTGACTTGATAACATTCAAATCGCTTTTCCTTGTAGTAACTTGGCATAAGGCTGAAGCTGATTAGCTGACGCCATGACTAGGCTATCTGATACCTGTGCCTGCATAATGACGAAATCTTCAAGCACGTCGTTTTTTTTTTTTTTTGAGTATGGGGAAATCCTGGAAATGCTTATCTGTACCAGAATATAAAACGCTGAATTCATCTCCCCTTTGTACAATTTAGTGCATGATGCGGAAGGCTTCCACACCTAGAATAGAAATATCTCTGCATTTAGCTCCTGAACCTACTCCCTTATGCAAGTCAGTGTGTGATGTTTGAAACATCCTCAACTAGCTAAGGTCTGCTCTTCATAAATACAACGCAGATGAGGCGAGGATAGCATGTTTCAGTGATTTGTCGTCAGCTATTAAGCAGCGACCACACAAATTCAGTGAAACTGGATTCTTTTACACTTGTATTGAAGGTCAAACTAAGTGTTTCCACTGTAGTGGAGGATTGAAACGTCGGGAAGAAACGGATGATCCATAGGTTGAACATGCTCTGTGATTTCCCAAGGGTCTGTGTGTGTTTTTTATGAAGGGTAACGATTTTGTAGATACTATATGTCAGAACAAACACATCTTAGTTACAGTGAATGCAGCTAATACTGAACTTCCTACAATTCTTCAGGAAACTGGAATGTCTGTTAACTCGAAAGCAGCAAGTGTCTCTTCAAACTCGAACGGAAAATGACTAAGAGGACTGTTGACAATGACTGCCTCTGTAAAAGTAGTTTCCTTGAAGTGATGTCAGACCTATTCATTCCATGCAGACACATCACTGTTTGCATTAAATGTGTACCTTCCCTTTCCTCATGTTCTGTGTATCATAATCTATTTGTAGGTAGAGTATGAGCATTTTGTAGTAATAAATTCGGTATCAACAAATAGTTTTGACCTGTACACTTTGTTAACTGTGAAAAACAAATAACTATTCTTAAAAGAATGTCACTCTATTTTTTTTGTACTAGTGGTCTTTAGAAATAACAAACTTGTCCAACTCCTACGTCCATTTCAGTTCACTAGCTGTTTTTTTAAATGGGTTCGTGCTCTTCAGCTTGAAACCCCTGGCTCGGTCACAACTTCAGTTGTTTACAAATACTCCTTAACTTAAAAGTTGTTGCCAGTAGTTGCAATTAGTTTAATAAATAAGACAAACTATTAATATGTGGAAACATTTAATTTGACGAGCCATTTTCCTTTAAAAGAGTGCGAAATCTTACACATTTTGAGAAATAGCGGAATTTTATTTCGCTGCAATGTTCCCATTTGCATATTACGATAAGAAACCTGCGTGTGACTGTGTTTTTGTACTGGACGAATGATAATTTTTTCTGAGATTTTCATTTTCCAGATATCGACTCTATATTATTTGGTGTTACGTCTTGGTCACCATCTTTTGTCGTGTGGTGTGTACAAACGAAGCAGGTGTTCTGCAGTTCAAGTGATACATCGTAATACAATACATTCTTCCTTCTTTCCCAAAATCGTGTTACAGATTAAGTGATAAAAACGTTAGCTGCCTATTCAATATGAACTATGAGAGCCTTAGTTCCGATTGGTAAACGTTTTAGACAGCCTCGGCACCATAGTGTTCCACAGCAACCCTAATAAATTTTAGAGTCTTTTGCTCGACACAGACGATACAAAAACCAAGTCCGACTCAGACCTTGTGTTACAATCATAATATAAAGCACGCAGAGAGTGCCAGTATTGAAAAAGTAGGGCAACGCTCGTAACTCATTGCTACAAAGCAAGCAGAGCTCTAGCAATAAGAACAAACGGTGCAGTATGACGGTTCCCAGAACGTCGTTCTACAAACGGAGTAATAACGGGCAATATCCGAGCTCCTCCGTTCCAAAGCGTTCAAGTACTAATGAGAAATGAGAGGCAGGGAAAAATTGTCAGTACTTGAGTCTAAACATTCATGGTGGTGTCTGATTGTTCTATATCGTGTCTCCCTACCACTTTCGCGCAACGACGCTCTGAGCGTGTTTTTTAGGGAATTAACTAGTTTGAACCTGGGACCTGTTGCTGGTAAGGAGACGCCAGACCACACATGACATGTAGAATTCAGAAGAGTTCAGTGAGACTAGCGATGATATAACCAAAAACTTAATGATCTCAGCGTCAGCTCCACTGAACTCCCTGTAAAAGAATCTTAATACTAACTAAATTTAGTGGAAAGGGTTCAAGGCTCTCCTATTTTTAGTTAGCTGGTAAAATAACGTCGAAAAAGCAGTTAAATTTACCATTGGAAGTTTTATTCTACTCACAAAACATCGTTTATAAATTGCGCTATTGATAAAAGGAAATGTTTATACAGGATGTTAAAAACCAACTGCGTTCAACAAAAATGTGAACGAATATTCCCTGAATGGGTTTCCAAGTTCTACAATCGATCGAAGGATGACCTATGCCATATCACATCTATAATCTAGGTTTAATTTAAGTTTCACAAAAGAGAAAACTATCAAAATGGTCTACAGTGACCCTCAATTATCTTTAATTACTTATTTAACTTGTCGTAAATTACAGTGGCTGATGTGGCTTCTCAATAACTATATAACAGAAAAATTATCGCGTTTTAGACTTTTACTTCAAGTGGCAAATGTGAACACCATGACTATTACGCAAAAAGGAGGTGTAACAGATGAGACTTCTGCAGTTCTGAGTGAAGACTTATGCGCTCAAAAATGCGGCATCGCGTGCGTTCATTACCCTGTTTAAGCAGCGTCAGGGCGGCAGCGGCCGGCGCAGCAGCCATCCAGCTCGCCGACTCGGAACCAACTCTCTTAACTTCTCCTTACTACAATTTACCGAAGTTAGTTTAAAAAAACTATCTGGCTATGTTTTCATCTGACCAATCAGGGTCTCAATGTTAACCTTAAGCTCCGCCTACAAAAATTCTGTCTATTCAATGAGAAACGTTATACTTTTCGTGGTGGGGCAATGTTTTTTAAAGTTTGCAACGTAACAGAGACGCTAAAAAGTCTCACGCTAAAACCTGCAGCTGGTGTAGTCCTTTTAGCGTTATCGTGAGATCTATACTGTTCTTATGGAGGGCTCTATCTTTCAACATGGGCTGGAGGATTGTCCTAATGTAACAGACACGCGAAAAAGTCTCACGCTAAAACTTGCGGGTGGTAGTGGTCCTTTTTGTGTTATCGTAAGATCTACACTGCTTTTCTGGAGGGCTCTAGCTTTTAACATGGACTGGGGGTTGTCCTTGACGTACCTGAGACGCGAAACAGTCTCACGCCAAAACGTGCAGGTGGTAGTCGTACAGGGAGTCTGGCCCGTCCTCCCTTATCGTAGGGCCATCTAGCTTAACACGGTTCTGCTCTCGGCTTCTGTCCTCGTTTCTCCCCTCGGAACTGCGTCTGCCTCACGGTGGGAAGGTACGACATGCATTTAGGCATTCTTGTGTTAGTCTGTGGTATTCCATTTGCTCACTCGTTACTCGTATTACTTTGGTTAATTTAATGTCACGATTTATTCGGAGCTATGTGACATACTAGTAGATTTGCTTATTATGTCAGGGTTTTCATGGAAGGTGTTGGATTTGCCTGACACCTTACATGAGATACCACTGTGCCGACAGGGCCGCTGACAGTTGGGCAAATAGTCACCTAAACTGCTATAATGACGTAATGTACGTTTTTAAATACTCCGGTTTTGGTCACGTCGTCTTCAGCGTCTGGTCACTGCGTCTGCATCATTGATCCCGATGGAATGACAGGTTTGTTAGTTAACTGTGCTGGCGAACCGTATATGCTGCTTGCCGCCTGTTTGACTACTACAATATTGAGACTGCAGCTTGCCAGCTGTGGGTGAGTTTTATCGCTCCATGGTGCCGCTGTCGACTGATCGCAGTCGTAGCTGGCAGAAGTTTCGGACCTCTGGGGCCTTCCTCTGGTGAAGGGCCGAACTAACTCACTGCAAGCTGCGATCTTCCCTTTGCTGGGTGGACACCTGAGTGTCAGCTCCCAGGCTGTACGTGTACTGTCTTCCTGGCTGTATTCTGTGTGTGCTGAGTTAGCCCTGCGCTTCCGCCTTCGGCAAAACCGCCCTCCGGGAAATGCCGTGAGCACAGGTCTAAGCGCGCATTCCTCTTCGAGAGTGCTGAGGTCCTCACGTCCACAGAGTCGCGTCCGTGGTCCGCCTCTCTGGTCCCCGCTACAGCATCCCGCGCCACCTAGATATCAGGCGGAGTGCCTAAACAGTCCTACGTTACATGATCTGCTGGAGTGCTGTGTCAGCACTCCTAGCCGACGCCTGGGTCATTTCCTGAGTGCCGGAGAAGTCAGTATTGATAGCGGCAACCAGACTAACAAAGTTTTATTTTAGATACCACTGTTTCACCGACGCCTCCGGGCGTAGCACTGAAACATTCGTCATCCTACAGACCTCAATCTCTGACGCAATGTTACCGCCGCATCTGTCGAACATCGACGCCCATTTGACCTCTTGTCCCGAAGGAGACGCTTAACACAGGCTCCTGAAAAATATTTCAGCAGATCATTTGGATTTAGGCTTGACTAGACGCAATGATTTTAATGAAAATCAATAGTTATTTATTTCCTAGTGACGCATTTCTTCGCTGCTCCCTAACCGCTGGTGATAAACGTTATTTGGTAACCGTACACAGCTTCAGACTGCACAGCCTTTACATATTTGGATGCCTCTGTAGCATTTAAATATTTAGTTTCAGGCTGTTGCACAAATGGTAGGCCAAAATGATTGCATTCAGAATTCCTCATATGGTCAGTTTCAATCTTTTAAGCCTAACTTTAAATGTCAACTGCTTGTTACTTGTTTTTAAGTAGTTATGTTTTGGCATGAAATCAGCGTACTTGTGAGTTCACAGTTGTATTTTGGACACCAAATCGACGAATATGCGTGTGTGAAAAATAACATCATGACACTTGGCGTAACCATTTTGAAATTTGATGTAAACATTGAACTTTTTTGAAGAACTTTTAGACTATTTTGACACTTGGAAAGCATCTTAGATGTGGCGAATAATTAATTTGTAGGTTCATTGTGCTACTGAAGTGTGGTACAGCAACTGAACATCGGACATTCACAGGGGCAGCAGTCTTTGGTGACGAAAGTCAACAGGAGCATCAGCCAGCATTTAACCTTATTTTGTGTTTCTGAAGTTGTGCTAAATACTAATTAAAATGAAAATCATCTTTAGCAACTATGTATTACTAATTTGTTAATTAGATTGCATAAGCAAACTGTTTTAACTAGTCATTAAGAACATGTTTTTCGCCAATTCTTGTATTCCACAGCGAATGATCATAGAACGATTATTTGGAGTCAAATATGAAGGTGTAGTTGACCCTACTCTTAACGTGGCATTATTTTACGCAGTTCAGTGCGGGCGTTTAGATGATGTACGTTAGGTGTGAAAATAGTGTAAATGTCATTTTTGCACAATCAATTCGAATATTTCTGAGCACAGCAAAGAAGGGGCTACAGTCTAACTGTCTGTTTCTTATTAATGATGGCTAAAGTATTAGGCTCCTGTGAGAGGAGCTGGGACGAGTTACAAACCGCAACTGGGATAGATTCGCCAACTTTGATTTTGATTGACTGTTTCATCGGAATATTAAGCGGTGATTAGCTGGAGAGAGAGGTGATTTTAAATTTTCCTCTATTTCAACTGGATGTTGGATCTTTATTTGATTTTGCACTTAAATATTATACATCTAATTCCAATGGGAACTGTGTGCACAACGACCGTATTATTGTCAATATATTTTTAATAAGTGGCAGCAGCGGTCGTAAGGATTGAAATCCTTTATTTTACAGATTGATTTCGGTCACTGTGTGAGCATCTTCAGTGCAAACTGTCTAAACCTTGTAGGCTTTATCATTAAACACAACACTTTCCTTGAGGTGTAAGCCAGCCGCGGTGGCCGAGCGGTTGTAGGCGCTTCGGTCCGGAAGCGCGCGACTGCTACGGTCGCAGGTTCGAATCCTGCCTGGGGCATGGATGTGTGTGATGTCCTTACGTTAGTTAGGTTTAAGTAGTTCTAAGTTCTAGCGGACTGATGACCTCAGACGTTAAGTCCCGTAGTGCTCAGAGCCATTTGAACCATTTGAATCCTTGAGGTGTAACATGTACTGTGTTGGAATTACTCATCACAATACATATTACACCTCATCGAAAATGCTGTTATTGTGATCTGACCCTACAAGGACCAAATAGTTTCCACAGAAGATTGTCACACAGTGACTGAAATCGATCTGTAAAATAATGGATTTCAATCTTTACGACCGATGCTACCATTTATCCAAAATGTATTCTTCAATAGTAGGCTGCTATCTCCTGGAGACGGATAGGGAAAAGGAGGGGAGAGGAGTGACGGTGTAATAGGGCGAGGTGAGAGGAGAGATGAAGTGAATGTGGCTTTATGACATCATCGACAAGGAGAGATGAGGCTTGCAGCCATCTTAGATTGCGACGTCAGAGGAACTCGCTCCACCTTACAAATTTCCAGGAATGGCCAGTGTCTATATTGGACAGAAGCCCCATTTCCATTATATTAGAATTCTCACTGAAATACGTGGAGACCGTCAGAATATGACAGAAAAGTGTCGAAAAAGACTGGGTAAACAGCAAAAGATGTTGGGATTTGCAGTAGGTGAAGTTTCAAATACCGCACTGAGTAGTGTACTTCCAGGATACCTTTTCCACTTGCCCATTGACGATCCTTCCGTGTTTATCTGTTCACGGCACTTGTTACGTTCTCACCAGGATGATGTGTACTTGAAAATGAACGACAGCTCCAATCTGCGTCTCAGAATTCCGCCACAGAGGTGACTGTGATGTGTTTCAGTGACGCGTCTCCTGCAGGGGGAGACCGGGATGTTCTTCTCGGCACCTGTACTGGAGGCAGAGGTCCCTGAAGACGCAGCCGTCGGCACCCTGGTGGCGGACACAGCGCCAGCCGGTAGCCAGCGTGGTGAGTACCTGGCAGCTGGTTACACTGCGCTGCAGCCGCATTCGCTCAGACAAGAGGCTGGCAATTCCATCAGGACAGAACGTGTGTACGAGCTACTATACACGTTTATTGCGTTCATTTAATGGTTCTGTAGGGGCAGATCTCATTTACGAGCTTCTACAGAACTCCGATACAGCTCCTAAATGAAATCTATGATTTTCTTGTGTCATCAGCTTCTGCATTTTCTTTTGAAAGAAACACCACAAAAAATGAATATAAATAAAATGCTATATCATTTTGTTTGATCTATAACTGAAAGTCCTTTGTTGGTTTGGAAGAGTAAAATATAGTGTATAAGCTAAGTATAACGGGATAAAGACGTATTATTTCGTCATCAAATAGCGAGACCTATTCTAAGAATACAGCTAAGGTGCAATCTGAATAATTCGAGGTTCATTCTTTGAACCACAATTCAGGTGTGTAAGTAAGCGCAGATGAGTCGGTAAGCTGAGTGCGGCCCAAGTGACACTCGACTTAATTCAGTCTGATTGTGGTGACAGACTTAGCTTTAGCACAGCCAAAGGTCTACATTAAAATGAACAATGGTAATTTGATTGTTATTTGGTGAAGCCAACGAATTTAAATGCCAAACAAAGATTCTGGTAAAAGATTGCCCTGTAGCATGCCCTAATTTTACATTGTTACCATATTTAGTTTGTTGACTTCAGTTGAATGCCAATTGTACCATATTCACCTTAGTTGTTCATTAAGCACAGTGCTTAAATGAACTAGTCACCTTGGCCAGGGAGGGTGTACCCTTTCTCCCTCCATTTTCCCTCCTTGACCTCAAGTATTAGGAGTAAATATTCATAAAATCACTTGAACCATCAGTAGGGTACGCAATCATTATTAAAAATGAGTACGAATTACGGATAGGACCTCTACAACTTATTAAACAGTCTCGTTGCTCTACAAATCAAATTTAGTTAACATTTTACCAGAAGGGAACTTATAAGTGTTATTTATTGTCAAACATGGCAGTTTATAACGACTGGACAGGTAAGTTTCATGTAATATTTGTCAATGTAATGTAGTATCCACTTAATTAGTCGTTAACCACTACGAGCTTCACAGATACAATGTAGGAGAAGAGGCTCCAGGAGCATAAATTTCATTTATGAGTATTATATACCTGTACTTCTCAATACGGGAATTAAACGTGGCATACGAAATATACAGGGTGTCCCAGACATGTTGTAGAGGGTGTCTTCAGGAACAAATTGGGGATGGGAACCCGTTTACATACACATGATTAAACAACAGTATTTGTTATTCAGTGATCTCGATCGATTGCTGCGGTCACTAGTGGAGAAGATGGAGCTAGCTGCTAATCAGACAGGCTTCCTTTCGTAGGAATTCGATGTTCTTTTGCCTTGGTACATGGAGGTTTGGGACAAAGATTTCCATTTTCAGTTTTTTCCCTGTATAGCGATGTTAGAGCGTTACTGGAGAAAAATAAAAAGCAGATGGGAAGCTGTGCCCACAAAAATCATCTACCAAGGCAACTAAGCATCTCATTCATAGGAAACAAGGCATCTAGCAGCATCTTCTCCACTGGCGATCGTGTCAATCAGTGACGATTACTGAATAACAAACGACATTGCAAGATACCCTGCCTATAGTCCATCTGCGTACAAAGTCACGTTTGCTGCCGAAGGGGTGGCCCGGTGGCAGGCGCTGGTACGTATAACTTCGATTCACTGTAGCGTCGTTGGATGACTTTTTCGGAGAGAGGTTCCTATCCCCGATTCATTCCTCAAGGCACACTAAACAACCACATTCAATATTCCCTCAAAGCTTTTCGCAACATTTATGACTCACATGTACAACAAAGTGATTAGACTACAGAGTTATATCAGTTGTCTGTAAGATATTTTGTACATAAATCTTGTGATACTCGTATTACTTTTGGCAGCGTATTATTCTTTGAAATGTAATATCTGCAGCCATCATGCACCAAGTGTATAAGCTGAACAAAATGTACACGATCGCATGTATATTTATGCACATATTTTTCCCCAACAGGCAAAGTAACAACTGGAAGTTTTGATAAACAACTTCACTTGTGAACTTTGACTTCTCCATCAAAGACGTTATTAAACACCAACCATTTATGGCAAAACATAAAACTATTCTGAATATGCTGAGCACCAAAGCTGACGCTAACGTCAATGATTTATTAAAACCATCATCATTATTATGCATTCATTGCATTACGACCATTGTCAGATCTGGTGCTCAACATAATAAAGAATATTTCCTGTCTGCAGACGATCCAAAACCAGCAGTCCTTGCAGTTCAACGGACAAGAATAAAACTGGCAACCTGAAGGTGTTCTACAACAGGAATAAGTCGTAACCCAATAAATGTGCAGATATACATCTGAGATGGTTTTCATTCATCATGAAAATACAACTCATATGTCACACTCACATATTACTATATATCATAATTTTTGTCCATGACGACACTGCTAAGATTGTGCTCATCCTTTAAAATGTCATTTCGAAATCTGGTAATGAGAGAAACCTTCGTCACAGAATTTACAGAATGTGTCTATTACTCAGCACTGAAATGTGCTTTATTCTGAAAATTCCTGCCAATTTTGGACTGTCTCACCTCCGGAAACTTCCCTTTCTCAGGTAATGCTCTTACCGACTTAGCAACCCATGCACGATTCAGCACCAGAGCCCAAAGCCTCTGTCATGACTTCCTCCCTCTTTACAAACATGTCAGCCAGGTTTAGATTTTCCGCAGTTTCTTAAAATCGCTTGAGGCATATGCTGGGACGATTCTTTCCTTCTCTATCCTTCTCCAGACCAATTACGTATGCCATCTGCAGTGACCTCATCATCTTCAGGACTTTAAACCTCAGCCTCCCTCCCTTTCTTCGTTGTTTCGAACATGGAAATAACAACACGTCATTTGCCGCCGCACAGAATTACTATATACGACGGCCTGTAAGTTCATAATTCAACATCGCAGAAGTGGACTGTACACCTCTTCTATGTGTCCTGTTTCCCTGCGTATCATATACAGCCGAAAGTCTTGGATATCACCTCGGAAGGTATCGCTCAAACTGTCGAAACTTTTAATGGTACACTTGGCGATAACATTTGTGTAATATTGCTGAGCGGTGATGTAAGGCATAAACATAGTTCAGACTGTATTAACGAAATTTAAAGTATTGAGGTATCAAGCCAGATCAATTTCTGAACGAAATATGCGGACGTTTCACCACTCTCATTATACAGGGTGTTACAAAAAGGTGCGGCCAAACTTTCAGGAAACATACCTCACACACAAAGAAAGAAAATATCTTATGTGGACATGTGTCCGGAAACGCTTACTTTCCATGTTAGAGCTCATTTTATTACCACTCTTCAAATCACATTAATCATGGAATGGAAACACACAGCAACAGAACGTACCAGCGTGACTTCAAACACTTTGTTACAGGAAATGTTCAAAATGTCCTCCGTTAGCGAGGATACATGCATGCACCTTCCATCGCATGGAATCCCTGATGCGCTGATGCAGCCCTGAAGAATGGCGTATTGTATCACAGCCGTCCACAATACAATCATAAAGAGTCTCTACATTTGGTACCGGGGTTGCTTAGATAAGAGCTTTCAAATGCCCCCATAAATGAAAGTCAAGAGGGTTGAGGTCAGGAGAGCGTGGAGGCCGTGAAATTGGTCCGCCTCTACCAATCCATCGGTCACCCAATCTGTTGTTGAGAAGCGTACGAACACTTCGACTGAAAAGTGCAGGAGCTCCATCGTGCATGAACCACATGTTGTATCGTACTTGTAAAGGCACATGTTCCAGCAGCTCAGGTAGAGTATCGAGTATGAAATCATGATAACGTGCTCCATTGAGCGTAGATGGAAAAACGTACTGACGAAACTGAAATGAGCTCTAACATGGAAATTGCCGCCGCGGTGGTCTCGCGGTTCAGGCCCTCAGTCCGGAGCCGCGCGACTGCTACGGTCGCAGGTTCGAATCCTGCCTCGGGCATGAATGTGTGTGATGTCCTTAGGTTAGTTAGGTTTAAGTATTTCTACGTTCTAGGGGACTAATGACCACAGATGTTAAGTCCCATAGTGCTCAGAGCCATTTGAACCATTCTAACATGGAAATTAAGCATTTCCGGACACATGTCCCCATAACATCTTTTCTTTATTTGTGTGTGAGGAATGATTCCTGAAATTTTGGCCGTACCGTTTTGTAACACCCTGTATAACCTCTTCTTCGTCGGTGCGTATCATATGACACACGACAAACATCATTAAACTACTCTTTGTAGACGTGATACACAAGATGTGGCACAACTCTGCAACTAGACATTGTATTTACCTGAAGATGATCTTTCTCAAATGACTGGCAGATATTTTCTCATTTCACGTACACTTATAGACAATAACATATTAATAGGTAACGTTGGGTATCAACAACTGATACATGAAACGATGTTGCATCGATAGCATACCCTTGAAAGACGAAGCAGGTATGCGAAAGTGATATGTCGGATGCATCAGCATTAGCGCTTAGTGACTGTACCTATCAGTCATATCTTACTACGTAATTCGCCTATTTCTATGTCTTCAGTCCTTTCAATAATTTGATGCCGTCTTTCGTCTCCAAATATTCTGCTAAACATTCGCTTCTTCTGCAGTCAACGTTATCGATAATCTGGTTTGTGATCTTGCGACAAAAATCAAAAAATGTTCGTAATTGCGTTCGTCTGTTTCTTGAATATGAATCGTGGATAGAGAAGGAAGGAATTTTTTGGTAAAAATATATTCCCAAAAGAACGGTGAGGATATGAGTGAGGTGGGGGGGTTAGTGCGGAGGGGGAACTTACTAAGCATTACGCATTAATTAAATTTCGTGGAGGAGGGTGGATCGAGCCGTAGCTACAAAGATATACACTACCGTAACACACCCATTAAACAAGATAGATTACCGAGGAGCTACTGGCAAAGACACAATGATTCTTGCTGATTAACAGTGTCCTTTCGCTATAACAAGTTTCGGCCAAACTGTTCTACATTGGGTGATCCGATTAACACCGATGTGTTCTTCCAGTTCTGGCATAAACGTAACAGGACTCGTACTGCAAATGCTTGCACCTATCGAATATCAACAATTAATGAGGGACTCTTCACCGTAGCGCATATTTCCACAAGCGCCTGGATTCTTACCTTCTACGGTCAAAACATTTCTACACTTCGTATTCTGTAAGGCTGGTAACACATTCCGCCGTATTTGACTTGCAGCGGAGTGCGAGAAAATATTTGTGGTGAACAACTCCGTAAGACACGCCTCAGGTGAAGATCTAACTGGAGTGCTAATACGTAGTGTAATATACAGTGCTGCCCACTAAAATTACAGTCCCTTGAAGACAGCATGCATTATCAGTTGGCATGTATTGATCATATGCTTGGATATCCAAAGGGTTAGCGTTTCAGAGCAACTGCACGAGGTACACAGGGGTAATGTCAACTGCGCCCATACATATTATAAAAATGAATGTTTGTATGTATGTTCCACATCGCTTCCAAAACCACTTGACCCATTTAAATCAAATCTGGTACACATATCACACACTGTTTTGAAAGAATTGCTGTGGGGGCGAGAACCATCTACCTATCAAGAGGGGTGCGGGTCAAAAGATAGTGTGACCCACAACGTGCGATTACTGAGACTTTATTCATCCACTCTTTCCCTTTGAGAGCACTTAATGACTTACATCAAACATTACACATAATTTCAAGCTTTTAAAAACTTTTTCTCGCTGACAAACCCCACAAAATGATGACAGGAAAAAAGTTTAATACTAACTACATTTTCGCTCTTCATGCAGTAAAATTGCCACATCAGGCACGACGTTTTAGTTTATTGTGTATCCGTGACACTCTCTGCAGGGGTATTTACATACAACACTGAATGTACCTGTAAAATTATGTCACTGTATTATACACAGCTCAGGAGATAAATGTTGACAAACGTGAAAAACTGCCATATTATTCACGACATTTAAATTTATTACTTCTTTGCTACTAACTGTACTCGTAACACAATTCGGAGACAGAACCCACATATGCCACTGAATGTACCTACAAAATTGTATTATTGTACGACACATATTTAGGGAGACATGACTTCAGAAACATGAGCTGCTTGCAAACGAAATTGCAGGGTGAAATTCACTAAAGACATGGTTAAAATATGTGCATAAAAATATGTGAAATATGTCTACGATGTGTGCTTACGCGGGAAAAACCATGGATAAAAAGCTCCTCCTAAACCCTGAAAAGTATTCAACCAAGCTTGGTACACACATTACTTACTATCTGGAAAGAAATACTATGGGGTTAAGAAACACAACCTCCTATTGGGGTGTGGGTAATAACGTGTAGGGAAAGGGGGAGGGAAGAGATGGAGAAAGAGAGAGGGTTATATGTACACAGAAAGGTGGGAGCAGGAGGTGGACAGAGGAAGGGGAGTGGGAGATGGACAGAAGAAGGAAAGAGAAGGAGATAGACAGAGAGGGGGGCGAATGTGATGCACCAAGAGAGGGGGAGGAGGAAATGGACAGCGTGAGGCGCAGGAGGATATGGGGTAGGAGGAGATGGACCTATGTGGGAGCGTTGGGAAGAGAAGGTGGACTAATAGAATTGGAAAAATACATGCTGTAGCAATTGTGGGTACTCAGTTAATTCCATGCATAAGGAAAGATTATGCACCAAATATATCTTTCAGAAATACATTTGAATGTTGTTTGTGAAACGATAGTGTTCTTCAGAAGAAGAAACAAATATCAGCATATGCTGGAACTTTGCAATGGCAGTGTAGTGAAATACTGACAGAGTGGTTTATCGTTCAGAGATATTGCCGCTGGTGTTGGTCGGGATTCCATGACTATTTACTGAATGTGGAATATGGATTCACTAGGGTTAAACTGAAACGTCATGCAGTTGAATTAGATAATGTCAGTGTGTTAGAATAAGATCGCTCTTGTGGCCATATAACTACTTTAGTTGTATGACTTGTCTGCATTCATGACGTTTAAATTTATTACTTCTTTGCTACTAACTGCACTCGCAACACAGTTTGCAGACAGTATCTACATATTGCGATACCGTACTTAAATTTTACCACATGATATAAATTTAGGAAATGGACTTCTCTGATTATCAGGATTGTGACGCTATCAAACAAAATACAGGTGACTAATTATACACTTCCACCATATCTATTAATACTTTTATCGAATTGTGAACAAGACTATTAATGAAACTTCTTGGCAGATTAAAAAAGTGTGATGGACCGAGACTCGAACTCGGGACCTTTGCCTTTCGCGTAAAGTGCAAACGCAGGAGAGCTTCTGTAAAGTTTAAGAAGTAGGAGACGAGGTACTGGCAGAAGCTTTGAGGACGGGGCGTGAGTCGTGCTTCGGTAGCTCAGATGGTAGAGCACTGGCCCACGAAAGGCAAAGGTCCCGAGTTCGAGTCTCGGTCCGGCACCCAGTTTTAATCTGCCAGGAAGTTTCATATCAGCGCACACTCCGCTACAGAGTGAAAATCTCATTCTGAAAACTATTAATGCCTTTATGAAAAAATGCTGTGCTGCGGTTGCCCACGCATCGACTATTGCACGCACGCGTGGACCATTTCATTCGAAGCAAATGACGCGGCTCCCAAAACATAGAAATCGCAAGGAGAGAGATTGAGACTGTATACAGGAAACTGCTGCCGTATAGTGAGACAACCTTTGTAACATATGGATGCGGCCACAAACGATTCTCACCATAACAGTTGTCGCAAACTTAGGGCAAACAGCTGTATCATCTCGGACCACTTCCTTTTCGGTATACAGAAGCTGTCGAATCACTTGCACACTCATCGTTGCATGGTACAAAGGTAATGTTGTGCGCCATCGGACGTTCTAAGTGCAGTAAACGATCTCATAGATTGATGCGTCGTGCGGCGTGCATCGGTACAAACCAATGATAGGATCCAATTACACCGAAAGAAGCCTCATTAGGCAAAGCTGCCTAGTGTACAATGAAACAGCTCCCATGATACTTTCTCTTAAAATTTTTGACATAGGATTGTAGCGACGGTGCCGCGCGCTAATTCAAGGTCGCCGGTGTGTGTGTGTGTGTGTGTGTGTGTGTGTGTGTGTGTGCTGTGCGCGTGGGTCAGTGCAGTGTTATGCGGTAGTAATTACTGTACACGACGTTTGTGTAGTTCCGCGCCCAGTCTCTAGAGGCGCTGTGTTTTCTAGCTTTTATATACGTTCTGTTTATTATTATTATTCCTTGTATTTTGAGGATGAGTAGTTCCGTGCCTCCTGACTTGTGTGGACGAGTACTATTTTCTCTCCTAACTACGGAAGTTTTCCGAGGATTGAGGATCCTTCTGTAGAGTCCACAGGTAACCTACGCCGGCAGCAAAACAACAAACTGACCCATCATTCTTGTAGTCTGTCAGAAGACTCATATGATGCAGCGCTCTACAGGACTCTGTCGTGTGCCACACACTACGTAAATATTACCACGTATATCTATTTGATCCTGGTTGCTGCACTTGACCTTTGGTCTCTCTGAGAAAACTTTTACTTATCTCCTACATCAAACTGAAGAATTTTCGATGCTTCACGACGTGTCCAAACAATCGATGTCTCCTCCTGGTCAGATTGTGTCACTAATTTCATTTCTTCCCAGTTCCATACTGTGCTTCCTCTTTAGTTATTAGCAGTCCTCTAACCTTCAGCATTTTTTTGTCTCACTATTCTCTTCTTGTCCTATCTATCGTCGACGTTTCACTTCTATACAAGATAACACTCTAGATATATGTTTCAGAAAAGAGTTCATAATATTCAGTTATATTCAGTGCTATCAAATTTATCTTTTTCACAACTTTTTTTTTTTTCGCCGGTCTGCATTTTATATCCTCTCTGCTTCGGCCATCATCAGTTGTCTTGCTGCCCAGAGAGATAATCTCGCCAATCTCTTTTGGTTTCTAATTTCCTAATCTAATTCTCTACTTATCTATTGATTTAATTGCACAAGATTGCATTTTTGGTGCTCTCCTAATCTGTCTCTCTCTCTCTCTCTCTATTTCACTCTTCATCTTCTTTCAAGAGAGTATCCATTTGACGCAATTGGTCTTCCAAGTCCTTTGCCGTCTCTGACAGATTTATAATGTCATCAGCAAACTTCTTTATTTCATAACTTTCCAAATTTCTCCATCACCTCAGAGAAGAAGTCTTTGAGGGCACCGTGACCTTTCTGACACTACCTCTGTTCGGAGACCTTGGACGTCCCAACAGCTACGATCGACCGCCGTGTCATTCTCCGCCAAAAGCGTCGTTGGATGCGGTGTGGATGGGCGTCGGGTGAGCGCACCACTCTCCTGGCCGTCCTCGGTTTTCGATACGCTTATCTTGCTCACCAAAATCTTTTTCTATATATCTCACTTCTTATGTCGCTTTTCCGGCTACTCATTAACACATTAAAGATGGTAACACTGTGAAAGGGATATTATTGGAATTACGAGGGCTGTTCGGAAAGTAAAGTCCGATCGTTCACGCAATGAAAACCGCCACGAAGATCGAAAATGTTTTATTTAAAACAGTTACTTCTCACAATCCATAGCAATCACACAAGTCTAGGGCACTCCAGTTCGCATCCTCACTTTCGAGTGAGACAGTATGCTAAGTTCCACCGGACTCCTAGTACGTGCGGTAATTAGTCACAAGTACGAGCGAAGGCAGGCGTAGGACTGGCGGTACAATGGTGTTGCAGTGGCGTATACTGCAGTGGCGTATATACCGTCCTGGCAGTCCGGGAATACGGGGAATGGTGGCGTCAGAGGGCGAGTGGAGACTCGCTTCCATCTCGCAATACCGGCCCTCTAGTGGTCACCTCGAAATGGACTACGCGCCCGGTCGGCGAATCTATACGCCCGATCTCTGTGTGTATCTTTGCAGCAGCGCGGCTGGCTGCGCTTTTCGCGAGTTGACGTTCACCGGTGTCGGCCGGTGGCTGAGTGATGGCGGAGACCACAGTGTGTCAAAGTGTTATACCAACTTTCCACTTACCTAGTCAGAGAAGACAGACACCAGTGCATTCCACCATTTAACTACGTTAGTCTACAGCTCATTCTCTGTACCAAGAAGTTGTATTCATAGCCAGTGGCTCATCTGACCAATGATGAAGCTCAGGGGGATCCCATTACGGTCTGCATTGTGGGTGATCAAGCACTTCCCACCGAAAAAGCTGCAGGAGCGTCTTCATTGCCCCTGCAAAGTGGGCCCAGAATTTTCACGAAGAAGGAGAAGCATAAAGTTACGTTACGTGGGCTGCATGGCATCAGGTGCGATCGATGGGCACACCAGAGACACTGCCCAACACATATGTACAAAGCTTCAACAGATTTTTATTGTGGTTTCCATTTCGCGCCTGATGGGACCTTACTTTCTGAATAACCCTCGTACAAACGACCTCTGCCATATGCAGCTCAGCTGTTATAAATGTTTGTAGTGTCTAAACTGCATTACATTTACATTAAAACGTTTCACACAGCTGAAAAAGTTTTCAAACAAAATAGTTTTAGGGAAAAATCTGCATATAATGCAATGCTATACAACTTACCTAACAACCATGTAACATCACATATTTGAAAATAATACAAATAATACTATAACAAGTGGTGTTATAGCACGTGACAACGTGTGATAAAATATAACAACTGTAAAATATGGAAAGGGCGGACAGGAGAATTTATTATAACAACAAAATGAGATTCCGTTTAGTTATTTAAAAAGTTGTGCGCTGTTATGGAAAAACATATACAACTTCACAGCAACCACCACGTAACAGTTAACACGATGCAGTTCTTATCAGGCCGGTGTAGCCGAGGGGTTCTAGGCGCTTCAGTCTGGAACCGCGAGACCGCTACGGTCGCAGGTTCGAATCCTACCTCGGGCATGGATGTGTGTGATGTCCTTAGGTTAGTTAGGTTTAAGCAGTTCTAAGTTCTAGGGGACTGATGACCTCAGATGTTAAGTCCCATAGTGCTCAGAGCCATTTGAACCATTTTTGAACCATGCAGTTCTTATCGAAATAGTTGAAATGCTATGTCTCATCCCAGTGTTGTCGTAGGTATTTTAATATCGTTAACTAACGCTGCACAGTGGCAAAGATTGTTGATCTTATAACATGTTTTACTGCCTGTGCCAGTTTTGACACTGATGTTGTAGTGGAAAGATTACAAGTAACAAGATATTGTGAACCAATTTTCGATTTATGTTAGTAAGCTTCACTGCCTCATTGTAATTAGTATTTCTCTATTTTCTCTACCATTGTATTCTTATGCCACAGATCTGATGACGGGGTAACGTGATACGCATTATAAGAAGTTAGAAATATATAAAAATATTTGGTGACCAAGACAAGTGTATCGAAAACTAACCACGGTAAAGGAGAGTGGTGTACTGGCCCTACGCCCCTTCACATTGCATCTAATGACACCATTGGTGTAGGATGACACGTAGGTCGGTCTGTAGCAATGAGTCCTCCACGGTCTGTGGACGCAGTTAAGACAAGTGTATAAACAGCAGTGCCAAAATGGTCGCTGGTCCTCTCAAAAGCTTCTTCTCTAAAGTGATAAGAAGTGACAAAATAAGAGGTTTGAAGTGATATTGTAAATAATCTGTCATAGACAGAAAAGGAATTGGAAACCTAATTGCATGAAATGAAGTTGATCTTGAAAAAAGAGGAAGAGAGAAAAAGATAGAAGGGGTGAGAGAGAGAGGGGGGAGCAGAGACAGCGAGAAAGGGGGGGGGGGTAGATTAGGTGAGCACCGAAAATATAAAATTTATGCAATGAAATGTTGTAGAATTAAAACAGGCAAGACGGATGAAATTAGATTACGAAATGAGACACTAAAAGTAGGAAGTGAGATTTGCTCTCTAGGCAACCAGATAATTGATGACGATCGAAGTTGAGATAATATAAAATACAGACTTGCAATACTAATGAAATATGTAAAACGAAAATTGGTAAACATTTGTTTCATTGGCAATCTGGCTGATTCGCCTCACGTGGTTTTCGGCATAGATGTAACCCACAATAGGGGTGTATCGGCGCACGCTGCGCAGTACTTCAGTCCACGAGAGCGTTTAGCACACTTCCGACGTCCGATGACGCACAAGATTATCTCTGTATCCTACAACGGTCAGTGAGCAAGTGATTCGGTAACTCCTGTACCCCGGAAAGGAAGTGTTCGAGGTGGTACAGATGCTTACTCTAAGTTTACAACAGCTGATCTCGTTAGCATAATTTTTCTGCCTAAGCACATGTTGCCAAGTTTGTCTCGACTACGCTGCAGGAGTTTTTCGATGGGAAGCCCTTACGCTTCCTCCATACTGCCTCAATTTCTCCCCATCCCATTTCAAAATTTTTAGCGCCATAAAAAAAGAAATTCGTGGCCGTTGATTGCCTTAGGATAAAGAGATGCACGGTTAAGTACAAACATGCTTCCGTAATCAACCGTAAAAAATTTTCCATGAAGGCATTGACCGTCTTGTCTCGTAGCTGGAGAAAGGAGTTAAAATTATGGCGATCACTTTTGAAATAATGTAGAAATTAGTTACTTTTCGTACCTGCCTCCTTTTCATTTGACTGCCCCTTATATGTACATTTATTTAATGAACTTTTCTCTTTACGGTGGAATGTGCGTTATTTTAAAACTTCCTAGCAGGTTAAAACTGTATGCAGAATCGACCACGATCTCAGAACATTGTCGGTGAGAGCATTGCTCCCTAAAGGAAAGTTTACGGATCGAAGTCTCTAACGGGCAAACAGTGGTCATATGCTGAGTACACTGAAGATGTTACACATTTTCATTAATTTTCACAATGTTCATGTGGCATAAAAGTAGCCGAATGACTTCAAGCTAGTGGTATGAAACACGAACGTATTTTAGGCAAAAATCGTCTCAAGGAGAAAGGGCAGTTTATTATACTTAACGGTGTAGGTCACATTCAGTATACTAGTCAAGTGTTCCTGCCGAAAGCTGCACTAGTTAAGGTAATCCGTTCGTGGATTATCGTCGTGAATTGGTACGTAAGTTGTCCTCGTACCGCCTCTCTGTGAAGCTCTAATAGATTATGTCCCTAGAAGCAGCTCTTATTCCATACTGGATTCGCTCGAAGATGCAAGTAGGCGACCTGCGCTTCTAAGTGGTAGTACAGGTAAATATTTTATAGGAAATAATCCCCAAGATGCCATTACGTGCGTTTATTTGCAAACATCGGAACACAGTTAAGTACAGTGAAACGATTCCTTTCAGTGAAGATTAGATGGGTAGATCACATAACTAACGAGGAGGGATTGAATAGGGTTGGGGAGAAGAGAAGTTTGTGGCACAACTTGACTAGAAGAAGGGATCGGTAGGTAGGACATGTTCTGAGGCATCAAGGGATCACAAATTTAGCATTGGAGGGCAGCATGGAGGGTAAAAATCGTAGAGGGAGACCAAGAGATGAATACACTAAGCAGATTCAGAAAGATGTAGGTTGCAGTAGGTACTGGGAGATGAAGAGGCTTGCACAGGATAGAGTGGCATGGAGAGCTGCATCAAACCAGTCTCAGGACTGAAGACAACAACAACAATAAAAACCGAGAGCATGGTAAAGTCGACTACCACATAAAAACGAATTACGGGTACGTTTCATCAGTGACTGGCGAAACTGGCACACAACCCAAATCTCTTGCTTACAAAGACCTTCGTAAATATTCGGTAAGTTAACAATATTCGTTTGGTTTCTGAATTGACTGGTTTAATGCACAGCTATATTTTTGTAGTGAAGCTGTGATGACCCATAGCTCCTCTTAACACCAGTTACGCCACAAGCAGATTTTAATCTTTAAACCTTAATATTTAATAAAGAAAAATATGCATTGCGCTCCAGGACACTTGTGGTTGTCCTTCGTATTTACTGCCCAGCAAGATTCGTTCTCAAGACTCACGTTACTCTCTCCACTCTAGTGATTCACCACCGCGAAGTATGCCACTGTTGTTACCACTGTCTCCGAGAGAATCAGCTTCCTAGCCCCTGGCGTCTTATTCTGCAACCCTTGTAGAGGCAAAAAAATGATTTCTGCTATCCACTGGATTACTGTAAACGTAAAATTTGGAAAAATAGATACACCCAAAAGAGGAGAAACTTCATCACTTCCAAAGACTAGATATAGCCTTATCCGCCGGCCAGAGTGGCCGAGCGGTTCTAGGCGCTTCGGGCATGGATATGTGTGATGTCCTTAGGTTTGTTAGGTTTAAGTAGTTCTAAGTTCTAGGGGACTTATGACCTAAGATGTTGAGTCCCATAGTGCTCAGAGCCATTTGAACCATAACTTTATCCCGAATGCTAAAGTTATGAACGATATTCTGTGTGAATCACCTTGGTTGAAACACCGCTTTCAAGATGCCTCTATAAAAATCCCTGATAAAAACTTTACCTCACTGAACAGTCAATGTAAATTTTGAAAATACTATCAGTTCACGCATGTTTCGTAGAATCTAAAAGCTCTAGGGAAACAAGAAGCTGCTGTATTCTTTAATTACATGCATACGGACTACGGACTTGTGTTCGTTACCCGTGACCTTCTTCACATCTACATTAATTTCCCAAGTACTCAGTTGTCTAGTAAGCGAAGCTGAGTGTCGTCTCAGAACTTCTTTAACAGCCATCAACACAACACAATTTTAAATAAGTCGAATAGTAACAGAAATTTTCTCTACCTCTCAGCAACGGATTTATATCCTTCCAACTTAATTTAATGCTTAAGGGTTTTTTTAAGCCATTGTAGCTGGACTGCTACACACGCTGTGTTGGATTTATACGATTTGCCATTCTATATGGATGACGCTCATTTTTGAGGACCGCATCCAGGAGCTTTCCGAATGTATACTGTACGGGGTCACATTTTATACTCCCTGCGTCTGCCACGGAGAAGTGAGAGTAGTACCGGCGGAGGACGTGCTCGCCATTCCGAGCCTGCCACTAAATGTATGAGCTTCCAGTGGCCCCTGGCAACGTCGCATCTCCAGCTACAGCCAGAAGTAAAAGCTAGCGAGTTTCGCTTTACGGTCACTGCTGCCCCTCCGGATTCCTCACCACACCGCAGCCCCGGCACTTTTCTGAAACTCGCCGAGCCTGGGCGGGGCACATGACGGCCGCAGAAGCGCCAACACTACCGCCGCACCGCGCCTTTACGAGGGCCTTGTATGGCGGGTTGCCTACGTCGAAGGCGACCTGCCTCGGCCCTTCAAATCCATCTGTGCGGCACATTTGTCGGGAGGAAATGGAAATAGTCTACCGATCTTGACAGCGCGGCTGCTGTACCTTACTGTTATGCTCCCCGCAGAGTCGATGTTCCTTAAGCTTACCAGTTACACGTTCAGCGATGGATGCCATCTACAGTTCCCAAACTTTTGGGGCCTCAGGACGAAACTTCGCCAGAAGCTCTTTATGGAAGACGTCGGAGGCATTGATTGAGACAAGGCAAAGTTTTTGTCAGCAAAGGAGATGCAGCTGAGCCGGCACCATTCTGCAGAATTCCTTTCTGCATCAACATATACAATTAGGTTCGGAATCCAGTACAAACAGAATCATCCAGGATTAGCGTTTTTACTTCCTAACTATTGTAGACAACTGCACTTTGTGCAGACGCAGTCAGATGACTCAGAAATATGTAAGGTGTACTAGAGGGAGCAGTTGCTGTTTAAAGAGACAAATGTGTAATGGAAATGCTCTTGCTCCCAATGTGTAAATTACTGGAAATGGCATTCAAAAGTATTTGTTCATGTTAACAACTGATTCATTCTGATACAGCTGGCAGAGTGAATATTATAACTCTTAATTGAAGAATGCGTGGATTATAGGAAGCCCTTCTGTGGCTGGTACAACATAGTGCTACTATGAGTGAGCAACAAATTTCGAATAACAAATCGAATTATCACCAAACTTTCTGTCCATTTCACCATCAGTCGATGCAAGAAACTACTGTAAATTATGTACCATGCCCGTTTGCACTTTTTGCCAATGCGTAATTGGTAGTGGCAAAGATCGAGAGAGAGAGAGAGGGAGAGAGAGAGAGGAGAGAGACATTCGAAGAAAATATGTTTCAAACATGCGTAGCTAGAGTATGTAATTTCCGCGACTTAGACTGGTTGATAAAATTTTAAACTCCAACTTTTTTTTTGTCAGCAGTCTACTGACTGGTTTGATGCGGCCCGCCACGAATTCCTTTCCTGTGCTAACCTCTTCATCTCAGAGTAGCACTTGCAAACTACGTCCTCAATTATTTGCTTGAGTATTCCAATCCCTGTCTTCCTCTACAGTTTTTGCCCTCTACAGCTCCCTCTAGTACCATTGAAGTCATTCCCTCATGTCTTAGCAGATGTCCTATCATCCTGTCCCTTCTCCTTGTCAGTGTTTTCCACATATTCATTTCCTCTCCGATTCTGCGTAGAACCTCCTCATTCCTTACCTTATCAATCCAACTTACAAAATGAATAACAATCATCACGATCTGTGTCCATTTCACTAGCAGTGTATGACCCAAGTTCATCTGAACTATGTACCACGCCCGTGTAATTTTTGTCGATGTGTAATAGGTAAGCGCTAACATTGGGAGAGTAAGAGGAGGAAACGAAATGGGCTTTCGCAAGGCGAGAGGGAATGTCATTTTGGTGATTAAAAAACCGAGTCAAATTTATAAAGAATTTGGAAGTCCAGGCCTACTTATCTGTATGAGGTTGCACCCCTCTGGGGTGGATGCATGCGATGACTTCGTTGGGTAGGACTCATAAGGCCATTGTATCTTCTGCTGAAGCAAATTGGCTCACAGCTGATGTAACTGGTCCTTGACATCCTAAAAGCAGGCACTGGGACGGAGCTGGCCACCGATCTGGTCACACATGTTCTGTCAGTGTCAGATCTGGACTTGTTGCTGCCTACAGGTATACTTCGACATCACAGACACACTTGCCACGTTTGCGCGATAAATGTCACGTTGAAAAATAGCCCCATGGTGCTGTCAAATGTGAGGTTACACATGAGAGTGGAGGATTTTAGACGTACCGTTCTGCCGTGAGATTTCGCTCAATCGTGTACAACCATGACATGACGCTATACCAGATGGCAGTCCCCCTGTGCCCCTATGTAACCCTGGAAGAATGAGTAGTCCACCATATGCCATAGTCGCCAACGGTGGTCATCTGGGGTAGTGGAGAAACACGATTGACCGCTGAACATAGTGCGACGCCGTTCATCAGAAATCCAGGCTTCCTGGTCATGACACCACTCCAAATTCCACCATTTGTGTTGAGGCGTTAACGGCAGATTGAACTTCTTCTCCTTCTTCTTTCGTGTGCTCATTAGTCCCACAGTGGTCGCAGGGGCGCTGTGGTTACAAAGGATTTGGTAAGGTTAGTTTTAGGGGTGACCAGATGCCCTTCCCGCCGCCATTCGGTCCCCCCAAATGATGGAGTCAGTGTACCCCAATTGTCTGCGTCTAGTGTAAATCGTGAAACAGTGCGAACGTGTTTCAAATGTCAGCGACTCGTGTAACTGACACTGAACGTGGGGACCATCCAGGTATTCACGTAGTGGATGTGGAAAACTCCCTAAATCAGATCCAGGTTGGCCGGAACACAGGCCCTCGTCGTGAATCCGCCGGTCGAATTCTATCCGGGGCCGGCCCGCCTACCCGAGTCCAAGAAGTAGTGCATTAGCGCTCTCGGCTAACCTGGCGGGTCATCAACGACAGACTGAACATCGGACACATATTCCTCTGCCCGGCTGTTACCAGTCTCTGACCAATGGTGTGGCATGACACAGAATGTGGCACGGAGTACAGTACTTGCTCTTGGATGGGAAGCACGAATACAACGTGGTTGGTGCACAGTAAGGTGTTCGTCCCTTGTGGTGGTCGGACGTGGTCGACCAGAACGTTGCCCATGTTCCCATGTAATCCAATATCGCGCCTTTGTCACATCCGAATGCCTAGAAACCTATTTATTGCATGGTTCGATCAGCGGATCAAATGGAGCCAAAAATGTGGCATCCTTCAAACTTAAATCTACTGATAACGCCTTCTCACCTTAATAGGCTGCAAGTTCGTGTTCTTCACTCAACATCTGTTACATACCCCACCAGATCTATTGACAACATTAAACACGGAAAACACATGTACTCTGGTGATCGTCCCACCTGTCAGTGAATTGTAACCCCAATCTTTTGCGTATGCACGGATGGGATGTTTGTGTACACAGCTACACTGACACCCAATAATGTATTCTGGCAGCCTCAGGATTTTTGTCATGCTCAGTACATGAAATTTCTTATTATGATAATGGTTTTTAACCATATCTAGTAGTAATAACAAAGGACATGTAGACAGCTACGTGTCACGAATTTAATACACTGTGTGTTCAAAAGTACCCGGACACGTGGCTGAATATGACATACAAGTTCGTGGCGCCCTCCATCGGTATTGCTGGAATTCAATATGGTGTTGGCCCACAGGCCTTGAGGAGAACTTCCACTCCCGCAGGTATACGTTCAATCAGGTACTGTGAGGTTTATTGTGGAACGGCAGCCATTCTTCACGGAGTGCTGCACTGAGGAGAGGTATCGATATCGGTCGGTGAGACCTGGCACGAATTCGAAGTCCCAAAACATCCCAAAGGATTTGTATACGATTCAGGTCAGGACTCTGCGCACGCCAGTCCATTAAAGGGATGTTACTGTCGTGTAACCACTCCGCCACAGGCATTGGATTATGAACAGGTGCTCGATCGTGTTGAAAGATGCAATCACCATGCTTGAATTGCTCTTCAACAGTGGGAAGCAAGAAGGCGCTTAAAATATCATTGTAGGCCTGTGCTGTGACAGTGCCAATCAAAACAACAAGGTGTGCAAGGCCCCTCCATGAAAACTACGACCACACGGTAACACCACTGCCTCCGAATTTTGCTGTTGGCGCTACACACGCTGGCAGATAACGTTCACCCGGCATTGGCCATACCCACACCCTGCCATCGGATTGCCATGTCGTGTACTGTGATTCGTAACACAACACAAAGTTTTCCACTGTTCAAACGTCCAGTGTGTAGGCTCCTTACACCAAGCGAGGCGTCGTTGTGCATTTACCACCGTGATGTGTGGCTTATGAGCAGCCGCTTGACTTTGAAATCCAAGTTTTCTCACCTCCTGCCTAACTGTCATAGAACTTGCAGTGGATTCTCACGTAGTTTGGAATTCCTGTGTGATGGTCTGCCTAGATGTCTACCTATTACACATTACGACGCTCTTCAACCATCGGCGGTCTCTGTCAGTCAACAGACGGGGCCGCCTGTACGCCTTTGTGCTGTACGTGTCCCTTCACGTTTCCACTTCAGTATCTCATTGGAAACAGTGGACCTAGGGACGTTTAGTAGTTTCGAAATCTCGCATACAGACGTATGGCAAAAGTGACACCCAATCACAGACCACGTTCGAAGTCCGTGAGTTCCGCGGTGCTCCCTATTCTGCTCTCTCGCGATGTTTAATGACTACTGAGGCCGCTGATATGGAGTATCTGGCAGTAGGTTGCAGCACAATACACCTATATGGTGTTCGGATACTTTTGATTACATAGTGTAGCACTGTAGCTCAGCTGGCAATGATAATCTTCATTAAATGATTCAGTTGTTGACTCTAGTATTTTCTGATAGGAGCCACCAAGATTTTTGACCCGGAGGAAAGCTTCTGACAAAGATGTTGCTGTCACCATAGCGGAAACTCGTTTTAACCGTCACAACTGATGTCTAACAATAATGCCTTCAATGCAGATAGTGTGACATTGATGATGGAGTGGCCTGATCCTACACTTTGGATTTTGAATTTATTCTAAATTTCTGGTTATGGAATCACTGAATTTTCCTTATGTCTCGCCTGCAGAGAGACAATATTTCGCAGCGTTTACACCAAGCGTTTAGTCTTCAGTTAGACTCGATTCCCCTGCGAATTCTCCAATGATGTAGCATTTGCTATTGGTAGCAGATACGGTCGACCAATCAATCTGTGTCTTCACTTTGTGTAAAGACACACTATGTGTGACTGTATCCAGGGTGGTTCATTGATCGTGACCGGGCCAAATAACTCACGAAGTAAGCGTCAAATGGAAAAACTACAAAGAACGAAACTTGTCTTACTTGAATGTGGAAACCAGATGGCGCTATGGTTGGTCCGTTAGATGGCGCTACCATAGGGCAAACGGATATCAACTGTGTTTTTTTTCTTTGTTACATATTAGTGTAGGACGTAAATAAATATGAATGTTTTAGTTGGACCATTTTTACGCTTTGTGATAGATGGCGCTGTAATAATCACAAACATATGGCTCACAATTTTAGACGAAGAGTTGGTAACACGTAGGTTTTTTAAATTAAAATATAGAATGTAGGTACGTTTGAACATTTTATTTCGTTTGTTCCAATGTGATACTTGAACCTTGTGAACTTATCACTTCCGACAACCCATGCTGTTACAGCGTGATTACCTGTAAATACCACATTAATGCAATAAATGCTCAAAATGATGTCCGTCAATCTCAATGCATTTGGCAATACGTGTAACGACATTCCTCTCAAGAACGAGTAGTTCGCTTCCGTAATGTTCGCACATGCATTGACAATGCGCTGACGCCTGTTGTCAGGCGTTGTCGGTGGATCACGATAGCAAATATCTTTGAACTTTCCCCACAGATAGAAATCCGTAGACGTCAGATCCAGTGAACATGCGAGCCGTGGTATGGTGCTTCGACGACCAATCATGAAATATGCTATTCAATACCGCTTCAACCACACGCGAGCTATGTGCCGGACATCCATCATGTTGGAATACATCACCTTTCTGTCATGCAGTGAAACATCTTATAGTAACATCGGTAGAACATTACGCAGGAGATCAGCATACATTGCACAATTTACATTGCCATCGATAAAATTGGGGCCATTTATCCTTCCTCCCATAATTCCGCACCATATATTAACTCGCCAAGGTCGCTGATGTTTCACTTGCGCAGCCATCGTGTATTTTCCGTTGCCCAATAGTGCATATTATGCCGGTTTATGTTACCGCACTTGGTGAATGATGCTTCGTCGCTAAACAGAACGCGTGCTAAAAATCTGTCATCGTACCTTAATTTCTCTTGTGCCCAGTGGCAGAACTGTACACGACGTTTAAAGTCGTAGCCATGCAATTCCTGGTCCATAGAAATATAGTACGGGTGCAGTCGATGTTGATGTTGCATTCTCGACACCACCGTTTTTGAGATTCCAGATTCTCGCGCAGTTTGTCTGCTACTAATGTGCGGATTAGCCGCGACAGCAGCTAAAACACCAACTTGGGCATCATCATTTCTTGCAGGTCGTGGTTGACGATTCACATGTGGCTGAACACGATCTGTTTCCTTAAATAATGTAACTATCCGGCGAACGGTCCGGACCCTTGGATGATGTCGTCCAGGATACCGAGCAACATACATAGCACACGCCCGTTGGGCATTTTTATCACAATAGCCATACATCAACACGATATCGACCTTTTCCGCAATTGATAAATGGTCCATTTTAACACGGGGAATGTATCACGAAGCAAATACCGTCCGCACTGGCGGAATGTTACGTGATGCCACGTACTTCTACTTTGTGACTATTACGGAGCCAAATAACACAAAGCGAAAAAAGTAGTCCAACTAAAAAATACGTATTTGTTTACGTACTATACGAATATGTAATAAAAATGGGGGTTCCTATTTTTAAAAAAACGCAGTTGATATCAGTTTGACCTATGGCAACACTATCTAGCGGGACAACCAGGGCACCATCTGGTTTCCCCCTTCAAGCTAGACGAGTTTCGTTCTTTGTAGTTTTTTTGTTTGATGCTTATTTCGTGAGATATTTGGCCCAGTTAGTATCAGTGGATATATATATATATATATATATATATATATATATATATATATATATATATATATGTGTGTGTGTGTGTGTGTGTGTGTGTGTGTGTGTGTGTGTGTGTGTGCGTGTGTGTGTGTGTTTTCAGTAAAGATTGAATTGTTAGCATGAACAGTTAAAGTATAGCCATGAACTGTCTTGTTATGGTATAATAAATGAAATTTTATGCCTCAGAAAACAAATTAGAAACGCTATCTGGTCACGAAAATTTAACGGATTGTCGCAGATACAAATACGTACTTAATGTAGGTGCAAGAAAAACGAATTTTTCATAACTAACTGTTCAAACATTAAACAATAAGTAAATTTCCACTAATTAACAGTCCAAAAGTTATACAGTATATTTGCTTCCGGCTTAGAGACCAAGCAGTGCAAATGGTAATGTTCTCTCTTGCCTGTACTTACTAGATCTAGTTTTGAATGAATGGTTAGTGCTATATTTCCTTGAACCATTGAAATGAGAGTATAGCTTAAAAATACAATCTCCTCCTAATATGACAATTAGAAAGCTCTTCCCTATCATGTATTTCCCAAATACCTCCCCCTAATGTACCACTTCGTTACTCATTGCAAACAAAAATTTGCAAGCTTCCAGAAAAAGAATGCAAAGACTTACCTTTCCCCATCTGAAGTCCAACTCCAGGCAAAAAAACGGGTATTTGTTACTGATGGTTTAAAATTGTAGAATGTAATACATTTATTTAACTGTTCATGCTATAGCTGAGTATTTACGCGACAAAGACAGCGGAAACAAATGTGGGCAAGATAGCGGGGTGGCGGCGTGAAGGTGCGTTATGTAAAAAGAGTGAATGAAATGACTAAATAATAATCAGAGAAAAGTATTAAGGCTATACACATATATTGTTCTCAAAAGGATGCAACTGATTTACATTGCAGACACAGGTCCTCAAAGTAAATGCGAATAAGATTATCGGAATTAATAAATAGAATCAAATGCTGTCAAAACTCAACTTCTAACAAGGCAATGACTCTTTTACGAGGACGTGCTGAAAGGTAATGGCTCCCAATTTGCTATAGATAACGCTTAAAGCTTTTTAAATGAAACAAACGTTATTAACGTCCTTCATCCTTATTCTTTAAGTCTACACATTTATTTCTCAACATGGTCATCTTCTCAACATTTCCCCAAACGAGAGACCAGTTTGTTGATACCGTCACTGTAGAATGTTAGACTCTGTTGATGGAGCCACAACGTCACATCTGCTTGCACCGCTTCATCAGTAGCAATGTGAAGTCCTCGAAGGTGTTCTGTAAGTTTCGGAAACAGATAAACATCAGACACGGCCAAGTCGAAACTGTATGGAGGATAATTGATGACACTGAACACAAGGCCTCGGATTGTTACAGATGTCGCTGTGCTCATGTGTCGTTTGGCATTGTCATGCTGAAAGAAATGGTGCTCCATGTGTGGATGAATTCTTCGAATTCCTGCTTTCACTTTCTGTGAGCGTCTCACAGTATCTTGTAAAGTTTATGGTGGTGCCTTTGGGTGAATTCCAAATCACATTACCCTGACCATCCCAAACATTATAACCATAACTTTGCCTACTGATAGCATAGTCTTCGCGTCGGTCTCCTTTGTGGCGGCACTCCATTGATGCTCTTATGTTTTCGGGGTCACGTTGAGGTTATCAGTTTTCAATACCTGTCACAATGTTTTTAAGGAACTCGTCACCTTCAAGCTCACAACGCCAAAGAAATTGTTGACAGATGATCAATCTCCTCCGTTTCACACAATTTGCAGGTCACCCACAGGGCACACAATTTTTTGTACCGCAGTTCTGCAGTGAATGCCTGTACACGCTCTCGCAATACGCCACACTTACCTGAGAACTGTGTATTTTTTATCAAACCATATTCTCTGATAACTTAATCAATATGATTCTACATCTACATCTATATGGATACTCTGCAAATCACAGTCAATGCCTGGCAGAGGTTTCATCGAACCACCTTCACAAATCTCTATTATTCTAATCTCGTTTAGCTCGAGGAAAGAATGAACACCTATATCTTTCTGTAAGAGCTCTGATTTCCCTTATTTTATCGTGGTGATCGTTCCTCCCTATATAGGTCGGAGGAGAAGGTTGGTGATAGGAATTTCGTTCGAAGATTTCGTAGCAACCAAAAACGCTATAGTTTTATTATTTCCAGCCCAAATCCTGAATCATTTCTGTGACACTCTCTCCCATATTTCGCGATAATACAAAACGTGCTGCCTTTCTTTGAACTTTTTCCATTTACTCCGTCAGTCCTGCCTGGTAAGCATCCCACACCGCGCAGCAGTATTCTAAAAGAGGACAAACAAGAGTAATGTAGGCCGTTTCCTTAGTAGACCTGTTACATTATCAAAGAATTCTGCCAACAAAAGGCAACCTTTGGTTAGCCTTAACCACAACATGTTCTATGTGTTCCTTCCAATTTAAATTGTTCGCTATTGTGATACCTACGTATTTAGTTGAATTTACGGCTTTTAGATTAGACTGATTTACCGTGTAACCGAAGTTTAACGAATTCCTTTTAGCACTCATGTGGATGACCTAACTCTTTTCATTATTTAGGGTCAATTGTCACTTTTCGCGCCATTCAGATATCTTTTCTAAATCGTTTTGCAGGCTGTTGTGATCCTCTGATGATTTCAAAAATGGTTCAAATGGCTCTGAGCACTATGCGACTTAACTTCTGAGTTCATCAGTCGCCTAGAACTTAGAACTAATTAAACCGAACTAACCTAAGGACATCACACACATCCATACCCGAGGCAGGATTCGAACCTGCGACCGTAGCTGTCACTCGGTTCCAGACTGTAGCGCTTAGAACAGCACGGCCACTCCGGCCGGCTCTGATGATTTTATTAGTCGATAAACGACAGCTTCATCTGCAAACAACGGAAGACGGCTGCTCAGATTCTATAGATAAGGAACAGCAAAGGGCTTATAACACTACCTTGGGGAACGCCAGAAATCACTTCTGTTTTCGATGACTTTCCGTCAGTTACTACGAACTATAAACTCTCTGGCAGGGAATCACAAATCCAGTCACATAACTCAGGCGATATTCCGTAATCACGCAATTTCCCTACGAGCCTATTGTGTGGTACAGTGTCAAAAGCCTTCTGGAATTCCAGAAATACGGAATCAATATGAAATCCCTTGTCAATAGCACACAAAACTTTATGTGAATAAACAGCTAATTGTGTCTCACAGGAACGATGCCTTCTAAAAACGATGGTCTATTGACTGTGTGTCAATAGACCATTTCCTTCGAGGTAATTCATAATGTACGAACACAATATATGTTCTAGAATCCTGCTGAGTATCGACGTTAGCGATATGGGTCTGTAATTTAGTGGATTACTCCTACTACCTTTCTTGAATATTGGTGCGACCTGTAAAACTTTCGAGTCTTTGGGTACGGATATTTCGGCGAAAGAACGGTTGTATATGATTGTCAAGTATGGGGCTATTGCATCGGCATACTCCGAAAGGAATAAGTGTCATCGGTTGCTGTACGCAATCGTCCAATCCGAGCTCTGCCACGCACGTTGAGGTTAGCACCACCGGGAATGAAATCAGGGGAAATCTATCAGCAGGTATCGATACATAAACGGAGACACTATCTTGTAGACGACTTACGTGCTCTCAGAGATGAAAAGAGCGTCGTGACGAGTTCAACGGGCATACTAGAGACACTGCCCAATACATCTGTGCAAAGCTTCATCGGATTCTCACTGTGGTTTCCATTCCGCGCTCGTTGGGACCTTAATAAATGTATAGCCCTCTTATATTGGGTCACTCACCTACAATTTGTAGCGCAAATATTGCGGAAATGTAAAGCGCTATTGATGTGCGGTTTTCACACAGTGAATTGGCAGTCAGGGACTCGTATTGTTAACCACTAAACAGATTGTAATAACAGTTAGAAAGCGTATTTTTTTGTGCAAACATACACTTTTTAAAATGGAACAATGTCTATTGCTATTAATAGACTAAAATAGTTTAAATTAGAAAGTTAGTGGTTTTTGTTACAGGATTCTAGTGCGAATCATTTACGAGATATTGTATTTTGAGAAGTTTCTGCACTTGTACAATACCTGAGGTAGCAAACACTAAACAGCAACTCAAGTGCATGCGCTAGTAATATGGATTCTGACCAGCCAAGTGACCATCACGGGTTGTGCTGAAAGTGACCACCAATCTGGTGTGAAACGACTGTTGCACAAGTGCTAGATTTCAGCGGAGATGTCATAGCCGGCTGCAGTAATACGTCGTTGCTGCTTATCATCTCCTTGTAGACAGAGTCTCTCAACTTCCTCCACAGAAGAAGAATCTACAGGGTCAAATCTAGGGAACGGGCCGGCCAATCCACCGATTTGGTAACAATGCGTGAAGACATTCTGTATTAATTCGAGCTCTATGGACTGTACATCCAATATGTTAGCATCATAGGTTCCTCCTAGTCTGCAAAGGAATATCTTCCAACATCCGTGGAAGACAGTCTGTTAGGGGGCTGCGATACTTGCACGCGTTCAGTGCTCCTCTATGAAAAATGGGCCTGTGAGCTGCTGGTTTACTATCGCACACCACACGTTTACGCTTCTTGCACGCGATGTTCCAGCTGACGAAGCCAATGGGGACTGTCAACAGACGAATAGTGCATGTTTCGCCGATTTACCTGGACATAATTGGTAAATGTGGCTTCGTCACTAAAACAGACACATGATAGATCTGCAGTATCCTGTCTTAATTCCCTCGTACAGTATTTAACACAATTCTCATAATAGTTTACACGCAGTTCTTGCTGGAGAGAAATATGATAGGGACGGAACCTATGTCAATGGAAAATGCGGAGGACACTTGACTGACTCATTCCACTTCCTCGTGAGATTACGCGGGAACTAACGTGCAGAGCAACGGCAGCAAGAACATTGAATTTCCTCTCTTCTGTTGTCAGTTGCTTGCTTTTGTTACGTTGTCTAGATGTTGCAGTACCACTGTCACGTAACTGGTTGAAGAGGTTGATAAATGAATGCCGTGATGGTTGACATCTAACTGGGATATCTCGCCGCATACACCGTAAAAGAACAAACTGCATTCTTTCTGCACTCTCTACGCATCACGAGAATGTCGGCTTTTTCTGCACTGGTAAATCTTATCATCCACTCGCGATCTTCTGCTTCGACTGCCACAAACTAATTCACTAGCAAGTCACAGTCCATTCAAGGCACAAACAAGTGTCCGTGTAGAAACATTTCAAAATACGATATCTCGTAAACGACTCCCACTAGAATCCTACAAGAAACACCACTGACATTCTAATTTCTCCTACTTTTAGCTTGTTAATTTCAAAAGGTATTGTTCGATTTGAAATAGTTTGTTTGCACAAAAAGTACCTTTCTAAGTATTATAACAGTCTGTTTATTGTCTAACAATGCGAGCCCCTGACTACCAACCCATTTTGCGAAAACCGCATATCAATATCACTTTCCTTTTCCGCAATATTTGTGGAGCAAGTTTTAGATTATTCACCATGTATGTTTGTGATTCAGCCTGTATATTGAATGTCAGACGCTTATATATCTGTAGTGTCTCGATTTGCTATATGAAGGCAATTTTTTTTCCAAAGGTGTAGAAGGCTTCATATGGAAAGGAAAACTAACGTATCTTACACGACATGTCCGATAGTCGTGCATCTGTTTCCGCTGCTGCTTCCTTTCCCCCGCCCCTCCCCACCCCCGACCTAACACCATCCCCAAGGGGCATCCTGCCTTGGTCTGTGTATCTCTGTCAGATGGTATCTCACCCAGAAATCCGCTCATTCCGAGGATCCTCACGTATCACGAGCGGAAATGAAGCCGCCTTTCTCGCCGCATACGAAGCTGCGTTATATTTGCTTACATCTTCGTCTATTGAACGCGGCGCTCCCTGCATGGAAGGGATGCCAGGCGGGTGTAAGAGATAACCCTGGAGGCGCCGCTGCCCTGGAAATTTCACCGCGGCGACTCTTTGCTAACACTGGCTGCGTTTTTCTCAGTGCACAATCTGCCGCGGACGCGCGAATCAGGAGAAAATGTTTATATTCCGCCAGGAGGAAGATTGTACAGTACTTTTTGGAGCAAAAGAATACAACAGTATGCTGAGAACTTGAAGGTTCGACTTGCTCGTCAGATAAATTTCCAGTTGTAACCCATGTGCAACCCTAAGACCTGTGCTTCCAACCTCTGTTCACTAAATAAGCGCCGAACCAGGGGAAATTATACATTTTTTTAATTTACCAGATTGGTGTTGGGAGCCCCGCAGATTTATATGTAGACTGACGGTATTTTTGAAAATGTAAAGTGCATACCGCGATATGATAATCGCTCGATGCTTTGTAATTAGTTAAGTTTCTCGGTCTTCTTCTTCGAATGACTGCGGGTTCAGATTGTAAGATAAAAGAAAAAGTGTTATTGAGAATTATTAATGAAGTCTCTCTCACAAAAGACTAAAATAGCGGAACTGGCAGTACAACAATTACTAACATAAATATGTGGACTGGTGTTGTAATCAAGTAACCGAACACATTTTGAATGAGAAGTAGCTTAATATATCGGAAATTTTTCAGAGCTACAGAGAACGGTGCGTACATGTCAAGGTCAGGATGGTAAAAGACAAAAGCGAACAGCCAGGTGTCTTCTAGCTGCCCTTGGAAAAATCGAAGGCTGTACCCTCGTTCATTTGTACAGATAGTATAAAACCTGATGTATGGACTCTTTGGTCCTAAATCGTTACACAAAATTTACACACGAAAAATAATTTTTAATAAAAAGGGGTTTTACATGATGTCTCAGGTAGTTGGAGGAAAAAAAATTAATAATGATGCTGCCTTCAGCTTATTCATCTGGACTTACCAGGACCGGTGAAACGTGTTGAGAAGTGCTAATTACTTGGTTGGGTAATGCAGTAAGTTGTTTGTCTGGTAGTATTTGAGTAGAATGTTTGTTTTATTTCAGTCTTTAATAGTAAATAATTCCGTTGTTGTGTTCGGAACGTCTGCTGCCTGGTCGTTGGGGTCAGCGACTGGACAACTACAGAATGGCTGCACGTGATATGCAGCCAGACACGACAAACAGGTTACTCTGAAACCACAGTCCAACACGTACATTCACGACATTCCCGCTCATTTCTGTCATATAGTGTGATAGCAGCGCTCCAAGCGGAAGGAAAGTTAAACTTCCGTATATCATGTCGGATGAGTGCGAAGAGGATCATTTAAACTGATTTGTAACCTACTTTTTACAATAAGTGTCTCATATAGTGCCATAAAAATCAACATTAACTAAAAATTGTCACCACATTCGTCCTTCTGTAGCTTCCTAATCATCCTCGCAGGTATAAACCGGTACACTACAGGACAGTATATTTACGATTCTCTTGCAAGCTACAGACATTTTTTGAATAATATAGTTGTCTTTAAGGAAAAAAATGTCTAGTAAACACCACAAGACCTAAACTTTTGCTTAAAGATATTGTATACTTACTCAACAACGTAAAGATTTCCTCATCCCACTTCCATTCAAATCAGTAAATGTGGAGATTTCTATGGAGTGCAAGATCTTTATGATTTAACATACTAAATAAGCCAGTACAACCTTAGCTGCAAGAAAAACGACACAGACGTGATAGTAAATCGTCGAAAGCAATAAAACTGTTCCTTAACGCAAAAGAAACCAATTCCATAATTCTTGCTATATCTGTCTCACAAACGGCAAGAATCTTCAGTCATTCACTTCTGAAGCAAAATTAATTGCATTTAGAATTAATTTGCATTAGAAAATCGAGTGTAGTACTACAATAAGACCAGACAACGAAAATATGCGCATCTTACGTATAAAATCTGCGTTTATATTATCTTGCTTTCGGTGGAGTAAGCTGAAATTATACACGCATTCGAAAGAATTTCTTCATGAATTATATTGTAGCTCACGTCACCGAATCAGTGAGATTATTTTGTTTTACATAATTCAGGTTTCTTGATAATTTTCTAATTCTTGTAACGAAAAACTATAATAAATGTATTGTTAATTAAGTAGAATACTAACAGCATCAATTTTACGGCTGTTTTTGCCGGTAGTGGAGCTATTTTCACAGAAGCGATTGTTGCGACTGCTTACCTTAGACTGTAGTAAAACGGAGAATCGCATAAATAATGTGGGCTTTCGTAATTGTCTAACTCCTTACGGCGACATTCCAGATCTGGCAGGTGGAAATATTTTAAACACTTAATGGCACCATACTCAAAGAAAGCGTCCGTGACTGCAACTAATTAAATTAATCAAAATTTTCCAGTGTCCCTAAGCTAAAACTCCTTCCGAACAGGCCGTGAAGGCCTAACGGTACCGACCGGCCCCGGTGCCATCCTCAGAGCACAGGCGTCACTGGATGCGGATATGGAGGGGCATGTGATCAGCACACCGCTCTCCCGGTCGTATGTCATTTTCTGAGACAGAAGCCGCTACTTCTCAATCAAGTAGCTCTTCAGTTTGCATCACAAGGGCTGAGTGCACCCTGCTTGCCAACAGCGCTCGGCAGACCAGATGGTCACCCATCCAAGTGGCAGCGCAGGGCGACAGCGCTTATCTTCGGTGATCTGACGGGAACTGGTGTTACCACTGCGGTAATGATGTTGGCAGTGTCTCTAAAACAAAACAAAAAAACACATAACATCAGAAACGACTCCCTTCAACAAGAACAACATAATTCAATCTCTGATGCACGGCGTCGCCAATCCAGTAATAATCAACTCTCACAGGTTGATAAAACTTCCACTAACGACGAAATATCAAGCAGTCACAGATAGGCAGACGACAACAACAATTTTCTAACCGAAGGTGTGGAATCACTCTCTTGAGAATTGTCACTAAGGACAAAAGACCAAGCAGTCACAGATAGGCAAGACGATGACAGCAAATTTTCCAAACGATGTTGTGGAATTACTCTCTTAAGAATCCTCACAAGAGACGAAATAAGAGAAAACCAAATGTAACCAATAAACTAACATACATAGAACACAATCCAAGTAATTTCAAGTCCCTCAGCCGTAGATTTCGCAGCGGGCCTCGCACAGACAAAAGAAGGAGGCACACGTGACTGAACAACAAGAACGGGCGATAAAACACTTACCGTTACAGTGCCGCACAGTTCACAGAATTGATGTACCACTCAGGCGAAATCGCCGTGAACACTGAGGCAACCATCCCACCGACGCATCAGTTTGAAGATAACCGTTAGGTAAAACGCTGTTTACTGTTGAAGAAGACCATAACTAGCTGCTGAACATTCTTGTTAGACAAGAATCGTCAGCAATTCTCCCTTTTTAAGGCACCGAAGGCATGATAATCGTTTGAGGAGGGGTCAGGATTTTGAGTGGGTGCCCGAATGCTCCCACTTGTCTGTAATGAATAAGGCGGGCCTCCCAGGTTGACCGGCGTTTTGAGTCGAACCGTGACCAGCACAGAACTTGGCGCATCATCCCACAATGGTAGTTTTTGACAGACATGCTGCCGCATTCACAACCATTATTCTCCGATGGTTGTCTACCGGTGCCTGTCCTTCGGTAACCAAGAAAATGCTAACAAAACGTTTATCTTGTTTGGACCTCTTTGGCAATAAAGTAGCCATAGTTTACGCTTCCGCATTTACCGCACGCATGTCGGAAAGTTGCGAATACTACACTACACCCTCGCCTACCAGTCGGTGCTTGCATATACGGATTCTCACTACGTTGCATATAGGCTGAAACAACGCCTTCAAACGGAAACGTTTTCATCGCCCCTTGTATTAAGCTAATGATGGTGTGACTACACTTACTGTGTCACTAGTTTTTCAGATAACAAGCAGTCAGCTCAGTTGTGATCTTCCCCTGTATGATGCCCAAAATACCCCTTCATCTACACATAATCTGGAAAAACAGGAATCAAGGAACACTACCAGGCTCTAAAGCCAATGCCCGCAATTAATGTCAATTCACAGTCATTCAAGTGCACCATCGACAGATACAATTAGCGACTGAGCTTACAACTGATTTACGCATGACAATAAAAGTACATGTCCGAAACACCAAACTCATGCAGTTTTGCAAATAACGCCAGTAAACGAAATTCGTTTTCCCAAAACATGATGTCAGTGTTTTACGGAAAACGCACTCAGGCACATATTGAACGCCCTAGCAATGACGTTAGTTCCTAATGTAGAAGCAAGCATTAAACTGGATGGTGGACTTGGCGTGATACTTACGGCTCACGGCGGTCCACAGCTACCAACGGACCACTAGGTACACAAGTACTCTTGACCTAGACTCAGCACCATACTAAGTTCATCACGGACACTTCTACTTTCACCGACACCAGATAACCAATCATCCTAACATATGAGGGTGAGTCAAATGAAGACCTTAAATATTTATTTTAAATATTATTTATTGTGCAGAAGTGGTAGAAAGCTGTATCACTTCTCAACATAATCTCCCCCACGCTCAGTGCAAGTCCTCCAGCTCTTACAAAGTGCATACATTCCTTCAGAAAAAAATTCTTTTGGTAGTCGGCGCCACCACTCATGCACTGCGTGGCGTACCTCTTCATCAGAACGGAAAGTCTTGCTTCCATTTGCGTCTTTCAGTGGTCCAAATACATGGAAATCACTTGGAGCAAGGCCTGGTGAGTATAATGGATTAGGAAGACATTCAAAATGCAAGTCTGTGATTGTTGCAATTGTTGTATGGCCGGTGTGGCGCCTTGCATTGTCAGGTTGTAAAAGGACAACTGCTGACAGCAGTCCACGTCTCTTTGATTTTATTGCAGGCCGCAGATGATTTTTTAGAAGATCTCTGTATGATGTACTGGTCACAGTGGTCCTTCTAGGCATATAATGCTCCCAAATGACGCCTTTTTCGTCCCAAAAGAGTGTCAGCATAACCTTCGCTGCTGATGGTTCGGTTCGAAACTTCTTTGGTTTTAGTGACGAGAAATGGCGCCATTCCTTGCTCGCTCTCTTCGTTTCCCGATGGTGGAAGTGAACCCACGTTTCGTCCCCAGTAACGGTTCTTGCAAGGAACCCGTCACCTTCTCGCTCAAAGCGCCGAAGAAGTTCTTCACAAGCATCAACTCGTCGTTCTCTCATTTCAGGAGTTGCAGACACTTCGTGAAACTGGAGCACATCATGCCCAATTTGGTGTGCTGACCCATGACTAATCTGTAAACATGTTGCAGTGTCATTCAATGTCACTCGGCGGTTTTCCTTCACTATGACTTCAACTGCTGCAATGTCCTGTGGAGTCACAACTCGTTGTGCCTGACCTGGACGAGGAGCATCTTCCACTGAAGTCACACCATTCGTAGACTTGCTGCTGTGACAAACATGCATCACCGGACTGAACCTTCATTCGTCGATGAATTTAAATGGGTTTCACGCCTTCACTACGAAAAAACCGAATAACAGAACTCTGTACTTCCCTGGTGCAAGTCGCAAGTGGGGCGGCCATTTTTGTACTGATACTGCGACAGCATGTGTGCATCTGCTCTATCCTGCCACCTACAGGCCATTATGCACGCTGTTTGTAGCACGCTTACTAACGTACAGGATAACGGCGCCAAATTTCGATTTGTTACTACAAATTTAAGTTTTTCATTTGACTAACCTTCTTACATACGCTGTGCAGTCAGATTAATGTGACCATCAGTCAAAAGTTTGAATAACCACCATCTATAGCGTGGACAGCTGCGAAACGGGCTGTAAGAGAGAGGCTACCGACAGGTACGTGGAACTATGCCGACTCCATTGCCGTGGCTAGTTGCGCTAGGATTTTCTGTTATCGATCCATGATTCGAACAGCCTGACAGAGGCGGTCCCGCAGATTCATGAAGGGGTTTAAGTCCCAGATGTTTGATGGCAATGTTATCGATAAAATCCTGATGTTCTTCGAACCATGCATGTACACTACGAGCTGTGTGGCACGTTGCACTGCTGTGTATGCCATAACGCTGAGGAAAACAAACCGCATGTAGGGGTGGACATGGTCCGCAAGGGTATATGCATACTCATGTTCGTTCATTGTACTTTCCAGAATGACAGGACTTTCCAGGGAATGGCTCAAAAACTTTATCCCAGACCACAACACTCCCGCCTTCCTCCTGGACCCTTCCGGCGATTGTTGCAGGATGTTTGTTTTCAGACGTTTCACAACGATGGAGCATAAAACGTGATTCATTTGGAAACACCGCCTGTCGCCTTTCAGCAATAGTCCGGTTGCGATATTGGCATTAAAATTCCAGCCTCCGTCGTCGATGAACATCAGTCGCTAATGGTGTATGAATCAGGCGCCTGCTCTAGAGGTCGTTAAGTAGCAACGTTAGCTGAACGATCGTTCAGGAGACACTATTGGTAGTGTCTTGGTTCACTGGGGGGTCATTTTCTCAACAGCTGCAAGTCTAATTGCCCGTAGACGTTTTCACAGCCGTCATTCACTCCTGTCATCTATGGTGCACCACAATTGCCTCGGCATCGGGTTTGGATAGCGCCATTTTGCCCTGCATGGAATACTTAAACTACGGTGACATGCGAATAATGTACAAACTAACCGTTTTGGAAATGCTTTCACTCTTCACCAGAAAAGCCAATGACGATGCCTCTCTGGACGTCAGTTAAATTACTCCGTTTCCGCATTACAACAACGGATACACTGTATCCCGCGTCTCCCTTCGACACGCTTTACATACCCTTCATTGCTGGTCCTGCCGTCTGCCGTCTGCGAGTACTTATTCGACGTTGACGTCGAACATAGGCGGTGGTCACATTACTGTTACTGGGTCGTGTATACGCCTCACCTGAGAAGAGTAATTCCTTGCGAAAATACATTTGCCCTCGAACTTGGCAGGTGGTACTGGTCGATGGTCCCTTCCACTCTATTCGACTACACTAGAGGAACTCACTTCGTGGGCAGAGCCAAAAAGCGCCGCAGCAGTCAGACTTTCTGCCTATTGTTCGCAGCAGTAATCGTCCAAATTCCCGTGGACAACGAGCATTTAGCTCAGAGCGTGTCGAATCACAACGTACCACTATCCAGAGAATATATTTCAAAGAAAGAAAAATGCTGCAGAGTGTAAATGTTGAATAACACCGTGATAAGGCTATCGGCTTGACTGCAGGTAGAGTACATCCTTAAATGTCAGCGGCTCTAGAAGGGGATGGATGGCAAAACTTTTACCCCCGGAAAATATACCCAATAGCCATCTAACAGGAATCTACACCTAAGCCCATCCTGGAGGGACTGCAACTAGAAACAATCACTCCCCCTATCCGGTACTAAAGATGAGGCCTCAAGCGCCGAACTCGTTGCGCCATCCCCTAGACCTCCATGGCCACGAATTGGATCATGCCATTAATTAAATCTGAAAATTCAAATTATGTTTTGAAAACAAAATGGTTCAAATGGCTCTAAGCACTATGGGCCTTAACAGATGAGGTCATCAGTCCCATAGACTTAGAACCACTTAAACCTAACTAATCTAAGGACATCACACACATCCATGCCCGAGGCAGGATTCTAAACTGCGACCGTAGCAGCAGCGCAGTTCCGGACTGAAGCGCCTAGAATCACTCGGCCACTACGGTCGGCTGTTTTGAAAACATCATCACTTCGAAACGATAATAATTCAAGGTGTTGTTGTGATAAACAGCAGTCAATTATTCCCATAGGCTGTGATAGTTAAGCTGTGCAATACGTATGATTCTTACACACACACACACACACACACACACACACACACACACACACAAAAACGCGCGCGCGCGCACCTTCATAATCTACCGCAGCACGTTCTTGCATAGCTTCAATTTGAATATTAAATAGTGAGTAATGACTTATCAAGAAAGTGATCAAGGTTTTAACAACTGTTGGTATCTCTGTTTATAGCACCCAGCCGTGCTAATGATAAGATCAAAGGAACAAGTAACCTATCACAATAAACATGTAACTTGCATCTACATCTGCATGTACCTCTGTGTCATACTCTGGAAGTCATCTAACGCTGTTGGGCGCAGGGTACTTCTGGTACGACAAACTGGCGCCCCCCCCCCCCATCCCCCTTCCTTGTTGTACTTGCAGATGGCGCGTGGTAAGTATGGTTTCCGGTAAGCCTCTGTATTAGGTCTCATGTCTCGAATTTTCTCGCCGTGGTCATTTCGTGATGTATGTGGGAGTAAGGAAGATGTTCACGACTCTTCCCGGGAGACGCTCACTCAAAATTTTAGCAGTAAACATCTACGTGATGCACAACGATTCTCTTGTAACATTTGCCACTGGGCTCTGTTCCGCATATACGTGACGCTATCTCGCCGATTATCCCGTGTGAAAACGCGCTGAACTTCGTTGGATCTTCTCTATCACAATATCTTTCCTACCTAGTAAGGATCCTAATCTGGTAAACATTAGTCAAGAATCGCACGAACAAGTGCGTAGTTTTACAGTAATGGATTTCTTTTCCTATGTCTGCGCAATATATTACGTTTATATACGTTCAAGGTCAACTGCCATCGCATGCACCATTCGTCTTTCGTCGGCAGGGTCAGTCTGCAAAACGATATTGTCTTCTTGCGTTGCTACTTTCGTATGCACAATCGTATCATCTGTGAACACTCTTAAAGAGGTTCCGACGCTTTCTACTATAACACTTTCATACAATGTATACAGTAACGGTCCTATCACACTTCCGAAATTACCTTTTCATCTGTCGAATTGTTCTGTTAAGAGCGACGCGTTGAGTTCTATCTGCAACGAAGTCTTCAGTCCAGTCACAAGTCTGCTCTGATTTCATTAAACGCAGTGCGCCAATATATAACATTTCATTGACACCTAATAACATTGCACCTCGCATCATATTGAGTAAGCAGCTACCGTCGAATCAGCATTCATCAAGCTGGCTTTTCTGCACCTTTAACATGATAGCATGCAAAGAAAGAGCATTTATTTATTACTAAAGTTGTGACTGGAACTCAGTATATGTTACCGGTACATTCAAATCTTCATGGACAGTAAATCTAACGGGCGATGAAAAGGAGATGACAGACATGTAACGTGGCATATCACGTGCCCAAACGAGGGGTAATAGCGACCAAATGACAAGAAATTTGGCCAGCGATCCCCTAAATAACTGAAACACTCGCCTAAATTTCACCGCAGGAAATTTTTGAAATGATCTCATCCAATCTTTTAAGCGTTGTGGAATCTACACACCACCACAGATCGGCTCCAGACAAAACGAATCTTCTTTCCAAGTCGGAGCACATACACGGCACCAGGAAATGGAATGGTGAATGCCAAATGAAATACGATCACGTGGCTTTTAAAACGCAGAGCCTTGCAGTTGGTCGATAGACAGTCTGACTCCCCAAGTATGTGGAACCGCCTCAGTAAACATGCAAAGAGGCTGGTCGAGGAACTTATTCCGATCAATCGAAGATGAGTTAAGCAGGACTGCAAAGACAACCGTCGTGATCTACTGAAAGCAAAATGTAATGAGAATAAATGACATTGATCAACGGACGGCAACTTTCACTATATCGTAATTAAGTTTTTGTAATTTTTGGAGGTACATATGCACAGTGTTAGTAAACAATGAAGTCTCCTTTCACAGTACTGTAGCACGGCAGACAACAGTTTTTCCTGTGGAACGGTCTGGCCCAGCTGTAATATTTGCGCTGCTGCTCGAAATGCCTTACAGTTTCATACTCAACCTAATCAGTGGGCAGCACTATTTCGTTTTGGCTCGCCTAGTGGCGTGCTACGGTACTGTGGCAGGGGATTTCAGTGCGCATCAGGACAGCAGACATGTAACTGCAAAATAATAAAAAATTAATTGCGTGGCTTTAATTCGGATGGATTCGTTGTAGCCGATCTGCCATTAAGCAATTATTTAAAGAATGAAAGACACGGAAAACGAACGTGAAATCAGTTTTTCATCTGATTATAGTCCATAGTTGTAAAAGGCACCAGCTGTTTGCTACGATGTTCGGCCCATCTGCAGCTGGGACTGGGTCGGCGGGTAGCAGGGGTGGTGTGTCCGAGGAGGGCGGGGGCGGTTCCTTTTGCTTAGCCTCATCTTCGTTTTCCTCTTCTGTGGATCTTTTACAAAAAATTATGTAATCTACGAGTTAAGGAAACGCTCACCTAACAGTAGAATCGTTGAGTCGTCGACAGGCACAAAAAGCATCCAGACGAATTCCTTAACGAGCTAGACTGCACGCACACACACACACACACACTCACACACACACACACACACACACACACACACACACACACACACCAACACCCGTGGGGCTACATCGAACCGGCTGAATACACAATACCAGCATTGTGTGTTCAGCCGGCATAACGTAGCTGCACAGGTGTGTGTGTGTGTGTGTGTGTGTGTGTGTGTGTCTACTGTAGCTCACAAAATAATTTGTCGGAATGATAGTGAAGTTTGGATTTTCTTATTTTGTGTTCCTGTCTACGATTCGACGATTCTACGAAGAGCTGTTTCTTTAAATCGTAAGCTATTTATATTCTCTGACAGTATAAATGTTGAATAGTCAAGTTATTTGCTTTCGCTTTTGTTTGATCCTCTTGACTAATCGACGATTCCACTATTCGTTTAGTGGTCTTATTTACTCCCATCTATTTACTCTAAAGTCTGCTACTTGTGCAATCGATCTTCAGAAACTGAAGAAGTATTTTGTTTTTCAGTCAGATACATCGTAAAAGGAAGAAATTCTGGACACTCTTAGCTCAGTAAGTCGAACTCTTTATAAGTACAAACGTCGGATCGTGATGTCTTCAAACATCGTCCTAAGATGGCGGCGTCACGCAGACATGTGTTATGGAGACTGGTACGGGAGAGTTCCAACTGTTTTTTTTATTTAGTACTGACGCCCACAACTGCCATCTTTCCCGTTATCGTTGTTATGGCTTCTCTGCACATCTTAGCTTTGTAGTTATTCGATACTGATGGAATTATAGTTCAGGAGAAACAAATTTGGTGTTTCCCTGGTTCCGGTCCAGGAAGTGCAATAGCCACTTTATCCGTTTTTACCATATGACAATTGCTCTTGTTTCCTTTAAGTTGAGTGTTGATGCTTCTTTTAGTAAAACACATGTACACTTGATCACACGGACTAAATTTCTGAGTAGTTATGTAGTGATTCGAAGATCTACCAGGAGCTAATTTTAGCACAACGTAGGGGCAATTTCTTACCACGTCGAAGTGTTTACCAGTTAATTGAACGATTGAAAAGCGGTCGATCAAGCTGAACCACGAGGAAAGAACGAGACGCCAAATCACATTCATTACTTATGTCAATATTTGGCATGTCCATGATGTGATTTTCAATAACCAGCGAATGGCTGTCGATGAAGTCAAACGCTATTTCCACATAAATTATGGTTTTTCATATGACTCCATCCTTATCACGCTCAACTTTCGAAAAGTCTGATGAATCAAGAAAATGGAAGTTCAAAATATTTCGCAGCAGTCTTTGTGACATGCTAGCCAAGTTGAAATATTTATGAAACGAAACATCATATCGGCCCTTATCTCGAACCATACGGAAATTCAGGAGAGGATCCACTGCAGAATATATTATTAATTGATGTATTTTCTTCTTTATTTTTGAAGCTATCGACTCAGGTATGGGGGCTTTAAGCAGAGGACGTGCTCCGTTACAAAATAAACCTGACCCATGTGTCATACAGATAAGCGTCTCTTACAGAGTTCAAATGTCAAAGTTATTCAGAGTAAAATGGAAAATGTCACTTTTAAATAACAATAGTACAAGTCATTTCACTTTATTTTACCATCCCTTTAGCACGTAACATGTTTACTTAACTATGGCTGAGATCATATAGGCTCGTTTAATAATTATGCTTCTTCCACATTCACATTTGAAGTAATCATTGCTACGTTGTGTTCCCGCATTAAATAAGTAGGTAATCCTGTATCGATAAAAATCGTGCGTCACTATCGCAGATTTTCTTTATTGGTTACCGGTTTCGGCTTATTGACGGGGCAAACTCAGATATAACAAGAAATATCGTAGTTGGTTAGGTAAAATTACTTTTTTTTAATCAGTCATCTGACTGGTTTGATGCGACCCGTCACGAATTCCTCTCCTGTGCCAACCTCTTCATCTCAGAGTACCACTTACAACCCATGTCCTCAATTACGTGCTGCATCTATTCCAGTCTCTGTCTTGCTCTACACATGTTGCCCTCTACAGCCCCTCCTCAATCCCTCATGTCGTAACAGATGTCCTATCATCCTGTCCATTCTCCTTATCAGTGTTTTCCATATATTCCTTTCCTCTCATGTTCTGTGCAGAACCTCCTCATTCTTTACCAGTCCACCTAATTTTCAACATTCTTTAGCACCACAACCCAAATGCTTCGATTCTCCTCTGTTCTGGTTTCATGCAGTCCATGTTTCACTAACATACAATGCTGTACTCCAGAAGTACATTTTCAAAAATTTCTTTCTCAAATTAAGGCCTATGTTTCATACTAGTAGACATCTCTTAGCCGGGAATGATCTTTTTACCATTCAGTTGATAATGTACTTTTCATGTCCTTCTTGCTCCGTCCAACATTGGTTATTTTACTACCTAGGTAACTGAATTCCTTAACTTCCTCTACTTCGTGACCATCAACCTGATGTTAAGTTTCTCGCTGTTATCATTTCTGCAACTTCTCAATACCTTCGTCTTTCTTAGATTTACTCTCAATCAACATTCTGTACTCATTAGACTGTTCACTCCATTCCGTAGATCATGTAATTCTTCTTCACCTTCAATCAGGATAGCAATGTCATCAGCAAATCTTCTCATTGATATCCTTTCACCTTGAAATTTCATTCACTCCTGAACTTTTTTTCTTTTCTTTAAATTTCCATCGTTGCTTCTTCGATGTTCAGATTGAACAGTAGGGACGAAAGTCTACATTCGTGTCATACACTCTTTTTAATACGTAGACTTCGTTTTTGGCCGTCCTCTCTTATTATTCCCTCTTGTCTCTTGTACATATTGTATATTACCCATCTCTCCTAATAGTTTACCCCTGTTTTTCTCAGAATTTCTAACCTTTATGCACCATTTTACATTGTTGAACGCTTTTTCCAGGTCGACAAATCCTATGATCGCGTCTTGATTTTTCCTTACTGTCGTTATCAACCGCAACGTCAGAATTGCCTCTCTCGTGCCTTCACCATTCCTAAAGTCAAACTGATCATCATCTAGCACATCCTCAATTTTCTTTTTCATTCTTCTGTATATTATTCTTGTCAGCAACGTGGATGCATGAAGTGTTAAGCTGATTGTGCGGGAATTCTCGCACTTGTCAGCTCTTGCAGTCTTCAGAATTGTATAGATGATATTTTTTCCGAAAATCAGATGGTATGTCGCAAGACTCATACATTTTACTCACCAATGTGAATAGTTGTTTTGTTGCCATTTCTCCCGATGAATGTAGGAATGCTGACGGAATATTAGCTATCCCTTCTGCCTTATTTGATCGTAAGTCTTCCAAAGCTCTTTTAAATTCTGATTCTAATACTGAATCCCCCATCTCTTCTAAATCAACTCCTGTTTCTTCTTGTACCACATCAGGCAAATCTTCCCCGTCATAGAGGCTTTCAACGTATTTTGTCCACCCACCCACTCTCTCCTCTACATTTGACAGCGGAATACCCGTTGCACCGTTAGTCTTGCCACCCTTGCTTTTAATGTCACCGAAGGTTGTTCCGACTTCCCTGTATGCTGGGTCCTTCCCATAATCATTTTTATTTTTCGATATTTTCACACTTTTCATGGAACCATTTCGTCTTAACTTCCTTGCACTTCCTACTTATTTCATTTCTCAGTAGCTTGTATTTCAGTATTCCTGAGTTTCCCGAAAAAATTTTGTACTCCCCCCTTTTATTGATCAACTAACGTATTTCTTCTGTTGCCCATGGTTTCTTCGCAGCTACATTCTTTGTACCTATGTTTTTCTTTCCAACTTCTGGGTTGCCGTTTTCAGAGATGTCATTTCCTCTTCAACTGTACTGCCCACTGAACTACTCCTTATTGCTGTATCTATAGCCTTAGAGAAATTCAAGCGTATATCGTCATTCCTTAGTACTTCCGTATCCCACTTCTTTATGTATTGATTCTTCGTGACTAATGTCTTAAACTTCAGCCTACTTAATCACTAATCAAATATTGTTACAGTCTCTAAATTGCCACACGGCTGACAGTTGTGAAACAGATAACTTCCCTGCCCTGTTATGAACATTAGAAGTGATATCTCGTTTACACACACTCATGGAGGATGCAACTATCATTGCTGTTGATCGTTTCTAGAAGTATTTGGAAATGTGGCCACTGTAACAATATTTAATCAATGATTAATGTTGCCAGTTTTCACAACTAACAACGATTTTTCTTTTTTTATATCTGAGGATGGCTCGTCAAGGAGCCGAAAACGGTAATCAATAAAGAAAATTTGCGATTTTGACGTAGAACTTTTATTCACACACGTTTTAAATCAATAGGTCGCGTATCTCTGCATTGACAATGTCAAGGAGTAACATCAATAAGTAATTAGAGATCTTCGCTAGAGTAGCTCCTCAATTGGCATCACGAGGCTGAGTGCACCCCGAAAAATGGCAACAGCGCATGGCGGCTCGAATGGTCACCAATCGAATGGCCGGCCTCGTCCTACGCGCCTAACTTCTTCGATGATCTGACGGGAACCGGTGCATCCACTGCGGTAAGGCCATTGCCAAAAAGAAAACAAAGCACAATAATATTTACTATCTACTTCAATACTTCCAGTTAACGATTTTTATTGTATACTGTCGTACCTGTAGGCACTGACACTAAAATAAAGAATATTTATATCTCAAGAGCAAACAGCATGCAATCAGCATGTATAGCATCAATAATCGTAGAAGAGTAAACAATTTAAAACTTTTAGTTTTGCGTAAGTGATGTAAAACAGGCAGAAAACGTGATATCTGCAGTTTGAAAACACCAAGAAATACAAATACTGGCAGAAGTAAAGCTGTGAGGAGGGGGCGTCAGTCGTGCTTGGGTAGCTCAGTTCGTAGAGCACTTGCCCGCGAAAGGCAAAGGTCCCGAGTTCGAGTCTCGGTCCGGCACACAGTTTTAATCTGCCAGGAAGTTTCATATCAGCGCAAACTCCGCTGCAGAGTGAATATCTCATACCAAGAAATACAGTTAATACAAATTAGAAGCCATTTTCTTGAAACAAAACAATCGCCGTATTTGGCATTTTAACTTTTCGGCACAACACTTTTAGCAACGCACATACTCACTGAAATGTGAACTTATTATCTGATTGTCACGTTTCTGTTAAAGACCCGCGGCGAGCGAGACAGAGTCGATTCTGCGCTCTCGTCGTCGTGAAGGCAGCGTGGGATGGCGGCTCAGCGGCAAAGCTGACGCCACCGCCTGGCTCCAGCGAACGTGGCCATGCGGAAGGGGTAACGGCATTACCTCATAGCCCCCCCCCCCCCCTAGCTCTCCCGCTGTCATCTCAGCAGGTCCTCTGACATGTCAATAACATGCAGTGGCTGTACACCCGACAAGAATTCAAAACATGCGTAGCGCGTGACTCTCCTATTTTTTTGTAAGTGTTTGCTTCACAGCATGCCGAAAGAAAGAAAATTTCACTGTTCATTACAGCGAAAGTCTACATTGCTGCTAGCGTAAAACATACTGTATTGTGACGCAAACAATATAAAATTAAAAGGCAAATCGCGGTTCGTAAATATTTGACAGTTCTGTCATTTCCAAGTGCCACTCAGACTTCTTGCTGCCGTATAACACGAACAACCCATTATTGCAAACCTCTTCTTCATCTTTTTTCTTCTCGTCTTCCACAGCTGTTATTTCAGCTCTGTCCATTCTCCTTTGCACCAATTCTCGCACACTTGTGTGATCTTGACTGATAAGTTCGCTCTCTTTGCACTTCTTTCTACATTTCTTTTCATAAGCCTTACCTCACTCGTATTGACTGTGGTAATCGCATCCTTTCTTGTTACTTTCCCTTGTGTTTCGTCTTGATACCTTTCCCTTCTTGTCCGCTCTGCTTTTTTCGGACCCTTGTCGCTACTGCTTCACCATTCTAATTACACTCCTGGAAATGGAAAAAAGAACACATTGACACCGGTGTGTCAGACCCACCATACTTGCTCCGGACACTGCGAGAGGGCTGTACAAGCAATGATCACACGCACGGCACAGCGGACACACCAGGAACCGCGGTGTTGGCCGTCGACCGAGGCACACAGGGCCAACACCCGGCATCATGGTGTGGGGAGCGATCTCCTACACTGGCCGTACACCTCTGGTGATCGTCGAGGGGACACTGAATAGTGCACGGTACATACAAACCGTCATCGAACCCATCGTTCTACCATTCCTAGACTGGCTAGGGAACTTGCTGTTCCAACAGGACAATGCACGTCCGCATGTATCCCGTGCCACCCAACGTGCTCTAGAAGGTGTAAGTCAACTACCCTGGCCAGCAAGATCTCCGGATCTGTCCCCCATTGAGCATGTTTGGGACTGGATGAAGCGTCGTCTCACGCGGTCTGCACGTCCGGCACGAACGCTGGTCCAACTGAGGCGCCAGGTGGAAATGGCATGGCAAGCCGTTCCACAGGACTACATCCAGCATGTCTACGATCGTCTCCATGGGAGAATAGCAGCCTGCATTGCTGCGAAATGTGGATATACAGTGTACTAGTGCCGACATTGTGCATGCTGTGTTGCCTGTGTCTATGTGCCTGTGGTTCTGTCAGTGTGATCATGTGATGTATCTGACCCCAGGGATGTGTCAATAAAGTTTCCCCTTCCTGGGACAATGAATTCACCGTGTTCTTATTTCAATTTCCAGGAGTGTAGTTTGCACTGCAGAAGACCACAAATTTGACTTGATAGCTACCGGATTGGCCTATGAACAGTGTTATTTCCTCCATATTTTAATTCAGAGTACTAACTTCTTTCTGGTACCTTTTCCAGATTATGTGTACATTGTGTCGTATATCGTTAGATTTAAAGTATAAACTCTAAATTTTCTTGGTATTTATCGAGTAAAGTCTTCTCAACCTCTTTGTATGACAAACTTTCTCCTTCTTATTTCCCAAACAACAATTTCTCAATTTTCTTCTCAAGATCTATTGAACCCTGAAAAATATATATCATGTAAGCCGTAATAGCACTACAACACTTACCCGAGGCACTCTAGATATTACCTCTTCATCTGCCTTTGAAAGTCCCGAAATAAATCTGGTCTGACGCTCGTTAACCTCCTATTTTGTTTACCAAACTACAATGCGGAACTATGTCGAATACCTTTCGGAATTGAAGGAACACGGTGTCAGCGTGGGAACTTCTATCAACGGAACTCTGAGTTTCATTGACGAACAGAACGAAAAGCGTATCACAAGCTCTTTGTTCACGGAAACCACGCTGGTTTTCAATAGAGGAGATTTTCGTTCAATGTCATAATGCGTGAGCACAGAATATGTTGCATAATTCTAAAATACATATACGTCGGCGATACGTGCTTTAGTATGACGGTTCATCTTGAAAACGGGAATAAACATTGTTTCCTTCAGATTGCTTAGTAGGTTACCCGTCGTTGTTTCATCGATCGGCGACACAGTGCTGTTCAAAGGGGAGCAAGTTCTTTCGCATAATCTCTGTATAATCTCATGCGGTCGAAAAGTGTTTCTACTATTGAGCGATTTAGTTCATTCGTCCTACAATCACTTATCTCAAGATCAGCTATTTCGGCGTTCGTACACTGTTTTAAAGAAGGACCCTTATCACGATATTCCGCGGTGAAACAATTTCGGAATATTGGATTCACTATTTAGGCCGTGTATCTTGTCATCTTCCGATTCGGTGCCATTATGGTCACTGAGTGATTGAATAATTGATTTAGATTTGTCTTGCTGACTATCTTTAAGACCAAAACGTCTTAGGATATTTAGCCAGATCTTCTGACAAGATTTTACTTCCGTTCTGTTTCTGATAAACATCTTCTGCCCCTCTCCATCGCTTTGTCGTAAGCGGGCACCAACTCAGCTTATCTGCAGGATCGATACCTGACCACTATGTTCCAAAGCCTGCTCACATTCACACTAAAAGCGTACGTGAATTCCATTACAGCCTGTCCATGCTATCCGTACAATGCTATTGTGAAATTATGCTGGACTACGCTCATTCCAGTCCCCACTGTAAAGCAGTATACGTGACAGTATTACAGTATTTCTGCCTATACCAAACATTAAAGTAACAAAAAAAGAAATGGGTCTGAGCGCTATGGGACTTAATATCTGAGGTCATCAGTCCCCTAGAACTTAGAACTAATTAAACCTAACTAACATAAGGACATCACACACATCCATGCCCGAGGCAGGATTCGAACCTACGACCGTAGCGGGCGCGCGGTTCCAGACTGAAGCGCCTAGAACTGCTCGGCCCCTAAAGTAACAGCTTGTCTTCATTTTGTACATCTACCAATACATTTGCATACCCCAAATTTCAGAGGACGCTGTTTGGAAAATTCACTCATGTCTTAATGATAGGTAAGTTTTTATATCTCTTCATTGACAACGTAATTACAAATGTAGAACAAATACGGAAGAACCAGGTCATCGTTCTGACGAATACCAATAATCGTCTGATGTGGAATAGATAGGTTAGATGTGTGGAGGCGATAACCGACCCTTGTAAATTGGAATGTGTTCGGTTTATAGACTATCTTTATGTAATACTTCAGTTAAATGTCCATTTGTGCATTAGATATATGAGAGTCTCCAAAAAGTATGTTACCCCTTATTATGGTAGGCCAAGTAACGTTTATTGAATGATCCACTACAAAGTGACACAGATATATGACATTATTTTTCATCATTGTCACCAAACTCTGAAAGCAACCGTCTGAACTTTCTACAAATCGTCCAATTCTTCGACGATAGAAATCCGCTCCTTTGGCACGAATACTTCCTAGAGTGGTTGTGTGAATATCTTCGTTAGAAAATTCTTTGTCCCCTCCCCCCGCCCTAAGCATTCTTCCAGTTTTCCGAAAACGTGGAAATCGGATGCCGCAAGATCTGGCCTGTACGATGGATCAGAATCGCCCACGTCTGTGCGTCCCTAGTCACATTATTGGCACCTTTCCACTACGGCTGGACCTGACGTTACATTTAGTCCATATACTGCCAGAATTTGACGGTGAATCTGTGTGCGATTTTGACGTTTAGCCCACAAGAATTTTACTCTCCCGCGTAGTTTGTATCCGTTTCCAGTCGCCGCGATATTTCACCCCCACACTGTGAAGCATCTGTCGTATCTACTATAGCAGAACTGTATCTGTTTTTTCTGACAATGTGCCACTGTTGTTGCGAAATGGTCTTACTTTGGGACTACACGTGTAACTTAGTGTGTGAAGTCCCTACGTTGTACTGAAATTTGTATGATTCTGTTTACACGAAGCACGGTATACGAGCATTAATTTGTGCAAAAATCTGTGAATAAATAGAATCTACACCTCCACTTCTGACTTTTGTATTAAAACAAAATTATACCAGCATCAGACATTAGAAGACAGTGGTATACGTTAGAGGTGGGCAAACTCTTTCTTGTCTGAGAACTAGTTCACTGGGACTAGTTTTTGGGACCCGTTCATTTTTCCTCGTTCGTAGTTATTTTTTCTGTCTAATTGTGTAACGAATTTAAGAACTTATATTTACCAGCCTTTGTTGCTTCGAATGTTCTTTCCTGTCATATCCCTGAATACTGACCATTCCTCCTGAGACAGCCTGTATGAAATAAACTAGTTGTGAGTTTAAAAACTGAAGTATTTACAAGGGAATCTTATGGAATGGTCCACGTCAGTTTCCCTTATACTGATAGGGTTTTAAACTCAGTGCTAAGAAACGAAATCCAAAGTAGCACAAGCAGTTGTTACAAAACTAGAACAAAATCTCTCTTTAAGATTAGAAGATCTACCATCTCTGTTATATATAAAACATTTCCCCCTCAGAGCAGTTGCTATTAGCTGATCGCATAAATATACAAGTATTCACGATACATTAAAATTTGGTACAGGAATGCATAACATAGAACAAAAAATAAAATACTATTTGTTTTTAAATTTGAACAATATTGCTTTTCTATATAATTTCACAATCCGATCTCCCTGTTCCACTTCTGGCAGTACTTCACTCTGCGGGCATCGCAAGGTTTTGTGTTCGAGTCCCATTACGGCTCAAATTTTTAATCGGCCAGGCAGTTCCAGATTCCATTTTTTGTCTGTTTGCTTTACAAAATTAGAAAAACAAGCATTCTGTTATAGGATCAAGATTCTAGACTAACGCAAACTATGACCATAATAGAATGGCTTCTTAAATGTAACGTTAAGAAACTCTTTCAAGCTAGTTACGTTAACCAATGAATCAGGCTTAGATCTTCTGATTAAGATATTCATATTCAAAACAGCTGAATTGTACTTTTATGACTACTGCAGTTTTTCTGAAACTAGAAATCTTAGTGTGAAAAGTGAAACTCCATTGAATTCGATGAACTTCCGACTCCTCTTTGCAGGACCTAACTTGAGCTTCTAGAGAAGTAGTTCCAAATCTTTCTGAGACTACTATCTGTGGTGAAATTAGCTACCAGCCCCCCCCCCCCCCCCCCACCCGACTTCACCCTTACAATCACTGATGTTAGCGCCTAACTAAATTTTAGAATGAAAATGAATTTTATTTGAACGCTTTTATTTTAAAAATGTTGGAAGGAGACATATATTTTGTTTTTATAGGTGTTGTATTAAATCACGAACTAATAAGTCAGTAAGATATTAGGTGCCCACTGCTTGTTTTTCACAACCTTTTTTTATAGAATCGTGAAGCCGTTTCCGATGCATTGGGAGTGATAACTACAACTCATCATTAGAAAAGAAAGTTAACTTTCGACATTGAGGATACACACTTGTTACAGAAGAAATTTCTTTTGCACTGCTCCTCTGCTTAGCATTACTTCACTCACATCCTGTGCTTCCGTTTAAAATCAACCACGTTAAAATATGTGCATAATGCTTAAAGTTTATAGATCATTTCATTGACGGACCCCTTAATCTGAAATGTCGGAAATTGGACGAAATCAGTCTGCAATTGCTTTGTGTCTGGCTCCTGACATTAACAATAATAATAATAATTATTATTATTATTATTATTGCTATTATTATTATTATGATTATTATTATTATTATTATTATGGCAACTGGGATATGAACCAGATGGGACTGCAGTCGTGTGGCCACTATTCTGATTCTTTGGCTGCTCTGGGTGATGGCTCACTGAAACTACAACATATGAGATATTAGTTCACTTTATTACATGAATGAATAAAAAAGATTTACTTCACTTGATGCAATTCTACGCCACAGAAATGCTTGATAATTTTCAACTGTCACTGAGTATTAAAGCATCACTTGATGCACTAATTAACAAACTGTCCTCTTGAAGTACAATGGTGAACATTTACAAAAGTACATATAGTTGTGAGAACTAACACTTTTCCTGCTCTACAGTGATTACTGCTGCAGCTGAGACCATGAACTGGGTGGTACTTCCGTGCTCGGGTCTGTATTGACTTCTGTGTGAAGACGCTGCTGCACTCACAGAGAGGGCATATCTTCTTCAGACTCTCCCATTCGTCACTGCGGATTGCTGCGAGACATCGCCAATGCCTGTGGGATCGATGTGTGTTGCCGAATTTGGTGTGGTGCCGCGATCTTTGGATGATACCACAATAATAATAATAATAATAATACTGTTTAGATCCTCGCTTCAGTCCGGAACCGCGCGACTGCTACGGTTGCATGTTCGGATCCTGCCTCAGGCTTGGAAGTGTGTGATGTCCTTAGGTTAGTTAGGTTTAAGTAGTTCTAAGTTCTAGGCGAATAATGACCTCCGATGTTAAGTCCCTTAGTGCTCAGAGCCATTTTCTTTTGTGTAGATCCTACAGAAGTGTAGTAGCCATTACTTAGTTCCTGTTGTGTTGATAAATATTTTCTTTATAGTTGCCAATAGAATAATGAAGCAGATTCTGTATAGTGTTAGAAATATTTACAATTCGGACAAGGTATTTTCACCAGATATATGTCTGAACAAGTCATGGGAGCATACTGAAGTTGCGAAGTACGTACGTTGTCCGTGGACTATGTGAGTAAGATGTTCAGATGTTCATTTCACAAGCTATAACTTCCACCACGTCGTCTAACACATTAATGCTAGTATTTGAAATTAAAAGTGTAATTTTTGTTGACTTACCTAATCAGTATTGCAGTGTTACGAAATACTGATATTTTGAAAATAATTTAGTTTCATGACTGGAACACAATTGAACCCTTTCTTTCCAATCCCTCAGGGTGGGAATCACCGTTCTAGGGACTGTGGTGTGGCTTACAAATGCTATCGATTGTGTGTGCAGTACAGAAATTGGTAGTGGTCGATTTCATTGGGAACATCTGCTGGTGTAACAGGTGAAGCAGCTTGTTATACAAAAACAGCCCATTGCACTCAGTTTTTGGCTGGCAAGCTCTTTTGAGTGTGCTGCTCATCGGCACATCATAGTGTGTGTGTGTGTGTGTGTGTGTGTGTGTGTGTGTGTGTGTGTGTGTCTTTCTGTGTGGCGCATAAGCCGCGGGCGTTTAGCTGGGTTGCGTGGGCGCCTCCACTCCCCCTCCCCTCCGCCCCTCAATTAAACAGACACCGACTGCAGCAGCCGCGGGCCGTGTGCTCGTACGTACCCGGCATATTGTTCCATTGGCGACCGTTGTTGCCGATATATCAGATGTAATGCCGGAGACACTTTTAGCAAACCTCTCCGGGAGTTTACGCTTGGCTGGCAGCAGCTGTAATATTGTTATCGTTACTCCGCTAATACTTCCAGCTCTCCAATTACTGTCCTTTCCCTCTTTTTCCTGACAAGCTACCCCACCATTTTTCGCTCTTACGTCAAACACAACTGATCATCGTCAAACACTAAAGGTAACGCCTTGATGATGTATTCATTCTTTTGTGTCCTTCATCGTCTTTACCAATTGCTTTTGCAGCAGAGCATCTCACTGATAACGCTTTATAATGATACAAATTTTCTGAGCCTGCCTCGTGATGCTTTTCCCAGATTTTTCTTTTTAAGATGGTATTTCATGAAGCTCTCGTGTCGGATTCAATTAATTTAACTTTTTGTCTCTTTATCACGTAAATGTCCGATTCTCTTTAATTTCTTTTAGTATTTGTTCATTACATTTCCTTTCACTCGAGCACATCTTTTTTACCCCTCTCTGTCATATCTCTACACCTTCTGTTTTTTTTTCTTTTTTTTCCCCCATCTTGCTCCCTTCACACACATATGGTAATCAGGCAACATCGCCATGAACATTGGCGAAATCATGCTACCGATGCTCCAGGTTGAAAACATCCAGCTGTTAAAACGCTGTATCCTGCTGCGAGAAGAAATCCGTAACTGCCTGCTGTGCATCCTCAAGGTCTTAGGGGATCAGAGGCGTGATAATCGCATGGGAGAGATCAGGATTATATACCAGGTGCTGGAGTGTCCCCCATTTGAGGTGGCGCAACTTACGCGTTACAACATTTGCGACATGACGACGTGTTCCATCATGAAACAGCAGCACCTATTGTCGCAATTGTTTTACGGAGATATGTTGCCATAAACACATTCTTTATTTTGCGATGTGTGTCAACTGCTGTTTGTCCTTCATCATCAAAAACAAGAAAAGCAGCACATTTTTTGTGTTTGGACGTATTTCGTAAGTACGTTGCTATACTTCACGTATCCACATTTATCGCTAGCACGTCGGAAACATACCAATTACACATTAATCCATTGCCTATGTGTCGGTGCTTATATGCTCGCATCGGAGACGCACTACGTTGCAAAACTTGCAGTAGCACCCTGGAACAGAAATGAATTCTGGAAATATTCAATCAGGCTGTTAATTTTTCCGGGTGTGCTTGTCCCGAAAAGTATACAGGTTCAAATGGCTCTGAGCACTATGGGACTCAACTGCTGTGATCATCAGTCCCTAGAACTTAGAACTACTTAAACCTAACTAACCTAAGGACATCACACACATCCATGCCCGAGGCAGGATTCGAACCTGCGACCGTAGCAGTCGCACGGTTCCGGACTGCGTGCCTAGAACCGCGAGACCACCGCGGCCGGCAAGTATACAGGTGAAATTCTGTGACGTTTGGAATGCAGGAGGTGTACGGGTGAAAATGAACTTTGAGGATGGATCGTGGGTCTTGCTCTGGTGGCTGATTCAATAGAGCTCTTTTCCGCGAAAGGTAACGGTCTCGGGTTCAGTTCACTGTACGGCAAACAGTTTTAACCTGCCAGAAAGTGCCAGTATTTTACCTGACTGTTCTTGGAACGTACGCTCTCGAAACGTCATCAATAATGCTTTACGTAACCGATAACGCCTCTCTTGTAACTCCTGAATCTCTGTTACAGTGAAGTGTCGGTCGTTATGTGGCTAGTGATTACAAACATAAAAAGACATTTATGCTGAGAACAAATGAAACATGACGCTTCCGAGACGTTATTCTTCTTATTTAAACTGTTACCGAAGATTTTAGAAATATATCTACTGTGATAATTTAGAACCACTTAAGTTGAAAAACTGTGAGATATAAGAAGTTTTCTTGAATATTATGTAATTTATACAATTTAGACAGAATACTTAAATTAACATACCGAAAAATAATGAAGTCTGTAGAGGAATATTAATATACAGGTTGTTTATAAATGAATATCGGTGTTTTAACGCTTTATAATATTTATCATACTAAACTTACAATTATAAATGATATGTCAAATGGAAGAGCAACTTAAACAGTTTTACCAAGAACCTTATAAATATTCAATGTGGGCACCATTTGTCACACAGCACACATCAAGTCTACAGCCGAGTTCTTCCCGAATGTTGATAAGTGTGTCTCAGTGATTGTAGCAACAGCTGCTTCAATCCGGTTTCTTAATTCAGGGAGGTCTGCTGGTAGCGGAGGCACGTACACACGATCCTTGATGAAGCCCAAACGGAAAAATTCGCATGGCGTTAGGTCGGGTGAACGTGGATGCCTATCCATCACTCGGGTACAATGAAGTTTAACCAGTCGCTTACTTCGCTATTCCAGTGAGGTGGCGCACCATCTTTCTGGAAAAAGAAGTTCTCTGACTCATCTTCTTCCAACTGAAGGAACAGCCATTGCTCTAGTGTATCAAGGTAAGAAGTGCCAGTTACAGTAGGTTCACCAAACAAGAAAGGCCCATAAACTTTCTGCTGGGATATGGCATAAAAACAGTCACTTTAGGGGAATCTCGTTGCATTTGTACCACCTCATGAGGATTTTCGGAGCCTTAGGTGATTCAGAAAATCTTCATCGCCATGAAACAACATTTCGTTGGTGAAGTTGGCACTTAATCTATAGTCTGCCGGCTTTAGAAATTGTAAAAACTGTAAACGGTAAGGACGTAGTTTATGGGTTTTTTCTTAAAACTTTCCAAATAGTGGACACGGGAACTTGTAATTCACGACTAGCCTTCCGGACTGATTTCTTGGGCTACAAGTGAACAACTCTCTCACTCGCTCAATAGTCTCTTCACTAACTCTTGGTCGTCCTTTGCTCTTTCCTTTACAAAGGCAGCTGGTATATTCAAATTGATGATACCATCTACGAATGTTTTTATCACTTGGAGGATCACAACCGAACTTCAGCTGGAACGCACGTTGCGCAGTAACTACAGATTCGATCTTTGCAAACTGTAAAACACAAAACGCTTTCTGTTCACTAGTCGCCATCTTCGCTACGACCGCTGTCTAGCGGATTGCGGCGGAAACATTGTGCGCTGCGCATGCGCACTGGTGCCAAACACAACTGTTTGAGTTGCTCTTTCATTTGACATATCATTTGTAACTGTAAGATTAATGTAATAAGTATTATAAAGCGTTAAAACTACGATATTCATTTATAAAAACCTTGTAGTCCTATATGTTACATATTTCAGTTAAATATTTTTTGCATGAATCATATATACGTGTGTGTTATGGTACTACAGACCACTATGAGGCGGAATATTCGTACGCCAACTGTCTGTGTTCAGTTTTATTCATGTGAATGTGAACAAACGTTTTCTAAATGTTTGCGAATCGTGTAACCGAGGCGGAATTGCTTATCAGCCCGGTGTTCAGTTAGTGGAATGTGCAAAATCATATCCCGGCTGGCAGGCACAACGCTCCCCGTTGTTAATCCACCGGGTGGACTCGATCTAGATCCGACGCACCTCCCCGTCCCTGAAGCGGCTCTTTACAGCGCACAGCTATCCTGGTGGGTCTTGTGTGTCCAGCCCATTGTTAGCTCTAAAACGACATCGACGATATAACGGACTTGTAAATGGAAGAAGTGTATGTACTGGTGCTATCCGAGTCTGACTACTGTGTCTGATTTCCAAATTTCTAACTACTCATCTGTTTCCCTCTTCATACCATCCAAGTTCCAGAGACGCAATCCTATGAAGTCGGTAGACTAAGACCTCTTTGTGCCCAGGATGTTCGCAGCGAAAAGTTGAAACCAAACTAAACTACCCCCATTGGTGGACTACCCCCTACACTTTATATTAACAAACAATCTACGACCTTCAAGTACTCTTTTAAGTATGTAACAATATGGCCGCCACAGATTCCACTCAAACTCTTCAAAAAGAGTAACTTTAGTGCGGCCAGGCTGATAGCTCTGAAAGCCAAATTCGCTAGGAAAAGGCATACACACTTCTACGTTTCCTAATAATGAATCTATCAACGTAGACTTGCCAAAATTAGTATCACCCTATAAATAAAGTTGCAATTCCCTTACCTTGCGTAACGCATAAGAGCGATTGAACTAATTCACAACATTTGAAGCCCAGCTACCTCCAATATAAGGCTTATCGTATGGTGACAGATGTGCAGCCTTAGAACGCTTCAACCTATAATCATGAACGAACGTTTCCATAATTTTAAGTTTGCACCAATGCTAGACAACAGAAGGATGAGGAACATCAATCACAGATGAAATCAAGCCTCTCAGCAAATTTGCGCAACTGATAATACAAACTTAATTAAGATTCCTTTCCCTGGCTTGTCGGTAATTTTTAACTATTTTCTCTCTTACGTTAAGGCCAATGTTATACAGCGGGTCATTGAGTTCTTGTCAGACACCGGCCTGTTATGGACAGTCAATACACTACTATCAACGTGTGACCATCGAGGGAGATTGAAAACTGTAAATAACTCAGAAACACCATCAGCCGTTGTAAAAAGCAGTCCTGAAATCCTTTATGGAAAAGATTAAGAAAATAAAAAAGAACTGAAATGTTGACTATTATGAGACTCGTATGAGAATACAGTGGAGTCAAGAGTATTATACTGTGACATTCTTAAAGAGCAAAAACTAGCGTTGTACTCATTTCTTAACGAATCATTCAAATCATCAACATAATTACACGTGTTCCTTTCTTGAAGCACACATTTTCCTTTGTTTTTAAACGAACTTCTGTTTCAGGCTGTGAAGTCACAACCGATATCTAGTGGCTGCCATGTAATCCTCTGACATTTTGCGTGCGTCATGCACACCGCTCTCCCGGAAATTTTGCAGCCTTCCTAGACCAAGAACCCGCAACTATACGGTGAAATAACTCCTGAACTGGCATCATAAGGCGCATTGCACCACTCATTGCACCACTCATTGCACCACTCATCGCTTCAGTCACCAGAGAAAAATCCTTGGCAGCACTGGGAATCCCGCCGGGCTCCTCCGCAGGGCAGTATCCATGCCACCGTAGCGACCTTCGTTTGTTTTTAAGGATCTGAAATATTACGACATGGTTAAAACCCGTCTCATGGTGCAGGGTCCCATTTGCAGGCTGCGTATCTGACTGCTTCCATGGGCAACAAAAACGTTGATTTCGATACACCATATAATTACTGATAGCGTTAAAAATATACGTACAGCGCTGTCTCAAATTATCCATTAATGGGCTTGCATGTCCGAAGGACATTTTATTTTGAAGATTCACTAAGTGATCAAAAGTATCCGAACACCACAAAAAACATACGTGTTTCATATTCGGTGCATTGTAAAGCCATCTACTGCCAGGTACTCCTTATCAGCGACCTCAGTACTCATTAGACATCATGAAAGAGCAGAATGGGGCACTCCGCGGAACTCACGGTCTTCGAACGTGGTCAGTTCATTTGGTGTCACTTCTGTGATAGGTCTGAGATTTTCACACTCCTAAACATCCCTATGTCCACTGTTTCCGATGTGATAGTGAAGTGAAAAAGTGCAGCACAAAAGCGTACAGGCCGACCTCGTCTGTTGACTGACAGAGACCTCCAACAATCGAAGAGGGTCGTAATGTGTAAAGGCAGACATCTATCCAGACCGTCACACAGGAATTCCAAACTGCATCAGGATCCACTGCAAGTACTATGACAGTTAGGCACGAGGTGACAAAACTTGGATTTCATGGTCGAGTGATTGCTCATAAGCCACACATCACGCCGGTAAATGCGAAACGACGCGTAAACACTGGACGGCTGAAGGGTCGAAAAACGTTGTATGGAGCGACGAATCACGGTACACAATGTGGCAGGCCGATGGCAGGATGTGGGTATGGCGAAGGTCCTGTGAACGTCATCTGCCAGTGTGTGTAGTGCTAACAGTAAAATTCGGAGGCGGTGGTGTTATGGTGTGATCGTGTTTCTCATGGAGTGGCTTGCACCCCTTGTTGTTTTGCGTGACACTATCACAGCACAGGCCTATATTGATGTTTTAAGCATTTTCTTGCTCGCCACAGTTGAAGAGCAATTCGGTGGTGATTACATCTTTCAACACGATCAAGCACCTGTTCATAATGCACGGCCTGTGTCGGAGCGGTTACGCGACAATAAGATCCCTGTAATGGACCGGCCTGCACAGAGACCTGACCTGAATCCTGCATAACACCTTTAGGAGGTTTTGGAAGTCGACTTGTGGTAGGCCTAACCGACCGACATCTATACCTTTCCTCATTGCAGCACTCCGTGAAGAATGGGCCGCCATTCCCCGAGAAACCTTCCAGCATTTGATTAAACGTATGCCTGCGAGAGTGGAAGGTGTCATCGAGCCTAAGGGTAGGCCAACATCATATTGAATTTGGGCATTACCGATGGAGGGTGCCACGAACTTGTATGTCATTTTCAACCTGGTGTCCGGACACTTTTGATCACATAGTGTACATTAATTATTTAACAGTATAAGTCAAATACTGAAGTTAGGAACTGTTTATGCGCCTTGAACAGAATAGCGCACCCAGTCTGTAGTCATTTTTTGTATGTCTATCCTTGTGACTGACGATCTGCTGGACTTAGGCCCTACCAACAGTTGATGGTTGCAGACAGACTTCCAGTAGTTGACTACTGCAGGCGCGACATTGCTTTTACAGTACTGTACGGAAGCCAATCCACAGATGATGGACACTGTTTGGATCGTGTATACGATAGTAGTCCACACTCTTAGTGCACTGAAGACCTGAAGATGATTATTCAGTCACCTAAACTGCTTGCAATATAATAAAATAACATCAGAATGACAATTGCAGGTGTTTCATCCTATTACAGATTATTACATCCAGCGTTTGGGAGTGAGAGCACTTAGAAACTTCGCACCAACTTGACACATAGTTTTCAACATTTACGAAAAGTTCTCTCGCTGACGTTCCCCACAAAATGATGAAACGAAAAACGTTTATTGCTTACTACGTTTTCGCTGTGCATGCAATAAAACTCCATCAAGGCAACGACTTTTCAGTTCATTACTTCTTTACTACTAATTGTATTAGCAACACATTTTCTACTCAGTATAAACATATGCCACGGAAGTATCTGCAATAATAGATCACTGTACGAGTCACAGTTTAAGACGAGGCAAGCGAGATATATGGACCATGTGTAAGGTGTCAGGCAAATCCAACACCTTCCATGAAAGCCCTGACATGATAAGCAAATCCAGTAATATTCCACATAGCTCCGAATAAATCGTGACATTAAATTAACCAAAGTAATACGAGTGACGAGTGAGCAAATGGAATGCCACAGACTAACACAAGAATGCCTAAATGCAGGTCATACTTTCATACCGTGAGACAGACGCAGTTCCAAGGGGAGAAACGAGAACAGAAGCCGAGAGTAGAACCGTATTAAGCTAGAAGGCCCTTCGATAAGGGACGGACACCCACGTCACCAGCTAACCGGCAGGACCACCCCCCAGCCCATGTTAAAAGCTAGAGCCCTCCAGAAGAACAGTATAGATCTTACGATAACACTAAAAGGGCCACACCAGCTGCAAGTTTAAGCGTGAGACTTTTTCGCGTCTCTGTTACGTTGCAAACTTCAAAAACATTGCCCCACCACCAACAGTATAACGTTTCTCATTGGATAGACAGAATTTTTGTAGGCAGAGCTTAAGGTTAACATTGAGACCCTGATTGGTCAGATGAAAACACAGCCAGACAGTTTTTTTAAACCAACTTCGGTAAATTGTAGTAACGAGAAGTTAGGAGACAGTTGCTTCCGTGATGGCGAGGTGAGCGGAGCTGTGCTGCCCGCCGCTGCCCTGACGCTGCCTAAACACCAACAAGGTAATGAACGCACGTGATGCCGCATTTTTGAGCGCATAAGGCTCCACACAGAACTGCAGAAGTCTCATCTGTTACATCCCCTTTTCACGTAATACTAGTGGCGATCGTCAATTCAAGCTCATGGTGTTCACATTTGCTACGTAAGTTAAAATCTGAAACGTGATGATTTTTCTGTTATATAATTATTGAGAAGCCACATCAGCCACTGTAATTTACGACATGTTAGATAAGTTATTAAAAATATTTGAGGGTCGCTGTAGACCATTTTGATAGTTTTCTCTTTTTTGAAACTTAATTTAAACCTAGATTATAGATGTGATATGGCATAGGTCATCCTTCGATCCATTGTAGAACTTGGAAACCCTTTCAGGGAATATTCATTCATATTTTTGTCGAACGCAGTTGCTTTTTATCATCCTGTATTAAAACATCACCTTTTATCAATAGTGAAATTTATAATCAATGTTTTGTGAGTAGAATAAAATTTCCAATGGTAAACTTAACTGCTTTTTCGACGTTATTTTACCAGCTAACTAAAAATAGGAAAGCCTTGAGCCCATTCCACTAAATTTAGTTAGTATTAAGATTCTTTTACAGGGAGTGCAGTGGAGCTGATACTGAAATCATAATGTATTTGGTTATATCATCGCTAGTCTCACTGAACTCTTCTGAACTCTACATGTCATGTGTGGACTGGTGTCTCCTTACCAGCAACAGGTCCCAGGTTTAAACTAGTCAATTCCCTAAAAAAACACGCTCAGAGCGTCGTTGCGCGAAAGTGGTAGGGAAACATGACATAGAACAACAGACACCACGCAGAATGTTAGACCAGCAACGAATGTGTGACGTCATACTAGTCGGCTTGTCCTCCACACTTCGCGAACTCTAGTCTCCGTGCAGCACCCGCAGGGAATCAGTAATTACAAAGGTACCCTCTAAAGGTCTTAATTTTCTCGTGTGCTGTCGAGAAATTGCATGCATTTAAACACTCAATCAAGAATTATTGAACTCGTGTGAAATAGTACTTTCTCCCCCCGGAGACGGTTGCTGCCAAGAATTGTAGTTTCACGTGCTGTGACGTACGCGACGCGGGCCCTCTTTGTCGTGGGCTCGGTGTAGGAGATATGGCATCACAAACTTTGAGAAACGTGAAAATCTAGCTCTTGCTTAAAATGGAACGCAAGCTAACCAGCTATACGCTTCCAGCATCTGCCGATTTCAGAGTAGTTTCAAACATAATTTAAACGTTTTCTAATTTTTCTCTGGCTTAAATGTGTCACATCAAATATTTAATGCATTAACTCATTTGTGAAGTAATCAGAAGTTTGAAGCTACTTGACACATGGGAGGTCCATTCTTTGATTAATCGAGGAGGGGAGGGGGTTACTGATAACATAAATTTCGTGGCAGTTGTAGAAAATTTACTTTTAATTTCTATAACTTATACCTAAAAACGATTTGACGTTAAATGAAGGAATGGTAAATGTTATTTCTACGAGGTGCGACAATAAAGCAATGAGACTGATGTGAAAAAAATGTTGCTTATCGTTTTAGTCAAGTTAAGTGTCGTCTCCTTGAAAGTAGTTCCCTTCTGACTGCACACACTTTTTCCAGCGCTTTTGCCATTGATGGTAACATTCTGGAACTCATCTTGTGTAATATCCTCCGAGACTATCGTGACAGCTTTTCGGACATCTTGTGATGTTTGAAAATGGTGCCCCTTGACCGCCGTTTTGACTCTTGGAAATAGAAAAAAGTCGCACGGAGCGGTATCTGGTGCATAAGGTGTCCTGAAATTTGTTTTCAGGTTAAAAATTGTTGTACCGACAGAGCAGTAAGGGATGGCGCATTATCGTAATGAAGAATCCAATTATCAGCAATGTTGGCACGGACACAAAGACCTCTTTTACGAAGTCTTTCGAAAATTTCTTTGTAGTAATGTTGATTAAGTGTTTGTTCAGGAGGCACCCACTCTTTATGAACAATTCCCTTGGAATCAAAGAAGCACACAAACTTGCATTTCACTTTTGTCTTTGACAAACGAGCTTTTTTTGGTCTGCGTGATCCCTTTGAGCGCCATTGCGAAATTAGGCGTTTTGTCTTTGGATCGTACTGAAAAAACCGACCAGTGATAACACGGCTCAACAATCCTGCATTGATTTCCGTTTGCTCTAACAGATCGGGTGCCACATTTTTCCGTGTTTCTCGCTGTTGTGGTGTGAGACTTTTGGGGACCTTTTTTGCACAAATCTTTCTCATACAAAAATCTTCAGTTATTATTAGACGAACCGTTTCTCGATTGATGTTCAGTTCTTCTGCAATTATTTTCACAGATAATCTTCGATCACATCGTACGAGTACACGCAACCTGGCCAAGTTGACATCCGTCCGTGAGGGTGATGGTCGTCCACGGCTGTCTTTATCTTCAGTATTTGTTCTGCCTTCACTAAACATTTTATGCCAACGAAAAACTTGAGCTCTTGAGGTAACCTCCTCTCCAAAAGCCTTCTGAAGGTTACCGTGAGTTGTCGCCGCGTTTTCACCAAATTTAACGCAAAAAGAAATGGCATACCGTAGCGCAATATTGTGCGGTTCCACTTCCGTGACGAGAGACACAAACGCGTGTTAACCTATTACAGGACAACTCACGACTGAGCAGTTGTATCCATATCCCGCTTGGACTAGAAGCAGCTTATAGACGAAGGTCAAAGATATCGTGCCTATGTAAGCCTGCAGGGTTGTCACATCTTGCAAAGAAAATCAGACTCATTACTTTATTGTCGCACCTCGTGCGTTGTTTAAGACACATTTGTTTTAGTTATGGATACAAAAACAGAACGATAGCGCGGTTGGTAGTGAGTTACCCCCGGAAGGCAGTCATCCGAGTTGTCTTCTGTTCCAGTACAAAATTTTAGTGCGTCAGATGCGTTCGTTGCAGCTTGTTCTCGGCTAAAGGGTATAAAATGCATCGTGAGGAAAACACCTGTTATACCAGACGTCGTCGAGTGTTACTTTTTTTCTGTGCTACCCTCGACTCTCGCTGCCTGCTGCCACCGCCAAATGCTGCGAGTTCAATTTCTGCGAGTGCAAAGCCGTCTGGCCGGGCTGCGCACACAGAGGCAGCTTTCGGCTCGCTGAGACGTCCGACACAACAGCAGCCGGCTCTCTGATAAACGATGCCAGGGCGTAGACACAGCAGACGTCTGTAAAGCTGATGTGAGGCGTCGCCCCTTTGTGAACGGCATTGGGTCAAACAATGAGGGTACTGCCCTTCTCCTTGAATTCTTCTTATCCGGGGCCACTCCGTTAGCAGTGCTTTGACAAAAGATTTACACTACTGGCCATTAAAATTGCTACACCACGAAGATGACGTGCTACAGACGTGAAGTTTAACCAACAGGAAGAAGATACTGCAATATGCAAATTATTAGCTTTCCAGAGCATTCACACAAGATTGGCGCCAGTGGCGACACCTGCAACGTGCTGACATGAGGAAATTTTCCAACCGGTTTCCCATACACAAACAGAAGTTGAGCGGCGGTGCCTGGTGAAACGTTGTTCAAAACTGGTTCAAATGGCTCTGACAAGGGAACCTCCGCATCGCACCCCCCTCAGATTTAGTTATAAGTTGGCACAGTGGAGAGGCCTTGAAAAACTGAACGCAGATCAATCGAGAAAACAGGAAGAAGTTGTGTGGAACTATGAAAAAAATAAGCAAAATATACAAACTTAGTAGACCATGCACAAGCTAGAAAACATAAAAGTAGTGGGAACTCAGGAGCGCCGTGGTCTCATGGTTCGCGTGAGCAGCTGCTGAGCTAGAGATCCTTGGTTCAAGTCTTCTTTCGAGTGAAAATTTTATTTTCGCAAACTGATCTGTATGTTCCTTCATTGACGTCTTTGTTCACTGTAGTAAGTTTAGTGTCTGTGTTTTGCGGCCGCACCGCAAAACCGTGCGATTAGTAGACGGATGGACGTGAAAACATGGAACCGAAAACATTTGATCACAAGGTCATAGGTCAACCTATTCCTCCACAAGAAAAAACGTCTGATATATTCTATACGACACTGGTGCCGGCATGTGCGTCACATGACAGGAATATGTTGTTGGCCCACCTAACTTGTACACTTGGACAATGGGTAAGAAGATTCTTCTACCTTGCCCGATTTAGGTTTTCTTGTGGATGTGATAAGCCCGTTGGAGAGGCCCGTCTACTAATCGCACGGTTTTGCGGTGTGGTTGCTATACATAGATACTAAACTTATTACAGTGAACAGAGACGTCAATAAACGAACAGACAGATAATAACTTTGCGAAAATAAAGTTTTCACTTCAGGGATGACTTGAACCAAGAACTTCTCGTTCCGCAGCTGCTCACGCTAGCCATGGGACCACGGCGCTGCTGACCACACGTTATCCATAATATTGCCTATCTTTCGCATGGACTACTCAGTTTGCATATTTTGCTAATTTTTTTCATAGTTCCCCAAATTCTTCCTGTTTTCTCGATTGATCTGTGTTCAGTTTTTCAAGGCCTATCCACTGTGCCAACTTATAACTAAATCTGAGGGGGGTGCGATGGGGAGGTTCCCTTGTGAGCACTATGCGACTTAACTTCTGAGGTCATCAGTCGCCGAACTTAGAACTAATTAAACCTAACTAACTTAAGGACATCACATACATCCATGCTGGAGGCAGGATTCGAACCCTCGACCGTAGCGGTCGCTCGGTTCCAGACTGTAGCGCCTAAAACCGCACATCCACTCCTGCCGGCTGAAGCGTTGTTGCGATGCGCCGTGTAAGCAGGAGACATGCGTTCCGTTACGTTTCCAACTTTGATAAAAGTCGTATTGTAGCCTATCACGATTGCGGTTTATCGTACCGCTACATTGCTGCTCGCGTTGGTCGAGATCCAGAATATGGAATAGGTGGGTTCAGCAAGGTAATACGGAACGCCGTGCTGGATCCCAACGGCCTCGTATCACTAGCAGTCGAGATGACAGGCATCTTATCCGCATGGCTGTAACGGATCGTGCAGCCACGTCTAGATTCCTGAGTCAACAGATGGGGACGTTTGCAAGACAACAACCATCTGCACGAACAGTTCGACGACGTTTGCAGCAGCATGGACTATCAGCTCGGAGACCATGGCTGCTGTTATCCTTGACGCTGCATCACAGACAGGAGTGCCTACGATGGTGTACTCAACGATGAACCTGGGTGCACGAATGGCAATACGTCATTTTTTTCGGATGAATCCTGGTTCTGTTTACAGCATCATGGTGGTCTCATCCGTGTTTGGCGACATCGCGGTGAACGCACATTGGAAGCGTGTATTCGTCATCGCCATACTGCCGTATCACCCGGTGTGATGGTATGGAGTGCCATTGGTTACACGTCTCGGTCACCTCTTGTTCGCACTGACGCCACTTTGAACAGTGGACATTACTCTTCAGATGTGTTACGACCCGTGGCTCTACCCTTCATTCGATTCCTGCGAAACCCTACATTTCAGCAGGATAATGCACGACCGCATGTCGCAGGTCCTGTACAGGACTTTCTTTATAGACAAAATGTTCTACTGCTGCCATGGTCAGCACATTCTCCAGATCTCTCACTAACTGAAAACGTCTGGTCAATGGTGGCCGAGCAACTGGCTCGTCACAATACGCCAGCCACTACTCTTGATGAACTGTGGTATCGTGTTGAAGCTGCATGAGGAGCTGTACCTGTACACGCCATCCAATCTCTGTTTAACTCAATGCCCAGGCGTGTCAAGGCCTTTATTACGGCCAGTGGTGGTTGTTCTGGGTACTGATTTCTCAGGACCTATGCAACCAAATAGCGTGCAAATGTAATCACATGTCAGTTCTAGGATAATATATTTTGAAACGTCCCCTTAGAAAAATTTATACACGACTGTGCTTAAACTGACACACAATAGTTTTTAGCGCAACGCAATCTGACTTTCAAAAATCCCTACAAAAGAATGGCCCTGACTAACATTAACCTATACGTTTCACAAATCACTTACCTCACAAAAAATCTTCGTTACTCAAGCTACTGCAATACAGCGAGCACCACTACTGCCAGCTAAATAAAATATTCAAACTACTGAAGGCACTAACTACTGACAGGCATAGTTAGCAAATGAAAGATTTTAATAGAGAACAAACAGTGTATTTACCTTAATAGTCAAAATATATATGGTAGTTCATGACATCCAGTCTTACAACTTACAAAACTCTGCCATTTCTCTCCTCACATCCACCACTACTGGCGGCTCGCCTCCAACTGCCCAACGCTACGCGCTGTTAGCATCCAGCTGCCGCAGCTCAACACTACAGTGGCAGACAACAATGCAAACTAGCCACAGACTGCGCACAGCACAGCCAGTGATTTTTCATCCAGAGCGCTACGTGGCGGCGGCGTTACCAATAAAAAATCCTAAACAGCCTACTTACAATTTGTCCAATGAATACCCGTTTATCATCTGCTTTTCTTCTTGGTGTAGCAATTTTAATGGCCAGTAGTGTACTATGTATCAAAAACAATTATTCTTTTGTGGTTAATATTAAAATCGTTGAAAGGCTGCACAATGTTTTTTATTAACTCAACAACGACGCGTTGTGCATCTTCAGGTTATCTAGAAATACGAGAGGAGGACGACATAACGGTTAACTCAACGTGGTCTTATCCTAGATTACTATGATGGCAAACATTGACCAGTCTAGATGGGTTTTTAAAACTAGGTTTCAGGAGCATCTACCCACAATGAAGGAGCAGGTTAAACATAATTCCGCCTTTGCAGAATACCTCAAATCCAGCGGCCACCCACAACCCCCATTCGTGGAACCTAATAGCTTTACAACAAGCTCACAAAGGGAAGAGACTCAACATTCTTGAAGAAACTGAAATCTTTAAGCATTTGTACACTAAGAAGGATATGATGCTTAGTGACTAATTAACCAGTAAAAATCAAGTCTTCTATTATTCCATGTTTCCCATTTTTAGAAAAAGGTTTTTGTAACTTGTGTTGTTCTTTAATAGCAAGGACGTATTTATTTTATCGTACTTTATTTATATTTTCATTGTTTCATTTTAGCTTTGTATTTGTTGTCAATCTTTTTCTTTATTACAGTTTTTACCAGGTTTGCTTTTATTTTATTGGACTGCGCTTGCACCTGTGGCCTTTTCTGTTTATTCCTTCAGACTTAGTTTTCGATTTAATAAGTTCTTAACTGCGTAAATTTACATTTCTGTTCTAATATGTTATAAATTTGTTTTTCAATCTATTCATTATCATTTTACTGTTATTTCGGCCACTGGAGACATAGGTGAGACCAACAGGCCGATAGCAACGAACATACGAAGCCATGAGCGCTACATTATTCTGGAGCAGCGCGGTAAGTCTGAGATGACTAAACACTGGCAAGACCGCCGCAAGGAAATCTACACTCCTGGAAATTGAAATAAGAACACCGTGAATTCATTGTCCCAGGAAGGGGAAACTTTATTGACACATTCCTGGGGTCAGATACATCACATGATCACACTGACAGAGCCACAGGCACATACACACAGGCAACAGAGCATGCACAATGTCGGCACTAGTACAGTGTATATCCACCTTTCGCAGCAATGCAGGCTGCTATTCTCCCATGGAGACGATCGTAGAGATGCTGGATGTAGTCATGTGGAACGACTTGCCATGCGATTTCCACCTGGCGCCTCAGTTGGACCAGCGTTCGTGCTGGACGTGCAGACCGCGTGAGACGACGCTTCATCCAGTCGCAAACATTCTCAATGGGGGACAGATCCGGAGATCTTGCTGGCCAGGGTAGTTGACTTACACCTTCTAGAGCATGTTGGGTGGCACGGGATACATGCGGACGTGCATTGTCCTGTTGGAACAGCAAGTTCCCTTGCCGGTCTAGGAATGGTACAACGATGGGTTCAATGACGGTTTGGATGTACCGTGCACTATTCAGTGTCCCCTCGATGATCACCAGATGTGTACGGCCAGTGTAGGAGATCGCTCCCCACACCATGATGCCGGGTGTTGGCCCTGTGTGCCTCGGTCGTATGCAGTCCTGATCGTGGCGCTCACCTGCACGGTGCCAAACACGTATACGACCATCATTGACACCAAGGCAGAAGCGACTCTCATCGCTGAAGACGACACGTCTCCATTCGTCCCTCCATTCACGCCTGTCGCGACACCACTGGAGGCGGGCTGCACGATGTTGGGGCGTGAGCGGAAGACGGCCTAACGGCGTGCGGGACCGTAGCCCAGCTTCATGGAGACGGTTGCGAATGCTCCTCGCCGATACCCCAGGAGCAACAGTGTCCCTAATTTGCTGGGAAGTGGCGGTGCGGTCCCCTACGGCACTGCGCAGGAACCTACGGTCTTGGCGCGCATCCGTGCGTCGCTGCGGTCCGGTCCCAGGTCGACGGGCACGTGCACCTTCCGCCGACCACTGGCGACAACATCGATGTACTGTGGAGACCTCACGCCCCACGTGTTGAGCAATTCGGCGGTACGTCCACCCGGCCTCCCGCATGCCCACTATACGCCCTCGCTCAAAGTCCGTCAACTGCATATACGGTTCACGTCCACGCTGTCGCGGCATGCTACCAGTGTTAAAGACTGCGATGGAGCTCCGTATGCCACAGCAAACTGGCTGACACTAACGGTGGCGGTGCACAAATGCCGCAAAGCTAGCGCCATTCGACGGCCAACACCGCGGTTCCTGGTGTGTCCGCTGTGCCGTGCGTGTGATCATTGCTTGTACAGCCCTTTCGCAGTGTCCGGAGCAAGTATGGTGGGTCTGACACACCGGTGTCAATGTGTTCTTTTTTTCATTTCCAGGAGTGTAATTTAACGAAATCCGCGTTCTAGATAAGCAGCCGGCTTTTACAAAATGCAAGATCACAGAAACCAGTGAAATAATAAAACACCCTAACAACGAGAACAGGGATGGTGAATACAGGCTTCCCCATTGTGGCTTCCAGCCCCCAAAGTCCAACAGGCCGAAGCTCGAGTGCCACCGGTGAGCAACTCCCGTATGCGGCTGAGTCCAGCTGGAGGAAAACAGCGGCCCGTGCCTCATTTGCCGATGAGCACCAATCACAGTAAATAATGTGAGAAGCAATAGACAACAGCAAGATCGCACTACAACCGATTATAATAAAGTTTCCGCTCCCTGCACCTCAAGTGACCAATTAACAACGACCTTTTATGATTATGACGTAACGTCTTGCTCAGTGAGCATCAATGACAAAATATAAGCGATTCCAAACAGCTGTGTATCATCAGTAGACCGACAACAAGGCCACTGTAAACGTATGTGAAGCTTTGGTTTCTCCAAAATAGCCTATTTTTGTTTATTTATTTTTCTTCTACATTATGCAGTGTCTTCCATTACTTATATTTCTAGATAACCTGATTTTGTCCTACCCAGGTGAAACGCATCCTTTTTGATTTAATAAAGAATATAGTGCAATCTACAGGTTTTTTTTAATATTAGCCAAAATAAGATTGGTGTATTATTACGCCATGATGGAACGGAATAATTTTTATATTCTTTTATTTGCTCCTATGTAGTCCTGTCATGAATAGAAAAATTTGTCGTCACATATAAGCCCTGTCTTGCTAATTAAAACCTCGATTACTCTAATTTCTGCACAAATCTAAATAGCTGTCTGGTCCCATGAAGAAAAACGTCGATAAACGGGTATTATTGAGGCCGTGGAAGGTGGAGTGAAAAAAGGGATGTTCTGAAACATTAGGGATTCCGAAAACACACTATTGACAATGGTGAAAAAAAGGTCAGACTGCCGAAATGTGTCTTACATAGAGAGAAACCGAACCCCCCAAGAAGAGTTTCCGCGTCTTTTCAACTACAGGCCATAAGTCGTGTGAGTACACTTTATGTGTCTGTAATCTACTGGTTTCCATTTCCTTCGCCATTCTCATGCCATTGATCTTTGTTGATTCTTTCACCTTCTAGGAGCAGCTCCCCACCCGCAGAGCAAGAGAGAGCCCTGAACCTCTGACCGCTCCTCCACCATCTTTTACAAAGGCCTTGGCAAATCGAGGTTGACGTCTTATGCCGGAAGTCTTCGGCCGCCATTGATGATGAATTTTATTCAGAGTTTAAGCAGTGGCGAGTTTGGATTTTGGGACCCAAAACATTTTTATTACTAATCAGAGAGTCTACTTCTACACCAAAGCTGCACATTATCCTAAAAGTAATGAAGTAAAGAATAGCAGTGCAATGCAGAAGCGGAAAATCAAAGAGCTCCGCGCACAGTTCAGGCATTCTGCCGACGTCAAACCACATAACTACTAACCTATGGAGAACACTTAGCCTTATAAACTACATGACAACAATGAATCACGTATACACTCGTCTACCATTTACACAGTTGTGTTCTACTTAGATTCGCCCATACCTCCTCAACATATATTTGCTTTCATTCCCGAAATATTCTAAACACAAAAAGAAAAAAAAAGTGGATGCTGGCAAAACTAGACGCAATAGAAACGAGGACCCCACGAGCGGTTACTGCAACATTTACTTGCATTGCCGATGATCGTAGCACCTTTGGCGATTCAGCAAGTTGGACGGTCGCAAGTGTGGCGCCTGGTATCGCATGTACCCGTAGTTCATCGTAATGTAGAGGTGCCCACGTTGGGCACCAAAATGTAGTGTATCTGGGATGTAGTGACTGATTTGGAGGGGTGGGAGAACCGTTCCTCTAGCGGTCAGGACAACGATGGCTCTCCCATCTGGGCATCGTTGGTTCGAAGCGTTGTAAGGGCTTTTGGAATCTGCACAAGGTCGCTGCATCAAGACAGACGACGTGCATTATTTCTCGCACAAGCTACACCACTTACAGGCGCGCTCCCGCTCGGCGGCGCTGTCTGGTGTCACCCCAGAGGCATCCATGCCACATGGGTGACAAGTACCATGGCGTCGCTCTTTGAGTCCACGGTTAAGCGACTATGTGCTGTGGTGCGTTGTTAGGGTAGCAGTGCGAGTATCTGTGCGCGCTGTCGGCTTCATCAATGTGGAGAATGAACCATCCTTGTCAGAAACTATATGCTACAGAAAGGGCTACATCATTCGCTATTAGTTTCGGCATTCAAGGATTTGCGTCTACTGAGAGGTGGCTCAATTGCAAGGCACGGACTCGGATTAACCAACCTGTCAGTCGTTTCAATGATCTGTCCCAACCGGACCAATGGAGATACAGGACCCAGATACGGAAATTGATCTGTCACGCTATGGATTGAATAATGAGAGAGATTTGGCTCTCGTAAACTTGTCGTTGGTCCTTGCAAATTCATAAGGATTATTAATTGGAAGGAGTCACCCATCAACTTAAGGGTCCATTCTCCTCAGTCAGCCTATGAAATAAACCGTTTTTAGCAACCACATCTTTTGGAAGGACTAATGAAGCAATCAACATAAAACCCTTTCCATATTATATACTGATTTTTCGACAACATATCCTAATTTCTTTAAAGAAGTTCAGTCATCATTAAGCCTCCCATCCATGAATTAAACTTGCCCTACCCTAAAAGGGGTATTATCATGACGGAAGTCCTGCAAGCTTTCAGTCTTATCTGAAATCAAAAAACGAATATTTTTCTAATCTATAGGATATTGCGCACGGAGTAATAGCGCAGTTCTTTATAGTTGAAAGAAGTAAATGTGGCGGACGTTTGAAGCAAAGATTTAGCTTTTCGTACGTTTTTGGTATGTTTTTTACAAAAAGTAATGAATACAGACCCAAATTTTCAGTCGCAGCGGGGTGTGCGCTAACATGAAACTTACGGGAACATTAAAACTACGTGCCGGAGCGAGTGTCGAACTCGAGACCTCTGCCTTTCGCAATGTGTCGAGTACGAACCTCGGTCCGGCGCACAGTTTTAATCTGCCAGGAAGTTTCACATCAACGCACACTCCGCTGCAGAGTGAAAATTTCATTCTGGAAACATCCCCAAGCTGTTGCAAAGCCATGTCTCCGCAACAGCCTTTCTTCCACGAGTGCTAGCCCTGCAAGTTTCACAGAACTTCTGTGAAGTTTGGATGTTAGGAGACGAGGTACTGGCAAGTAAAGCTGTAAGGACGCATCGTGACTCGTGCTTGACTAGGTGAGTTGGCTGAGCGCTTGACCGCGAAAGGGAAATGTCACGAATTAGAGTTTAGGTCAATCACACAGTTTAATCTGCCAGGAAGCAACTAATGAATAATTTAAAAAGGCTCCTTGCGGACAGGCCCGCGCCAAGTTTCAGAACGGTTATTAGTGTGCCCGTAATCCATTCCGTCAGCTTGAGATACAAGTGTACTTTACTTATTTTCTTCCAAACAGTCTTTTCATTTCAATGGCCCTGACATTTGCGTGCAATGTAGTTTTGAACGGAAGTGAAATGTGAACGACAAGCAGAAACTTTAGAAACGTGGTACTACAGAACTCTGAATATTTTCTTTGGAGGACAAATGTATGCCGCAACTTGACTAAAGGAAGGGACTGCTTGATATCACAAATTCTGAGGCATCACATAATCGTCATCTTGTAATAGACGAATGTGTTTGGGGGAGGTGGTAAGAATAAAAATTGTAGAGGTTGACCTAGGCTCATACATACATGTGAAAATGGATACAAGATACAATAAGTATTCAGAGGTGAAGAGCCAGCTTAGGACAGACTTATTTGTCGTATCATTAACAGATTTTCCTGTTAGTGTTTGACAGAACACGATAGTAATATTAAAAAGAAAAACACTTCCACATGTTATGTAAAACTATATTTATTTTGACACGAAGCGGCTTTCAGCCTGTTCGGTCATCTTAAGGTGACAAATGAACGTCACAAAACACACACAAACACTATGCACGAGTTACACGTATTATTTTTTTCACAAGATTACAAAGTAACTTAGAGTGTTTACACAGGAACACATTACTTTTTGTCATACGGCAATAATTACATGAACTAAAAAAAGGGGGAAACGATTTTCTTGTGAAGATACACTTACCAACTGATGAGAAGTATGATGAATTTACGGTATTTATAGAGAATAATTATTTTTAACAACACTTAAACCCACATCATAAAATTCAGTTTAAAATGGAGCAGAGAGCCTCTTTTGTAAATTTATTTGACGTTAACAGAGATATTAGCACATGAAGACACTTATTTAGATTTTACAGAAAAGACACAGTTAGAGATTCCGTGATCCCTGCAAGCTCACAGTATCCATAGATCCACAAACAAGCAGCTTTCCAGCCAATGGTGCATAGCCTCATGTGTATTCTATCACCTGAATCAGCCTTTCAGACAGTACTGAAAATCATCGAAGATACTGCTTCCAGCAACGGCTATAGCTCTGCCATGGTTAATAATATCCTATGAAACAAGGAAATGCGTAAAATTACACACTCAGTGCTCCGTCCAACAGCAATCAGCTAGTTACAAAGCCTTGTACAAAACCTATATACTGGAAAAACTGCATACAACTTTACAAAAAAGTTCAAGTCTCGCAACTAAGGACCTGCATTTTATAACACCAAGAGCATATACAAGTTCTCATTCACTAGTGAAGACGAACTGCAACCCTTGGCACATGCTAGAAGTGTGAAAAATATATTAGTCAGTCATGCGGAGCTGTGGTAATTAGGTTATCTGAACAAGGAGAAGATTCACACTAAGTAACAAAAGATTCAACCTATCCCGATCGTCTATAAACAGAAAACCACTCACACGATGGAGTATGTGAAGCCTTATGTTCTGTTGAGGAAAGCAGAAATATGATTCACCTGAAAATGCTGGAAAACAAAGAACACATGACACACAATGCCAGCTTAGTGCTAAATGATCAGACTCAGTTTCCTCCTTCCCTTTGTTAGATTAATATCCGTTACAGATACTGTACATCCATCGTATTTCTTGTTAATTGTTGAAGGTATCTCCAAGTAAAAATTTCGTTTTCCCCCATATTTTTTACTTAATGTGATTATTTCTATCTGACTAAAGAAGTCATTTTCTCCTACGTAAACTTTGTCATTTTTGTGTCTTCTGTAAAAATAATAACTGTGTGCGCATATTCAGTACATCTCTGTTTGCAACATTCCATTGTGACCTGAAGTCCGTCTTAGAAGCCAAAAGCCCAATCGCATTTGGATAACTAGGGTATATGCACGTCAAATATATTTCACACATATTTAGTATATACCAAATGTACTAGGGTCAATCCAAAAGAAATGTACACTATTTTTGTAAAAATACAGTTTTCATTCTGCATGTGTGAAAGTTTTACAGTGTGTAGATGCATCCTTCCCGCTTGTTTTCAAACTTAGTTCAACCTATTCCTGTGAGTGGCGCCGTCACAGCATGTCTTCAAGATGGCTGCTACACTTGACGTTTTCAGAAGCAACGTGCTGTCATAGAACTACTGTGCTGTGAAAACGAGACAGTGGGAAACATCCACAAGAGGTTGAAAAAGGTGTATGGATATGCTGCTGTCGATCACAGTACAGTTACTCGGTGGGCAAGCAGGTTACGTCATGAAAGTGGGAACGGCAATATTGAGGATTGTCCTCACAGCGGCAGGCCTCGTACTGCACACACTCCAGACAATGTGCAGAGAGTTAACGAATTGGTGACTGCTGACAAACGCATCACAGTGAATGAATTGTCACGCTCGTTGGGATAGGGGAGGAAAGTGTTTGTAGATTACTGAAAGTGTTTGGGTTAAAAAAGGTTTGTGCCAAAGTGGGTTCCCAGGAAGTTGACAGGAGCTCACAAAGAAACAAGAAAAACGGTATGCAGCGAACTTTTGGAGCAGTACGAGAATGGTGGAGAATGAATTTCTTGGAAGAATTGTGACAGATGATGAAACATAGCTCCATCATTTTTCACCAGAGACGAAGAGGCAATCAATTGAGTGGCATCATGCAAGTTCACCCAAGGAAAAAAATTCAAAACCACACTTCTGCTGGAAAAGTTATGGCTACGGTGATTTTCGATTCCGAACGACTCTTGCTTGTGGACATCATACCAATTGGAACCACCATAAATTTTTATGTATATGTGACGACACTGAAGAAACTTCAAGCTCGACTGAGTCGTGTTCGACCACATCGGCAAAAGCAGGATGCTTTGCTGTTGCACGACAATGCACGGCCACATGTCAGTCAAGATACCATGGAAGTGATCACAAAACTCGATTGGACAACACCGAAACACACGCCTTACAGTCCTGACCTGGCTCCATGTGACTATCATCTCTTTGGGAAACTGAAAGACTCTCTTCGTGGAACAAGGTTTGAAGATGATGACTCCCTTGTGCACTCTGCCAAACAGTCGCTCCAACAGGTTGGTCCAGAATTTTACCGTGTGGGTATACAGGCGCTGGTTCCAAGACGGCGTAAGGCAGTTGAGAGGGATGGAAATTATGTGGAGAAATGAAAATATTGTTCTTAAAGGATTGTATCTACACACTGTAAAACTTTCAAACACGTAGAATAAACAATGGATTTAAAAAAATAGTGTGCATTTCTTTTGGAGTGACTCTCGTATTTGTACACATCTCTAACGAATTTCACCCATAGTGTTGCATTTTCACGAAGCTCAATGTTCGTGACATCATATGTCCTGAACTGTGTGTCGTACAATGATATAATTTCACTGCAACGTTCCGTCGAATATTTGAATACTGTCTACAAAAAGCGTAGCGCATACAGTTAATAGCAAAGACGTAATAAATTAAAACGTCGTGCTTCATGCGGCAGTTTTACTACACGAACAGACAAAATTTGTTAAGCAATGAAATTTTTTCCTTCTATCATTTTGTGGGGGTCGTCAACGAGAATTTTTCTTGTTAATACTTGAAATTACGGGTATGTATAAAGGTGTTGCAAGTCAGTAAGTGTTCTCGTTGTAAAATACTAGATGAATGAAGTCTCGTATTCACGCGTTATGGGCTACACTTCGTTTTCACCCCAACGCCCTACTTGTACCACAGGCGGGTGGTTCTTACCCCCACAGTGATTCCTGCCAGACAATAAGTGATAAGTGCAGCAAGTTCGGTTGAAATCTGCCCTGTGGTTTAGGAGGAGATGTGAAACAGTCATGCAGCCACACAGTGTTATAACACTATATATGGATATGGATTGATAGATAGATTGATTGATTGATTCATTTATTCATTCGTTCATTCCTCTCGTTCCACAGTCATCAAGAAGGGGATCCTTCAGAGATATCGAACGAAACAAGGAGCATATTAACAAAAGATAAACAAATCTTAGAAATGTAGTCTCTGTACAGAATTGACAATAAATTATTATTACACTCCTGGAAATGGAAAAAAGAACACATTGACACCGGTGTGTCAGACCCACCATACTTTCTCCGGACACTGCGAGAGGGCTGTACAAGCAATGATCACACGCACGGCACAGCGGACACACCAGGAACCGCGGTGTTGGGCGTCGAATGGCGCTAGCTGCGCAGCATTTGTGCACCGCCGCCGTCAGTGTCAGCCAGTTTGCCGTGGCATACGGAGCTCCATCGCAGTCTTTAACACTGGTAGCATGCCGCGACAGCGTGGACGTGAACCGTATGTGCGGTTGACGGACTTTGAGCGAGGGCGTATAGTGGGCATGCGGGAGGCCGGGTGGACGTACCGCCGAATTGTTCAACACGTGGGGCGTGAGGTCTCCACAGTACATCGATGTTGTCGCCAGTGGTCGGCGGAAGGTGCACGTGCCCGTCGACCTGGGACCGGACCGCAGCGACGCACGGATGCACGCCAAGACCGTAGGATCCTACGCAGTGCCGTAGGGGACCGCACCGCCACTTCCCAGCAAATTAGGGACACTGTTGCTCCTGGGGTATCGGCGAGGACCATTCGCAACCGTCTCCATGAAGCTGGGCTACGGTCCCGCACACCGTTAGACCGTCTTCCGCTCACGCCCCAACATCGTGCAGCCCGCCTCCAGTGGTGTCGCGACAGGCGTGAATGGAGGGACGAATGGAGATGTGTCGTCTTCAGCGATGAGAGTCGCTTCTGCCTTGGTGCCAATGATGGTCGTATGCGTGTTTGGCGCCGTGCAGGTGAGCGCCACAATTAGGACTGCATACGACCGAGGCACACAGGGCCAACACCCGGCATCATGGTGTGGGGAGCGATCTCCTACACTGGCCGTACACCTCTGGTGATCGTCGAGGGGACACTGAATAGTGCACGGTACATACAAACCGTCATCGAACCCATCGTTCTACCATTCCTAGACCGGTAAGGGAACTTGCTGTTCCAACAGGACAATGCACGTCCGCATGTATCCCGTGCCACCCAACGTGCTCTAGAAGGTGTAAGTCAACTACCCTGGCCAGCAAGATCTCCGGATCTGTCCCCCATTGAGCATGTTTGGGACTGGATGAAGCGTCGTCTCTTGCGGTCTGCACGTCCAGCACGAACGCTGGTCCAACTGAGGCGCCAGGTGGAAATGGCATGGCAAGCCGTTCAACAGGACTACATTCAGCATCTCTACGATCGTCTCCATGGGAGAATAGCAGCCTGCATTGCTGCGAAAGGTGGATATACACTGTACTAGTGCCGACTTTGTGCATGCTCTGTTGCCTGTGTCTATGTGCCTGTGGTTCTGTCAGTGTGATCAAGTGATGTATCTAACCCCAGGAATGTGTCAATAAATTTTCCCCTTCCTGGGACAATGAATTCACGGTGTTCTTATTTCAATTTCCAGGAGTGTATAATGCGTAATGCAATACATGCTTAACCAGGTGAATTGGAAATACCGCTGCTGCCTGCTCAGTTATGGTAAATAGCTATTATTTATTTCCTCTTGATTTCTAGATAGTTTTTAATTACATAGATATTTTTCAGAAAATAGTGCTCTACATTTGAACGAACTGTAGTAGAGACGTTACACGAAAGGTGGTGTGCCTCACGAATAGAACTTTACCCTATGAATTACGAGAGCGTACGTTCCAAAACAGTCGAGATACACACTACGCCGACCGACATACGTTTCGCGTGATGATAAAGAGAGTACGACTGAAAACATTTGGACTAATAAAGCAGGGCGAAAGTCTTTCTTCTGTAAACCACCTAAAACAGCATGCGTAACTTTGGATGGTGACAGCAGGTTCTGTTACAATACGTGCTTCTGCCACTCTCAGTGCAATACTTTACTGTAGATGTTTGTGCTGACGGAGAAGTTGTCTTCATTTCTGAAAGAGGAGACAATCACTGGCCACACAAAAAGTAAGTCAACCCGGCACAGGTGCTGACTCCAGATCGAATGCGCGAGAAATTAAAAGGGCTTCTGTTCCGCGTCAAAGAACTCGAACAAAGGCCCTAATTGAAGAGGACTTCGTTGTTGCGTCACTGAGAGGCAGGCAAACAGGGGGAAATGGGATGGTCAAAGCTGTAGCCACAAAGACAACACTCATTGTCTGAGAGCCGTATGATGCACCTACCTCCACACAACTTTGCGCCAGAATTTTTACTTGGTGAGCTAATGGCCCGGTTCACCAACTTCGGTCAAAAAGGTCCCGAGATCACGGTTACAAGTAAACCGCTTTTAAAATGTATCTGCGGTTCACAAACGTTTATCGGCAGTCTGCAAACCGTCGTAAGCCAATCGTGCATTTGGCCGCGGTTAACTCAGTGTATTGGAATTGAGGATGCCCTGGAGACGGAAAGATGTTAATAGACATATGGATTCGAACATGGCTGTCCTTATACATAAGTCTAGAATTTATTCGAGAATGACGTCACTGTCACATGCGAAGTATGTGTATAACTCGCTATTATTCTGTTTGTTTATGTTCAACAAAACGAAAACAAAAGAAGGACACCAATTTTTTCAAATCACGAGATGGAATCTCCAGTTGCTCGGTACGAATGCATAAATTCTTAAAAATAGAGAAAATAACGGTTGAAATGTAAAAGAAGAAATATACAGACTCGTTTATTTATTTATTTGTTATTTTTCTTTCAATTCGAATACCTACGTCATTTAAATATAAAATTCAGGAAATATATGCTAATTAACACATCTAATTGTAATTTTTATGAGCAATGCACATCTTGTTATTTCTAACACACACAAAAATCGAGTTTTCATTGCAAACAAAATTTCTTTATTACCGATCTTTTCTAAAAGATTGTTAACCAAAATTATATGATTAATAAAACTACAAATGAAATTTTTTCTATCCTTTTGTATTTTGCGCTTCACTTAACTGCTCGTAGATTATGCACCAGGGACCGAACCACGGCCCCTCACACTCCGAGCGAGCCCTCTACCACGTTACTACACTACTTGTTGAAAAGTTACCCCATTTTAACATATTAACAATTTTCTTGAGAATTTCTGAGGATTACATCGAACTGCTTTTGGAGAGGTATACTTCAGTTTTAAACTATAGGTACTCTAAATATTAAAAATTACAAAATCCCGATTGCTCCTTAAGCCTCTCGCTAGAGGAAACCATACAATGTGGTTACATGTTGAGGCACATAGTAATTCTACTTCAGGTAAGTTTGATTTATAAATTAGTAAACTTTTTGGGTTCATCTTAAGTATAGGCTGCGGTATAAAATACCGTGGTTGTGTCTCAGTACATGAAAACACGCTTCAATCTTACTACCGTACGCTCATATAATAAATTTTATTGAGACCTAGGAGCTTATGTCCTCGAATCAGCGTGGTTTTAGAATGCATCGCTCGTGCGAAACTCACTTGGTCCTTTTCTCACATGATATACTCCGAACAATGGATTAAGGGCAACAAGCATATATTATATTTCAAGATTTCTGGACAGTATTTGCCACAGTGCTTCATTGAAGGCCGTCAAGGAAGGTACGAGCAGATGGAGTAGTATTCCAGGTACGTGAGAGGCTCGAAGACTTCTTAAGTTACAGAACCCAGTACGTTGTCCTCGACGGCGAGAGTTAATCAGAGACAAGGGTATCGTCAGGGAAGCCCAGGGAAGTGTGATAGGACCGCTTTATTCGCTATATACATAAATGATTTGGCGGACAGTGAGGGCAACAATCTGTAGTTGTTTGATGGCGATGCTGTTGTGTATAGTAAGCTGTTGAAACTGAGCGACTTTAGAATGATACAAGAGGATTTAGATAAAATTTCCTATTGGTGTGATGGATGGCAGCGAGCTCTAAATGAACAAAGATTTAAGCTAATGTGGATAAGTAGGACAAATAAACTAGTAATGCTCGGATGCAGCGTTAGTAGTTTCCTACTTGACACATTCACGTCGTTTAAATATCTGGACGTGACGTTGCAAGACGCTAAGAAATGGAACGAGCATGTGAGGTTTGTGATAGGGAAGAAGAATGGTCGACTTCGGATCATTGAGAGAGGTTTAAGAAACTGTGGTTCATCTACAAAGGAGACAGTACATAAGACTCCAGTGCGACCTATTCTTGAGTAGTGCTCGAGTGTTTGGGATCTGAACCAGGTCGGATGAAAGGAAGACATCGAGGTAATTTATAGGCGGTTTCAACACAACACGTCAAGTGTTATGGTGATGCTTCGGGAACTCAAATGGGTATCCCTGGAGGGAAGGAGACGTTCTTTTCGAGGAACGCTGATGAGAAAGTTTAGAGAACCTGCATCTGAAGCTGACTGCAGAACGATTCTAATGCCGCCAACATACATTGCGCTTAAGGACCACGAAGATAAGATACGAGAAACTGGGGCTCATACGAAAGCATATAGACAGTAGTTCTTCTCCGTTCTACTTGCGATTGAAACAGAAATGAGTAACAGTGGTACATGGTAGTCTCCGCCACGTGGCGTACGGCACTTTGCGGAATATGTACGTAGATGTAAAACCCTGGTCGTTGCTCAAATTTAACAGCAGTCAATTCCCTCGTTTAAGCCTGGTCGAGGTCGGTGCAAGAGAATTTTGTGTTGAACAGGGTCAAATGCCGACTTTACTGCTGTTACCTTCTAAACGAGGTTGGTGCATTTTGCAGTAAGTGATACATGGCATTAAATCAGGTCTCGTTAAATATTCCACTATAAAATTATATAACTATTGTGTCAAGTTTTCTCTATATTCATGGAAACAATTTTCTAATTCAAATTATTTTATATATGTGTGGTAAATTTATTTGAAAAACATTTTCTGTCAATCAGTTACGAATTTTAATCATAACACTGTCTCACTGTCTTATCGCAAGGAAAATTGGAAGTAGTATTGTACTGCCAGAGAATGCTAGCCATGTAATGCCATTAGCGTTGCCTGCTTTCTTACTCGCCTAAATCTGCATACATATTTTGCCAGCTACCAGACGGTGGATGGTGGAGGGGACCTTGTGCAACTGACAGTAATTTCCTTTTATGTTCCATCCGCAAATGGAGTGTCGGGAAAACGACTGTCTATATGCTTCCGTGCGAACCTTGATTTCTCTTATCTGCATTCGAACATTAATGGATTTTTTCCTACTGTTATTGATTAACTCTCATTTTCCTACATTTAGAGCTGGCTACTATTCAGCATACCAATTAAAAACATTTCCCAAGTCACCCTGTACACTGCTCCAGTCAATTTCTACAAACAGTCGCAGATTACTGCTCACTTGAGATTAATTCTATCAAAACTGTGGTTCTGTGGTTTTGGTACGGTACATAAATGGCGCAGTAAACTGTAGGATTACCGGTAGTGTTTGTAGCATTGGGACGGTAAGAAACATAAATGAATGTGTGAGAGGAGCTGGAATCCAATAACTTCTGTTCGTTTCGTTTGTTTGTTTGGCACATAGTTAGAACCGCATATCGTTCGGTGTTAGTCCACTGTGTATTTAATACTCCATTTCATAAGTAATAAAATTTATTTGAACGCGCAACTTCTGCACCTTTCTGCAACCGAATCAATTAATTTTGATGCAAGTACTGTTTACAGGTACAAATATAACAAATCTATATAATTATTGTTGTTATTTTATACTCAGTGGAACGTTCATCAGGATCAAACACGAAAGTTTCTTCTTATTATTCACAAATGCGAAAGTTGTTTATGAATAACAGGACTATGTTTTGTATAAGATCGACGCTGTAATGAAGCGATATTTGGTATGTTTTTGATTTACGGTTTTTTAGTTGTACTTTTTTCGGGTAAATGCTTTTTCAAACGCTATGTGATCAATCTGTACTGTTTTTTTTTAATTTTTACTATAAAATTGCACTGTTCGTCGTTACAAATTAACAATAAACTGAATTACACATTTGCATTTTCAGTTTTACTATAAATACTGTTTATTTTTAAGTAACAGACAGAAGGAGAGCTATGTGCAACAGAAATGTTAGGTGGGTTATGCAGTGCTTTTAATAACCTCAGTTAATTTCTAGACGGTTTACCGCACCCGATTTGTAGAGGAATCTAGTCAGACACTTATCACGTATGTCAAACAAAGCGATTGAAATGAGATAACGCCCAACAGGTATGCAACATATGTAACGTAAAGATACGGGATTAAGCTCTTAACTGATCCTGGCTACAATATCGTAGTCTACGCTCAGTTACGATAGCCTACGGTAGTTCTACAACTTTACTGCTCACCCTATCCGTCATATAGTTTATGTATGTAAAGAACAAATGGCTGAAGCATTAAAAATGAAGAGCATCAACACTGAAACAACTACCATGGAAAAAATAGCAAGATAAATAACTAAGTTGTTGCAAATAATTGAATATGGCGCAATATTATCGGAAGTAGTCCATTCGCAGATGTACAAGCGGCCATTTTGCACTATAACTATAAAGAAGAAATTTCGTATCTAGATTGTTTGCGCTAACCTAAATATGAAGACATTTATGGAACGACTAAATACTGTCGTACACACACGATCTTACTCCTAAGACTTAGCATCTTAAGCAATTTAGCTTGTAAAATCCATTCCTAGTATTTTAATTGCAGCTTTCTTGCAATTATAATCTATATTATGTGATTTGGATTCTGCTCTGTGAGTGTCAGACAACACCGAAACGCTCGAGGTTCAATATTTAGTCGATTGCAAGGTACTCTCCTCTCAGTTATGTTCCTTTCACGAACGGAAACAATTTGAAAATGACAAATGCCCACCTGTAGAATGATTAAGAAGCGTACAGTAATCTGCACACATCTCGCGGAGTGCTGATGTTGGCCCTACCACGCTACGGCCAGGTCTGCCAAGTTGCCTGGCTGGCAGACGCCGACACCGTAACAACAATCACGTCTACTTCCAGAGTTGTCGAAGGCGCCACTCCAAGTTGCAGTGTCAACATCGACACTATTTTCTTACACTGGTAACGTGTGTGAAAACAGAAAGCGATCTCGGCCCGTATTATGGGGGTCGCATGGCCCCATGATAGACAGTTGAATTCGGATTCAGTGACGTGAAGCAGTCAGAAGTTGCCACCGAGATCTACGAGCAGTTATCAACGAGTTGCCTAGTACTGATCATTGAGCATCCTTTGAGTGGCCGACCACATTTTTATTGTCATACACTAATATTTACAGGCTGGACTGCGCCAGCTAGCCGGTTAGTCTTGAGTGGACTTCAAATCAGAAACACACAACTTATTCAGCTTGAACTTTGCTTATCAGTGATTTTTCCTGAATTTGTGCACTTCACTCAGTCTCTTTATATATCTCAAACTATATATACTGTGTCTTGATAAAAGTGGTGACTTTTATTAATACTATCTTTTGTAGTTATGTAGCCATCTTAGAGAAACAAACATCTATTTGGCGAGCAATATTGCTGTCGCAACAAAACTAAAGACTGTCTGTTCGACAGTACACAACGTTGCAAATGTCCGAAACCAACATCTGTTGTTTTTTTTTTTTAATATTCCGTACTGTTTTGCTCTGCCATCTGTGTTTTAAAACGCCCGGATACCCCTCGACATGATGACCACAAAATACTGAAGCTTCTGAAGCTATTCCCACACTTAAATGGCGACCCTCCTAAGGTTGTCCAGTAAGGGAGAACAGCTTCTGCGGCGATGTGGTCGTGGGGTAGCGTTCTCGCTTCCGACGCCCGGGTTCCCGGGTTCGATTCCCGGCGGAGTCAGGGATTTTCACTGCCTCGTGATGGCTGGGTGTTGTGTGATGTCTTTAGGTTAGTTAGGTTTAAGTAGTTTTAAAAGTTCTAGGGGACTAATGACCATAGATGTTGAGTCCCACAGTGCTCAGAGCCATTTTTTTGCGGCGATGTACAGCAACTTTCAACTGGCTCCTAAAATATTCAGTAGGACTCGTGTCAACAGATACCGCGGGCAAACCCGTTCGGTTAATTCCTGACGCCTGGAGGATGCTGATCCCGAGGCAGTGGCTATTACTCCTGTATTATCGTTGGGAATGACGAACCTAACGCCGAAATTTTGACTGTAGGCTTGGACAGTAAACTGAAGGATCATGTTCCTACGTTGCCCTTGCTATCAAAGGGAACCGTCTGTCATCCATGCGCGGTACCCGCGAAACACAAGACTCGCTCACCTCTCTACTGAACCCGAGAGATGGAAAGGCAGATGTGCATTGGTACTTGGCCTCCTCCTCTCCATTCTATGGTGATCATCAGACGTCAGAAAGTTTCTCAGTACCTCACCACTAGTCTGCCCGGCTAGCCGCGCCGTCTAACGCGCTTCCTTCCAGAACTGGATGGCGTGCTGGTCCCTGGCGCCAATCCGCCCGGAGGATTAGTGTGGAGGTCCGGTGTGTCGGCCAGCCTGTGAATGGTATTTAGGGCGCTTTTCCATCTACCTCTGGGAATGAAGGCTGGCTCCCCTTTTCCGCCTCAGTTACACTATGTCGGCGATTGCTGCCAAAAGCTGTCTCCACGTACGCGTATACCATCATTACTCTACCACATGAACAAAAAAATGGTTCAAATCGCTCCGAGCACTATGGGACCTAACTTCTAAGGTCATCAGTCCCCTAGAACTTAGAACTACTTAAACCTAACTAACCTAAGGACATCACACACATCCATGTCGGAGGCACGATTCCAACCTGCGTCCGTAGCGGTCACGCGGTTCCAGACTGTAGCACCTAGAACCTCTCGGCCACTACGGCCGACGATAATTTATGGATTTGTAATTTTATCTTTACGATGTGCACTATGGACAAACGGTAGTTACTGTAGTTACTTTGGTCTGGAGCGACGGTTAGGTGGATGCACTGCTGTGGTCTGTTGTGGGATTGTGAACCTGTGAGGACTACGGCGGAACGAAGCCTCTTCGTCAGTCCTAGGTCCCCGGTTTCATACACACAATACAATACACCTCGCCACTACTTCAGGTTGAATTGCAAGCGTCCGTCTTTCCCCCTTCTCCGTGAATCATAGTTCTGGGGGTTTTTATACTAATGTTTGTAATGGACGACTAAACGGCGAGATGGTTACTTGGTCTGATGCGCTCTTACGGTCTGTAATGACACTGGCAAAAACAGAGCGATTTTAATATAGCGTGGAGAACCATTGACCACCGTGGTTTTCGTACAGTGTGAACGACGTAAATACACTGTTACAGTTTTTCTTACTTTGTTTACGTAAGCTGAATGTAGTTAACCTGTCGGTAAGAGCACTGTCTCTCGAAAGTCGTTGTTGTATTGCGTGACATACAGTCAGAGCCTACTGACTGGTACCAGTTACGTAGGAAGTTTAGAAATTAAGTTACAAATCTCATCCCACTGCGCAACAAGTGCGATACACCGTCAGAAGAGAGCTATGTTCATGGTTTCCTGCAGACACAGTTCTACTGACGTACGAGTGAAAGGGGCATTACAGTTTGCAATTGAAGCGGAACGGCAGTACGAAACATACTCCAGACTTGAAATATGTGTGACGATACGATTCTTGTGTGCATAACGTCTAAATTGCACAAGATTCACCGTGATACGTGTACCAAATGCCATGTCGTGTCCAGCCGTAGGCGAATGCTGTCAGCAATTTGACTGAAGCTGCACAGACATGGCTGATGCTGGTCGAGAAGTCCAGATCTTACACACCAGTCAAGTTTCATCTTACCGGAAAACTCCAAGAATATATTGGGGGAAAGAGATTTTCCAACTATGGGGACATTCACGCAGCGGTTCTTGAATGACTGGGTGTTCAAGTAACGGACTTCGAATCGTTGTTGACAGAGACGTAGCGCGATGTTTATATCCTGTTGACAAATTTCAGATATTGAAATTTATTCCTGAAATTCAACTTAACTGGAATAACTATAGATGTACTACCTATAACGACTCATGAACCACGACTCAAACCAAGATTTCCCGCTTATCTCGAACCTTCGCCTTATCACTTAGACAATCTGAGCACATTTCTAACGACTCAAACCTACATATGCCACACATCTATCTATTCCCTAATTCTAATTCTTAAGAATTAATAATCTGTGAGGAGGAATATGTAAATTTTTGACATACGAAGCTTTGGGTCAGTTCGAGAAGTGTGCTCGGATAGCTAATGGGATTACATTACTGGTCCGGCACAAATTTTCACATCTCTGTTTAGTTAGTACTCTATACCTGTCACAGCTGAGTGTCAGTAATAAATTTCAATAGTGTGATGTACCTTTGTCATTTTCACGTTTGGTGCAGCTTTCACTCAAAGATCATGGCCTGCCATAATAATGTGTAACATACTTTTTTAAAGTCCCCTCCTGTTACTGATAAAGTATAACAACACTATCTCGCATTCGACAGATGAAAAATATTTAATTTCTGATGTTGAAGTTGTACAGATGTTTAGCGGTCTAATACAGTTCTTAGAAATTATCACTAGCGGCTCAAAACCCCTATTGCGACAAACGTGTGTGCTGTCGAAGACTTCAAGATTTGTTGTTAAGCTGATGACCTCTCGTGTAGCCGCCGGAATGAAGAAGATGGCGCGTGTAGCTGGCTGCCACTACAGCGGCAGCGGCCGCATCACATCCATCTCTGACACAGCCAGCTGCCCCACCTCGTCGCATCTCCCCACCGCCTGCCCAACCGCGCTGTGCGTCACTGCCTAACATGCAAAACGCGAGCGAGTACTTTCATCGGCCCTACTTCTCCCCAGAATTTCATTGTCCAAAACCTAAAGAAGAATACAGTATTGTTACATCTCACGACAGGTTCAAAGGAAGGAAAAGTAGAATTTCATGTCACTTCGACAGAAAGGCGATTGCAACCGCAGTTCTGTATGAGATGAACTTGATCTCGTGAAGTGGCTATTTCATGTCAAGTAATGCCATTTAGAGAAATGTTAGTCAGGGTTTTTAACCACACTTCTTTCGAAAACAAATCTGGACCAAATCCTTCGGTACAAAAGTTATTACGATAGTACCAACACCATAAAGAAATGTTTTCATCCATCTTATATGTTTTACGTTGTGAGAATCAATGTGTCACTCTGCAGCGGAGTGTTCGTTCGTTTGAAACTTAAACTGTGAGTGAGCGCCGGAATTGAACTCGGAACTCCCAGCTTTCGCAGGATGTGATTTTACCCGCTGAACTATCCAGAGGAGACTGGTATGCATTCACAAGCAATGTTCGGGTCAGTCGCGTGCCGGCATACAATTTTAATCTGTGAGGAAGTTTCGTTTTCTGTTGCTTTACCGATAAGAATGTCATTCGAAATTTCCATTTTTTAAGGGGCTTCTCAGCGTCTTGCTGATTCATTGGTTATACGTCGTCTAGACGCACGAAGCCATTTCGGATACTTCAGTAGCACAACTTGTACCGTCTACGTGTCTCTGCGCATTTCTCAAGCACTTTAAAGATATTTCCGTAGTACCCCAAGGAAGTGTGATAGGATCCTTATTGTTTACAAGGTATCTAAATGATCTAGTTTGATGCAATGTCTACAAGAAATCAGAAATGCCCAAAGACACAATCTATTTGCTGAATGAACTGCTGGGAATTGATAAATGATGTAGGCTCTGGCAGTTGATTCTGAATGTAAGTTAGTGTAATATATTGTGTATACATACGAAAATACATCCATCATTGTCTAACTACACTATTGACGACAAATTGCTGGGAACAGTATGAACTGTAAAAACATAGGAATAGCTATCTAGAGGAAACCTTAAGTGGAATGACCGCAGAAAACCAATAACAGGAAAAGAAGATACCAGACTAAGATTCATAGGGAGAAGCTTAAGGAAATGTAAATCATCCACAGAGGAAGTGGTTCACAAGGCACTTGTTCTACCTTACTAGGTAATACTGATAGAGTAGAGAGAGAAAATCTGACGAAGAGCGACACGTTTCGTTACAGGTTCGTTTAGTTGGCGCAAGAGCGTTACAAAGATGCGCAACAAACTCCATTGGAAGACGCTACGAGAGAGGTATCCTGCATCAAGGTGGGGTTTGCTATTGAAATTTCGAGTGAGAACTTTCCTTGAATAATCGGATAACATACATACACGATCACGACGAGAATATATGAGAAATTAAAACTAATACAGAGACCTACCGACGATCATTCTTCCGAAACGCCATTTTCGAGTAGAAAAAGAAGGGGGGTGTCAGGTAGTGGTACGAGAAGTACCCTTCGCCACACACTGTTAAGTGCCTTGAGACGTATGATTTAGAAGTACATGTTCTGGACTGTCAGCACTTATTGCTCCATACCTGCGCGCGGAAGTAAACACACATTAGCATTTAGACTCCGTTTCATGGTTGCCTATCATGTATCAAACGAACAGTCAAAAAGGATAAACTGCGACACAAGAAAACTTATAGTTCTAACATCTAGTATGTGAAATCTGGTTTCGCAGAATAGAGCAGATCAGGTTATAGTTGCGGAGGGGCCCTAACAGTTACTATCAGTTACACAAAACACACAAACTTTTATTTTCCTAATAACCACTTAATTATACATTGCCTTAAAAGGATCAAAATAAAAACAAAATGCCTGAAGGCCTAGTTAAGAAAACTTGAGACACCTCCTGGGCTGAAGGCCCAAAACCACACCAAAAACAAGAACGGCTCAAGGCCTGAACACAAGTTATAAAAAGTTGCTTTAAATAACGCACATGGCTGAAGACCTTACTTAAGAAATATTGCACATAAATACTCGGCTGAAGGCCACACACAAGACATAGAACAACTCACGGTTTAAGGCCTGGATAACAAAAATTTCAGAAAGAGCTAACTTTCGAATTTAGTTTCTAACAAATCAATCTTCAAATTGTAGTTTAAGTCGGCTGAAGGCCTTATTTTAAAAATTAAAACAAACTAAATTAATAGACAGCTGAAGACCTCACACAGTATTTCTGACTAAAATGAAAATCACAATCTCAAACCAATAGGACAATGGTGCTCAGAAGTGTTTGGCGGGTCGGCCTGAGAGGTAGCTCTAACGTAAGGTGAGGTGAGACAGGCAGCCAAGAGTATGGTTAAATAACCGGATGGCTGCTAGCCTGCTATCTGGAACAGCCCAGGAAACAACCACCGGCAATGAACGAAGAGATGTCGCAGCAGTTGAGGTTTCATAACAGGTTAACTGATCACTCAATTTCAGTGTCGAGGTTCGGTGGGCAACGAACATTGTAGCTCTCGCGGATAGCGCCTAACAATCAGACCACGCGTGCACACCTCCAGGGGTCCCGGTCTGACCCCCGCGCCACGGAGACTTCCTCGCTGCTCTGTCCCCATGACCAACTCGCCATACACACTATCACACGGAAATATGGCTGTCATCCCAAAGATAGTACAGCAGTACTAGTATCGATAAGCGCTGCTGCTGCCACTGATGAAGGCAAGTCAGAAACTCGTTATGATAGTAACTCAGGGAGAAATAAGACGATACCCAATTGCGACAAATTGACAAAGAACAAACGGCATCAACGTGAGCCGGTCACGGCTCAGTATGACTGACAAAGCAAGTCTATTTTAATTGCTTTGCTCTCAATACAATGTCGAAGTGACACAGAAAAGGTTGTATCATAGTGGCTTGCAGCATTGCTGCTTAGTGTTTACCATTAACCTCTTACTATCTGGCTGACAAGCGGTAATCTCGAATGCCAGATTGACAGTTCTAAGGTAAGCAGATAGACTCCTCGTGGACTTAGGGACAGACGAGAAACATGCTAGTGTAATTGACCTCTAAGTAGTGTGCCATTCGTTAGGAATAAATTCGAAACATTACTACAGACTCGCGCAAAGAGGCTGTATGTGACGCTGTTGATGGTAAGACGTATTAAGCTCGGAGGCACCATTGGTCAAAGCGTAGACTAGGGTTCGGTGCCAACCACGGCGCTTTTTCTCTGCGGCACCTACATTGATCAGCCAAAAGATTATGACCATTGCCCATTGCTAGTCTGTTTCGCCTGGTGGTGATGCGGGCAGGTGACACTACAAGTAAAATACACTCCTGGAAATTGAAATAAGAACACTGTGAATTCATTGTCCCAGGAAGGGGAAACTTTATTGACACATTCCTGGGGTCAGATACATCACATGATCACACTGACAGAACCACAGGCACATAGACACAGGCAACAGAGCATGCACAATGTCGGCACTAGTACAGTGTATATCCACCTTTTGCAGCAATGCAGGCTGCTATTCTCCCATGGAGACGATCGTAGAGATGCTGGATGTAGTCCTGTGGAACGGCTTGCCATGCCATTTCCACCTGGCGCCTCAGTTGGACCAGCGTTCGTGCTGGACGTGCAGACCGCGTGAGACGACGCTTCATCCAGTCCCAAACATGCTCAATGGGGGACAGATCCGGAGATCTTGCTGGCCAGGGTAGTTGACTTACACCTTCTAGAGCACGTTGGGTGGCACGCGATACATGCGGACGTGCATTGTCCTGTTGGAGCAGGAAGTTCCCTTGCCGGTCTAGGAATGGTAGAACGATGGGTTCGATTACGGTTTGGATGTACCGTGCACTATTCAGTGTCCCTTCGACGATCACCAGAGGTGTACGGCCAGTGTAGGAGATCGCTCCCCACACCATGATGCCGGGTGTTGGCCCTGTGTGCCTCGGTCGTATGCAGTCCTGATTGTGGCGCTCACCTGCACGGCGCCAAACACGCATACGACCATCATTGGCACCAAGGCAGAAGCGACTCTCATCGCTGAAGACGACACGTCTCCATTCGTCTCTCCATTCACGCCTGTCGCGACACCACTGGAGGCGGGCTGCACGATGTTGGGGCGTGAGCGGAAGACGGCCTAACGGTGTGCGGGACCGTAGCCCAGCTTCATGGAGACGGTTGCGAATGGTCCTCGCCGATACCCCAGGAGCAACAGTGTCCCTGATTTGCTGGGAAGTGGCGGTGCGGTCCCCTACGGCACTGCGTAGGATCCTACGGTTTTGGCGTGCATCCGTGCGTCGCTGCGGTCCGGTCCCAGGTCGAAGGGCATGTGCACCTTCCGCCGACCACTGGCGACAACATCGATGTACTGTGGAGACCTCACGCCCCACGTGTTGAGCAATTCGGCGGTACGTCCACCCGGCCTCCCGCATGCCCACTATACGCCCTCGCTCAAAGTCCGTCAACTGCACATACGGTTCACGTCCACGCTGTCGCGGCATGCTACCAGTGTTAAAGACTGCTATGGAGCTCCGTATGCCACGGCAAACTGGCTGACACTGACGGCGGCGGTGCACAAATGCTGCGCAGCTAGCGCCATTCGACGGCCAACACCGCGGTTCCTGGTGTGTCCTCTGCGCCGTGCGTGTGATCATTGCTTGTACAGCCGTCTCGCAGTGTCCGGAGCAAGTATGGTGGGTCTGACACACCGGTGTCAATGTGTTCTTTTTTCCATTTCCAGGAGTGTATGTATTTAGAGCACAGATGAAGGGGGAATCTTTCTGACAACGATATGAGCCACAAATTTTGAAACAATCCGAGATTGTCGTCCTGAGTCCAGCGTTTAAGCCAAGCCATAGTCTAGAACCGCGTGACCACTACGGTCGCCGTTTCGAATCCTGCCTCGGGCATGGATGTGTGTGATGTCCTTAGGTTAGTTAGGTTTAAGTAGTTCTAAGTTCTAGGGGACTGATGACCTCAGCAGTCAGGTCCCATAGTGGTCAGAGCCATTTGAACCAAGCCATAGCTTAAGCTTTGTTTAAAAATCATAGTCAATGGTGGGTGAAGACTTCCAGCATAAGTCACCTCGGTCTACCAGCGGTTTTGTCAAAGAGTGTGGAGAAGCGTACAGAGGTTTACAGCACTCCCTTCGCCTGTAAGATGGGTAACTGCCCCTCAAGAAAACGGAAAAATCAGCAATGATTAACGTCATCATAATGCAGAGAGCAATCGAAGCTGCTAAGCTGCTACTTAAAGACGCGTAAAGTGCATTCTGTGGATTGAAAAAAGTGTCATGATGATCTTTCCGTTGGCAAAAGATTCTGTATTAGTTCCCCATTCCGATCTTTGGTAGGGGCCTGGCAATGGAGAGGTGGCCATAATGAGAAAGAGATGCAATAACCAACGACCAGATAACATTCTACGAGTCGGAACGTGGGATGCAAGAAGGTTGAAAGTAGTGGGGAAGGTGTAAAATATGAAAAGAGAAATGGAAAGGTTCAATGCATGTATATTGGGGCTCAGTGAAGTGAAATGGAAAGATCGTCAGATGAATATACTGTAATATCAAGAGTAGCAGAAAATGGTACGAGAGTACAATTCGCTATGAATAGTAAAGTGCGGCAGAGAGAGAGCTGTCATGAATAGTTGAGTGATAAGCACGGAATACGAATGCCGACAACCGTAGTTCAGGTACACATGCCATCGTCGGAAGGAAAAGATGGACAGACAATGAAAGTATATGAGGATATTCAACGAGTAATGTAGTATTTAGAGGGAGATTAAAAGTTAATAATCATTGGAGGCTGGAATGCGGTTGTAGGGGATGAAATAGAAAAAAGATTTCTGGAGAATATGGGTTTGGCAGCAGGAATGAGAGAGGAGATAGAGTTCTGAATAGAGATAAGTTGGCAGTAGCGAGTACTCCATCCCCAAGAGGAGAAAGTATAGTTGGTTAAGACGACTGCTCCAGGAAAGTGGCCTGCGTGGGATTAGCCCGTGTGGTCTCAGGCGCTGCAGTCGTGGACTGTTCGACTTGTCCCGGCGGAGGTTCGAGTCCTGCCTCGGGCATGAGTGTATGTGTTTGTCTTTAGGATAATTTAGGTTAAGTAGTGTGTAATCTTAGGGACTGATGACGTTAGAAGTTAAGTCCCATAAGATGTCACACGCACACACACACACACACACACACACACACTGGAAAGTGGGAAATCCGACTTCGAGTCCCTGTCCGGCACAAATTTTCATCTTCGTCATCCCACTATCTAGGAAATGATTGTCCGTATTCGCGACTGCGAATACATTTGACACACTGCAATAAGGAATACCAGAGTAGGTAGCTCAGATGGAGAGGAGTGAATATCTTTCAAAGGGCAATCACGGATGTTGGGGAATCAAACGTAGGTAGAAGGAAAAGGGCTCTGGATGACGGGTGCAAATAAAACATAAGGGACTCACAATATTCCATCTGAATTTGTAACATAATATGAGCAAGTAGCAACCAAACAACTAATCAAGTCGCTGTGTAGAGTCTATGGGACTGGCGACGTACCATCGCTCCTTCCGAAGAACATAATGCAGCCAAAGAGAGCTAGAGTAGATAAGTGCAAGAACTATTACACAATCAGTTCAACAGCTCATGTGTGTAAGCTGCTAGCAAGAATAATACAAGAAGAATGGAAAAAGAAATAGAGGACATGTTAGACGACGAAGTATTTGGCTTTAGGGAACTTAAAGACAACAAAGAGGCACTTCTGATGTTGTTCTTGGTAACAAAAGCAAGACCGAAGACAAAGATAGAATTTCATTCGATATGTTGACCGAGGAAAGCGTTTCGACATTGTAAAATTATGGGAAAATAGAAGTAAACTAAGAGGGAAAGAGGAGTAATTAAGAATATATACAAGAACTAAGAGAATACGATTAAGTTAGAAGACCAAAAAGAAAGTGAGCGGTTTAAAAGGAGTGTAAGACAGGGATGCTGTCATTCACCCTCACTGTTAAGTGTATATATCGAAAAAGCAATGACGGAAATAAACGAAAAGTTCGAGAGCGGGATTAAAATTGATGGTGAAAGCATATCAATTACTAAATTAACTAATGGCACTTCTATCCTCAGTGACAGTGAAGCAGAATTACGTGGTATCTGTTGAACGCTATAAACAGTCTAACGAGTATATACTATGGACTGAGCGTAAACCGGAAGAAGTAGCTGAAATGACAATTTGAGAAGCTTAACGTCAAAATTGTTGATCATGAAGTAGACAAAATGTAAATATTAACGCTACCTGGGAAGCAAAGTAATCCATGACGGACAATCGTCAGTTACGATTGCAAAGACCACTCATCTCAGAGATTAGACCGTGGCTCTCCGGGAACGTGTCGCCTGGTTTGTTGAAGCACGTTTCCTGTGTTACAAAGGTCGATTTTCGTATCTGGATACTGACGTTTTTAAATTTGCGACGGAACTGCAATTTGGCATCAGATGTCAACAAAAGTCGTGCGGCATCCGATGGACCCAATGGAGCACACTCGCTCATTCACATTTCCAGTGGCTCTGTACTATGACGCCCACTGCCGCCACCACATAGCATGATCGGCGGCGGTCACCCACCTCACTGGGGCTCGGATCCTCTTCGCTACGACACGCTAAGCAGACGCCTCCTAGTCGCGGCTACGGCACTATCGTTCATGCTTTAGTTCAGACAGTCTCTTCCTTGTTTACGTTGAGAGCTGGATGCTAATTATTGCTGCATTAATTGTAATGTGTCTTCATTTGCTTGGAAAAACACATGTTAAGTAAATCATCTGTTTTTTGTGTAACTTGTTTGCTAATCATTTCCGGTGCTGTCCAGTTTTCCTGCGTGAACAGTTGCCACATCAAACTGTAGCTCACCTCTCCTTACTGTTCTGTTCAAAGTCGTGCACAACAAAAACCACATACACGCAATTCACTGGCAGTGTTCAACGTCGTGACATAATTGTTGATATCTGAAAACAGCTTATTGTCAAAAATATTCAAACTAATTTCAAACGAAATTACCGGTATCAGGCAGCAAAATTCATCCTCAGATAAAAAAAATACATCGATATCTTCTGTCGATTTAGAGCGTCGGGTTTTGAATAGGTGGTCGAAGGGCTCTAGGACTTGCTCAGAGGACAACCATGGCCTCTGTTTCGTCTGCCAAATTAGTGCTCTTCAGGGTTCGGTTAATGTTGATCTGGGGCCAGGTAGTGTGGCCACTGTAATGAACCATACATTTGCCAAACTTATCGTAACGTTAAGGAGAATGTTTGGATTCTCTCCACAACACAATCTTCCAGCAAACGGAAAAGTCTGCGATGATGTAGTACTTAGCAGAGACACATACAGTGAAATGCGAATATAGCTGCTGCATTGAAATACGAATATAGTTTCTGCCACCTCTCGTTACTACCCTTGTGTTCTAATCGTGGAATTCTGCGCTACTGGTATTATAACATGATGCTCTCAATTATTAGATTTTGACTTCCGCATCCTCAGCTGTCGCCTATGTCACAACTTTCGAATACACAGCGTAATAGCATCACAATCTCACCAGTAGGAAAGAGGGATGAGGCGTTTATGTATGCCTCCTTATGCTCCAGCCACAAGTCACACAATAGAATGCTACAGATTACCACCCTGTTAAGGCATCAGCATCTCAACTGCAGCTTATCCTGTCACAGCTACTGCAGTATGCGGGGGGTACCATATCTGACAGATATAGGACTGCTGTTGGCGCCCCAGATTTCCCAACAAAGGGCCGGCGGCCCCTGAACCCCACACCCTGATGATTCCTGCACCACCTACATCAGGCTCCAACAGAGCTCCATGGAGCCGGAGCGCTCCGGAGCGCTCACTGCGGCAGCTCAGAGCCGGCGTGGAGGGGGAAAGCATACGCACTGCCCCCTGGCCGCATGCAGCCGCAACTGACGCAGTCATCCGTGTTCAATGACAGCTATGACTAGCCGCGGGAGCCCTGTACATTGGAGCATACCTTTCTATTCACTGAGAGGGATAGACGTCCGCAGTGTCTTGTATGTCATAAAGTATTTAATTCTGCGAAGAGGTACAATATACAACGACATTATACACGTCTTAACGCAGCGCACTACGATCAGGTAGAAGGCGTTGCACGCAGAGAACTGGTAGCCAGGCTTAAGAACGACATACCAGGAGACGTAAATTTGAAAACGGTTTCGTAACACCGAGGGTATCAAAACATGCAACATAATTTGTGTTCTGTAATGCGTTTATAATTTTCAGGTGAACGAGAGCGGAGAAAACACTTCTGAATCTGCAATTCAAGCAAGCTACAGGGTCGCTCACATCAGTGCGACAAGTGGCAAGCCGTTTTCGGTGGGACCACTCGTAAAATCGTGAATGGTAGCAGTTGTAGAATGTTTGTTTCTTTCCAAGGGAGGTGCAGGCAATTGAAGGGGTTTGCTTGTCAAAGCAAACAATGTGTCGTCGAATCTTGGACATGGCACTGGATTTAGAGACACAGCTCACGAAAAAGGCGCAGAGCTTTGTTGCATTTTCGCTAGCGCTTGACGAAAGCACAGCACATGCTGAGTTTGCAGTTTTTATTTATTTTCTGAACATCGTATTTCCTGGTGTAGCATCTCACCACGTCTTAGCAGCTAAAGTATGAGGTTGTCGATCTTGTAAGACGCTGCTGGCACGTCAAAACGCTTGTCTTGCCGCCTGCCTGAGCCAGCCGTGCCACGTGCCGGCGTGCCGGCCCACTTGAATGGTCACAGCGAGCGACACGGCTCCCTGGAGCAGGGCGCGCTCCGCGGCTCACAACGGAGCCGACGAGCTGGAACAGCCTGATCTACATCTACATTTACGTACATATTCCGCAATCCACCATACGGTGCGTGGCGAAGGGTACCTCATACCACAACTAGCATCTTTTCTCCCTGTTCCAAAGAGAACGAGGGAAAAATGACTGTCTATATGCCTCTGTGCGAGTCCTAATCTCTCTTATCTTATCTTTGTAGTCTTTCCGCGAAATATAAGTTGGCGGCAGTAAAATTGTACTGCAGCTAGACTCAGATGCAGGTTCTCTAAATTTTCTCAGTAGCGATTCACGAAAAGAACGCCTCCTTTCCTCTAGAGACTCCCACCCAACTTCCTGAAGCATTTCCGTAACACTCGCGTGATGATAAAACCTACCAGTAACAAATCTAGCAGCCCGTCTCTGAATTTCTTCTATGTCCTCCCTCAATCCGACCTGATAGGGATCCCAAACGCTTGAGCAGTACTCAAGAATTGGTCGTATTAGCGTTTTATAAACGGTCTCCATAACAGATGAACCACATCTTCCCAAAATTCTACCAATGAAAAAAAGACGACTATCCGCCTTCCCCAAAACTGCCACTACATGCTTGTCCCACTTCATATCGGTCTGCAATGTTACGCCCAAATATGTAATCGACGTGACTGTGCCAAGCGCCACACTACTAATGGCATATTCAAACATTACAGGATTCTTTTTCCTATTCATCTGCATTAATTTACATTTATCTATATTTCTGTACACCAATCACAAATCCTGTCCAAGTCATCTTGTATCCTCCTACAGTCATTCAACGACGTACACCATAGTATCATCAGCAAACAGCCGCACATTGCTATCCACCCTATCCAAAAGATCATTTATGTGGATACAAAACAACAGTGGACCTACCACACACCATCTGCTCCAGCGCCACCAGCTCCAGTGCCAGCAGCTCAAGCGCCACTGGCTCCAGTGACACTTACTGCCTGCGATGCCTGACGCTCCTGTCCAGCCTACTTCCGTCTTGCCAGTGTTCTAGTCACTGCCCCAGGCACCTCTCCTGATTCCAGCACTGCCGATACCCTCGCCGGTGCCTCCAGCGCCTCTTTGTGTTACGTATATTGGTCATGCTCCTCTCATGCATTTAGTTTCCCCTCCAACAGCCGGAAGTGCAATGCACAAAGCTCCAACTCCAGGACTCCATGTTACTCCACCCTGATTGCCCGCCTTAGACGTCTCCAGTCAAGGTCACCTCTTGCATCCTCCACGGCCATTTGTCTCTGTGCAGAGTGTCTGGCTTTTCCCCTCGGGGCAGTCTTCAGTTGGACTTTCCTGGCGCTCCAATTCGCCACAGTGGATGTCTTGCTGCAAGGCCCGGCCGCACCAAGTCTCACCACCTTCTTCTGCCTCCTACTCCGATGACCACCTGGAGAATTCCACTGACACATTAGTATCAGGAACTGGCGGCTACTGTGTCCTCTTTCACCGCTGCTGCCTGGCCAGCCCCATCGACACCCCAGCATCCTGGTAGCCATCTCCCATCAGCTGCGTCGACGCCACATGGCATGCCTTGCGGACCCTGCATTGGGCGTCTGCTGCAGCTCCTGTACGAGCACCACCTCCTCAACTCTTTACCACATCGGGAGTCCCATTCCTGTGACAGGCCCATGTTTCCATCGATGAGGTGCCGCATTCGCTGCCGTCTTCTACGGCACAGCCGATTGTCTACAGGAGAAAGGGATACAGTTACCAACTACTCCATGAAATGGCTCTGCCATCTCCTCCGTAGGAAAGAGGAATATGGCATCCAAAAATCTGAATTACTACATTTCAGCCACAAGCCACACAACAGAAAGCTGTGGGTTCCCCTATTTCATGCGCCCACAACTCAATTGCAGCTTATCTTGCCTGTCAGTGCTGCGGTATGCTGGGGCGCCATAGCCGCCTGATACAGTGCCACTGTAGTCGGCCTCGCTTATGTGAGGCCCACATAATCAGTATTCGTTAAATAATGCCACCCAGCAGCTTGACAGCCAGTGCGAGGTCCAGTTTTGCCGCGCGGGATTAACCGAGCTGTCTCAGGCGCTGCAGTCATGAACTGTGCAGCTGATCCCGGCGGAGGTTCGGGTCCTCCCTCGCGCATGGGTATGTGTGTTTGTCCTTAGGATAATTTAGGTTAAGTAGTGCGTAAGCTTAGGGACTGATGACCTTAGAAGTTAAGTCCCATAAGATTTCACACACACATTTGAACACTTTTCGAAGTCCAGTTTCAATCTCGACGTCTCGACGTCATCAGGGGAAACCGGAAGTTTCACGAGTCTTTCGTCATAACGCAGCACACCGTAATCGAAATCTAACACCGCGTTAGTGCACCATATATGGAGTTAGTCTACGGCAGTGGTTTCCCGTTGTGACAGACTGTATACTCAGTGGGTAATTTAACAAACTATACTGTGTTAAACAAATTTTCATCAGATCAGGAAAATCTTTCTGTTCCATTCATTCACAAATTGTTCTTTTGCTATTCAAACTCCAACGTCAGTGTGTATATTCTGCATCAGCGATAAACCTCTATTGTCCTTTGCTACCTGAGAATATGCATCAACTAGGTGCATCGCCCACACAACGAAATACTGAAGTGGCGAAGAGCGATACATCAGTTTTGTTTACCTTTGTACTGGCAGCGCTGCTAGTAACTTCTGCAGTATGGGCAGCACTCACACAACATATCATATGGATTCGACGACACTCAGCAAAAGCAGCATCTCCCCAAAGGATCAAGGACAGATGCGCTGCTGAAATGTTGTGGCAACTTGAAGATCTGGCTGCAAACCCTATAAGAGCATCATTCTGTAGGAAAAGCTTCTTAAGTCGCATCGTATGTGCTAGTTCTCCTGAAATTACAACTCGTTATCTTGGCTTAAATGTCAGAATTAAGATGTAGAACGTGCGGCTGATACGTATAGGAATGACGAATTGTGACAAGCAATAAAAATTACAAGCCGATTACCCGTATTTAGCGATGTCACCATGCAATGAAATGCGAAAATGTGCAGTTCGTGGCCGGCCGCTGTGGCCGAGCGGTTCTAGGCCCTTCAGTCCGGAATCGCGCTGTTGCTACTGTCGCAGGTTTGAATCCTGCCTTGGGCATGGATGTGTGTGATGTCCTTAGGTTAGTTAGGTTTAAGTAGTTCTAAGTCTAGGGGACTGATGACCTCAGATGTTAAGTCTCATAGTGCTTGGAACCATTTGAACCATTTTGTTTGCAGGTCGTGTGAAGAAACTAAAGGCTTTTGAAAAAGTTGCTTAGGAAACGGACCATAGTTAGGTTGTATTGCATCTACGAACACCGGCTATAAGAGTTACCAAGTCGCGATGTGACACACTATGTTAATCAGGAGACCTGCAGTACAAAAAACGACTCTTCAACAAACTTCGCTTGAGAATAGTGATTGAGCGCTTGGTATATAGCTCTGCGTCGGATACAGCATTCCACTATATTTGAGTCTATGAGACTTCTCTTACGTAGTATCAGCTTTTGATAGTACAGGACATTTACACAAATCGTTCATAATACATTATAATACTCTAGACTTTTGGAATTGTCGTGCTTGTGGTTTGTAGTAAACATTTTTCAGTTCCGTCATCATCATATGTGTCCACTCTTTACTATAATCTATAGTGAAGATATCTTCATCCAACGAAGAGATTTGTTACCATCCTGTTTGTTACTAGCAGTAGTGATGACCCACTTGTGGCAGAAGGATATACGGTTCCGTGCCGCGTCTTCCATGCTGACGCCGTATGTGTGCAAAAATTACGGTAATGATCCCCGAGGCAGTCAGCCAAATTGTCTAGAGACCAGTAGCTGCTCCGTAATGTCAATATCGTAGGTTCCAGCCCCAAATCGGGCATAGATGTGAATTTTGAATATAACTAAATAGTGTATGTTATCTGTACAATCAAATGAAAGGTAAGAATTTATTCGTATGTGAGATGCTCAAGTACATACACTCCTGGAAATGGAAAAAAGAACACATTGACACCGGTGTGTCAGACCCACCATACTTGCTCCGGACACTGCGAGAGGGCTGTACAAGCAATGATCACACACACGGCACAGCGGACACACCAGGAACCGCGGTGTTGGCCGTCGAATGGCGCTAGCTGCGCAGCATTTGTGCACCGCCGCCGTCAGTGTCAGCCAGTTTGCCGTGGCATACGGAGCTCCATCGCAGTCTTTAACACTGGTAGCATGCCGCGATAGCGTGGACGTGAACCGTATGTGCAGTTGACGGACTTTGAGCGAGGGCGTATAGTGGGCAAGTGGGAGGCCGGGTGGACGTACCGCCGATTTGCTCAACACGTGGGGCGTGAGGTCTCCACAGTACATCGATGTTGTCGCCAGTAGTCGGCGGAAGGTGCACGTGCCCGTCGACCTGGGACCGGACCGCAGCGACGCACGGATGCACGCCAAGACCGTAGGATCCTACGCAGTGCCGTAGGGGACCGCACCGCCACTTCCCAGCAAATAAGGGACACTGTTGCTCCTGGGGTATCGGCGAGGACCATTCGCAATCGTCTCCATGAAGCTGGGATACGGTCCCGCACACCGTTAGGCCGTCTTCCGCTCACGCCCCAACATCGTGCAGCCCGCCTCCAGTGGTGTCGCGACAGGCGTGAATGGAGGGACGAATGGAGACGTGTCGTCTTCAGTGATGAGAGTCGCTTCTGCCTTGGTGCCAATGATGGTCGTATGCGTGTTTGGCGCCGTGCAGGTGAGCGCCACAATCAGGACTGCATACGACTGAGGCACACAGGGCCAACACCCGGCATCATGGTGTGGGGAGCGATCTCCTACACTGGCCGTACACCTCTGGTGATCGTCGAGGGGATTCTGAATAGTGCACGGTACATCCAAACCATCATCGAACCCATTGTTCTACCATTCCTAGACCGGCAAGGGAACTTGCTGTTCCATCAGGACAAAATGCACGTCCGCATGTATCTCGTGCCACCCAACGTGCTCTAGAAGGTGTAAGTCAACTACCCTGGCCAGCAAGATCTCCGGATCTGTCCCCCATTGAGCATGTTTGTGACTGTATGAAGCGTCGTCTCACGCGGTCTGCACGTCCAGCACGAACGCTGGTCCAACTGAGGCCCCAGGTGGAAATGGCATGGCAAGCCGTTCGACAGGACTACATCCAGCATCTCTACGATCGTCTCCATGGGAGAATAGCAGCCTGCATTGCTGCGAAAGGTGGATATACACTGTACTAGTGCCGACATTGTGCATGCTCTGTTGTCTGTGTCTATGTGCCTGTGGTTCTGTCAGTGTGATCATGTGATGTATCGGACCCCAGGAATGTGTCAATGAAGTTTCCCCTTCCTGGGACAATGAATTCACAGTGTTCTTATTTCAATTTCCAGGAGTGTATATTGTTACATTGGAATGTAAGACTAAAATGTGTGATGCTTGGATACTAAGATATTTGAAACATAAATAAAACTGAGGGTACCTGGCTTCTAGGAAATTGTATTCGTTTAAAAACTGCTTTAAAAAAGAGGAATTTATCACTATTAGATTCAATGGTTATTGTGTGTGTGTCTGTGCGCGTGTGTGTGAGTGGGTGGGTGCTTAGGTGGCTTTGTATATTTGTGCCCGTGTGTGTTTCTCTGTGTTTTCCTTTCTCCCAGTCATCTGTATACGCAGTTAGTAGCATTACAAACAGGTTGCAATACTACGACAATCTACGTTCATTAATGTTTTAAACTTGGCTGCATAGTGACCGAGGGCTGTAATTGCTTTAACATTACGTTCATTAAGTCCATCACTCATTTCACTTAAAACCCAATGATCGACTATCTAGGCTCAGAGTGACATAACAACCTTTCGATAACAATTCAACGCTGGTATAATATGGCGTGCCACCTGTGTTCAGAGAGCACTTTTCAGGTGCTTTCACATCATCGTCTTGTAATTCTCATCCAATAAACTTTATATGGTACGTTATATGTCCTGGACGTTTATTCCTTTTCAAGGTTCTACATGCAAGGTATTGTGGTTCTCACAGATGGTAGTTACTTTTTTTAAATTCAAAGTAAATGGATATGAATGATACGATGCGCAGACGACATTGCCATCCTGAATGAAAATGAAGAACATGTACTGCTGAATATAGTGGACAGTCTAATGAGTAAAGAATACGGATTGAGAGTAAATCGAAGGACGACAAAATTAATGAAAAGTAGCAGAAATGAGAACAGTGAGAAACTTAACATCAAGATTGATGGTTACGAAGTAGATGAAGTTAAGGAATTCTGCTACCTAGCCAGCAAAATAACCAATGACGGACGGAGCAAGGAGGACAGCAAAAGCAGACTAGCACTGTCAAAAAGGGCGTTCCCGGCCAATAAAAGTCTTCCAGTATCAACCATGCCCTTAATTTGAAGAAGAAATTTATGAAAATATACGTTTGGACCACAGCATTCTATAGGAGTAAAAAATGGACTGTGGGAAAACTGGAACAGAAGAGAATCGAAGCATTTTTGATGTGGTGCTACAAACGGTTGTTGAAAACTAGGTGGACTGATAAGGTAAGTAAGGAGGAGGTTCTGCATCAACTCGGAGAGGAAAGGAATTTGTGGAAGACACTGACAAAGAGAATGGTTCAAATGGCCCTGAGCACTATGGGACTTAACATCTGAAGTCTTCAGTCCCCTAGAACTTATAACTACTTACGCCTAACTAACCTAAGGACATCACACACATCCAATCCATGCCCGAGGCAGGATTCGAACCTGTGACCGTAGCGGTCGCGCGATTCCAGACTGTAGCGCCTAGAACCGCTCGGCCACTTCGGCTGGCGACAAAGAGAAGTAACAGGATGATAGGACATCCGTTAAGACGTCAAGGACTGACTTCCATAGTGCTAAATGGAGCTATACAGGGCAAAAACTGTAGAGGAAGACAGAGAGTGAAATACATCCAGCAGATAATTGAGGATGTAAGTTGCAAGTGCTACTCTGAGATCAAGAGTTTGGCACAGCAGATAAATTCGTGGCGGGTCGCATCAAACCAGTCACTAGACTGATAACCCAAAAGAAAAGGAAAGAAGAAAAGGATACTCGCAGAATACTTTGTAGGCTTCATGATCCGAATGTCCGCCCCGATAGCTGAGTGGTCAGCGTGACGGACTGCCGTCCTAAGAGACCCGGGTTCGATTCCCAGCGGGGATTTTCTCCGCTCAGGGAATGGGTGTTGTGTTGTCTTCAACATCATTTCATCCCCATCCGGCGTGCACGTCGCCCAATGTAGCGTCGAATGTAATAAGACCTGCACCAAGGCGCCGGACCTGCTCCGTAAGGGGCCTCCCGGATAATGACGCCAAACGCCTCTTTCTATTTCAGTGGTCTGAATAAGCTTATTTATTTCCTTAAGACTACCTCTTACCTTTCAGGCTAATTCGAAGCAATAGAAAAGCAGTGATTCGCTGGGGTGAGAGCTTATCAAGTAAAAGACATTATTACCATTGCAAAATGGAAACATTGAGAGCAGTACTACAGGGAAGAAAAATAGATATGTAGGAGATTACCCGAAGCGAGCAACGAGCAAAGCGATATTGAAAACGGGCCTACGTCCCAACGGTCTGACTGGAACACTTCTGAATCCAAAGAATTTAGGTTTTTAAGGGATTGTGGGGGGACACTATTTCGCCCTATTTATAATCGACCCACCATTCCACTGGCACTTTACAGACATTAGCCAATGTGATGTGGGGATCTCGCTGCCTGAGTGGCAGTCTCAGGTTCGAATGCTTCCTTGGGCATGGGATGTGTGTGATGTCCTTAGGTTAGTTAGATTTAAGTCGTTCTAAGTTCTACAGGAAGTTAAGTCGCTTAGTGCTCAGAGCCATTTGACGTGGGGATCTCATTTACGCTCAGGTGGTTTCCTACTCTGTAGGTAGGGATGTTTCTGGCCTTTAAATTAACAAACTCCGTTTGGTAGGAACAGTGTTTAACCGAAAAGTAAAAGTCGCTAGTCGCTGCACTTCCTGTTCTGCCTAGATACAATAGTGTTTTACGTCACTTGTAACCACCCTGATATGGGGGGGGGGGGGGGGGATGAGAGGGCTCTGTTCCAGCAATATAACTCATTTCCCTTCTGACTATAAACTGTGTAAATCTATTGACTTTGCTGCCCTGAAGAGCAAGTATCAGGCTTGCTGTCTGTGCTAAGACGTCCCTGTTTGGGATCATCCTCTACTTGGCACCTTACAGCAACGAGTAGGTGGTGTATGAAGTTACCAGTTGAATGTTTGAAGTGAAACTTCTGCCCTGCAACAGCTGTCTGGAGCGTGTGCAAGTCCGAAAAATTCTACCGATACTTTTACCTCTGATAACGTAAACGCTATCACTTTCGCCTCCTTTCTGCATTATGTCTCTGATCTAACTTGGAGTTGCCTAGCTGGCTTCCAAAAACTTGAAGCTTGACAATGTACAAGACCGTAAGTCGCCAGAACACGACAATTAGAAGTATCCTCCGCCATACGCTATAATGACGACTGTGGAATCTATTTTTAGAAATAGATCAGTAATTGGTGGTAGATGAGGATACCACGTTTCTATTCGTGCAGATGTCATATCACTTACCTTTCGGCAGATGCAGAACATCAATGGAAACATCACATCCATTTGTCTCCGGAGCGATTTAAAACAGAGCGACCACAACAGACCAGTCGCAGGTGAGCCGGATGCCAGGCTGATATTCATTGTAAGAATCCTCAAGATGTGCATTCCACCTGCAAAGAGCTTAGAAAACACTCGTTCGACCTACACTTGAATATTGTTCGTCAATCTGCGATACATACCAGGTAGGTCCGATACAGGTAATATGAAAGACTCAGAGGAACGGCACATTTGTTTACAGATTCATTTAATATGTGCGAAAGCGTCACGCAAATGCTCAGATAACTAAGCTACATGAGAGACACTCTGCATCCACAAACTTACGTCCTTAGAAGAGTCGACCGATATTGCGTCCTTGTACGTGTATCTCGAGAAACGACCATGAAGGGAACATTCCAGGGGTTCAATTTGACACGGAAGCTTACCAACATTTATTCTTCCGGCAGACCACTGGAAAGGAGACACGTGACTTTACTACCGAAAGTACCCTATGAGATATAGATAGATTTAGATGTATGAATCAAAGTAACCAGTCTTCAGATTTGTGAACACAAATGTGAATTTGTAATGTAGCTTCTCAAGTTCTTCCGGCGCTGGCTTCTGATGAACGTCAGAAGATGCTGATGAAGTTGGTGAGATGCGTCGAGGAAATATTGTGCCAGTCAGACACGACCATCCAACTGAAAAACCGGAAGGACTAAAATCAAATTGATAATATTAATACGTACTTCACGCTGCGAGGTTAAAGCGGTATCCTGACAGAGGAGCTCTCAAGCAAACCAGCTGCAGTGTTCGCAGGCGACGTGGAAGAGATTTACATGGCCGGGCAGCGGGATGCCGCCGATGTGTCAGTGAGCAGTCGACTCATCAGTCTGTGAGACCACAAATGGCCGGCTCTAAGTGTGATTAACAGACCAGATTGTTAGCGTAAATTTCCAGTGGCCCTACACTGGCTGCCGTGGGGAAGCTGCCTCGGTGTGTGTGTGTGTGTGTGTGTGTGTGTGTGTGTGTGTGTGTGTGTGTGTCTTTGTGTTCTGATTGATACATGCGCTTAGGATACAGTGCAGCTGCTGCTTCTGCTAAACACTAACACTCAGCGCTACGACGTTCTATTTGAAATTCTGATTAAAACATCTTTCAGCGACAGCCTCTGTAAGTATAGTAGTAATCTATAAGAAGATTACCGTGAAGAAAATACCAAAATGGCTAAACTCAAAAATGTTAATTTAATGAGAACTAGTGCTTTATCGTGTAATAGTAGTTTTAATTACAAAGAAAACCAGCCGATACTTTCCGTTGATGCAATTCAGATGTGCACCAATTGCGCACAGTTTGTGGAAACGATAAATAAGGTCTTGTAACGGAAAATCATTTCCTTTCAGTCTTGGTGGTGTTCTCCAACAGCATGAAATAGATATAATGTAAAAATTAAATAATTAAAAAAAATCAGTAAAGCACACTCTGCCCCAAATGACTAAGCTACGCCGGCCGGAGTGGTTCTAGGCGGTACAGTCTGGAGCCGCGCGACCGCTACGGTCGCAGGTTCGAATCCTGCCTCGGGCATGGATGTGTGTGATGTCCTTAGGTTAGTTACATTCAAGTATTTCTAAGTCTTGGGGACTGATGACCTCAGAAGTTAAGTACCATAGTGCTCAGAGCCATTTGAACCATTTGACTAAGCTACATGGTATTCATCTTCTCTCACTCATCTCTCGCAATAGAATTACTGCACATGTAAGAGACATTCAGAGAATCTTTCTGTGATGGGGCTGCAGTCTAAATGTACGATGCTCAAGACGAATCTAATACCGAGCATCCGTCACCAATAGCCAGGCCACATGACTACAATATCAGTTCGCACTTTGTTGTTATTCTCACCTTCGCTACCTGAGATAAACTGAGGTGACAAAACTCATGGGATGGCGATATTCACATATACAGATGGCGATAGTACCGCGTATACAATATACAAAAGGGCAGTACATTGGCGGAGCTGACATATGTACTCAAGTGAATCATGTGAAAAGTTTTCCGGCGTGATTATGGTGGCAAGGTGGGTATTCACAGACTTTGAACGCCGAATGGTAGTTGGAGCCAGACGCAAGGTCCATTTAACTACCGAAATCGTTAGTCACAGCGTCAAGAGGTTGCCGAGAATATCACACTTCAGGCGTTACTTCTCACCATGGATAACGCAGTGGGAGACCGAAAGTAGAGGCGTTTGCTTAGAGCTGTCAGTGCTAACAGACAAGCAAAATGGCTTGAAATAACCGCAGAAATAAATACGGGACCCACGACGAACATATCCGTTAGGACAGTGCGGCGAAATTTGGTGTTAATGGGCTATGGCAGCAGGTGACTGACACAAATGCCTTTTCAAACAGCCTGTAGTGGCTCCCCTCGCTTCGTCGTCTTACCGGATGGACCCTATAGGACTGGCCTGATGAGACGAGTACGAATTTCATTTGACAACAGCTGATGGTACGGTTCGAGTGTGGCACAGACCCCACGAAACCATGGGTCCAAGCTGTCAACAAGGCATTGTGCAAGATGTTGGTGGCTCAGTAGGCCTAATGGTGTGAGCTGTATTTACGTCGAATAGACAGCTGAGCCGATCATTACGCATTGCCTCCAGCCCATGCAGATTGAAGAAATCGGTTGGATTTTTGCATTGCATCACTCCGGACACCTTCTGTAAATGGACGTTCATGCCAGCTGTGTGACCTTAAAAGACCTTAATGTTACAGATTATTGGATTCGTCTCGATAGCCGCTATCAGAAAATAAGTACCAAATAACAGCGTCCCTTCAAAAAAAAAATTATCATCATATCTCTGAAGCGACCCCACCCAGCTACAAATACCTAACGTCATATTATGGTCCCCGTTTTCCCATGTAACTTCTGTCCCACAAACTTTTCAGTTATCCTTGGTGGCAATAGCTAGTGACTCACCCTATTATTCTCTGTGATGTTTGAAATTTTTCCGATACCCTCATCAATTATGGAGATGCAGAGGTTCAAAGTTACGGCACTTAAGCAAAAAAAAGCCGTTTTCTCAACTTGGGGTGCAATTATCTAAATAATTAATCATAACAAATAGTTCACTTTTTAACTATACAGTCCTTAGACATTCATCTAGGAATGTCATTTTCCTGTTTTCGAAAATCTTTATCCGTTATCGAGATACACCGTGGAACCCATGATTTTGGATACCAAAAGCATCAGTTCTGATGATGGCCACGGCTGTAATTCACGTTCACAGCAAATCGTCGAAATTTTTACCATATCCCACCATAGCAAGACCAGTTATATGTGAGAAAACATACTTAAACAGAATATTTTTCGTGCATATTCCGGCTCTTCACACGTATTTTTTCAGCGACATAACTTAAAAGTTGCCGTTTGCTGACTTGTGTTACTTTTCTCGCCGGGTGCCATTCTCATACGAGAATACCAAGCCACGTTGGCCTTAATCTGTAGAGTCCTATGGGGTGGGAAATCTGGAGAGCACGTGGTCACTGCTCAAGTTTGTAACACAGCATTCACATGCATTAATTCACACGGCAAACAAAATGTCGACAGCATTTATTAGTGGGAAGAATTGTATGCACCTCGTGGCTGGCATCGAGCAGGATTTTGGTGGCTGCGTAATTTTACATGAAGCGCCGAATATACGCTCGGTACAGTTTTATTGATAATTTAAAATGTCCCGCACAAATAAAAGAAAATGGCAGAGAGTAACTTTTAAAGCTTGGGCTGTGCTTTGAATCTATAGACCGCGTGGTCGCGCCTACCGGAAATCACACTATTATGACACTGATTAACTGAACCAAAAATTGTAACCAGAACCTAAATGGTAATTCAAAAAATGGTTAGGAGAAGAAATTGTTGAGATTAAAAAATGATTATTAACAGGTTCAAATACCTTTTGTCCCTTGTTCGGCGCAGGCGTTCTGAGGGAATGTCTGGTCGCTTACTTGTCTTCAGACAACTCCACTGTAACCGTCACGCGGAGCTCTCTCCGAACCGCCCGAGATTGTGGGGGAGGCCCATGACCAACCTCTGCTAGGAAAACGTTTTTCTTCACTCATCTTTCGCCAAGCTCTCCTGTTCCTGCTCTCTGCCTTCCACCGACACCGTTTAGGTTGGTAGAAGATTAAGAAACCCACCAATTTCTCTGGTTCGTCTGCTACTGCATTCAAATCATTCACACTCGACCACACACTTTCAGGACGGTGAAAAATAAAAATCAGGACACTGGACGTGCATTCGGTTGTTGGGGCTGAGATTAATTAGTTGCATCACTCATTTTTTAATCATGTAACGATAGCCCTATAGTTACGCTCTCCAATGACCATTCTAAGGGGAAACGTGAATTACTTGTGTCTTTCTGTAACCGCTTGGAACGTTTCGTAGCTCTACGCTCTATAATCAGCTGTTCCCAGAAGGGGAACAAATGTGAACGTAGCTTACTAATACTCGCATTCCCATTTACATATTTCAGTGATTTGCACTGTCTAATATAACAGAATAATGAAAGTACTGCTCTTTTAGCCGCTGTAAGGAGAGAAGCAGAAAGAAGTGGTCGGCTTAGAAAGAGTTTAAGACAGAGATTGTTCTTCCGCCCCAAACTGTTCAGTCTCTACATCGAGGAAGCAATGTCGTAAATAAAAGAAGGGTTCATGAGCGAGACTAAAATTCAGGGTGGAAGGATGTAAATGGTAAGATTCGCTGATGGCATTGCAATCTTCATTGAAAGTGATGAACAAATACAGAATCTGCTGGAAGGAATGAACAGTCTAATGAGTACCGAATATGGATTAAGACTAATCTGGAAAAAAGATAAAGGTAATAAAATGTAGCAGGGATGAGAATAGCAAGAAACAATAATCCAGAAAATCAAGAAGGAATTCTGTTACCTGAGGATCAAAATAACAGATGACAGCCGAGATAGGGATGACATAAAAAGCAGACCGGCACAGGCAAAGACGCCCTTCCTGATCAAAATAGATCTACTAATATCAAACATTGACCTTAATTTGGGACAGACATTTCTTAGAGCGTATGTTAGGAACAAAGCATTGTGTTGACTGAGGAGAAACTTGAAAAGAAGAATCGAAGTTTTTCAGGGTGGAAAATTAGGTGGGCTGATAGGGAATGATGACGTTCTTCGCAAAGTCGGCAAAGAAAGAAATGTATGAAAAACACTAAAAAGGAGAAGATAGGATATGTTAGCCAGGATATGTCAACTTCTGTTCACCAGCAAAGAGTCTAGAAGTAATAATTGATGAAAGTCTGAACTGGATTGTAAAAAAAAAAGATGGCTCTGAGCACTATGGGACTTAACTTATGATGTCATCAGTCCCCTAGAACTTAGAACTACTTAAACCTAACCAACCTAAGGACATCACACACATCCATGCCCAGGGCAGGATTCGAACCTGCGACCGTAGTGGTAGCGCGACTCCAGACTGTAGCGCCTAGAACCGCTCGGCCACTCTTACCGGCGATTGAGAATGTAACTGTAATGTGCAAGAAGGCATCAGCATTTCTTCATCCCCCATAAACAAAGAAAAAGCTATTCCCTCTTGATCTGAAACACAAACTTGCACAAACTATTATTTATTATAGCGATGTCATCCTGCAAAGCCTTTCTCATGAAATCTGGAATTAGTTATGAATGCCTGTGCTCGCTACAAATGTGATGTTCTACGCTCTGATCACATTGCACCGTCGTATGCACGGCTATCCTGGCTATGTGCAGACAAAAGCAGAGATTTCCGTACCCTCTATCTCCCCTGAACTGTCCTCTCAACAAACATTGTCCCTTATATCCCTCCTCGACCTTAACGCTCTAGCCTGGACAACGTGGCAGAAGCCCTCGTTCCCATCAGAGCAAAATCCTTTTTCTCGCACTCTATCATTCAGCCACTTTCTTCTCCTCAATGGCAGGAACTCGACTCTGGAATAACCTTAAGCTTTGTATTAGATGACTCGATAACATCTCCAGCTTCAGAAAACAGTTAATCAAATATCTACTAAATCATGCTAAGGATCACCATTGTCCCTGTACGTACTCGTTACCTTTGCACAGCCTCCTTTCCAACCAGATACCCTCTTTTGTCGTTATTCTTAGATAGTGAAGTGTCGTTAAATTTCCTTTCCTCAGAACTCGCGATATCAGAAAACATCTATCTTGTACGCCTGTAAACTCTTTTTATATCTCCCACTATCGTTATTATTGTCGTTATTATTATTGTTACTACTGTTCTCATTATTAGTAGCAGCAGCTGCAACGGTACAGGTATTGCCAGTGTTAACTTCATTAGTTCTTACTGAGTATTATTTACTCACATTGCCATAGCGGGTACTCAATATCATTTTATTACTATTTGTCGTATTAAAATTGTTATTTCTTAAAAAAACTATGGTGTAAAAGAGGTACTGTAATCGTAAGTGTGAAACCCGGGTCCAATGTAAGAGTGGGCATTCTGACCATAATCAGATCATATTAAATAAATGAACAAAGATACCTTCCACAATACTAGAATGATAAAAAAGAGGAGATTCTCAGCAGAATCGGCGCTGAGTGAAACTTGTGGAAAACAATAATAAGAAGAAGGGACAAGGTGATAGGGTGTGCGTTACGTCATCAAGCACTGATTTCCATTGTACTTGAGCTGTAGAGGGTAAAAAGAGAAGGTCAAGACAGCTATTGGAATAAATACACCAAATAACTGTGAATGTTGGAGCGAGTCCTATTCTGAGATGAGAAGTTTGAAGTTTTATGGTGGGCCGCACAAACCACTCCGTAGACTGATGATGAAAAAAAGGAGTACATTTCAAAATACAATCGAAATAACATGAATTATTTTGCTGCTGCGCAATTACAAGTATCTGAGAATCAGGAGACTTGTCAGCTTAGCAAGTGTGATGAATCCTTTGTTTCACATTGTGTTGCATGGAACTGCAGACTCGAATGCGCTCGGGAAATTCACGACGCTTGCAGACAACTGCATCCTGCTTTTGCATTTGTAATTCATTGGATCGTTTGTCGAGAAGGGACAAAACCGACGCTGTGTGAAATTAGGGTGCTCGGAGCTCTCCGTCACAGGCGCAAAAACAACCCACGTCGCGCCCAGAGGGGAGCAGAACTCTGGCTGCTTCTGCTCAGTCGGCAACAACATTCACTACATACGCCTTTTGCTCTTTGTGTTTTGACAGGGTTGCACTCTCCATCTTTTTTTTTTCCAGGTGTCACTTTCTTATATCTGCATAGTATTTACCCATTCATTTGCCTAACTGAGAGTCGTTGAATGTAAGTATTATTGGTTTAATTTGGGGATACTTCAAAGTAACACATACCCATTCTGGAATTTTAGAGTGATAAGTTTTTTCTACCATATTCATTTCGTGAGTGCCCTCATTCTAACCACTACATTTGCTACTGAAACTGTTCTGTCTTTACACTGCTTGTAGCAACTTGAGGTATCGTGAAGTGATAAGAACGATTCGAGATTGAAAATAGTTCCGGAAATTTCAGATGTAGCTGTGATGGCTATATCTTTGCCACTTATGCAATACCTAACATCTGTGGAACCCGAAGCGAGAAAATAATCGTATTTGTTTGACTTTCTATATGAATTTGAATTTTTTTAGCCTCTCTCGAACTGTTCTTTAGGAGAATATGACACTAATTTTGCAGTCGCCTCTTTCTGAAGCCCTTCCATCTACAATGATCCCAACAATTTTGTTTCTCTCTCTCTCTCTCTCTTTCTCTCTCTCTGGTTACCACAAGCAGTGAGTAAAGTTCACAGATGAGTCTCAGATTTTCGCATTTCAACAACAACAAATATGCTTTTAACGGAAATCTTATCGTGGTTTTTCTTTTCACCATTCTGGGATGATTATTGTAAGATAGTAGTAAGCAGTCTCTTGGAAATCGACAAGTTAACCCAAAGTTGCATGAATGTATCGAGTTGTCTACCTTCGTTACTTACCGGCGTTTATAAGCTATTGCCATAAGGAAACAGCTAAATACACCAATGGGCAACACCAACGACTTCTTTCCAGAATGAGAGGTACTGACATATTGAAACTCTGAGGGCGTATTGTTTTGTCTGCTTAGACAATTTGGTAAGAGCACTACCCCTATGAGAAGCGTTTCGGGTTAGAGTCCAGCTATGGCGCACGATTTTAATCTGTGAGGAAGTTTCAGGAGTTTATTGAAAGATTGAAACAGATTACATTTAACTTCGTAATTACAATTAAGAAGCTACTTCAAGAAGAATTGGTGGCTCCAGGTGTGAAGGCAGGCATCGTCAGTCAGAAAAGCTGTGTGCCAAAGACATCTGCCTGCAATAATCAATCGTACTGACGGCCTATGCAGAGGATGAAGCAGTGGTCATAGCACCCTGAATTACTGTCTCGTTTGAAAGAAATCTGAGTCAAAGACAGTTACTCAAATGTCTAATCCGCACTCAAATATCACATACGAAAGGCCATAGAAGATACTGAATCTGGACCTTAACGCTACACTTACAGGCCGACTCCGTGGCCCACGTCATTCTCTATCATTTCTGTTTCAAGTGCATATCTCCTGAAACATGGAGGTCAGGAACCTTCATTGTACAACAAAATATTGATTTTTGGAATTAAATTTCGCCAGCAATAGCTGCTACTAGTTTTAGACGCAGAAGCAGAATTTTTAATCAAATATTATTTTAATTTATATTGTGTGGACTCTCCATTTACTGTTTTCCTTTTCTTCCTGAAGCTGGATAAACAGGTGAAACAGGAGTGTTACTCACTTGAGTTTGCTGCCATCACTGCTGCAATGTCATCTAAAGCATTTAAATTATTCACGCAGTTGTGACAGAAGAACATTCAGCTGTATTGAAGAGCTGGAATCTGGTAGTAGGGAAAGGAAGAGATGGGAGTATAGAAAGAGAAGATGGACTGGGAGAAATTAATGTGACACTTAAATGTATCATCAGGTCGCTGCTCTCCGTAGACTATGTTGTCAGTATTTATGAACTTTCGGAATTATGGATGACTAGTTGGGTATCATGGCTCAATATTTCTGCAGAGGACTTTCGACGATTTGTTGAGTCCTTGTCACATCGAGTTGCTGCACTAGACCGGGCAAAAGGAGGTCCGACCCGATATTAGGAGGTATCCCAAGACTAGCCACCTCCATGTGTAATCCTGGTTTGCAGCTGTTGTTACCGGTTCCCGTCAGAGCCCCGAAATTAAGAGCTGTCGGGCAGGGCTAGCACTTGGATGGGTGACCGTCCGGTATGTCGAGTGCTGCTGGCACGCGTGGTGCACTTAGCCCTTTTGAGGCAAACTGAGGAGTTACTTGATTGAGAAGTAGCGGCTCCGGTCTCGTAAACCGACCTACGGGCGGGAGAGAGGTGTGCCAATCACATGCCCCTACACATCCGAATCCAGTGACGCCTATGGGTTGAGGATGACATGGCGGCCGGTCGGTACCGTTGGCCTGTTCGGGCGGAGCTTAGTTTCAGTTTAGTTTTGCAACTGTCTTGTGGACAGACAGCCACGATGCCAGTGATCATCAGTGACGCAATGTTCAGTTTCTTTTGCTGCACCCGGCGTGTCTGCTGCGAGAGGTTATTAGTCTGTATTCCTCTTTACTACTGCGTGTTTTTACAGCAGTGTGACGTTTACCTGGAGTATGGGTTAACTATGTTTAAGCTTCGCCATGGGCAGTCATTGTGATACGGTAATGATTCATGTTGTTGCAGGTTACTTTGGTTCACTGTTATACGAGTGACATGGCCTTAAGTGCAATTGTGTATTTCTGTGTTGTCCTTACCGATTGTGTATTTTGGTCCTGTCTGTGTTAAGTATTGGATTACGTTAGAGTTCTCTTCTACTGTTGATACATGTCTTGTTTAATTTCGTATGTTACACGAATTGCATCTATAAAAAGTGTGGCGAATTTTTGCAATGACAAAATGGACTCTCCTCCATCCCCAATTTTAATTAATACTAAGTTTCTCTTCCCTTTCGTTCACTATGTATTTTGAAGCGACTAAAGCAAATTTGATGCTTTTGCGTGGTGAAAGCAGTTCTGATTTGGCTATTTCAAAGTGTTTTATACCCTGGTGGCTCTGAAAGTGGATGCAGAATGTAGCATGTATCTCAGAACGCTATCGAGATTCAAGCTGTAATTTGACGGCTACCAGCGGATTGTACTGTAATCATCCAGCTGCTTTAGTTTTACACTGTTGCTTGCACTAGAGCCATGTGAAGCATGTTTGTGAGATAATTTGATAATTTTGTAATCTGTGTTTTAATTTGTTTGCCAAAAAGTTTTTGTTGAAAGCAAGAAGCACAGAGATGTAAACGTTTCTCTAGAGATTTCGAAGATCGGAATTTTGTTTAAAGTATTGGCTAAGATGACCAAATGCAAATTGTCGATTAAATGTAGTCATGATTCATTATTGTGAAATTTCTCTTGCTACCATACGTAATATGGTTATTGTGTTTATTAATAAATGACAGCTTGCAGCTTTGTGCAAGTTGTAATGGTACTTGAATTACGTAACCATTATGGTACTTCACCTGAACCTCTCGATACCATTAATATTCTACTGTATTTCTGTTAACTACTTAACATATTTCCGAGACAACATTCAGATTTGATTTCACTTTTTATACATCGATATATTTATATTGCAATGATATTATTCTTATGTGTATTCTTTCTTTTGTCACTATGATCTTTGGCGTTCTTGTAACTCTGATTTTTGGGCGCGTAAGCGATTATTAGTTAGTTAGTTGATGAGTTGTTAGAGAGTCGCACCTTGAAAAGGTCAAGTCTTGGACGTCATGTTGGAAAGATGCATAGTTGGCTTATAAAATGTGAGGAAGGTGTTTTCAAGTATGTTTTGTATTGTGAAGTGATGTTTGTGTGTCACGTGATATTGCAATTAAAAGGAAGTATAACTTAAATTAGGAGTGCTGATTATTTTTTTACATCACCATTGTCCAGCAAAAGTGTAATCTTCAAGAATGGTTTGTGAAGCGCATCTACAAAACTTTTGAATATAGCTGAATAAAACCTAGGCCTCTTTGCATCCGAGCTTGGAATCATAACCACCTAGCTTTTCAACGATTGAAACACAAAAAAGTGAGTGCCTAGTTTTTTCATTATTACATAAATTGACTATTAACTGTGCTCTAATGACACCTGCCATATAATATGATTGTTGTTGCCCGATAGTGAAGTATTTAGCAGCGTGAGTAACACCACAATCGTTATTAAAATTTTGATCTTTGTTGTGGTAGGGTTGTTAGAACGTGCACCTTCCACTCATCACCTCCCACGCTTCAACTGGTACAAAAGATGAAGTATCTTGGATTTGGAACACTTACGCAAGAAACACACGACCATGTAGTTTAGCTTTTATATTGAATCACACAATGAATTCCACAAAAGTGGTCTTCGTTGTTTTGTAACTAGTTCATAACAGAAAAATGAGTGCACAACTAAACGTAAGTATTTGGAACACAAGTGCTGTTTGAGGAAACAACACAATGAAAGCTTCTACAGTCAGAATTCGTTCTGCACTAGTTTGACTACCAAATGTTTAAGTCCTCACTCTCCTTGAGGGGAGCACATTGAAACAGACTAATGCGTAAGTTACGATCTGTATGAGTTCACAGTTTCTACAGTCTCGCCAGATTACTCTGACAGAATACCAATAGTCCCGTGAGAACATTGCCAACGTTCCTTGGTGGCGAAGGCGGCGTGCGGTCGAAGCGGAGCTGGATCCATTCTCTTGGCTGGCTGCCTCGTACTGCCGTGATTGGCGCCGGCGCGATCCTGAGTACTGGCACGGCGGAGGTACACTTCCGCCTGATTGGTTGCACGTGACATTGGCAAATGCAGCAAAGGGCGCGTGGTAGGAGCACCCTCTCTTGCTGATTTACATGCCCTCTGTGCTTTGGTTCGGTATGCGCGGAGGCACTCTGTAGGTCGCACTGCAAATAGCAGAACAAGAATGTCGTGTAATTGCAGGGGCTGAGCTGGCAACCAACCCAACGGCAATGTGTTGCAATGTGGCGTCCGAGCCTGACGGCTTCTATGACATGCCAAAAGGATTCACTATTGACTCTTATTCCTGTTGGCGAAGGACAGTCTTCAAACACTTCTCATATTTACACGATCAAAATTTTTCCTGGTAATGTGTGGGAAGCAATAAGTACTGTTCTCTAGGTGGATATAGGTTATAATTTATTTTCGTTATATTGGAATATGGTTCGCAATAACGTAAGCGAAGTATAAAATCTGCGGATCGTTTTGGGTGCATCGCTTTTTAAAGCTTTCGAGAAGTAAATTAATAACCAAATAATCCACACTGATCACAAAGTATAACAAACGATCTACTGTACACATGACTTTCCCCAAGCATCAGAGATATTTATGATTGTAGCATACACGACGCCCGGAACGAGTTGTGGCCACAGGTTTACTCGGTGGCACAGAATGTCAAAGTCAGCGGTTAGTCGTCCTCCTGAAATCACACGTAGTTACACTCTCTGTGTTAGATAATGACTCAGCAGCGCTGTGTATCCGCTGTGATAAAGGTTGGCTTAAGTCCGTCAGTGGGTCTCGTAACAGAAATGCCTACCATCGAATTTGTGTCATAGCGTACACGAACCTTGTATCAGCTATAGTACAGTGGTTGGGGAGGCCTTCGATTTGCGTCGTGTCGGACGAATACCTATTTGCAGGACTAAGTCGTAGAAAATAGTTTCCATAGCTTGTGCTTATGAAACAGCTGACCGGAAGCTGCGAATGTGTGAATTATATGTTGGGCAATGTTTGGTGCTTCAGTGATATTGTTCGATTTCACTGAAGAATTCTCCTGACAGTCGCAATGTTCGTCCATACACTAATAAAGTGTTGTAATATTGGTATCTGTCTCGAAAGCTGTTTTGAGGACTAGGAGATAGTATGGTGGCCGTGAGTCCTATGTGGTGTAGTATATCTGAGCGAGGCCTTTATTTGTAGGAGGGATCGCTCGACGAAACTATTAGCAATTGGATGGCAGTTACAAATCGTACTCGCTTCACGACAAGCAATGCTGAAAGTTCTTTAAAAATGTGTGTCTCAAAGTGTAAACTTTTGTTCATCTTGAAATAATCAGTTCTCATGCCACGTAATCGGTTTTGCCCCACAATAGCCATCTTCACACGCTATGGGCGGGATCTGACGAAAAACATTCATGCCTTGTTGACCCACAAACGTTTGTTCAGCAAATGCCGCCGATAGCATCTGAAGACGGCCATCGTCGGCCGAAGCAGGTTACGATTGTGTCGTAAAAAGTGATCTTGTAAGTCAATCACCGACTCCCTTAAAGAGAACGTAGTTTTTTCCCAAATATTTCAAACTGTTTCCGTGATCAACAGCGACACTTAGAGATGCGCTGAAGCGAGAAGACATTATATGGCTTATTGTAGCAACTATATTACTTCAGTAGGAGGTCAAGCAGATACTGTAACACTTACACTAATTATTAGCAATTTATTAAAACTTGAACTGTTAAATGCTTAACTTTGGTAATAAATAGTGTCGATAAAGGTGACATGTGTATGATGCAGTCACACTTTATTGAGTGGGGAATGGTAGATTCATATCAGCATATAATAGTCCAATAGCTCCATAGTTCCGAATAAATTTCCTGTTGTCACGCAGCTGAATCTGTCCGAATACGATACCGTTGTCGTTAGTGATGATTAAAAGTGGTCGCTGATTACATGGAGACTGGGGTGAGAGGCACTGCTATGACATAACTTTTCGTCTGCCGTGGCGTAAGGTAACACTTGGGGGCGTATATACGCCGACGTTCTCGATTCGTTTCTCTGTTTAGCAGCGGCCGTCTTTACTTGTGGTGCCATCGTGAGGCACTCAACCTTTGCATCAGACCTCGTTCTGTGGAAGAGAGCACAAACAGCAAGCGGTATTCGTATGCTTCAGATAGTTGTATAGATCAAATAATGTCGATATGAAGCGGATCAAAATAATGGCGTCATGTGATGAAAGTGCCGAGCAGAGCTGCAATGTGCCGAGGTATTTTCTCTGCTGGTAATCAATGCACTGATAGACAAATGCTTTGCATTTTTCTCCATACTTGTGCAAGCAAGAGTATAGGAAGCGGAATTCGCCCGCTAACGCAAAGCGTGCCACTGTACCAAATTACCTCTGCGCATTACAGGACTGGCTGGTGGTTTCACCCCATTAAGTAGGCAATTTACCGCCCACAAATTCGTTGATAAAACAAATACACTACTGGCCATTAAAATTGCTACATCAAGAAGAAATGTACATGACAAACAGATATTCATTGGACAAATATATTATACTAGAACTGACATGTTATTACATTTTGACGCAATTTGGGTGCATAGATCATGAGAAATCAGTACCCAGAACAACCACCTCTGGCCTTAATAGCGGCCTTGATACGCCTGGACATTGAGTCAAACAGAGCTTGGATGGCATGTACAGGTACAGCTGTCCATGTAGCTTCAACACAATATCACAGTTCATCAAGAGTAGTGACTGGCGTGTTGTGACGAGCCAGTTGCTCGGCCACCATTGACCAGACGTTTTCAGTTGGTAAGAGATCTAAAGATTATGCTCTACACGCCCGTACAGGACCTGCAATTTGCGGTCGTGCATTATCCTGCTGAAATGTAGCGTTTCGCAGGGATCGAATGATGCTGAAATGTAACGTCCACTGTTCAAAGTGCCGTCAATCCCAACAAGAGGTGACCGAGATGTGTAACAAATATATCCATCACTCCGGGTGATACGCCAGTTTGGCGATGACGAATACACGCTTCAAATGTGGGTTCACCGCAATGTCGCAAAACACGGATGCGACCATCATGATGCTGTAAACAGAACCTGGATTCATCCGAAAATATGACGTTCTGCCATTCGTGCACTAGGTCATTCGTTGAGTACACCATCGCAGGCGCTCTTGTCTGTGATGCAGTGTCAAGGGTAACCGCAGCCATGGTCTCCGAGCTGATAGTCCATGCTGCTGTAAACGTCGTCGAACTGTTCGTGCAGATGGTTGTTGTCTTGCAAACGTCCCCATTTGTTGACTCAGGGATCGAGACGTGGCTACACGATCCATTACAGCTACGCGGATAAGATGCCTGTCTTCTCGACTGCTAGTGATACGAGGCCGTTGGGATCCAGCACGGCGTTCCGTATTGCCCTCCTGAACCCACCGATTCCATATTCTGCTAACAGTCATTGGATCTCGACCAACGCGAGCAGCAATGTCGCGATACTATAAACCGCAATCGCGATAGGCTACAATATTACCTTTATCAAAGTCGGAAACGTGATGTTACACATTTCTCCTCCTTACACGAAGCATCGCAACAACGTTTCACCAGGCAACGCCGGTCAACTGTTGTTTGTGTATAAGAAATCGGTTGGAAACTTTCCTCATGTCAGCACGTTGAAGGTGTTGCCACCGGCGCCAACCTTGTGTGAATGCTCTGTTAAGCTAATCATTTGCATATCACAGCATCTTCTTCCTGTCGATTAAATTTCGCGTCTGTAGCACGTCATCTTCGTGGTGTAGCAATTTTAATGGCCAATAGTGTATATTTTACTTTGAAGAAAGGAAGATACAGTTTAAAATGCAATCTACAGCGCAGTGGATAGATATGTAGCGCAAGCTCAGGTTATGAAAGGACTGCGATGGAAATCGGCCATACCCTTTTCAAATGAACCATCCCCGAAATCGCCAGGAGCAGTGTAGGGAATTCAAGGAAAACCTAAATCTGGATGACCGGACGGGTATTTGAATCATTGTCCGTCCGAATGTGAGTCCAGTGTGTTGACAACTGCGCCATCTCGCTCGGTATTTTACTTTGATTCACTCCGATCATAAAACACTTGGTGGCGGAATTACTTGAAAAACGTCACGTTCTGTTGTGTTTATCACAACCCGCAGTTATTGTAAGAAATCGCGACTTGTAGCGTAGTAAATAAATAACTGGCATACTGCTGCAAGAGAGTTATGATGTTTCTTAATTATCACTCAACTTGCTATAATATTTGGGACTCCCTAGTGAGCACTATGTTTCCTCACACTAGCATCTTGAAACTCCTTCGTTAATATAAGGTAATATTACTCCCTAGAAATTTTAGCTATTTTTGTAACAAGATTGCTTTGTAATTTTAATCTTCATTTAAGCAAAGACTTGTTATTTTTACTTTTCAAACGAACGCAAGTTGACCCTGTACCTTTTTAGTAGATAGAGGACTTAAAGAATAGAAATTTCTTGTTCATTGCTTTCTGTCTCATGAAATGTATGTACAACGCACAATTTGCTGTCATGTCGTTACCTGTAATTGCATTTTTATTTTCATGTTTTTATACATCTTGAATTCTGACATGTATTTCGTTAATATATTTCTGATTTTTAATGAGTTTTGCTTATATTGTGATAGAAGAATCTTCTTTACTGTGTTCTAATACTCTGTTGTCTTATGTAGGGTGCTGACTCTGCACATTCCATACGACATGAAACCGTTCTCATTGTATTCCCTACAATTTTTTCGCAGTTTAATGTTACAGTCTCATAGTCATCTACAGACTGCACCTTGCAAAGCCTGGTATTAATCAGTTCATGATGTTTTAATGTTATTTGCATTAACTTTGACGGTATTGTTTAAAGTATTACATTCAGATAATTTTTATATTGTCGTGCCTAATTCTTCCTTTTCCCGTTTTAGATCTGGAGACTATGCGCAAGTCAGATCGAAACTGGTCATCATCAAAAAATAATTATGATCCGGACAACGTTTCTTATTCATTATACAGTCTGTGTGCTTCTTAATCCAGCAGTACTAGTTATTACACTCACAACAAACTGTACTGATTACATATTTCCCTTCTATCAAATATTGTACAGAGGCCTCATAACTTTTGACTACACGTCTGGTAGGCATCAAGTACTTCTTCGAATGTATTCATCGAATGTATATTTACCTCTTATTCTCTACTTCATCGTGTGTGGACGCACACGCACGCGCACGTACACACACACACACACACACACACACACACACACAAAATGACCATGTTAGAGATAGTATGGCTTCTGCAAGACCGCAAGACCAAGGATGCCTTTTATGCTCAGAAAGTAAACTTGTACCCAATAAAAAAATAGCACTGTTGATACGTGACGTAGAAAGACCGTCAATGTTTATTTTTCTTACGCCCGTTGGCGTTTCCGTTGCTACTTGCGGATGCGAAGTCCCTACTTTTGTGTCGCCAACAAAGTAATAATATGCGGAATGGCAGCCCACTGGCAGAGTAGTGTAAGCTATGGTATCGTCTTACAAATATTAAAGTATTATAAATGTAGACACAGCAGGTTCACACTTTACTCCTAATTTCATGGCCAACAGCATAATGTATCCGTTCGATGTAGATCACATAAAAAAGGCTCTCAGAAATTGAAGCAATATGGCATTGTGTTCCACAAGAATCTATATTGACACTTCTGATATGCGCTGCATAACAACAACAGTGAAGCACTCAGAAGGCATGGTCGAATGTCAGTTTAACTTCATAAACGTACACACCATCAGTTATTACATTAATGCTTAGAGTTGCTACTCTCTGTGACATGTAGAACTGCCACAGAGTCCATTACTTTTGTTCGTTTTTACTGTTCCTACTAGACCTGGTAGGGTGTGCAAGGAGCGTGAGCAACGTCAGATGTTCAGTGAACACTATGAAAGAAATGGATAGGCTTCGTTCTCCTGTGCGAGGGCGTTATCAGCAATGGAAAGTTTGAAAGAGACCTCACTGAATCTCTCCATTTGCTGGAGTGGTCGAATCGTGCAATATGCAAATTTATGGGCCATTGAGATGTGACAGGAGCCCAGTGATGGACTACAAGGGAACGTGAAGGCAGGGATACTCGTCGCCAAGTTTCGGGATGCCCACATCGGACCATCACAAGAAGGGCCATATTGGACACCAAGCAAAATATACTCTTCTTCATTTAAAGAACTATTATTTAAATAAATTTTGTTTAGTTTATTGTTTGTGTTTAGAACTGGAAGTTATTTAGATCTCTCGTTACATTTTGGTTAAAGTGAATTTGTTTCATTAATGAACGACGATATTTGTACATAGTTCACGAACAGTTCCGAGTACCGTAAGTCATCGAACTACTTTCAGTTGGTTCACGTGGTTCCTCAGTGAAGATGGTAGATAAACTTAGTACACCTATAGTTTAAAGTCAGCTGTTTCTTTCCCCATAGATTGATCGTAGTCTGTATAAGTGCAAGTACAAGTGTAAGTCAACTACCCTGGCCAGCAATATCTCCGGATCTGTCCCCCATCGAGCATGTTTGGGACTGGATGAAGCGTCGTCTCACGCGGTCTGCATGTCCAGCACGAACGCTGGTCCAACTGAGGCGCCAGGTGGAAATGGCATGGCAAGCCGTTTCACAGGACTACATCCAGCATCTCTACGATCGTCTCCATGGGAGAATAGCAGCCTGCATTGCTGCGAAAGGTGGATATACACTGTACTAGTGCCGACATTGTGCATGCTCTGTTGCCTGTGTCTATGTGCCTGTGGTTCTGTCAGTGTGATCATGTGATGTATCTGACCCCAGGAATGTGTCAATAAAGTTTCCTCTTCCTGGGACAATGAATTCACGGTGTTCTTATTTCAATTTCCAGGAGTGTATATAGCAATGTCCGAGTGGCATGGTGACATGTCGATTGTGAGGCCACCGCGTACCATTGCATGCACATTTGGATGTTTCATACGTGGAGCCTTGCAACCTAATTTTCTAGTCACGAACTCCGATTACAGTTTTTCTTTGTGTAATGCACACGACTCTGCTGCATTATACATCATATTATCACGGGCTGCCGTGACAAAGCTTTTCTGTCCCCAATAGCGTCTATGTGCCTGATTACAAATGGAAAACGATACCAGTAGGAAACAGAACCGCTTTGGTGCAGTAGGATGCTTCAGAATCAGAGCAATTTGATAACGCAATGACCATATTCTTTTATTGTGTCCCTGCTGTGGTCGCTCTGATGTATTCCACTTCAGAACAGTTAGCCTTCGGAAGAATTTAGTACAAGCATTTCATTTTATCCATTCTTTGTAATACGCAAAAGCTATGTAGTCGTATAGTCAATCAGATATAAAAACAGTGAATCGAAACCAAGTTGATTTATGGTGTGGATGCAAGTACTTTTTTTGTAGACTGATCATTACAAATTAATTGATACCACTTTCCCTATTTTATCAGGGGAAGCACCATGGAGTGCAAGTAGTTCATTAGCAACTCATCTCAACACTTCGTTAGTACAAGAAACTTTTCTTTGAAGTCTTCTGTTTAATTAGTTCTTTGCTTTCGCTCGCACCTCTGTAAATTGCTCAAAGGCCTGCGGTGATTACAATCTCCTGTAGTCAGTGACCTTAGAGGTAACACACAGCGGCAGCTACCATGAAAGGCATAGTAAGGAAAAGTTCAAAGAGTGGCAGCAAATGAAGTCTACTTGAGACTGACCAGAAATCGCATAAAACTCCAATACTAGTTTGTATAGTTATCAGAAAAATACTGTAGAAAATATAATAGATTCGTTTATATATGTACACTGTGCAGTGTTACGTTCCTAATTTTCTACCAGGTCTTGGTAATGCAATAGCAATTTAGCAGTCACTTGCAGTGGCATTGGATTCAAATCCACGTCGAGTCTTCATTCCCTTTGTTGAGAGTGATCACTATTTAGAGATATTGTTCTCCGTAAACTGCCATCATAACTACATTTACGAAATATCCCCTTCTACCATTGTTAAAGATTCTCCTCCGGATCGCGGATAGGAGGAGAAAATTACTTCTCGTCGAAATATTATTTTTGTCATATTCAGTACACAGCAGCTATGGAACCGTATAGTGATTCTGTGATTTTGCAGATCCAAAAATATTTCAGCTGAAGTTTTATTAATGCACTTTGCTTACATAAATTTTATTATTCACTAGCTGAAAAAATCGGTCCTTATTTTCATTTGTTTTATGAGAGCATTCTAGGCAAGTAGAGAGCATTAGAGAACATCGTAAAAATGAAAATTCCAAAAAGGTCGTAAAAATGGTAGTATTTCATTCTCAAAAATATTCTAAAGTATTCTTAAATCGACTTACGTATCCATCAATAAATTCCTGGAAATTCTAGGACATTACGAAACATTCTAGATCTTACTCGAATTATGTGGAAGCTAGCGTAACATTCTCCAACGTTCTACAAGGACGATTCTGTGCAGTCTCAAAAACTTCATCATGAGATTCCCAGCTACTTCACCAAGTTCCCATCTGAAGTCCAGTTTTGCGAAGGTTTCTTTTGCCAACCCCTACAACAACCTTTCTCATGGATGGGAGCTGAAGGGTTACCATACCAATGGAGCAATATATTCGTAAAAATAAATAGAAATTACTGTATAATTTGGAATATTCACTTTCGCCTCTTATTTTAGTTTACAATTACTTTCATCATTGTAAAATTATTTAACTGATCATGGCACTTAACGTGAAATCAGTTTTGCAGAGATATTAATTAATATTCTCGTGATATATTATTCTAACAAATTGTTAAAGTTTTCCAATAAATTTTCTCTTGTATTACATAGTTCAAAAATCTCGAGAAACCAGTTAGTGTTGTGCGTCACAATTTATCACACGCAGTAAGTAACAAAAATTTCTCCCGTAACTAAATGTATTACTTCCAAAGGTATGAACAACTTGCCGGATAAGACTTTATCACTAGACAGATGGACTTCTATAATGTAATGCATTGAAAACACTACATTTCTTTTTCTCTAACAGTGTAGTTAAAGACCAGCGGCAAAGACGGATCAAGCAACATCTTCTCCGTGGTTGTCCGTCGTCTGGTTTCCCGTGACGAGAACTATTCTGACACCTGACAAAAGAAGTTCGCTCGATGGCATGAAACAGACAAAACAAACACATTTATATAGTTTAGTTCTTTAGTTGACCCTAATACTCACCTAACTCATCTCGGCTCTCCTACAATGAAGGGCGTCGAAAAGTTTGCCACGCTCCTGCTGCTGGAGCTGTGACGTAGCATTACGTTGAGTGCGTTTTTTTCCTAGCTTTATAATGGTTAAGAAAAAAATTTGCTATCACATTTGTACATGAGATGTCATCAAGAATTTCAAACAAATCCCACTGCAAGTGTAAATCCGCCAAAGGGAAGTTTTCGACAGGCAACATTGGTAGTTCCCTTTTTCGTCAATTAAATGCTTCATTCCATTGTTTCTCCAATATGATTGCAACGAATTTTTTGCCTGTTCGTACCCATTTCGGCATGGGCTTGTTTTTTTTCTTCATCGGTGTTATAAATGACACCGCGCATACAGGTGCAGAATTTTTCCATCAAAAGCGTTCAGACTAATGGCACTGACATTTTTTATTCGCAAATATATCAGCTTAATGCATTACTCTACTGCTGTAACAGTACATTCTAACGTGTGATGTGTGTATCACTCAGAGAGATATTTCCATTTTTCATTTCGAAACAGATGTCAGAATGAAAACGGATGCTGAGTTACATTTTCCGCAAATACATATTCGACAAAGAACAACTGTGAGATACTAATACTCGTTACTACTGTAATAAAATACCTGCCTTCAGCACCTGGTCGTATCCTGACAATTATCGCAATTCCATGTTCCGTGAAATTTGTACTATAAAACTTAATGCTGAATAAGAAATACACTCCTGGAAATGGAAAAAAGAACACATTGACACCGGTGTGTCAGACCCACCATACTTGCTCCGGACACTGCGAGAGGACTGTACAAGCAATGATCACACGCACGGCACAGCGGACACACCAGGAACCGCGGTGTTGGCCGTCGAATGGTGCTAGCTGCGCAGCATTTGTGCACCGCCGTCAGTGTCAGCCAGTTTGCCGTGGCATACGGAGCTCCATCGCAGTCTTTAACAGTGGTAGCATGCCGCGACAGCGTGGACGTGAACCGTATGTGCAGTTGACGGACTTTGAGCGAGGGCGTATAGTGGGCATGCGGGAGGCCGGGTGGACGTACCGCTACCGATTTGCTCAACACGTGGGGCGTGAGGTCTCCACAGTACATCGATGTTGTCGCCAGTGGTCGGCGGAAGGTGCACGTGCCCGTCGACCTGGGACCGGACCGCAGCGACGCACGGATGCACGCCAAGACCGTAGGATCCTACTCAGTGCCGTAGGGGACCGCACCGCCACTTCCCAGCAAATTAGGGACACTGTTGCTCCTGGGGTATCGGCGAGGACCATTCGCAACCGTCTCCATGAAGCTGGGCTACGGTCCCGCACACCGTAAGGCCGTCTTCCGCTCACGCCCTAAAATCGTACAGCCCGCCTCCAGTGGTGTCGCGACAGGCGTGAATGGAGGGACGAATGGAGACGTGTCGTCTTCAGCGATGAGAGTCGCTTCTGCCTTGGTGCCAATGATGGTCGTATTCGTGTTTGGCGCCGTGCAGGTGAGCGCCACAATCAGGACTGCATACGACCGAGGCACACAGGGCCAACATCCGGCATCATGGTGTGGGGATCGATCTCCTACACTGAGCGTACACCTCTGGTGATCGTCGAGGGGACACTGAATAGTGCACGGTACATCCGAACCGTCATCGAACCCATCGTTCTACCATTCCTAGACCGGCAAGGGAACTTGCTGTTCCAACAGGACAATGCACATCCGCATGTATCCCGTGCCACCCAACGTGCTCTAGAAGGTGTAAGTCAACTACCCTGGCCAGCAAGATCTCCGGATCTGTCCCCCATTGAGCATGTTTGGGACTGGATGAAGCGTCGTCTCACGCGGTCTGCACGTCCAGCACGAACGCTGGTCCAACTGAGGCGCCAGGTGGAAATGGCATGGCAAGCCGTTCCACAGGACTACATCCAGCATCTGTACGATCGTCTCCATGGGAGAATAGCAGCCTGCATTGCTGCGAAAGGTGGATATACACTGTACTAGTGCCGACATTGTGGATGCTCTGTTGCCTGTGTCTATGTGCCTGTGGTTCTGTCAGTGTGATCATGTGATGTATCTGACCCCAGGAATGTGTCAATAAAGTTTCCCCTTCCTGGGACAATGAATTCACGGTGTTCTTATTTCAATTTCCAGGAGTGTACAATATGTGATGGGGAAATTCTCAGAAACCATGACCAATGGCCTGAGTGAAAGGCCGCTGAGTATATCAGCGCAAGTGGAATGTAATAAAGGTAGAGGTAATTTCAGCGGGATAAGAAAATAATAATTCAGTGTAAAAGGGATAGAAACTCTGGATAGACGCAGAAAGAACTGCATTTCGGCAGTGAAGGAGGAAAATATACGAATGCTAAGTGACTGGAAGACAACAAGTAGATTGCTTAGGAACAGTATGAATGGTAAGTGTAAATACAGGAAACGTATGGACCTTGCCGTTGGTGGGGAGGCTTCCGTGCCTCAGGGACACAGATGGCCGTAGGTGCAACCACAACGGAGGGGTATCTGTTGAGAGGCCAGACAAACGTGTGGTTCCTGAAGAGGGGTAGCAGCCTTTTCAGTAGTTGCAGGGGCAACAGTCTGGATGATTGACTGACCTGGCCTTGCTACATTAACCAAAACGGCCCTGCTGTGCTGGTACTGCGAACGCTGAAAGCAAGGGGAAACTAGGGCTGTAATTTTTCCCGAGGGCATGTAGCTTTACTGTATGGCATGGAGAGATGCATTAAACCAGTCTCAGTACTGAAGACCACAACAACAACAACAACAATCGGCAGCTGCGAATACGGGTAACTTCCAGCTGTAGAACTGAATGACCACATTGAAAATTTGTACCAGATCAAGGTTCGAACCCGGATTTTCCGCTTATTGCCAGTAGATGCCTTAACCATTTCGGCTACCCTAGCACGCTTCACACCCAGGCCCAAACTTCAATTCGTCTTCGCCCATGTGTCATTGACCTGCACTCGTACACTTTTTGTATTTCCCGTACAGGGAAGAGTTTCATAACGGCTGTACCTTCTGATATGTATGATTCGAGCTTCTTACAAACACGGGCAATCCAATATCATACGTATCCAACACTGCCAGGGTATTGACTTTAGATTAAATCTCACCCTTGTACGGTAGTTACATGAAGTGTACAAGAACGGATTAATGAAACCTGAACGACGACGAAGGTTGGGTATGGCTGTTAAGCATGTACAGATAGGTAAATGGTTAAGCCAACTGCTCGCATGTCCGCATATATGCATGTCCTAAGGAACACTGTATCACACCTGTTTCAAGCAAGGCACTTTAATATCGCAATTGCAAATAGCCTACATCAGAATAAATGGGAGAGATTTGGATACATAAATCGAAACTATATACAAGAAAAGTAAAAGAAACATTAGAGAAGTATGAATGAAGGTAGATTAAGGTTTCACGTTTCGTCGACTGCAAGATCAGGGAAACAGAAGAAGTAAGAGGCGGTAGTAATAAGGTGCAGTGAAAAACAAAGAACGACAAATTCGCGTTTAGGAGGCTTTGTTGCAGTTTATCCTCATCATTGTTCAAAGTGTACCTTTAAGTTGTAATGGAAGAAGGGGAACACAGTTTTAGAAGAGGAATAAAAACAAAGGGCATAATATCGTAATGTTAATGTACGCAGACGACAGAGCCCTTTTTGACAAGAGTGAGGGTTGACTAGAATAGATGAAATACTTTGCAAGGTTCAAATTGCTCTGAGCACTATGGAACTTAACATCTGAGGTCATCAGTCTCCCAGAACTTAGAACTACTTAAACCTAATAAACCAAGGACATCACACACATCCATACCCGAGGCAAGCTTCGAACCTGTGACCGTAGCGGTCGCGTAGCTCCACACTGAAGCGCCTAGAACCGCTCGGCCACACAGGCCGGCGTACTTTGCAAGGATTAAGGATTAAAGATAAAAAACATAAAAACGAATGTGTCATCTAGGAACGGAAAGCAGAACAGCAATTGAATAAATTCTGTTTTCTGCTTCTAATATCACTCCAACTACAGTTCTGGCTAAAATATGTGATCACAAGGAACCGGACAGCTGGCTGAAAATGACTTACAAGTCCGTGGCGCCCTCCATCGGTAATGCTGGAATTCAGTATGGTGTTGGCCCACCCTTAACCTTGATGACAGCTTCCACTCCCGCAGGCTTACGTTCAGTCAGGTGCTGGAAGGTTTCTTGGGGAATGGCAGCACATTCTTCACGGAGTATCGACGTCGGTCGGTGAGGCCTGGCACGAAGTCAGCTTTCCAAAACATGCAAAAGCTGTTCTACAGGATTCAGGCCAGGAATCTGTGCAGGGCAGTCCGTTACAGGGATGTTATGGTGGTGTAACCATTCCACCACAGGCCATGCATTATGAACAGGTGCTCGATCGTGTCGAAAGATGCAATCGTCATCCCCGAATTCAAGAGTGGGAAGCAAGAAGGTACTTAAAACATCAATGTTGGCCTGTGCTGTGATAGTATCACGCAAAACAACAAGGGATGCAAGCCCTCTTCATGAAAAACACGACCACACCATAACACCACCGCCACCGAATTTTACTGTTGGCACTACACATGCTGGCAGATGATGTTTACCGGGCTTTCGCCCTATCCCCACCCTGCCATCGGATCGCCACATTGTGTACCGTGATTCGTCACTCCGCACAACGTTTTTCCTGTGTTCAATCATCCAATGTTTACGCTTTTTACACGAAGCGAGGCGTCGTTCAGCATTTACTGGCGTGATGTGTGGCTTATGAGCAGCCATTCGACAATGAAATCCATGTTTTCTCACCTCCCGCCTAACTGTTGCACTTAGTCCACTTGCAGGGGATCCTGATGCAGTTTGGAATGCCTGTGTGCTGGTCTGCCTATTAGACATTACGACCCTCTTCAACAGTCGGAGATCAACAGACGAGATCGGCATGTATTCTCCACTTCACTATCACATCGGAAACAGTGGACCTAGCGATGTTTAGGAGTGTGGAAACCTCGTGTAAAGACGTACGACACAAGTGACATCCACTCACCTGACCACGTTCGAAGTCCGTGGGTTCCGCGGAGCGCCCCATTCTCTTCTCTCACAATGTCTAATGGCTACTGAGGTCGCTGCTATAGAGTATCTGGCAGTAGGTGGCAGCACAATGCACCTAATATGAAAAATGTATGTTTTTGGGGGTGTCCGGATACTTTTGATTACAAAGTGTACTTCTCGTTACTAGAGATCCATTGTAGTATGAGAATGATGTGTTTTTTCTCAGTGGAATACTTAGTTTTGAACCGTCGAATCTCCTCCACCAATAAAGTCCTTTACGGGATGTATACTGCAGATTCGTCTGGATTTCGAACGTGATGAAAACTTTGACGTTAAAATAATATTTCCCAAGACAATGATAAATCATTTTAACAGAAGATGTACTTTCCCTTAAGCATTTACAAAGATGTTCACACAGACTGTCTTCTGCCAACATGACTAACAAAACAGTAATTGTTACGGACTTTGCGCAATTATGTTGGCCAAACTACGACTTAATTCAAGAGCTTTGCAGCGCTCAATGTACGACCTATCTTAACAAGGTATGTTCTTTGGCCAATTGTCAAAAACAATTACATTTACTTATTAATAATGAAAAGCTAATGATTTCCATCAGACTGTTAGTACTGTTTTAAAGACAATAAATAATGATTTATTCTGAATACATTTCTAAATATTGTTCTTTTGACTTCTGTATCGAAGTTTGGTTATAAAGTTACAATAATCATACCTATCCTAAAATCGTTAATTACATCTTGATTTCACGTTCTGTTTTATTCCTGATATTAATAAATGTACAGCACAAAATGCCGTAATGGAATTTCAGGTTAAAGTTCTGTGTGTAGAATCAAAAAGACCGAAAATTAAGAGCGTTTACATCAGAATGTTCGAGAATCCTTATTGAAAAGGTTAAATACAACTGAGGTAATCGGTTTTTCGTTATTAACGTTTACATAAAGTGCACATGGCACGTTAAATACATCAGATGACTGATAAATGTTGCAAAAGTCTGTTGAAATTTACGTATTTTGCTAATTAATAATTGATTTAATTACAACTTAGATATCCCTCCTAATATTTCTATGGGAGTGTAATAATGCAATCACGAAAATGAAATTATAAATTTTGTTGAAGTTTACGACAGTACGTTAACATAAAAAATCGGGTTTTCTAACTAGCTATAACTTCCTGTTAATTATAGTTAAATGACCTGAAATAACGTTAATGATTCTGAGTCGGTATGTAAGTGAACCATACAGTTTATCTTGCTGACAGAGACTATGAAAAACCATACTTTCTAACTATTGGCAAGTAGATGCTGTGGTTCGTGTAACATACAATCTGCTAAACACTTAATGGAGTCTAAGCATTCAGTAACTACCCTGTAACTAATCCTATTACATGCTACTCATCGTTACATGCTTCTCATGCTTCTTAAGTTTGATGAAGCTAATATCAAAACTGATGGCCAAACAATAACGGAAGTGAGAGAATTCTTTTGTATAGAAGAGAGACTAGACGAAGTGATAGAAGACAGGAAAATATGAGGGAGCTTCAAGAAGTAAATTACTCATGTCGTCCGAGGCTAAGACCATGGTTCTCAGAAAGTGGTGCATTGTCGGAAAACGTACATGTTCTGGGCTTCCTGCAGAGATAGTTCTACTACGGTACGACTAATATGTGTATCACATTGTACGATTGAAATGGCGCAGCAACTGAGAACGTACTCCAAAGTAGAAGTACGCGAGTCAGTAGATTTCTTGTGAGAAAAAGCTCTAAGCAGCATACAGATTCACTGACAAATAGTGGTGAAATATGGACCAAACGCTGCGTCGCGTCCAGCCTCAGTGAAGAGTGAAGTGGTGTCAACAGTGTAACCAAGCCCGCAAAGACGTGGCTGATGCTGATCAGAAGAGAGGGCCACCGAGGTCGATACATAGACAACGTCCATTCAATCGAGGAACTGATTCGCGACATTCGTAAACTTTCCGACGATGGGAACTTTTAACACCGCGCTTCTCGAACTCCGTGAGCAAGGTAGGCTTCTAGGAATGGAATAATTTGCAAAATTTTCCAACAGTTGCTTGCAGAGTCTTGATGACTGTGGTGAAAAACATTGTCATGTATCTGTGTCACTTTGAAGTGTAGTGCAGCATTCATTGTAATTTACCTGGAGTGCAATAATGTGTAACTTACTTTTTGGAGTCCCCTGGTGTCAGAAATAGGTTCGCACTGGCGAAGACAGTTTCTTCCATAGAGTATCAAATGGTGATTCGGAATTATGAATATTCTGAAAATATTCGTACGTTGCAGAGTTCTTTCCTTCTTGTGGGGAATCTGGAAACGAAGGGGTAACTTGAAGTTCGCGTTGAGACAGGAATAATAACCAGTAGATGAATAAAGATTAGGAACCGCTTTTGAGGGAAAAACCGACAGGTTAGTGCGACAGCTGCTGAGACGTCAAGGAACAGATAACTTAGTACTAGAGGGGGAAACTCATAGGGGAAGCCAAATATTAGTGTGTACAAAACAAAGGGCTCAAAATATTGCGAGTTGTAGGTATATAGAGGAGAGATACAGGCGATAGGCAAAAGAAGGTGAACACCTGTACTTACTTGGGAGTGATTCATCAACAAAGAGCTGGATCCCCATTTGCCCGTAGTACAGCTGCGATTTTTCTTGGGATACTGGTGTATAATGATTGTACAGTCTCTGGTGGAACGTTATGCCACTCTTCGATAAGAACTTCTTTTAACTCGTGTAGTGACGAAGGAGGCGAAAATCTGCTCCGGAGTCTGCGTTCCAACGCCGCCCAAAAGGTTTCGATAATGTTAAAGTCCGCGGATTGTGCTGGCCAGGGCAGACGCCGCAGTTTAGTTGCATGCTGCTCATAAAACGATTGTACTATCCTGGCTGTGTGCATGGGTACATTATCGTCCTGAAAAATAGCATCATTGATGGGGAACAACATTTGAATAGCGATGTGCACTTAATCACCTAAAATGTTCACATAATCGTTGGCTGGAACACGGCCGTTAAGAATAATGACGGGACCAGCAGAATACCATGTCATGGCTGCACACACCATCACACTTCCTTCATGCTTAAATGTTGAAATCAAGTAATCAGGACTGTAGGCTGCTTTTGGTGTTCTCCAGACTTAAACTCGGCCCGATTTTGGAAATAACGAAAACGGTGAATCTTCGGACCATATGACATGTTTCCACAGATCATCCGTCCTGGATTTATGCTCCTGACACAATATTTTACTCTTCTTTGCGTTGGTTGTGGTCACTAACGGTTTCGGTGTAGCAGCTCGTCCGTAAATATTCGCTTTATGGAGTTCTTGGTGGACAGTATCGATAGCTACCGGATCCCGAACATGGCTATTGATCTTTGCAGTCAGTTTAGCCGCCGTAGTCTCGTTTTGTTTTTACACAATTCGTTTTAGCGTACGACGATCTCTGTCATATAGTTTTGATTTGCACCCACTATTGCGTTTACACTGTGATGTCTTTCCATGTTTAGTGTATGCTGTCATGACTTGAAACAGTTGCTGTTGCAGTATTCAATAAGTTTGCTGTCTTGGTTACTGATGCTCCAGCTAATCGGGTCCCCACAATCTGCCCTCTTCGGAACTCTGTTAGGTCTTTCATTGCACGCCGACCTCGGTCGCTGAATGCAAATACGAAGTCTGCACTATCCGTAAACAACCTGCACTGATGCCTAGTCCGTAGTGAACACACACAGTCCAGCGCGTCGCTTGCCTTACACAACTATCCCATTACTACCGCTGTTCACATTATTTTGCCTATCCCCTGTAGGTCCAAAGAAAATATGTAAGTCCTGCAAGTTTTGCAGGACAGATTTTGTGAAGTATGGAAGGTAGGGGATGAGGTACTGGAGGAAGCAGAGCTGTGAGGATGGGTCGCCAGCCGTGCTTGGGTAACTCAGCCGATAGAGCCCTTGCCAGCGAGAGGCGTAGGTCCTGAGTTACAATCGCCGGCCACTGTGGCCGAGCGGTTTTAGGCGCTTCAGTCTGGAACCGCGCAACCGCTACGGTCGCAGGTTCGCATCCTGCCTCGGGCATGAATGTGTGTGATGTCCTTAGGTTAGTTAGGTTTAAGTAGTTCTAAATTCTAGGGGACTGATGAGCTCAGCAGTTAAGTCCCATAGTGCTCAGAGCCATTTCAATCATTTTTTGAATAAAATGCCAAACTGTAAGTTTCCAAAAAAGAAAGAAACTGAAGACAGAGGTACTTGGATATTCTGAGGAATACATTGTTATCAGTGACAAAATGGTCATTTCCTCCATTTTGCCTACTGTCGGCAAGCTGCCAAAATCTGAAGCAAAAAGGTTTGGCATAAAGAACACGGAGTGGTATTATTTTCTGCTGTTGTTTATGTTTTAGCTCACAGACAGGAATTGTAGACTTATTAGACAACAAAATTGGCAGGTATCATATAAATATTAGATCTAGATTATAGTTTTTAGTTTGTTTTTCCGTCTGATTGATGTAACTGTAATAAATTCGTGGCTACTGTAGAAAGGGTAGTCACTCATAAAAGGACGGCAGACAAGCCAACGAACCAGAAGATGTTTAGAATTTGAGTTGGCACAAACTCTGTGCCAGATTGGTCCTGAAGCAGTGAAACAAGAGACCAGCTATCACAGATCCAATAGAGTTCAACAAGCTTAAATATAAGAGCTCAACGGTACCTCCAAAGTATATTAGATTAGATCTCTTTCATAACTTGCCACTGTGCAATGAGAGCAACGTGCAACCGTACTAACTACAAAGGCTATACCTTCGTCTTAAGTGAGAAGTTAAAAGTAAACTTTCGTTTAAATAAAGACAAAAACTATTTTCTTGCATTCCTTAGTATCTAAAGACACATGCCATCTATCCATTTTCGATAGTACTATTAATTCTATCATAGCTGATGTTCGTTTTGTGTTTGAAATATGTTTTCATATGTGATAAACGTTTATTAATGGTGTAAATTTCGCCAGATTTTGCATAAACACAAAGTGTAACGTATCAATGAATGATATGATTCAGACGGTTTTGCATAAAAACAAAGTGTAAAAAAAATATTTTGTTCTTTCGGAATTAGCATAAGATTATTTCTCAGCATTTTTCCTGGGATGCTTTAAAAATTTAAAGTACGAAAAAATTTATTTGGTGGTCTAAAGAAGTGCGGAATTGCGGGACAAAAAATTAAAGTAAAATTCGTTCGTGAAATGTTATTTTTCGATGTGTTTCATATTGCTGTGTTAAAATTCCATTATTTCCATATTCTTTATTAACTTTGGCTGGACGGAAAAATAATTTCATCCCTACATCAGGAATGTCACCGCACCAATATTCGTCATGATTGTGTAGTGGTTAGAGTAACTGCATTTGTGGTTTTAGTATCCACAGTGATTCGAATTCCGCTCCCATTCCGAGTATCGATACAGAGGAAATGTCAGAAATAGGTTTCATTCCTCGAATGGAGCTTGCTCCTGTGGTGGACGCCGCCGCTGCAGCGGGCCTGTCACGCGATGCCGTCGTCCACGGACGTCACCGTGGCCCCACACCCATCTGGCAGTGCTCGCATTTCTCTGAAGCCTTCTACAAAGCCGTGCTTTAGCCAGCGTTTACGTTTTTCGATTTGGATCGCTCCCTGGAGTATTTGTTCATTCTTACGACTACTTCCGCTATACTCTGGACTTCACTTCTGCCTAGCCATTCACTTGTCGAGCTCCTGCATCGTAAATCACAGAAACCAACGGACTCTGCTTCACCACCGGTGTGTGTGACGATAAGATGTGTTACCTGCGCCGGGTAGAACACGAAAGTGGTGAGCAGGTTTGGGCGCCTAGTCCAATGATCCTCTCCAATTTATATGGTGTAGACCGCTACATTTTCTGGTTTATGGGCATTTTGAGGACAAATGAACTGTTTGATGAACGCAGTTGCGACACTGACATTCGAATGATGGAAAGGACTACAAGGAATTTTAAAATTCTGCCCCCATTAACTTACGAAGATATCACGAAGAATTTGGAAAAGAGCCATCATATCTAGCACATAATGCGTCTCCTTTATAAAAAATGTTCACCATAAAACGAAATAATTTTACACGGCTCAGTCACATAGTGACCACCTGCCAAAAATCGGAAAAACATCTTTTGCAGTGCTGACGCCCAAGATGTGAGTCAATGAGGTTACGGCTGGTACGAACACGGATGTGGAGTCATGCCTAGTCCACTGTCAACGCAAGCTTTGCGAGGAACCATGGGGCGAACAGCCCGATGGATTATGTCCACCGGCCGCGGCAGACGAGCGGTTCTAGGCGCTTCAGTCCGGAACCGCTTGACTTCTAAGGCCGCAGGTTCGACTGCTGCCTCGGGCATGGATGTGTGTGATGTCCTTAGGTTAGTTAGTGTCGTATCGGCCTCCGCACAGCAGCCGTATTCTCGGCGCGGCGTGCTACAACACGAGCGGCACACAGCGAGTACCGCTGGCGCCGCTCACGGTGTCAACAACTGGCGCAAGTGAACGCGTCGTCGCGGGGTTAGCGGCAGCGTAGACACCACTATCGATACGGATCACCCTGGCGGCGCTTCCCTTGCCACCAGAGTGAGCTACCGTATAAGGACGCCATCTACCGACACTCTGACTGGCCGGAGTTGCGGACTTAAGCGAGCTCCCTGACCCCTTTTAACCAGCTCAATCTTCGCCGATGAATGTGTTACTACCCAGCTGCTGGATTCACGACGACCGAACCGTACTCTGGCCTCCCTGGCTGGAAAACTTGCGACGCGTCGGTATCGACTGGTTGGCAGTGGTTTGGACTTGTATTCTCTACTAATGACTCTGATTTCTCCTTGGCACTACAGCCAGCGAAGTGTTGTGTAGTCGTACTTAAGTTTTGTTTTGAGTGACAGAAGGTCAAATAAATTTGGTTATCACGGAATATTTGTTGTGTTATAGTGCGGACATAACAGTTAGGTTTAAGTAGTTCTGAGTTCTAGGTCACTGATGACTTCAGATGTTAGTCCCATAGTGCTCAGAGCCATATGAGAATGTTCCACAGATTCCAGTTTGGGTTTTAATGCGGCGTTTGGCGGAAGAATAAATGCATACTTGATCCATTGCGCTTTCCAAAATGACCGCATCAATCAGAAAATGCCAGCATAACATTATCCAGACCATTATCACTCCCTCTTCCGGACTGGTCACTTACGATGATAGTTCAAATGGCTCTGAGCACTACAGGACTCGACATCTACTTAAACCTAACTAACCTAAAGACATCACATACACCCATGTCCGAGGCAGGATTCGAACCTGCGACCGTAGCAGCAGCTTCGTTCCGGACTGAAGCGCCTAGAACCTCTTTGCCACAGTGGCCGGCCCGACGATTGTTGCAGGGTGTTTGCTTTCAGACATTTCAAGCCCTGTTTAGCATAAAACGTGATTCATCCATAAAGACCACCTGTTGCCACTCAGTGCACGTCCGGTTGCGGTAATGGACTGCACATTCAAGCTTCGACGTCAGTGAGCAGCAGTCAGTGAGGGTGCATGAACCAGCCGCTTGCCGCAGAGGCACATACGTAGCAACGTTCGTTGAAGGTCGTTAAGGGGACGCTGTTGGTATCCCCTTGGTTTATCTGGAGGGGGGCAGTTGCTCAATAGCTGCAAGTCTGTTCATCACTACACATCTCAGTAGCCGTCGTTCACCCCTGTCATCTATGACCCATAGTGCAACACCTTGCCTCAGCCATTCCGCCGTGCACGGTATACTTTACCCATAGCGCCATGCGAACAGTTTACAAACGTAGCCATTTCGGAACTGCTTCTGCCCTTCGCGCAAAAGCCAAAACCTATACCTTTTGGACGTCAGATAAATCACTCCTTTTTCGCGTTACGACAACGACTCCACTGTTTTCAGCGCCACCCAAAATATTTTATATACCCTCCACTGCTACTGCTGCCACCTTCCATCAGTGAGTCGTTATTGAACGCTGACCTTATAAGCAGGCTGTGGACATGCTAATATGACCTGATTGTGTATATTTAGTTATAGAGAGGAAACTAGTGTGAAGTGAACCTTCCATGCTATAGAGGTCCAATATTTTAAACATAGCTGCACAACAGCAACGGTTTCAAGTAATAAAATTATAAACAGCCGACCAGTTGCAATGGATAAAGAAATTCTTTACCTAGGTTTCGACAAATATAAATTTGTCTTCTTCAGAAGGTAGCAATTTTACATTAGTAAGGACTACTATATTATCGCCTTTTTTACAAATGTCGGCATAGATCCATGTGTCAAAAATAGAATATAGGCCTATAATTGGGTTTTGTCACGTCAATATAAAATAGCTCATGGATCTTGCAGAGCTTACAACCAGTGTTTTCAGACATTTGACACCCTGTCTAGCATTTGAGTAGTGATTCTCCAGCAGAAGAAGGTTCTTACTCATTGGTCTGAAGATGACCACGGTAGTGGTCGAAATCAGTCACCGTAATAAATAAATTGTGATGTTTTTGATAGTAAATATAGAAAAATCATTGTCTTCTTCGTCTACTTCTATACCACTACAATCATTCTCCATCCACTGACTAAAAATTTCATCGAACTTAAAAAAGTGTAAAATTGTCACATTCTTATCAACACATTTTGTACTGAACTGACGAAAGCAGGTGCGTAGTTCACCAGGTGCGGCCTAGGAGACCCCATCACATGTCAACAACACGTCAACAACAATCAAATAAGGTGATAACGCAACTGACTATAATAATTTGCAGAGTTGGTGATTAAGAGTGGGTAGATGGTGTATCAAAACTTTCCGCCATAACTGACCTACGAGAGAGACTTGGAAAATTCTGGAGCGGTCTGAGAGACCACACCTCGTAAAAGCCCCGTTTATGTATATCAACGGCTGTCGACAGCTTAGGGTCTTGATTTATTATCATTTCATCGTGAGTTAAGGGTTAGCACGAGATACCTGCGAAAGTAATGTCACCGGTATAAATCTTTCTAAGTCAAGCAGTTTGAAACTAATTCGTATTAATGTACAGCTATCAAACAGGCAAAATTACGTTTCTGGCAAAAGATTCAGGGATAGTCCCCCATTCGGATCTCCGGGAGGGGACTGCCAAGGGGGAGGTTACCATGAGAAAAAGATTGAATAATCAACGAAAGGATAACGTTCTACGAGTCGGGACGTGGAATGTCAGAAGCTTGAACGTAGTAGGGAAACTAGAAAATCTGGAAAGGGAAATGCAAAGGCTTAATCTAGATATAGTAGGGGTCAGTGAAGTGAAGTGGAAGGAAGACAAGGATTTCTGGTCAGATGAGTATCGGGTAATATCAACAGCAGCAGAAAATGGTATAACAGGTGTGGGATTCGTTATGAATAGGAAGGTAGGGCAGAGGGTGTGTTACTGTGAACAGTTCAGTGACCAGGTTGTTCTAATCAGAATCGACAGCAGACCAACACCGACAACGATAGTTCAGGTATACATGCCGACGTAGCAAGCTGAAGATGAACAGATAGAGAAAGTGTATGAGGATATTGAAAGGGTAATGCAGTATGTAAAGGGGGACGAAAATCTAATAGTCATGGGCGACTGGAATGCAGTTGTAGGGGAAGGAGTAGAAGAAAAGGTTACAGGAGAATATGGGCTTGGGACAAGGAATGAAAGAGGAGAAAGACTAATTGAGTTCTGTAACAAGTTTCCGCTAGTAATAGCGAATACCCTGTTCAAGAATCACAAGAGGAGGAGGTATACTTGGAAAAGGCCGGGAGATATGGGAAGATTTCAATCACATTACATCATGGTCAGACAGAGATTCCGAAATCAGATTGTAAGGCGTACCCAGGAGCAGATATAGACTCAGATCACAATATAGTAGTGATGAAGAGTAGGCTGAAGTTCAAGACATTAGTCAGGAAGAAGCAATACGCAAAGATGTGGGATAATGAAGTACTAAGGAATGACGAGATACGTTTGAAGTTCTCTAACGCTATAGATACAAAATAAGGAATAGCGCAGTAAGCAATACAGTTGAAGAGGAATGGACATCTCTAAAAAGGGTCATCACAGAAGTTGGGAAGGAAAACATAGGTACAAAGAAGGTAGGTGCGAAGAAACCGTGGGTAACAGAAGAAATACTTCAGTTGATTGCTGAAAGGTGGAAGTACAAACATGTTCCGGGAAAATCAGGAATACAGAAATACAAGTCGCTGAGGAATGAAATAAATAGGAAGTGCAGGGAAGCTAAGACGAAATGGCTGCAGGAAAAACGTGAAGACATCGAAAAAGATATGATTGTCGGAACGACAGACTCAGCATACAGGAAAGTCAAAACAACCTTTGGTGACATTAAAAGCAACGGTGAAAACACTAAGAGTGCAACGGGAATTCCACCGTTAAATGCAGAGGAGAGAGCAGATAGGTGGAAAGAATACATTGAAAGCCTCTATGAGGGTGAAGATTTGTCTAATGTGATAGAAGAAGGAACAGTAGATTTAGAAGAGATATGTTGTTGTTGTTGTCTTCAGTCCTGAGACTGGTTTGATGCAGCTCTCCATGCTACTCTATCCTGTGCAAGCTGCTTCATCTCCCAGTACCTACTGCAACCTACATCCTTCTGAATCTGCTTAGTGTACTCATCTCTCGGTCTCCCTCTACGATTTTTACCCTCCACGCTGCCCTCCAATGCTAAATTTGTGATCCCTTGATACCTCAAAACATGTCCTACCAACCGATCCCTTCTTCTAGTCAATTTGTGCCACAAACTTCTCTTCTCTCCAATCCTATTCAATACCTCCTCATTAGTTATGTGATCTACCAATCTAATCTTCAGCATTCTTCTGTAGCACCACATTTCAAAAGCTTCTATTGTCTTCTTGTCCAAACTAGTTATCGTCCATGTTTCACTTCCATACATGGCTACACTCCAAACAAATACTTTCAGAAACGACTTCCTGATACATAAATCTATATTCGATGTTAACAAATTTCTCTTCTTCAGAAACGCTTTCCTTGCCATTGCCAGTCTACATTTTATATCCTCTCTACTTCGACCATCATCAGTTATTTTACTTCCTAAATAGCAAAATTCCTTCACTACTTTAAGTGTCTCATTTCCTAATCTAATTCCCTCAGCATAACCCGATTTAATTTGACTACATTCCATTATCCTAGTTTTGCTTTTGTTGATGTTCATCTTACATCCTCTTTTCAAGACACTGTCCATTCCGTTCAATTGCTCTTCCAAATCCTTTGCCGTCTCTGACAGAATTACAATGTCATCGGCAAACCTCAAAGTTTTTACTTCTTCTCCATGAATTTTAATACCTACTCCAAATTTTTCTTTTGTTTCCTTTACTGCTTGCTCAATATACAGATTGAATAACATCGGGGAGAGGCTACAACCCTGTCTCACTCCTTTCCCAACCACAGCTTCCCTTTCATGCCCCTCGACTTTAATAACTGCCATCTGGTTTCTGTACAAATTGTAAATAGCCTTTCGCTCCCTGTATTTTACCCCTGCCACCTTTAGAATTTGAAAAAGAGTATTCCAGTCAACATTGTCAAAAGCTTTCTCTAAGTCTACAAATGCTAGAAACGTAGGTTTGCCTTTTCTTAATCTTTCTTCTAAGATAAGTCGTAAGGTCAGTATTCCCTCACGTGTTCCAACATTTCGACGGAATCCAAACTGATCCTCCCCGAGGTCCGCGTCTACCAGTTTTTCCATTCGTCTGTAAAGAATTCGCGTTAGTATTTTGCAGCTGTGACTTATTAAACTGATAGTTCGGTAATTTTCACATCTGTCAGCACCTGCTTTCTTTGGGATTGGAATTATTATATTCTTCTTGAGGTCTGAGGGTATTTGGCCTGTCTCATACATCTTGCTCACCAGCTGGTAGAGTTTTGTCATGACTGGCTCTCCCAAGTTCTAATGGAATGTTGTCTACTCCGGGGGCCTTGTTCCGACTCAGGTCTTTCAGTGCTCTGTCAAACTCTTCACGCAATATCGTATCACCCATTTCGTCTTCATTTACATCCTCTTCCATTTCCATAATATTGTCCTCAAGTACATCACCCTTGTATAAACCTTCTATATACTCCTTCCACCTTTCTGCCTTCCCTTCTTTGCTTAGAACTGGGTTGCCATCTGAGCTCTTGATATTCATACACATGGTTCTCTTCTCTCCAAAGGTCTCTTTAATTTTCCTGTAGGCAGTATCTATCTTACCCCTAGTGAGATAAGCTTCTACATCCTTACATTTGTCCTCTAGCCATCCCTGCTCAGCCATTTTGCACTTCCTGTCGATCTCATTTTTGAGACGTTTGTATTCCTTTGTGCCTGCTTCATTTACTGCATTTTTATATTTTCTCCTTTCATCAATTAAATTCAATATTTCTTCTGTTACCCAAGGATTTCTAACAGCCCTCGTCTTTGTACCTACTTTATCCTCTGCTGCCTTCACTACTTCATCCCTCAGAGCTACCCATTCTTCTTCTACTGTATTTCTTTCCCCTATTCCTGTCAATTGTTCCCTTATGCTCTCTCTGAAACTCTGTACAACCTCTGGTTCTTTCAGTTTATCCAGGTCCCATCTCCTTAATTTCCCACATTTTTTCAGTTTCTTCAGTTTCAATCTACAGGTCATAACCAATAAATTGTGGTCAGAGGCCACATCTGCCCCTGGAAATGTCTTACAACTTAAAACCTGGTTCCTAAATCTCTGTCTTACCATTGTATAATCTATCTGATACCTTTTAGTATCTCCAGGGTTCTTCCACGTATACAACCTTCTTTCATGATTCTTAAACCAAGTGTTAGCTATGATTAAGTTGTGCTCTGTGCAAAATTCTACTAGGCGGCTTCCTCTTTCATTTCTTAGCCCCAATCCATACTCACCTACTATGTTTCCTTCTCTCCCTTTTCCTACACTCGAATTCCAGTCACCCATTACTATTAAATTTTCGTCTCCCTTCACTATCTGAATAATTTCTTTTATTTCATCGTACATTTCTTCAATTTCTTCATCATCTGCAAAGCTAGTTGGCATATAAACTTGTACTACTGTAGTAGGTGTGGGCTTCGTATCTATCTTGGCCACAACAATGCGTTCACTATGCTGTTTGTAGTAGCTTACCCGCTACTACCTATTTTCCTATTCATTATTAAACCTACTCCTGCATTACCCCTATTTGATCTTGTGTTTATAACCCTGCAGTCACCTGACCAGAAGTCCTGTTCCTCCTGCCACCGAACTTCACTAATTCCCGCTATATCTAACTTCAACCTATCCATTTCCCTTTTTAAATTTTCTAACCTACCTGCCCGATTAAGGGATCTGACATTCTACGCTCCGATCCGTAGAACGCCAGTTTTCTTTCTCCTGATAACGACATCCTCCTGAGTAGTCACCGCCCGGAGATACGAATGGGAGACTATTTTACCTCCAGAATATTTTACCCAAGAGGATGCCATCATCATTTAATCATACAGTAAAGCTGCATGTCTTCGCGAAAAATTACGGCTGTAGTTTCCCCTTGCTTTCAGCCGTTCGCAGTACCAGCACAGCAAGGCCGTTGTGGTTAATGTTGCAAGGCCAGATCAGTCAATCATCCAGACTGTTGCCCCTGCAACTACTGAAAAGGCTGCTGCCCCTCTTCAGGAACCACACGTTTGTCTGGCCTCTCAACAGATACCCCTCCGTTGTGGTTTCACTTACGGTACGGCCATCTGTATCGCTGAGGCACGCAAGCCTCCCCACCAACGGCAAGGTCCATGGTTCATGGGGGGAGGTAGGGGATCCAGTATTAGAATCGGAATTTAAAAGAGCTTTGGAGGACTTACGGTCAAATAAGGCAGAAGGGATAGATAACATTCCATCAGAATTTCTAAAATCATTAGGGGAAGTGGCAACAAAACGACTGCTTGGTGTGTAGAATATATGAGTCTGGCGACATGCCATCTGACTTTCGGAAAAGCATCATCCACACAATTCCGAAGACGGCAAGAGCTGACAAGTGCGAGAATTATCGTACAATCAGCTTAACAGCTCATGCATAGAAGTTGCTTACAAGAATAATATACAGAAGAATGGAAAAGAAAATTGAGAATGCTCTAGGTGACGATCAGTTTGGCTTTAGGAAAAGTAAAGGCACGAGAGAGGCAATTCTGACGTTACGGCTAATAATGGAAGTAAGGCTAAAGAAAAATCAAGACACGTTCATAGGATTTGTCGACCTGGAAAAAGCGTTCGACAATATAAAATGGTGCAAGCTGTTCGAGATACTGAAAAAAGTAGGGGTAAGCTATAGGGAGAGACAGTATGTACAACAACCAAGAGGGAATAATAAGAGTGGACGAACAAGAACGAAGTGCTCATATAAAGAAGGGTGTAAGACAGGGCTGTAGCCTTTCGCCCCTACTCTTCAATCTGTACATCGAGGAAGCAATGATGGAAATAAAAGAAAGGTTCAGTAACGGAATTAAAATACAAGCTGAAAGGATATCAATGATACGATTCGCTAATGACATTGCTATCCTGAGTGAAAGTGAAGGAGAATTAAATGATCTGCTGAACGGAATGAACAGTCTAATGAGTGCACAGTATGGTTTGAGAGTAAATGGGAGAAAGACGAAGGTAATGAGAAGTAGTAGAAATGAAAACAGCGAGAAACTTAACATCAGGATTGATGGTCACGAAGTCAATGAAGTTAAGGAATTCTGCTACCTAGGCAGTAAAATAACCAATGACGGACGGAGCAAGGAAGACATCAAAAGCAGACTCGCTATGGCAAAAACGGCATTTCTGGCCAAGAGAAGTCTACTAATATCAAATACCGGCCTTAATTTGAGGAAGAAATTTCTGAGGATGTACGGCTGGTGTACAGCATTGTATGGTAGTGAAACATGGACTGTGGGAAACCGGAACGGAAGAGATCGAAGCATTTGAGATGTGGTGCCATAGACGAATGTTGAAAATTAGGTGGACTGATAAGGTAAGGAATGAGGAGGTGCTACGCAGAATCGGAGAGGAAAGGAATATGTGGAAAACACTGATAAGGAGAAGGGACAGGATGATAGGACATCTGCTAAGACATGAGGGAATGACTTCCATGGTACTAGAGGGAACTGTAGAGGGCAAAAACTGTAGAGGAAGACAGAGATTGGACTACGTCAAGCAAATAATTGAGGACGTAGGTTGCAAGTGCTACTCTGAGATGAAGAGGTTAGCACAGGAAAGGAATTCGTGGCGGGCCGCATCAGACCAGTCAGTAGAGCGATGACAAAAAAAAAAAAAAAAAAAAAAAAAAAAAAAAAAAAAACATAATATGATCAAAAGTATCCGGACACCCCCAAAAACATAAGCTTTCCATATTAGGTACATTGCGTTGCCACCTACTGCCAGGTACTCCATACCAGCGACCTCAGTAATCATTAGACATCGTGAGAGAGCAGAATGGGGCGCTCCGCGGAACTCAGGGACTTCGAACGTGGTCAGGCGATTGAGTGTCACTTGTGTCATAAGTCTGTGCGAGAGATATCCAGATTCCTAAACGTCCCAAGGTCTACTTTTCCGATGTGATAGGAATGTGGAAACGTGAAGGGACACGTACAGCACAAAAGCGTATAGGCCGACCTCCTCTGTTCCCTAACAGAGACCACCGACAGTTAAAATGGTTGTAATGTGTTATAGGCAGACATCTAATCACACCATCACACGTGAGTCACAAATTGCACCAGAATCCACTGCAAGTACTATGGCCGTTAAGCGGGAGGTGAGAAAACTTCGATTCCATGGTCAAGTGGATGCTCGTAAGCCACACATCACGCCGTTAAATGCCAAACAATGCCTCGCTTGGTGTAAGGAGCGTAAACATTCAACGACTGAACAGTAGAAAAACTTTGTGTGGAGTGACGAATTGCGGTACACAATGTGGCGATCCGATGGCTGTGTATGGGTATGGGAAATGCCCGGTGAACGTTATCTGCCAGCGTATGAAGCGCCAACAGTGATATTCGGAGGTGGTGGTGTTTGTTACGGTGTGGTCGTGTTTTTCATGGAGGGGGCTTTCACACTTCTTTGTTTTGCGCGGTACTATCACAGCACAGGGGTACATTGATGTTTCAAGCACTTTCTTGCTTCCCATTGTTGAAGAACAATTCAGGGATGGCGATTGCATCTTTCGACACGATCTAGCACCTGTTCATAATGCACGGCCTGTGGCGGAGTGGTTACGCGACCATAACATCCCTGACCTGAATCCTATAGAACACCTTTGGGATGTTTTGGACTGCCGACTTCCTGCCAGGACTCACCGATCGACATCGATACCTCTCCTCAGTGCAGCACTCCATGAAGAATGGGCTGCCATTTCTCCGAGAAAACTTCCAGCACTCGACTGAACATAGGCCTGCGAGAGAGGAAGCTGTCATCAAGGCTAAGGGTGGGACAACACCATATTGGATTCCAGTATTATCGATGGAGGGCGACAGGAACTTGTAAGTCACTTTCAGCCAGGTGTCCGGATTCTTTTGATCACATGGTGTATATCCATCCTTTTGAATGAAGATCTTTGGGACCACGGCCATTTACTATTGTAAGAAAATGAAAGGCCTACAACCGTCGTTATGATTTTATTTATTGTGTTGCCGAAACTGGTAGCTGCATAATAAATAAGATCATAAGGACAACTGTAGGCGTTTCATTACCTTACAGTTTAAAATTACAGTGAAGAATATTCGAAGTACTACTTCCTTCCTGTACGAAGCAATTCATTAGAGCAAAGAGGAGAGTCCACGGGACCTCTGGTGTCTGCTATGTCGTACGGTAACATATGCAAGCATCTCTATAGCCGAGACAATGTGAAGCGCCGTATGCGAGGGCTGATAAGGAAGAAAATTGGCCCATAATCTCACGGATGCGGAGCTCAGTTTGAACTCCGCGACCCTCCAGCTGTGTTCCGTGCTGGCGCTGTTACGCTTTCGAGCGAACTTTGCAGATCAGCTCCTCGCACTTTCCTACATATCTCGACAAACGCCTGGCTCTCTACCTGCATCATCGAAGCGTAGCGTAGGGGGAATGCAAAAGCGAGAAATCTCATCTCAGGGCGCCACGAGCGAAACGATCAGAACGTAGCGTTGCCAAATCTCGTAGACAAAGTTGGGAGCGAAGGGTTGGGAACAGGAATCTCCTGCGTTTGCTGAAGCCAGGGGTTACCTGTAGAAAAATCGACAATAAGATTTTTAAGCTCGTATCGTAGAAAGTTGTCACTGAAGTGTCTGATGCTAATAATCAGAAATAAATCATTAATAGCCAACATCGAGTACTCTTCGAACTGACACGAAGGATTAATGTTACATTTTAAAACTGTTCAAAAACGCATGTAAAATGAGGAATACTCTGCTCACAACATACTTTCTCAACTATTCCACAACATGCAGCCTTGCCTTTACTCTCCATCTCTAAGTTAATAATGATGTTTGGTTTACGTTATTTGGAGTCCATTATACATCTAGAAATAAATTAGGAAATATTTAGCACATGTTTTGGTCACAGCCTATTTTAAGGTAAAAACTACAACTAGCTACTTGGTTCAGCAGTAGTAGATTTCTGGTTACGGAGTCGGATAAACAAAGAAGTAGAGGAAAATTTGTATATCGGAGGTGGAGTGGCAGGTAGTACTATGAGCACATCTTCCTTCGTAGATGAACACATGTGCTAAGGCAAGAAACCTATCATTCTGTGGAGAAAACGTAATGGCATTGACTTGATAGTAGCCTCTAACACCAAGAAAACTTTTTGTCTGCTTAGAATATATTGGGAGCTGTTTTCAACTAACTGTGAGACAGTAACTCTGAACTGTTGTAGGTTAGTAAACCGCTGAATAAGTAACAAGTGACAAATGAATTTATCTTTATTGTACACAGTCCTTTTATTTAAAGCACGCACACGCACATGTGTACATAAACAGACACACACAGTCCGTCGTACAAGCGCACATGAAACATGTACTGAAAGTCCGAAGCATGGATAAGGCTTAAAAGTTGCGACCTTACGCATTACAGGAAGTTGCAGACATGTGTTTAACTTGTGCTGCAGCAGGATTTACTATCTCGTAAACAGAATATCGCCCCACTTCGGCACTATTCCCCGTGAGTCGATGAAATACAGTTATCCTCTTCGTTTGAGTTAAACGGATGTCGTGTCCCATGCGGAGAGAGATCACCGAATGTCACTCTTGTGGATCTTTTCAATGAAATACGAAAGTCAATGTGTTCTTGGAATTAGAACTTTAGCTACTCATCATATGGCTCGGCAGACAACATGGATATCTGGGTAGTGCCATAATATTTTCTTCGGGCTTGTGACATTTGATTTGAGGTTGGCGATCGTTATTTTGAATAGTTGCTATGATTTAAGTTGTTGGTGGACTGTGTAAGTTGCTTAGGACAGTGGAAACCTAAACATTCAATTCCGAACTAGTGTACTCAAAGAATGCAGTTGGGGATCCTCTACCATGCACAGAGCTTTGACTGTTAGGTCTGGTTCTACACGAGTTGCACGAGAATAAGTGACAGCGTCCCATCTGAAGACAGTGGCATTTGGCCAGCTGAAACGTTTTGTCTCGAACCTGACAGTGTAGCCGAGAGCGCTAATGCGCTGCTTCCTAGACTCGGGTAGGCGTGCCGGCCCCGGATCGAATCCGCCCGGCAGATTAACGACGAGAGCCCGTATACCGGCCAGGGTGAATGTGGTTTTTGGTGGTTTTCCACATCCTGCTAGATGAATACCGGTCTGATCCCCACGTTCCGCCTCAGTTACACGACTCGCAGACATTTGAACAAGTTCGCACTATTTCATGTCTTATACTAGACACCTGGGGTACACTAATTCCGGCCCAGGGCGTTCGGGGTGGCGACAGGAAGCGCATCCGCCTACCCTCTGATACTAACATTGCCAAGTGAATAGTAACAAGGCCGATCTCACGCTGCAGTGGGACAAAGGCCCCAAGACAATTATCATGAAACGTTTGGCTTCTCTTTGTGTCCGGATTACAACGCGACAAAAAATAAAATGCTATATGACGCACAGATCCTGGTAACCCTTTTAGATAAAGGATATAATCTACATCTACATGATTAGTATGCTATTCACAATAAAGTGCCTGGCAGAGGCCACTCTCGAACGGAGCGCGGGAAAAACGAGCACATAAATGTTTCTGTGTGAGCCCTCATTTGTTTTATTTTATCGTGATGATCATTTCTCCCTATGGAGGAGGGTGCCAACAGAATGTTTTCGCAATCGGAGGAGAAAACTGGTGATTGAAATTTAATGAGAAGATCCTATCGTAGCGAAAATCCCCTTTGTTTCATTGATTGTCACTCCAATTCACGTATCATGTCTATGACCCTATCTTCCCTAATTCGCTATAGTACAAAACGAGCTGCCCTTCCTTAAACTTTTTCGATGTCCTCTGTCGGTCTCACCTGATTGAGGATCCCACACCGCACAGTAATACTCCAGAACAGGGCGGACAAGCAGTCTCTTTAATAGACCTGTTGCACCTTGTAAGTGCTCTGCCAATGAATCGCAGTCTTTGGTTTGTTCTACCCACAAAATAATCTATCTGATCGTTCTAATTTAGTTTCTTTGTAATTGTAATCCTTAAGTATTTAGTTAAATTTACAGTCTTCAGATTTGTATGACTTCTCGCGTAATCGAAATTTAGCGAGTTTCTCTTACTACTCATATGAATAACTTTATACTTTTCTTTATTCCATTCAACTGCCACTTGCCGCTCATTACAGCTATCTTATCTAAATCATTTTGCAATTAGTTTTGATTGTCTGATGACTTTACAAGACGGAAAATGGCGGAGGTTCCAGTCCTCCCTCGGGCATAGTTGTGTGTGTTCGTCATTAGGATAATTTGGGTTAGGTATCGTGTAAGTTAAGGGTCTGATGATCTTAGCAGTTAAGTCCCATAAGATTTGACACACATTTTTGAACGGCAAATAGTCTAATGGGGCTACTCAGATTGTCTCCTTTGTCGTTAATATAAATCAAGGACAATAGTATAACACTTCTCTGGGAAACGCCGGATATTACTTCTGTTTTACTCGATGACTTTCCGTCTATTACTACGGACTGTGACCTCTCTGACAGGAAATCACGAATCCAGTTGCACAACTGAAGCGATATTCCACAGCCACGCAGTTTGGTTAGAAGACGCTTGCGACTAACAGTGTCGAAAGCGTTCTGCAAATCTAAAAAATAGGGAATCAATTTGAAATCCCCTGTCAATAGCATTCATTGCTTCATGAGTATAAATACCTAGTTGTGTTTCACGAGAACGATATTTTCTGAATCCGTGCATACTATGTGTGAATAAATCGTTGTCTTCCAGGTAATAAATAATGTCTGAACACAGTATATATTCAAAAACCCTACTGCAAATCGACGTTAGTGCTATGGGAATGTAATTCAGTGGATTACTCCAGCATCCCTTTTTGGGTATTGATGTGTCCTGAGCAATTTTCCAGTCTTTAGGTACGTAACTTCCTGTGAGTGAGGATCGATTGTATCAGCATACTAGCATAAATTCGAGTGTACCCTTCGCCAGTGGACATAATGTTTGTATACTGCGGCACCACACAGATTTTAGTGCAGAACGGTTCATAGCTATGAATTTTAGATTCTGAAAGAAATGAGGGGACACAGAACAGGCTGTCACTTCTGACGTTCAAGTGATTCGTGATGCAAAACAAAATTAGAAGAAATGTTCCAGTTGCTGGCTGTTTTCATCTGATGATTCTAAATTTGTAAATTTATTTTATCTCATTACGTGGCCTCACAACAGGAAGAGCTTCACATTCACACACTAATACAATGGTGTGCAAACTGAAGATCGATAGTAATTTTCTTATGATGTGTCCCTAACAAGTAACATGGCTCCATAAAACGTTCACCATACATTGAAATAATTGCTACCATGTAGTACAACAGGTAAATGAAAGAAATACGTAGCGAAACGTTCAGAAATGACAGTTATATTCAAAGACAATAGCTACACACTATTCGTGATGGTACCTGGATATTACAAAAGGCGGGACATGATTGGGTGTACGATCACTAGGCGGGCACTCCACGCTCAGCGATATGCTCCAATGTTGCCCACAAGGTTGGTATGGAGTACTAGTCGTAGGATGCTACATTCCTCAACCAATGTGGTTAATTTCTGGTTGGTCGTTGGTTTAAGTAGATATGCTGCAATACATCCCCCCAAAGCATCTCACACCTGCACTATGGGATTTAAGACGGGCAGGCTAGTCCATTCACCGATTATCCTGTCGTTCAAAGAGATTCTCGACCAGCACTGTTCGATGTGATCGCTCAAACTAGCGGAACAGAGTGGGGCTCACATCCACAAACTATTCGCTCTTCTGCAATGGTTCAAAATGAAAAAAACCTACAAGAGTGATATTCAGCGATCACTCTACGCACGGGACACGACATCAAAAATGGTTCAAATGGCTCTGAGCACTATGGGACTTAACATCTGCGATCATCAGTCCCCTAGAACTTTGAACTACTTAAACCTAACTAACCTAAGGACTTCACACACATCCATGCCCCAGGCAGGATTCAAGCCTGCGACCGTGGCGGTCGCGCGGTTCCAGACTGAAACGCCTAGAACCGCTCGACCGCACCGGCCGGCCTTCTGCGATGGCACTGTGTTTTTCTACTGTCGAATATGCTTCCCCAGTCTGGTACAGATCATCTCATCCCAGACAAGTAGACATTGCTCTCAATGAAACCTACAGGTTAATCACAGGCTGCTTCAGACCTACCCCAACTGATAAACTCTAATACCTGGCTGGAATAGCACCACCATGGGTACTCAGAGCAGTTGCTGCCAACAAGAAGAGACTGAAAGTGGAACAGAACAGTGCCCATCAACTACACGGACATAATCCACCACAACAACGGCTGAGCTCGCGAAAGAGCTTCCTGAGAACATCCAAGAAGCTCACCATGTCACCAGAGAAGGCAAGGCTGGAATTATGGAAGAAGCCAACGCGCCACTTGCACGGATAGATGCCAGAAGCTGAAAAACTACCGCCTGGACGCAATGAAAGCTGACTGGTGTGGAAATCTTTAAACAGATTACGCTCAGAAGTTGGATGATCCAGAGACAACCTGAAGAGATGGGGCTTCATAACAGAAGATACGTACTATGATTGTGGACAAGGACAAACCCCAAGCCACATGCTTCAGAGCCCTTAGTGCCCTACATCCTGCACGAATAATGATCTCCTGCAAGCCAGTCCAAGCGCCTTGGAGGTTGCAGAGCACTGAACACATGTAATATAAATGCAATATATATACACTCCTGGAAATGGAAAAAAGAACACATTGACACCGGTGTGTCAGACCCACCATACTTGTTCCGGACACTGCGAGAGGGCGGTACAAGCAATGATCACACGCACGGCACAGAGGACACACCAGGAACCGCGGTGTTGGCCGTCGAGGGGCGCTAGCTGCGCAGCATTTGTGCACCGCCGCTGTCAGTGACAGCCAGTTTGCCGTGGCATACGGAGCTCCATAGCAGTCTTTAACACTGGTAGCATGCCGCGACAGCGTGGACGTGAACCGTATGTGCAGCTGACGGACTTTGAGCGAGGGCGTATAGTGGGCATGCGGGACGCCGGGTGGACGTACCGCCGAATTGCTCAACACGTGGGGCGTGAGGTCTCCACAGTACATCGATGTTGTCGCCAGTGGTCGGCGGAAGGTGCACGTGCCCGTCAACCTGGGACCGGACCGCAGTGACGCACGGATGCACGCCAAGACCGTAGGATCCTACGCAGTGCCGTAGGAGACCACACCGCCACTTCCCAGCAAATTAGGGACGCTGTTGCTCCTGGGGTATCGGCGAGGACCATTCGCAACCGTCTCCCTGAAGCTGGGCTACGGTCCCGCACACCGTTAGGCCGTCTTCCGCTCACGCCCCAACATCGTGCAGCCCGCCTCCAGTGGTGTCGCGACAGGCGTGAATGGAGGGACGAATGGAGACGTGTCGTCTTCAGCGATGAGAGTCGCTTCTGCCTTGGTGCCAATGATGGTCGTATGCGTGTTTGGCGCCGTGCAGGTGAGCGTCACAATCAGGACTGCATACGACCGAGGCACACAGGGCCAACACCCGGCATCATGGTGTGGGGAGCGATCTCCTACACTGGCCGTACACCTCTGGTGATCGTCGAGGGGACACTGAATAGTGCATGGTACATCCAAACCGTCATCGAACCCATCGTTCTACCATTCCTAGACCGGCAAGGGAACTTGCTGTTCCAAGAGGACAATGCACGTCCGCATGTATCCCGTGCCACCCAACGTTCTCTAGAAGGTGTAAGTCAACTACCCTGGCCAGCAAGATCTCCGGATCTGTCCCCCATTGAGCATGTTTGGGACTGGATGAAGCGTCGTCTCACGCGGTCTGCACGTCCAGCACGAACGCTGGTCCAACTGAGACGCCAGGTGGAAATGGCATGGCAAGCCGTTCCACAGGACTACATCCAGCATCTCTACGATCGTCTCCATGGGAGAATAGCAGCCTGCATTGCTGCGAAAGGTGGATATACACTGTACTAGTGCCGACATTGTGCATGCTCTGTTGCCTGTGTCTATGTGCCTGTGGTTCTGTCAATGTGATCATGTGATGTATCTGACCCCAGGAATGTGTCAATAAAGTTTCCCCTTCCTGGGACAATGAATTCACCTTGTTCTTATTTCAATTTCCAGGAGTATATATATATATATATATATATATATATATATATATATATATATATATATATATATATATAACGATGACCAGGTAGTGTACTGTGTTCAAAAATCTGGAAATCAGTACGCCCATGCGTTCTACCTCACGACACGATAAAATCTTGACCACTGAAATCACCAGGTTCGCTATCTTCCTGGGTGCATTACTGGTTCCCGTCTCTCGCCACGATAGGTTATGTTCGGAATCACTACTACACTGAATCTGCCCTCTTCCGAGAAGAGCACGCGAGCCCACTTCTCGTTGGTGCAGTGCTTATACTCTTGGCACCTGCCGGCCGGAGTGGCCGAGAGGTTCTAGGCGTTTCAGTTTGGAACCGCGCGACCGCTACGGTCGCAAATTAGAATCCTGCCTCGTGCATGGATGTGTACTATGTCCTTAGGTTGGTTAGGTTTAAGTAGTTCTAAGTTCTAGGGGACTGATGACCTCAAGATGTTAAGGTCCATAGTGCTCAGAGCGATTTGAACCTTTGAACTCTTGTCACCATCGCAAACGGTGCTGCCGATGTGCTGGTGTCGACAGCACACAAGGTACTGGATATCGGGCAAAGGGACCAACCTCATGTTGGCTGTTGCCCAATGTACTGGTGTAGTTGACCGTAGTCGACCAACTCCAATCCTTCGTACAGCAGTGCTTGTGGTTCGGAACACTGCCTTTGCACATGGGACAATGCTGTGAGCAAATACCAAGCATCCAATTTCCCAATGGTTCCTCCTCATGTAGCCCCACAGTTGCCTCCCGGCCATGTTATAATGAAAAACACCATCACAGTGCGCCTTAACTGTTCTACAGTTGATGCACACTGTCTTTTTCCGTCCCTTTAACCGATTCGTTTCGCGGGACCAGCCCCATTTGACGTTGACATAACGCTGACGACACGCCATGTGACGTGCAGCTTTCTGCGCGCGACTCTTATATCTCATTCTTTATTTATCTCGTCCTTTAGTTTCGCAGAGCAGTGTCTTACTTAGGATTTCGTCTGAGGCAGTATTTTTGATCGGTACCACTCCTCTGGTAAATTATGTCGCATGCTAATGGGATGGGGTGGGGGTGTCACAAAAGCTTCCGGAAGAAGTATTGTTAGCAAATGAAGTGGAACAATTTACTTGACGGTACGAACTTTTCCGTGCTATGATACCAGAAAAGCAATAAAGGCGGAAGTTACGTAATTGTAGCTCGCTAGTTGCCAGTGAGCAACATATAAATAACCGTGTGCTTTATCGTTGTCATGGCTCTGGCAGACACAAAAGGTTTTTGAACTCGACGTTCAAGAATTCAGCAAACATTTGTCTCCTTACATGGTATTGATCTTCAGCACCCATTTGTCCCCTTTCGTGGTAATGATATAGCGGGAAACATGGTACAGTAATATCTTTTCAGGTTTCTGTCTTGTCAACTCGTAGCGAGTCCGCTACATTTCGGAAGGCATATTCTCTCCATCCATTGTCTGGAGAAGTGCCAGCGTCTCGTACCACATCTCTTTATATATTCATCGGCTGGGGATGACGCTTCAGTGCCCGCAGCGGCAGCCTCAAAATATTTTAACCGCCGCCCGACCATACCTTTACTTGGACAGGTAACAGGCGTGTTCTTGAAATCGTGTGTGTGCTGCTCTCTTAAGCAGTTTTCAAGGAACACGAGAGGACTTTATTGCATGACTAGTTCAGTTCTCGGCGTGGGAAGGGTGTGTATTTACTCCAGCGAAAATGTAGTAAGCGGTAATCTCTCTTTTCCTTTCACCATTTTGTGGTAGCTCTTAGCTAGAAAAAATTTCTTAAAGGTTTGAAACTGAATGTAAAGTTTGTTCCAAGTCATTCAGTGCTCAAATACTGGATGGGTGAAGCATGGCTATTCGCGCGTCTTGGGCTGTACCGCTGTTTCACACCGATCCCCAGTCCTTTGATAGGTAGGTAGGTGTTACCCCCACAGCAATGATTACCACACGGGAGATGAGGAACATATATACATACATACATTTTTATAATATGCTTAGATTCACAATACGTGATAAAAGCCAGACTGGTGTCAAACACTAACCTAGAATTGAGATCGACATGCAAGAAAGCTTATGTCTGGATGAGGATGTCGTGTGGAAGGGAAACATGGATTTAAAAAAAAAATAGGAAAAGAAACAAAGACTTCTAACGTTAGTGATACAGACAATATTACAAATAACGTGAAAAGAGAAAATATAATGCAGAAGTAGGAATAAATGGCATGTCGAAATAATTTATAAGGGTACCGTTATCAGAAGTGTAATAGTTAAGTGGGACAAGAATTTATCTCGAGGCAATACTGAAGGATAACATTTTTATAGATAAACGAAAAACGAAAAACGGATTACGTAGGCTGCAGTGGATATTCAGAGACGAAAACAAATGATAAGTTGCGGAATCATATTGGAGTGCTTCTGTTCAAAATTAAAAATGACTGTTCCTGAATATAAACTGAGAGAACATATTCCGCCTACAATGACGCGATCACAATTGTACTTTCTACGAGTCGGAGAGTGGAATGATAGAGGTCCGAATGTGGTAAGAAAAATACAAAATGTGAAAAGATAAAAGCACAGGCTCACTCTAGATACAGGCGCCGTGAAAAGAAGCAAAATTAAGATAGAATTAAATGGCTTGATGAATACATGATAGTTTCAACAGCATAAGCTCTGTATTGACCGAATTCTGCTAGCGTTAAACATAGGTATAACGGAAAGTAACTGCTCTTATTGTGGGGTTTCCTTGCATGCAGCAGCTATACAGCCTCACCACGGGGTCAGATAGGTTTAGAAAACTAAAGGCAAAACCGAAGGCAACACAAATTCGTAAAAATGTGCAACACTTTATCTAAATTATACCTTATGTATCTTGAGTTTGAGGAGGATGCATGGCAATATGGTAGAGTGTTCAGTTGCACTGGTCTGGCCTATCGCACTTCATACAAAAATTTCTATCGCATTCATGTCAAATCTCCACTCATAAACGATCTCCTGGGGGCCGATTCAAGCATCTACTGCCCAGTTGTGTGCATCCATCTGTGAGCCTTCAAAAGCTCGCAGATAGCATGCAAAATCATCGAAACAAGTCAGGACGCTATCGATCGCTCAATGTATCGTAATAGTTTGAGATACACGCCATACCGCTCACCACGTCATGTCGTCTCAGTTCGGTTAAAAACATTCTGCGGCTCCATTGAGATATGGGAACATAGCGGAAAGAGGAAACTGGTAGCATGCGGAGGTTCTTTGCTCGCATTTCAAGATGACTACCCAACCTTTGGCTGTCTCATGAAGTCCATGCAGTGAAGTTACACCATTGCCCTGAGAGAAGAGGAGAATGCTGCACTCTACTTACAAGGGGAGGCCGCCAATTGTGAAATTCAGATTCGATTCATACTGTGCATAATAAAAGCACATGGCCAGAGGTGTAATGTGGCAAAGCACCAAGATGCGCTTCTCAGCCGTTGTCCAGAAAATCGACAGTTAAAAGAAACCGTTGCGGTGAAATACTCTCAACGAAAAATAATTTTATACAGCGTCGTGGCGCAGCGGTAAGCGCTCGGGTTCGTAATCCGAAGGTCACCGGATCGAATCTTGCGCCATCAACATTTTTTTATTATATATATATATATATATATATATGGAATCTTGCGCCATGCAACATTTGTTGCAAATGTTGCATGGCGCAAGATTTGATCATTATATATATAGTGAATTGCTTATGCATGTTGGTGAAGGCGGGTCGCTCTCCAATTGTACCGCCTCCATTCTTCCGTTTGTTTAACAGGGTGTACCAAAGCTCTCACGTCCGCACTGATTTTCGACGATGCTGTAAGTTGCGCTAGGGACCGCATCTACCTTCTTTCGAAGTTAGCAGGCAACAACGCTGTTATGCGGCGACTCGTTTCGGCCCATTCAACATCTATCCTTCATGTGTAACGAGCGAGTAACGGAGTTTATATTTCATATCTGCCACAGCAAATCTGTGTTCGTGGAGTTTCTATTCTAATTCGAACGTTTGACTTGCGCTATACGTATTCGTTTCGGAATATCGTTTCTACGTCTTCCGTTAACTATACGTGGTTAACATTATGAAGATAATTAATAACATTTGTGAAATACAACTTTGTTTGCGGAAAACATAATGATGTTCGAAGTCGCCAGTTTTTCCACGACAAACGACTTTCAACAACTTATTATTTGCATAATTGTTGCAAACTGATTGCCGGGAATTATATATATATAAACAAAGTTGATGTGACTTACCAAACAAAAACGCTGGCAGGTCGATAGATACACACACACACACACACACACATATATATATATATATATATATATATATATATATATATATATATATGTGTGTGTGTGTGTGTGTGTGTGTGTGTGTATACATACATTTTAATTACAAGTAACCAATACCAAAAAAAAGTAGCATTAGGCGAGATTCGATCCGGCGACCTTCGGTTTAAAAACCAGAGCGCTTACCGCTACGCCACGGCGCTGCAGAAAATTTATAATCGTGTAGAGTTTTTCACGGCAACTGTTTCTTTTAACTGTCGATTTTCTCGACAACGGTTGAGAAGTGCATCTTGGTGCTTTTCCACATTACACCTCTGGCCATGAGCTTTTATTATGTGCAGTATGAATCGAATCCGAATTTCACAATTGCCGGCCTCCCCTTGTTAGTAAATTTCTCTAATTCAGTAGTTCATAATAGAGCCGGCCATTTCTGCCTTCACGCTTTCTCTTAATGTCGTCGCATTCTCGCAGCCACGGAGTGCAATGAGCAAGACATTTCGCTCAGCGAGTGTGTATTGACAATCGAGTACCGTTTGTGACAGAGCTATGGCAACAAAGGACGATGTTCTACAAAAGTTAACAAACCGGACATGCCTTCTGCTGGACAGACACGCTATATGCCGAATGAGAGTCGCGTCACTTAATCTCAGATGAACGAAGTGCACAACCCAATGTTACCTGATTTCCCTAAGGTTGTCCTTGGTCAGTATTAAAATTATTTGAAAAGAAAGAGCGTAAGGTTATTTTCCGAATGAGAGTCGCTTACGTTTATAAAGAATGTACATCACTTAATCTCAGATGAACGAAGTACCCAAGCCAATGTTATCTGATTTCCCTAAGGTTTTCCTTGGTCAGTATGAAAACTATTTGAAAAGAGAGTGCATAAGGTTATTTTCACACCTTTTATAGTTTCTGAAAAGTTGCGTGCTACAATTATACAAGCTGATGCACTGATTTCACACATAGTCTCTTCTAATTTATCTTTGTTCCGTAGACAGGCAAAAAGCTCAATTAAAGGGTAAAGGCTAGCGAACATCGCCGGATGTCGCATTAAGATGAAACCAGTTAAAAGTCAAGCTCAAATCTATACTAATATTAAAACTGTAAATCCGTCATGTCTGCCTATCTCTTCGAACATGCTAATCTCCTTTACTGCACGACTTTTCATGGCGTTTCAACAAGTGACCCTTTTGTCGTACATCCCTCTGCGTGTTCAAAGTAGAATCATTATATAAATTGCATTTGTAAAAGAAGGACTTTATATCATCACTCAGGTTTTATTAAGGTTTTGCATTTTAGTGTTTTTATAAATAGGACTCAAACTTTTTAGATATTTTTAAGCAGTTTACACATGCACAGCTGCCCGTCACCATTCATTTCTGTCTTTTTACAAATAAGACTCAAACTTTTTCCTATTTTTAAGAAGCTTGCAGCCGTTCCCCACCATTCACGCGCTCTATAGTGTCTGCTTCGTTCCCATCTTGCTCTTGCGTTCTTCATCGTCGTGTCGTCGTTTGTCGTTACGCCGGAGCAGAAACGAAAGAGCAGGGTGAAATTCGCAAGAGATACAGGTGTAATATGTGTACAAATATGTATTAAATATGTTAAAAAATTTAAAATATGTGTTGCATGTTGGTGTGTGGACAGAGTCACATACGAAAATCTCTTCCTATGCTTGTGGATCGATTACAACCAAACTTGGTACACATACTACCTATCGTCTGGAAAGATATACTGTTGGGGATAAACGCCAGCAACCTCATTTACGGTGCGGATGATAATGTGGAAGAACAATAGGAGGAGGAAGAAGTGGAAAGACAGAGATGAGGAAGGAGGAGAGGGACATAGATGTGAGCTAGGATAAGGTGAGCTAAGAGAAGGGGAGGGAAAAATGGACAGTACCAGTGAAGAAGACGAGAAGGACTGTGAGAGTGGAAATGAGGAGATAGACGGAGGAAGAGAACGGTAGTAAAATTGGTAAGGAGGTCAAAGGCTTCCATCCTGTCACTCACTGATAGGTCTGGCCTGGCAAAGGAAGGCAGCAAAACGAAAGCTGAAATTTTACATTTAGCATTTGAGAAATCTTTCACACAGGAGGATCGTACAAACATACCGCCGTTTGAGTCTCGTACAGATTCCCGTATGGAGGATATAGTGATAGACATCCCTGGGGTTGTGAAGCAACTGAATGGGTTGAAAATAAATAAATCGCCAGGTCCTGATGGGATTCCAATTCGGTTTTACAGAGAGTACTCTAATGCACTGGCTCCTTACTTAGCTTGCATTTATAGCGAATCTCTTCCCAACGTAAAATCCCGAGCGACTGGAAAACAGCGTAGGTGACGCCTGTATATAAGAAGGGTAGAAGGAGGGATCCTCAAAATTACAGACCAATATCCTTAACATCGGTTTGTTGAAGGATTCTCGAACATATTCTCAGTTCGAATATAATGAATTTCCTTGAGGCAGAGCAGTTGCTGTCCATGCATCAGCACGGCTTTAGAAAGCATCACTCCTGCGAAACGTAACTCGCACTTTTTCCACATATCATCTTGCGAACCATGGATGAAGGGTATCAGACGGATGCGATATTCCTTCACTTCCGGAAAGGGTTTGACTCGGTGTCCTACTGCAGACTCCTAACTAAGGTACGAGCCTATGCGATTGGTTCATAATTATGTGAGTGGCTCGAAGAGTTCTTAAGTAATAGAACCCAGTACGTTGTCCTCGATGGTGAGTGTTCATCGGAGGTGAGGGTATCATCTCGAGTGCCCCAGGGAAGTGTCGTAGGTCCGCTGTTGTTTTCTATCTACATAAATTATCTTTTGGATAGGGTGGATAGGAATGTGTGGCTGTTTGCTGATGATGCTGTGGTCTACGGGAAGGTGTCGTCGTTAAGTGACTCTAGGAGGATACAAGATTACTTGGACAGGATTTGTGATTGGTGTAAAGAATGGCAGATAACTCTAAATATAGATAAATGTAAATTAATGCAGATGAATAGGAAAAATAATCCCGTAATGTTTGAATACTCCATCAGTAGTGTAGCGCTTGACACAGTCACGTCGATTAAATATTGCCGGCCGCGGTGGTCTCGCGGTTCTAGGCGCGCAGTCCGGAACCGTGCGACTGCTACGGTCGCAGGTTCGAATCCTGCCTCGGGCATGGATGTGTGTGATGTCCTTAGGTTAGTTAGGTTTAAGTAGTTCTAAGTTCTAGGGGACTAATGACCACAGCAGTTGAGTCCCATAGTGCTCAGAGCCATCTGAACCATTTTTTTTAAAAATTAAATACACTCCTGGAAATTGAAATAAGAACACCGTGAATTCATTGTCCCAGGAAGGGGAAACTTTATTGACACATTACTGGGGTCAGATACATCACATGATCACACTGACAGAACCACAGGCACATAGACACAGGCAACAGAGCATGCACAATGTCGGCACTAGTACAGTGTATATCCACCTTTCGCAGCAATGCAGGCTGCTATTCTCCCATGGAGACGATCGTAGAGATGCTGGATGTAGTCCTGTGGAACGGCTTGCCATGCCATTTCCACCTGGCGCCTCAGCTGGACCAGCGTTCGTGCTGGACGTGCAGACCGCGTGAGACGACGCTTCATTCAGTCCCAAACATGCTCAATGGGGAACAGATCCGGAGATCTTGCTGGCCAGGGTAGTTGACTTACACCTTCTAGAGCACGTTGGGTGGCATGGGATACATGCGGACGTGCATTGTTCTGTTGGAACAGCAAGTTCCCTTGCCGGTCTAGGAATGGTAGAACGATGGGTTCGATGACGGTTTGGATGTACCGTGCACTATTCAGTGTCCCCTCGACGATCACCAGAGGTGTACGGCCAGTGTAGGAGATCGGTCCCCACACCATGATGACGGGTGTTGGCCCTGTGTGCCTCGGTCGTAATCAGTCCTGAGTGTGGCGCTCACCTACACGGCGCCAAACACGCATACGACCATCACTGGCACCAAGGCAGAAACGACTCTCATCGCTGAAGCAAACACGTCTCCATTCGTCCCTCCATTCACGCCTGTCGCGACACCACTGGAGGCGGGCTGCACGATGTTGGGGCGTGAGCGGAAGACGGCCTAACGGAGTACGGGACCGTAGCCCAGCTTCAGGGAGACGGTTGCGAATGGTCCTCGCCGATACCCCAGGAGCAACAGTGTCCCTAATTTGCTGGGAAGTGGCGGTGCGGTCCCCTACGGCATTGCGTAGGATCCTACGGTCTTGGCGTGCATCCGTGCTTCGCTGCGGTTCGGTCCCAGGTCGACGGGCACGTGCACATTCCGCCGACTACTGGCGACAACATCGATGTACTGTGGAGACCTCACACCCCACGTGTTGAGCAATTCGGCGGTACGTCCACCCGGCCTACCGCATGCCCACTATACGCCCTCGCTCAAAGTCCGTCAACTGCACATACGGTTCACGTCCACGCTGTCGCGGCATGCTACCAGTGTTAAAGACTGCGATGGAGCTCCGTATGCCACGGCAAACTGGCTGACACTGACGCCGGCAGTGCACAAACGCTGCGCAGCTAGCGCCATTCGACGGCCAACACCGCGGTTCCTGGTGTGTCCGCTGTGCCGTGCGTGTGATCATTGCTTGTACAGCCCTCTCGCAGTGTCCGGAGCAAGTATGGTGGGTCTGACACACCGGTGTCAATATGTTTTTTTTCCATTTCCAGGAGTGTATTTGGGTGTAACACTGCAAAGCGATATGAAGTGGAACAAGCATGTAATGGCAGTTGTGGGGAAGGCGGATAGTCGTCCTCGGTTCATTGGTAGGATTTTGGGAAGATGTGTTCTCCTGTAAAGGAGACCGCTTATAAAACACTAATACGACCTAGTCTTCAGTAGTGCTGGAGCCTTTTTGATCCCTATCAGGTTGGATTGAGAGAGGACATAGAAGCAATTCAGAGGCGGTCTGCTAGATTTGTTACTGGTAGGTTTGATCATCACGCGAGTTTTATGGAAATGCTTCAGTAACTCGGGAGGGAGTCTCTAGAGGAAAGGAGGTGTTCTTTTCGTTAATCGCTACTGAGGAAATTCAGAGAACCAGCATTTGAGGCTGACTGCAGTACAATTTTACTGCCTCCAACTTACATTTCGCGGAGAGGCAGTAATTTTTCCCTCGTTCAGTAGGGAGTGGAACAGGGAGAGAAGATGCTAGTTGTGGTACGAGGTACCCTCCACCACGCACCGTATGGTGGATTGCGGTGTATGTATGTAGATGTAGATGCGTAGATGGACAGAGAAAGAGGGGAGGAGGAGGAGAAGGACAAAGAAAAGGGGAAGGAAGAAACGGAATAATAAAATTGGAATAAATACATACCTAGGCAACTCTAGGTGCTCATCTCGTCTAGGAATATATTTCATGCACGGTATGAAGGCTACTGAAACACATCCAACAAACATTAGTTGGCGATGGGTCTAATTGCTATTCTGAGTGAAGGCTATCACGCGCGGTATAAAAAAAAGGGCAGTGTAAGAACAGGTCTTGCGAAAGCAGCCACTTGTTTACTTCCCTCTTTCCAGCTGAAGCATCCTCAGACGTGCTTGCCTCTTCCAGTCGGCACGCTGGGTGTGACAGCCTGGCAAACAACAGAACAACGCCGGCCCTCCTCACGTCTCAGAGTCGCCCAAGCGTCTTAGGCCGCTTACGCCTGCTTACAGGCGGAGAAAGGGAAATCTGCGAAAAATATGCGCTAATGACGAGAACAGCCTATGGAGAGACACGGTGACTGCTACCCAGTGAACTTATTTGTTTGTCGGCGTAGAAAAATAAAGATCACAAACATTTTCGGCGCGGTGCATTTTCTGAGTGATATCGTAGCGTGATAATAATTGTTGCAGGCATTGACGACGAATGTACTGGTGTTAATTTCTGTTTTTGCAAGTTCGAAATGTCAAGGAGACATAATCTCACTACTGAGGAGTTCTTTATTTTCTGCAGCGTTTTGTGTGAGGTGACAATTTTGATTAGGAGATTTTTTTATTTAGTTATTTGTTATATAAAGTCACCAGAGATCTGTGGCCATTTCCTCGCGCTTCTGTTTTCGTTCGAAATATTAAATACCTTATTCCTTGGTTACGGCCTCTAACGCTTTATTTTGCATACATCAGACTGTGTTAACGTCATAAATTCATAACCTATTCAAATTCAGTATGTCAATTAAGAGAAGGAATTCAATAGAAAGACACCGAAGTAAAATGTTAGCATAAAAGCTATTGACAGTTTCTGCCCACACCGGACGAATCCGCCCCCTCCTTCCACTTCCACCATTATCACTTCCCACACTGTGGTGTGCGTATGTATGTATGTACACACACTCAGATTATTTGACTTGTCGCTCTAACGAAGTAGGCGAGTGTCAGTAATATGTCTCATGCTCTTATTGTGGCGTGTTTATCTTCTGCCAGTAGGTCAGACGATAGAAATGCCACTTGCAAGTTTAGACTAGCAGATTGACAGTGACCAACTTTAAACAGAACTTGATTAATTTTCACACACATTTATTAAAATAATAACAAGCATAAACATTATGTAACTTGATTCTGGATGCTATTTACAATTGACAATCTGAAGCTCCTTTGGTTTTGTACATTAATCTCATTCTCACATATCTCTGATACTTGACAAAGTGTCTATATATTTATCATCATGGCTGTGTACAGGAATATGATAATCTTCTTAGATGCAGACTGAAACTTGACTATAGACTGGTACAGACTAATGCATACTGGTACAGACTGGTGCAGACAAATGCAGACTGACTAACCAGAGGTCTCTACACTTGTTATAATACTGCGCGAGTGTGATCCACGAGGAGAAAAGGTTCTCTGTTAGCAGCAATCTCATTGGCTACGTTACATATTAATATGCGGATCGGCAGAAGGAGAATTTGGTCCGTCTCTAAGACAGCGCCATCTCGTAGTGCGGACATGGACGAGCGCTGCGCCTGTGCTGTTGTGCTCAGCGGGGCGCACTCTAGTGGCAATGTTGTGTACGCACTGACTACACGGAACTATGTACACAACACCCACCATCATCCAAACACCCGGAAACACATGACTCTTCCATCGGAACATCTGTTACATCGATCATCGAACTACTTCTGCTATTCATTTACATCAGACGTTCCACACCAAAAGATACACGGCCTAGTGACATTAATATGGCTGCCACCTTCGTCTCTGATGAAAAATGATAGAGCCATGTTTCATCGTCTGTCACAATTCATCCAAGAAATTCATCTCCACTATCCTCATACTGTTCCAAAAGTTCGGTGCATACCGTTTTCCTTGTTTCTTTGTGAGCCACTGTCAACATCCTGGGAATCCACCTGGCACCAACCTTTTTTAACGCCAACACTTTCAGTACTCAATATTGCCATGCCCGCTCTCATCATGTAACCTGCTAGGCCACCGACTAACTGTACTGCGATCGACAGCAGCATCTCCATACACCTTTTTCAACCTCTTGTGGATGGTCTCGTTTTCACAGCACAGGAATTCTATGACAGCAGGTTGCTTCTGACGAATGGCAAGAGTAGCAACCATCTTGAAGGCATGCTGTGACGGCGCCACTCACAGGAACAGGTTGAACTAACTTTGAAAACAAGCGGGAAGGATGTATCTACACACTGTAAAACGTTCACACATGCAGAATGAAGATTGCATTTTTACAAAAATGATGTGCATTTCCTTTGGAGTGACCCTCATTTAACCGTCGTCAATGTGGGGTAACCACACACACGTGGCTGCACGAACGCTGGAGGGTATATAAAGTGTCTCCTATTAAGGGAGAGGGGTAAGGGCGATGCATTAGACGGTGCAGTCGTAGTCGTGATGCTGAAAAGGAGTGACATATCTGATGTCCAAAAGGGCATGATCATTGGCTATTAGTCCGAGGGTGGAAACATTTCTGAAATGGTTAAGTTTGTAAAGTGTACAAGTATTGAAACGGCAAACGGTGCTACCTTAAACCACCGCCGAGGTAACAGTTGCGCACCACACGCTCTAAATGACAGTCGTGAGCGACGGTTGTGGAGATGTGTACAGGCGAAGAGATGTGCAACTACTTCATCCAGATGAAGCAAGCGGCTACCAACAACGTCTCCTCAACAACCCCTCAATGAAAGTTGCTGCTTATGAAGGCTGGAATTTGCACGCTAATACAACTTGACGTCCACTGAGCGGCCACATTTCTTCTTTATGCTGCGTCAGACAAATGGTCATTAGTGTGTAGGGCGTTAAACGTCTATAAGTAGACGTACAAACCAGAAGAGAGGAGTGTAGCGGCCTGGGGAATGTTTTCGTGGCGTTTCCTCAGCGATCTCGTCATTATGGATGGGACAGTGGATTAACATAAGTGTGTATGTATCAAATAGTTCAAATGGCTCTGAACACTATGGGACTTAACATCTGAGGTCATCAGTCCCCTAGAACTCAGAACTACTTAAACCTAACTAACCTAAGGACATCACACACATCCATGCTCGAGGCAGGATTCAAACCTGCGACCGTAGCAGTCGCGCGGTTCCAGACATCAGCACCTATAACCTCGTGGCCACCGCGGTCGGCGTGTATCTATTCTTATGGACCATGTCCACCCCTATATTCAGTTTGTTTTGCACTGGTACAATGACATGTACCAGCATGACAACGCAAAGTGTCACACAGCTCGGATAGTACGTGCATGCTTCGAAAAGCACCAGGATGAGTTTACCACACTCCTTCGGCCACCAGACTCCTCGGATTTTCACACAATCGAGAACCTTTTGGACCACCTCGATCAGGATCTTCGTGCCATGGATCCCCAACCGAAAACCCTAGCCTAACTGGCCAGTGGCCAAGGACTGGGGCTCTGTTCGGTATCTTCCAGCCGCTCTGCTTTGGGTCGGTTAGCGAGCGCAGCAAGCGGCCTTGTTTTCGAAGGAGAGCCTCCACGTTAATCTGTAAGCAGTTCGGAAGCGATGGCGCATGGTTCTAGTGAACCGAGGCGCTGTTGTCAGTTCTCCTCGCGCCAGCCAACCAAAAGGAAGCTGCCACAGATCTGCCCCATGGGCACTGCAGCGCGCACATCGTCACGCATACGAAGCAGGTAGCACCGACACAGGCACATTATTCTGCACAGTAACGAAAATTTTGGAAGGTTTCCATTTCCACGTTTCACAAAATTCCTTTTCATTGCAACTTTAAAGTTGTAAATCCCATTCAATGATTAATAACCAATCCATTTTGCGGGAAAAAGTACCCAACGTCATTAGTAATTTCAGCAAGCACTCATGCAATATAGTGAGCAGAGTCGACGTCTGGAAATTTAATAATTTTTAAAGTCTTAATTAAATAAAAATAACAGGTATTTTATGAGAATATTGACCGAATTTTTTAAATGTCATAATCATTCACAGTAACAACAGCACAAACCATATTTCTGACAAGGGAAAACAGTCTATTATGAACTCACTTTTCACTTGGATGCATCCTGGTGATTCTTTAGTAAAACATAATCACCTACTCGTAATCTAAAACCACTCAGTATTTCTAAAATAACGTATTCTAGTTGTAAACAAACCACAACGAACCGAACAAGTAGACATACAGAAAACTAATCGCCTCTCGCTACAGTAGACTGAAAATTAGCGGGCGGACCGATCGGTAACAGGTCTCAGAAGCTTACAGAACAGCAATTTAGGCTAATAAACCGAAAATGACGTCACTACCGAGGCTAACGTACCGAACCGATCGTTATGAACGATACAGAATACGGCCCCACTGGAGCAGGTATGGCTCCAAATTGCCGTGGATACCTTCCAGAACCTCATTGACTGTCTTCCTGCATGTCTTGCAGTGGTTCACACTGCAAAAGGCTGTTGCTCGTGCTTTCAGCAGGCGACTACAGTGTGATTCGACAGTGTAATACATTCTGCTATTTGGCGAACAGAAATCTGTCGCTAATATTTGCCATTAACTACAGGTAATTGAATTTTTAGAACTGCAATACACAAGAAACATGCTACACAAACTTCTCAATAGAGAATAAAATGATATTCTTTACACTGGCGGTATCTTAGTTTCGGTACTGAAAAAAATATTCTCCAGGTATAAACGATAACGTAATTTCTTAACAAAATTAATGGGATGGCGCCAGCGGGCCTAGAAAACTATAATATTTGAAAAGTCGTTCCTTAAATTTTGGAACATCTTATATTAAATCTGTAGCTCTGTATTGCACACAAATTACTATTACTGGGTTATCGAGAGCAGTAATTAGAGGCCCCGTCCTGTTTTCTGAGACATCATGTTTTCTCGTAAGTGGTCAAATAAGATTACACTAACGAATTATGCAAGGAATATAATTTTAAGATAACAAAAATCTACCAACAGGAATGGATATGACGATGGTTGTAGTTACGAATTGAAACGACATTTCTCGTCCTTAGGCAATGTACGAGTAAATCTATATACTGATAAAATACTGAGAAAGTACGGTTTGTTTGTGAAAGGGAAAAAGTTTGAAACACTTGTATAACCAATATAAAATGGAGCTCAGATTTACATGACTCTTGTCAAAATTGATTAGGAAGCGGCAGTGAACATGTAAAACTGAAACCAATGAGAATGTGCATGTTAAATTTTTAAGCCTCACTGAATTTGTAAGAGAAATAATGGGATATATGTATTCATCATTTCTTGAAGAAAACATTATAACATGAACAACAGAAAAAAATTTGAGCAAGTAATTTAATAATATTCCCTGCTTCAGTAGCAATCATAAAGTCCGCAAAGGTCGGGATTCTACCCTGTTCCCACGTAGATGCAACGACTTTCATTCCCCACGCTATATTACGGAATGGAGCTAAATAAACCTCAAAGTCCACTGTCAAGCTCTTCACAGCTAAACATAGATAGCAGTAAAATAATTGATGCTTGTGCTGAAGTAGTGAATTTACTCTAACAAAACAAAAGCTAATTCAGTATTCCATCGGAATCATTTTATTTGTTACTGATACCTTACAATTGATCGCCTGCTAAGTTTTGAGATGTGGAAGCAAGGTTAAAAATACATAATGACCATCTACCTGACAAAGAGAGTAAAGCAGCTAGGAAGGGAGTAGTAAACGAAATGAAACTTCACAGATTGAAGGAGTATGTGATTTTGTTGCGTTGATTGCAACGAACGTGGCTGCATGTACCCACTTATCAGTATGCCCCCCTCCAGCCACAATGCACAAAGCAATACTATTATAAGCCATTGTATCCTCATATGTGCCGATTTGGCCACAACTGTTGCAGTTGCTCCTTGATACCCTAGATGCTGCACAGGGATGGAGTTTATGTCGGAGCTGGCCAACACTTTTTCTATCAGGGACACATCTGTGGAACTTTCTGACCACAGGGGACCAAGAGTCATGTAGTCAATTCATAGAGACACGTGCCATGTATGGATGAGCATTATCCAGTCGAGAAACAGTACCACGATATTGTTGGATGAGAAGACGAAGCATGTGTAACATGCTGCTATGTCAACAGAGTTGCCCAGTCGCTACTAGCCGTCAGCTGAAGTCATACTCGATGGCTCCCCACGCTGTGAAGCTAGGAGTAACATCGCTATGCTTCTACAAAACATCAGAAGAATGGGATCTTTCCCTAATTCGCCGCCATACACCTCGGCGATACTCGTCCAGTGTAGTGTAGAAACGCAATTCGTTGTTGAACACAACACTATACAATTCATCAGCAGCCGTGTCAGTGAATGGGAAGTCACGGCACTAATGGAAACCCAGCCGATTGTTTTATGGTATAACAGCAGCCTGTGAGAGAGACAGTAATTTTCTAGCCTGGCACCTGCTATTCTCCGACTAATGTCGAAGTTACGATGTGCCTGCTGCATGCACTACGGTTATCGTCCGTTATGGTGGTCAGATGTTGTCGACTGTAACCTTGAAGATCCATTTCAATCTCTGTCACATGCTGATAACACTGACACGAGTACGTGGTGTCTCTATGTTCTTTGCAATAACCACTCAACAGATGACGCTGTTCGTGCTACTTATATTCCCTACCAGGACTGGTAACAACACAAAATCGAAAGAACCCTTATGCTCTCTGGTCACAGAAAATTGCAACTCTAATCATTTACAGGAAGTGTATTTGCAGTTGAGAATATTAACTTTTAGAATGAAGACAACGAAAATTTACGCCAGACTTCGACTCGAATCCGAATTTTCCACTTCACGCGAGTGGTCGCCTTAACTGCTTCGGCTATCCGTGCACGAATCACGACCAGACCCAAACATCCATCTGTTGTTGTCTTTGTGTCACAATTGCGCTAGTGCGTTACGTATATTCCTGGGCAGGAATAAAAGTCGAGGGCGTAGTACTGGCGAATAAATACGAATCAGCAATGCCTGCGTTATTAAGAAGTTCGATGCAATCTCTCTTCGCACATACACGCATGCATGTCCGAAGGAACATTTCGTATCCAATCATTTACATATCCCCCGGTGGTATGTGCGTGTGAGAAACTACGTTGACATTCGAGCATATCTTCTAGGTGCTTCATGTTTTTTTGTCAGACAGTGTATGCTTGCCATTTCGCGCCAGAGTGACCTTTCTGTGACCTGTGGTGTACAGTGGAAGACATTAACACATTTAGGGCTCCCTCTGTTACGGCAGGCCTTGGCGGAATTGCGCTGACGTGTTTTATAAAGCCACAGATGACTAGAGTCGTGTCGCGTGTGCAAGGGGAAGCTTCCTAAATGGACAGAAAATTGTGGCAAGGCTTGCAGCTAATTTAAAGTAGCCTCGAGTGTATAAATTATACAGCACATCCTGCGTAGTGAAAGGACATCTGAACCCATTATACCTGGGACTCCAAGCAGTCCACTTTCATGCTTCAAATTCACTGAGTATGAGAGTTACACACACACACACACACACACACACACACACACACACAGAGAGAGAGAGAGAGAGAGAGAGAGAGAGAGAGAGAGAGAGAGAGACAGAGTAATGATATTAAAAGCACTTTTTACTTGAACTTAGGTGTACTTCGAGGGGATATAATATCGTCCACGCTACCACGAAAATTACAAAGAGAAAAATGCGACAAATGTCTCACGATCAGCCTGAAACGCATGTAAGTTTCTGACCTAAATAGTATGCAGAATATATCGAAAAGATAATTATATCTTAGATATCGATCATTTTGCCTTTATGGCAGGTAATTGTACGATAGAATCTATTCTGATTTTACGCGTGATGATGGAAGCAAGACTTAGGAAAAATGAAGGCATTTTCATCGAATTTATTGATTAGAGGAAGCGCTGAAAAACATAAAATGAAAGGTTTGAAATCCTCTGAACACTTCGTATACGCTACAGGAAAGATAGCAAGCAACAGGTGCGGAAACAAAGAGGAGAAAGTTGGTATGGGATACCAAGGGAGAAGTAATTGTGTTAAAAACAGTGGAAGACAGGGATACGGTCTTTCTTCCCTATTGTTCAATCCGTACATTGAATAAGCAAGGACGGAAATACAGTCTAAGACAAAAAAACTGCCGCAGCGCAAAGAATTTGTCCGAAACGGACAGAAATTGGGAGATGTGTTGTACATGTACACACAAACCAATGAACAAAGGATTATAGTTCCAGAAAAATTTGATTATTTATTCAAGAGAAAAAAACTCCCAAACTGAGCGAGATAATAACGCGTTGTCCACTTCTAGCGTTTATGCAAGCAGTTACTCGGCTTGACTTTGACTGATAGAGCTGTTGTATGTCCAACTGAGGGCTATCGTGCCAAACTCTAATTGGCGGGTTAGATCGTCAAAATCCCGAAATGGTTGGAGGGCCGTGCTCTTTCCTAGAGCCGAAAGTCGATGCTCATTTCGAAGCGAAGACAATCTGATTACAGGCCGAAGCCGTGTCTGGAGACACCCCTGACAGTGTCGACCGACACACTGCCCTAAAGACACGAGTGTTGGTCTGGGGTGCCATTTCTTTTCATAGCAGGTTGTCATCCATGACACCCTTATAGCGCGGAGGTAAATCGATGTTACTCTACGCCCAGGTTTTTGCCCTTCATGGCAAGCCATCCTGGGCTTAGTTTCAGCAAGGCGAGAGTTTCTATTGCTTGTCTTCGTGCTTGCCAAACCCTACCTTGGCCAGACAGGTCGACGGATGTCTTCCAGATAAGAAATTTTGAAGCATTTCTGGATTTCGGTGATCTAACTCACCAATTGATTCAAATGGTTCAAATGGCTCTGAGCACTATGGGACTTAACATCTGTGGTCATCAGTCCCCTAGAACTTAGAACTACTTAAACCTAACTAACCTAAGGACATCACACACATCCATGCCCGAGGCAGGATTCGAACCTGCGACCGTAGCAGTCTCGCGGTTCCGGACTGAGCGCCTAGAACCGCGAGACCACCGCGGCCGGCTGCACCAATTGGAAAGAATTCTGCATGCTATCTCTTAAAAGGACACAACAACACTATCAATCCATGCCAACCCGAACAACTGCTTGCAAAATGCCAGAGGAGGTCCGACGCTTTATTGACTTGCTCAATTTATGAAGCTCTTTCTCTTGAATAAATAATCTCATTCTCCCGAAACTTTAATCATTTGTTTGCCCGTACATGACCTTTACGGATTTTCGTCCACTTCGTGTAATTCCTTTGTGGTGTGACATTTTTTGTCTTAGAGTGTAAAAGAAAAATTCGGGTTTAGGGTCGCGACATTGGGAAACCAACAGCCATGACATAATCCTGCTAAGCAGATCTCAATGAAAGACTGAACCGCTGCGTCGAAATAGTGAATAATTTCGTGACTGATTCATGCGGACTACAGAGACAACGTGACATCTTGCTTTAAGTGTTCTGTTCAACAAAAATCTTTGTTGATACTGTAGAATTAACTCCTGAGACGCAATAAGTGGAGTCTTGCGTCCGCTTACATCTTCGATTAGCAAATGGATTTTCACTTGTGGGCTATGTTGTAACTGACAATTCGTAATTTTTCATAAATACAACTTTTATTGATGTAAGTTCATACGATTGATGACTGAACAACAAACGCAAGATAACAATAACGATGCCAGTACAAGTCTCCTAATTGAGGTAATCAAAAGTACACTTCTAATTTTCAACAAAGGTTCATGGTAAAACACACACACACACACACAGCGCCCGGCGATGTGTCTCCCGGCCACCAATGGCATACGCTCATTACATTATAGCTACGTCACGTCTTCCTTTGAGGCTTATATTGGGTGTTTGGGCTCTCTGTGTACGGCAGCCTCTCGTATCTTTCGCGGACACAACATAAAGCCACTGCTGTTATTCAGTTTCCCGTCCAACTGTCCAAATTTGTTTTCTCTTAACCACCGAATGGACCACTCATTAACAACACAGATGATTGTCTCACTGTGTGATCTCCGTCGATATGTTAAGACAAAAAGTTGTAGGAATGAAACAGCTCATCTAAGATGTTTCCGTAATTGCTTTTACCCATACCTCGTAGGACCACAGAATATTACAACAGTTATTTTTAAAGAAACCATATGCAAGTCTTTGTAGTTCGGTGTAAAAAGAGAAACTGTCTGCATGTAGACAGACGTATTTGAAAAGTACGAGTAGTTAACAGTTAAACAGATATTAGTTTTTTATTGCCTATATCACAGCGGTTTGATGCGCTGATTGAGAATTTATTTAAGATTAAACTTCCATATAATCTATAACTAACAAAACTGTATCATTATAGATCCCACTGATGATGCCTTAAAACAGTAGAAGACGAAACTCGTATGGATTAAATAAAATAATTAGTAGCAGGATAAGGCAGTTTGATTTGCAAAACAAGTATCCATATTAATCTGTTGTGCAGATTTTCGCTCTTCTATACACAGGGTGTTACAGAATAACGATTTAAAAATCTGAGTGATTGTGGAGGATGAAATCCAGAACGTTTTGATGTGAGGAACATATAGCCGTAAATGTGAAATAACGTTCCTACAGCCATCACTATGGTGTTGAATATCTACGACCTACCTCTGCCAGATGTTACCAGGTGATTCCCGGTGAACATTTGGGCTGGAATTCTTGGAGATCTCTTTACCGGATCAGACAACTTATCAAATCGTTTGAATGATGCAAAGTAAGCTCACCGGCAAAGTAAACAGTCACCGTTAGATATATCACAAGAAGCATCATGTAATACCATTGTAATTCCGAGCTTCGGCTTGGTAACCGCCTGGCTTCTGTTAGCAAGTGATGTCTGTCTGAAGCATAAATGTCTGACTGATAGTCACATCGTCAGTGCCTTATGCTCACGGAGAAGTAGTACATTCGTGGCTGAGCATGTGCTTAGATCGCTGCACCATTCGTAAAGGCTTAATGATTTATCTGTTCGTGAGCATTGGGGTCGCTAATTTTTTACACGGTGAGATTGAGCAGCTGGGGAATGCCTTGACAACTTCTGGAGGACTTTCCATTGTAACTGTGCGCTAGTTACTGGTTTCAGAACGATGTTGCGCCGGGGATCGTTGACCCAGCGCGTATCACACGCAGAACTTCAGGCAAAGTGTAACTGGAAGAGTGTTCCCAGTCTCTTGGACTGCTTGCTCTCTCGACTACGCCCCTCTTTAATTTTTCCTCTGGCGCTAATTCCCTTGAGGTCAACAACAGTAGGACCATTATCTCACCTTACAGCGTTGGATACCATCAGAGGAGAGCGCGAAACCTCGCGAAACTTCACGAACAGTCAGACGAACCATGGTTCGTCGTTATACATTTCGTAACGAAGTTGATGGTCATCACATTGAACATTTACTCTACGACAGTGAAGCAACAGATTCGGTGAAGTTTATTTCATTTTATGCTACGGTCAATAAATGTTTTCCAGACTAAAATATTCTGCTGTTTCGCTTGGCTTACCGAATGTGTAGAAAGTACCAAGTGCTGCAGAAAGATTATTTCACGTTTCTGGTGATGTTTCCATATACCAAAAAGTTCAGGATTTTATCCCCAACAACTCTTCCATTTTTAAAACATCTTGCTGCGACACAATGTATAATATAGTTTTATTCTTAGAAACTGTAGGAAGTTCCTCCCTTTCCTAGCGTTTATCTCATAGTACGTTGTTGTAACGACTTTCCTAATTTGTCACTGGGAGAGAGAAGTCAGGTGTGTCGTCTGTCTTGTATGAACTGTGTAAATATTGTTTTGTGTGTTATCTTACATCAGCGGTTTGTGTATCGTCTGAGACGGAGATTGAGAACGAGCTCAGTATTTGTCTAAACGAGGGTGAAGCTCCCTGCCTCCCCTTCCCCACCAACCCTAAAAACTGCGCTCTGTCGGGCGAGAGTACCAGACGACCGTTCGTTAATCTGACGAACGTGGTCAGTGTGAGTCCGGCTTACTTCACGCTCTTGCAAGCTCACAATAACAAACCATTTAACTGTTGAAAACACCCCACAGGATCTTTAACATTGGCATTCCATGAAACAAAAACTGTAATTAAGAGTGTAACTAAAACTCAAGTAATAATTGACGAACCTCACTGACTGTACCAGTTTGCATAGAACTGATTTGACGCTGGATGAGTGATGATAACCGACGTACTGAAACATTATTTTCATTTTATTCTCTACGTAAGAGTAGCAATTGACTTTATGGCCTTGAATACAGACTTCTTAACTTCTTTGAAGCAAGTGTTCACATCTTGGCAGCGTCAACACTACTCTGGCGGGTCTGGAGCAGACGAACACTTATGAACCCAATGGCCAATCCAATTATTGTTGTCACGACCAGCGTAGACTGTTATTTAAGCAAGTAGCGCTCTTTTCTACAATAAAACTTAAACTTCAATACGTGCGCATCAAACTATATAGGGAAACAGTCACTGTTACCTAACCACAAGGGAAGCGTGCACGTTGTTATGTCGATTACTGTGTTGAGGGAACTCTTCACCTAGTGTTGCGTTATGACTTTCTTCGCACACCGAGTGTTTGCGCTTGGGGCGGTTCCCCAATGGATTTAAAGCCGTCGTCGCATGGGACGAGTCAGATAATGTTCAAATGGCGCTCTTCGAGTTTTATGGCGTCACTTCCTGCCATTTCACGTCATGGATCCATTTCGCCACATGAAACACACAGTAAGTACTACGATATTTCTGCGACCAAGAACGCTCTCTTGAGATTACAGAAAACGATACGCCATGTTGTATTTGTTGTGTTCAATAGAAGACCATATTAGGTGAATTTTATGTTATTTCTAACAACCCGTGAATATAAGCCATTTCTAAGCACCATTACGTTGACTGTCTCGAGAAATAATCGTTATTGGTACGATATATTGTAATAAAACAATGAGAAACGTCACATTGCTGATTAAACAAGTTTCGTTTCTAGTTATTATCGCTTTATACTTCGTATGTTATGATAACAGGCCCTTTTAAGGCAAGAACACATTGAAGATTCTTGATCAGGGATTTTTTAATTATTAACTCTAAAATAATGGCATGTCGGCTACTAAAGCCTTTAGAAGACTATAATATGCGATACGTAGGCACTTACGTCGAATGATAGAAGCTGAATAAATGAATTAAAAAACTTGTGGTGGGCAGTTTTTGAACTCGGGTCTCCTCTTTCATATGGCAGGTGTGGTAGACACTACACTACCACAACATTATGTTTAACAAGGCTGTATGGACGAGCCTAGTCCAGTGCCCTCCATAACACAAACTTCATGTCACATCTTTAGCTTATTTTCCCTTTCTCATTTGAAGCTACGGCCGAAGTTAGGCATGAAAAGTAAATCAGTTCAGCAAATAAAAGACCATGGCAGCAAAGATCTGGTGCCATTTACAAGGGAAGGTCTTGAAGTCCTATATTTCGATGACTGAAACTGACAAGAATGAGAGAGCATCGAAGAACTTTGCGATACTGCTTTTCAAGACTGCTCTTCCATCCGCGAAATTTACTCTGGAGGAGACAAAGATACATGCGAAAGGAGTTAATGAATGACTGAGTCTAGGCATTGATGAAGAGGAATCTCAAACTGCAGTAGAAGAAAATGTGGATACTGAACTGCCGCCAGTTGAAGGTGACAGCGAAGATGCCTCTCAAATGGAAGACGTTAAACTTGTTTCCATGCGTTACTGTAATTTATGTCTGTTATTAGGTGTCACTTTATTTATGTCAATTCATTGCAGCTAGTCATCTTTGTTACGGTTTTTGTAGAACCTTCTAGGCGCTCAGTCCGGAGCCACGCCTGCTACGGTCGCAGGTTCGAATCCTGTCTCGGGCATGGATGTGTGTGATGTCCTTAGGTTAGTTAGGTTTATGTAGTTCTACGTTCTAGGGGACTGATGACCACAGATGTTAAGTCCCATAGTGCTCAGAGCCATTTTTTGTAGAACCTGAAATAAACCTACCGTTTTTTTGTTAAAAAATGCGTAGTCATTAGAGGCACCATGTTATGGAACAGAGCTAAGATTGGTTTGTTGTTTGAATCCTGTTGTGGCTGACTTTTTTTCATCTTCTCCTTTTGATATGACATTAACAGATATAATTTCTGTATTACTTGATGTTGTGTAAATATAAGTGCGTTCTGTGTCGGGAGTGGTATTATGTTCGATTTGGTGAACTTCTGTAAACTGGTGTCTTTACTACATGCATTTGTCTTTTCTGTCGTATTACATGTTCATGGATGCTGAGGTTTTCATTTATGTATACTACACACAGGACAATATGACTAGAAAATGCACAAGGGCGGAAACGTGAGTTTTAATAGGGACATCGTAGGAATTTGTGCGCATCCACTTCTGTATTGTGTGCAAACCAAATAAAGGCGACAATTGCCGCTGAGAGCGCAAAATCACGTTAGCCATTTCGTCGCATGTGTTGACAGCGCTGGGTCTTGTGACACTGGATGTCCTGTCTGCATGGACGTCAAGGATAGCTGCCTCATCCAGCGTGCAGAGGGCTGAGCACATGCGCTGCTCAGACGCTATCGGCTTGGGTTTGGTTGTTCTGGTGAAAACTCGTGTAGTATTCTGGCTTGCATCTCAGAAAGACAGTGCTCACCTTTTTATTTCGAACTTGGTCATGATCTGCGAGAGGACCTCCTCTCCCTGTGTAATCACTTCTGAGTGTCGTTTGTTATTCTGACACTAAACTGATTCGGGTCGTTCTACTGGCAAAGTTTGGTTGATGCCATTGTGTTGATCAGCATCCTGGCGATAGTAATTATTATTATAATCTGTCTAAATCAAATACACATTTGACTATAATGAGATATCGGTTTCAGGAGGCGTATGTATCTTCTTAATATTAAAGCTTTAGCGTCTTTTGCCTCCTGCAGTTAAGTGACTTTTTTATATTTATTTTCTTAACTGACACTAACAGACCAAAATGACTCAATTCTATGCCCTCATTTTCGGCTGCGGTTGGAAGATCATGCACTGATTGTCTTTGACTTGACTGTAAATTTATCTTGCGCTGTGTGTGTATGTTTCGGAATTTGTCGACGGACGGTCTGGGAGGTTGACCGAGATCGAGTTGCCGGCCGAGTTCGCCGAGCGGTTCTAGGCGCTTCAGTCTGGAACCGTGCGACCGCTGCGGTCGAAGGTTCGAATCCTGCCTCGGGCATGGATGTGTAAGATGTCCTTAGGTTAGTAAGGTTTAAGTAGTTGTACGTTCTAGGGGACTGATGACCTCAGAGCACCCATAGCGCTCAAAGCCATTTGAACCATTTGAGGTCGAGTTGTATTTGCCTAATTTGTATGCTTGAGGCTCTAGGCTTACCAGGGACCTCGTTGCTCGTAAAATGCTTGACAAAACCTCTGTCTGTATCACATACGTATATATCACTTTAAATTCTCTGCCTAATATGATTATACATAATGAAATAAAGGTTTCACTTTGGCTGTTTCACAGCCATGAACGTAATGTTACAATTTTGTTTTTGCCTCTGTTAACTTCTTAAATCCTGACCTTTTAAGTAATTGTTGTTTTTTGGAATGTCTGCTTCACAGACGTCTACATTATTTTATATCCATCTCAGTGAAATAGCGATGCTTTTTGGCTTTTTCACAACTGAGTATGTAAAGTCTCAGAATTTTAGTAATGATTTTCCTGCCTGGTGACTGGTATTCCTTGATTAAAAAGCCTGCCTCACAGATAAGTTTAAATTGCTGCTTTTCCTGGTTGTCCAAACAAGTGAGAGAATTTCTTCTGCTTGTTTGTTTATCCACCTACATATGTAAAATTTGTAAAATTTTGGTATTTACTGATGCTACTGTGTATTCTGTATCCTATCTGGTTCACAGACATATATCTATTTTACTTCCTGTGTCAGTTATTTGCCAGTGTGATTACAGAATCTGTTCAACTAAAATTTTTATAAATTTTGAGTATTTCCCAGAACCTAATGATTGGTTTCCAAACCGCATTTGTCGCGAATGGATGTCACTTGCTCTTGCAAATAAGAAGATCGCCCATTAGTATAAATCAATAAATAATTTTATTTCCAACATTTTTTTTCCTCTCGGCACCTTACTACACTACTGGCCATTAAAATTGAGACACCACGAAGATGACGTGCTACAGACGCGAAATTTAACCGACAGGAAGAAGATGCTGTGATATGCAAATGATTAACTTTTCAGAGCATTCACACAAGGTTGGTGCCAGTGGCGACACCTACAACGTGCTGACATGAGGAAAGTTTCCAACCTATTTCTCATACTCAAACAGCAGTTGACCGGCTTTGAGTGGTGACACGTGTAAGGAGGAGAAATGCGTACCTACACGTTTCCGACTTTGATAAAGGACGGATTGTAGCTTATCGCGATTGCGGTTTATACCATCGTGACAGTGCTGCTTGCGTTGGCCGAGATCCAATGATTGTTAGCAGAATACTGAATCGGTGGGTTCATGAGCGTAATACGGAACGCCGTGCTGGATTCCAACGGCCTCGTGTCACTAGCAGTCGATTTGACAGGCATCTTATCCGCATGGCTGTAACGGATCGTTCAGCCACGTCTCGATCCCTGTGTCAACAGATGGAGACGTTTGCAAGACAACAACCATCTGCACGAACAGTTCGACGACGTTTGCAGCAGCATAGACTATCAGCTCGGAGACCTTGGCTGCGGTTACCCTTGACGCTGCATCACAGACATGAACGCCTGCGATTGTGTACTCAACGACGAACCTGGGTGCACGAATGGCAAAACGTCATTTTTTCGGATGAATCCAGGTTCTGTTTGCAGCATCATAATGGTCGCATCCGTGTTTGGCGACATCGTGGTGAACACACGCTGAAGCGTGTATTCGTCATCGCCATACTGGCGTATCACCCGGCGTTACGATATGGGGTGCCATTAGTTACACGTCTTGGTCCCCTCTTGTTCGCATTGACGGCACATTGAACAGTGAGCGTTACATTTCAGATGTGTTACGACCCGTGGCTCTACCTGCATTCGATCCCTGCGAAACCCTGCATTTCAGCAGGATAATGCACGACCGCATGTTGCAGGTCCTGTACGGGCCTTTCTGGATACAGAAAATGGTCGGCTGCTGCCCTGGCCAGCACATTCTCCAGATCTCTCACCAATTGAAAACGTCTGATTAATGGTGGCCGAGCGACTGGCTCGTCACAATACGGCGGTCTCTATTCTTGATGAATTGTGGTATCGTGTTGAAGCTGCATGGGCAGCTGTACTTGTACACAAGATCCAAGCTCTGTTTCACTCAGTACCGAGGCTTATCAAGGCCCTTATTACAGCCAGAGGTGGTTGTCCTGGGTACTGATTTCTCAGGATCTATGCGCCAAAATTGTGTGAAAATGTAATCATATGTCAGTTCTAGTATAATATATTTGCCCAATGAATACCCGTTTATCATCTGCATTTCTTCTTGGTGTAGCAGCTTTAATGGCCAGTAGTGTACTTCCAGATCCTAGCTCTCTACCATGAGTTCAACACGTATTGAAAATATGTAGTTTTTAACCCTTATCCTCAAACGTGGCTGAACGCTCGTACATAGCAGACAGAAAATCGACTCCAAACTGACCGGCCAGAAATGTTACAGTTACAGTAGTTCAGACATATTTTGATGCCTTCACAGGATGCCAGCAGTGTACATAGTCTTTTGCACTGGGCAACTAGACGAGTGGGGTAAGATGACTAGTCAGCGTAAGGCCATACTTCTAGGAAGCATCATCATACACACTGTACGTTGTTAAGACGCTTCACACTGTGAGGCGCTAAAATGTCGCTCAGTGAAACTGCTTACGCCGGTTCTGTGGGCGTTAGATAACACTCGAATATTCCATCGGCCATAATTTTCAATAAATTCAAGATAAGCTCTCTGGGAATGACTGATAAGGTATTTGGTTATTCTTTGTCGTATATGACTGCCTTAGACAATGGGTATTTCACGGCCACTGTTTACTCATGTCTTATTCATATTACTCCAGCTCCAAAAGTAAACGTTGATGTACCCTATTAGGGCAAGTCGATAAACTCGTCATCTGTTGAGCACTGCTTATTTTAAAACAACTACAGTCGGTAACGTAGCAAATGGGTTAGAGTAATATGAGGTCGACCTCTATGACCTACTTGTGTTTAAGGTGCATGATTTTGCTGCTACAGATACCTCTGGTCATGTTCGTGTCACGGATAATGCCCAAACTAAAAAGATTCCTTCTCAGGCTACAGCACCTAAAGGTTGACCTACAATGGCTACTAATTAATTTCCTGATGAATGTTAGGTTGAGCCTAATTAGGAACTAAACCTTCTAAAACTGATGCTCCGATTAAGCCAAAATGGTGCCGAAGTATCATCGCCCAAGGAAGCGCATGTGTGAAAAGATACGGAGAAATCACACTACGCAAAGCTCGCTTATAAAACAGTGAAACAAGAACATTTAAAACAACAACAAAAAACTTCCACAGATAGTGCAGTATCCTGCGTGGAATAAGAGCTTCATTGACCCTCCTCCAGAAAACTTGTTGGAGAAATGCAAATGCCACAGATGATTGGATGAAGAGTGGTCGAACGACGACGGAGGAAAATTTGTGTCTTATTACAGTTAATTAAAAAAATAGTCTGGCGATATTATTTTTCGACACAATAATCGTCAAATTATAGACAACACAATGAGAAATGCGTAGAAATATTTAATTAATTAACGTACTGTCTTACACGTTCTAAAAATTCTAAAAAATTCTTCTTTTAGCAGACTTTCCATCTTGCACCAAAGTCATCTTGCTCTTACTGGGGTAAGATAACACTTTCCCCCTAGCCTTAAGACACGGCAGAATCGTCCTTCTAATATACAATTTGGACTGACTGCAATAATAACATCATCTGCAAAAAGAACGAATTCTGCTTATTTTATATTATAAGGACGATCATTTACATATATCAGGAACAGCCGACCTATGATTGGGCCTTGGGGAACCCCATATGTGATTTTCCCCAGTCAGAATGGAGGGAATAATAGGTAGGGTATAAACTTCAAATTCTTAGCTATCCGTAGAGAATAACGTTCTTTAACGTTCTTTAAGAAAGAAAGACTTCGTTTCTCAAAAACGTACTGTAAGAATACTATGTGTTGCTCACCCACGATCATCTTGTAGACATCTGAAAAAAGACTTCAGTTTATTTATTCCCACATGAACTTTGTTGTAGGTATTTCATTGCCGTTCATTAAGAACAATGCTGTTCATAATTAAAATACAAAAAGGTAACATGACATTCATTAATGCGCATCAATGTGGTCTTCAGCACAAAAAGGGAGTGCACAACCCTGCAACTAAAATTTTTGGTAATTTACTAAGTGGTAAAAGATGTCTGATAGAATGCTAAATAAAAATTTGAAAACAAACTAAAAAAAAAGTTTCTCCTTGACAATTTCCTTTGTTTCTTAGAAGAATTTCTGGTTGTGTACTGGTAGGTAGGAATTACTAACTCACACATGTATATTTGTTTTGAAAACTTGTGAGATTGTAGGCGTAGTCATATTTACAAATTAATTTGCAATGTGAATGTAAATGATTAGTTCCATACCATTACGATTTATCGTGCAAAAGATCCAAGGCACTAAGTAACAACGAATGACAAATTATCTTCTAAATGCCTTTATTAAAACTGGTTAGCCACTAAGACCGTTACATTTCACCGATCTCATCTACTGCCGGTATTTCACTGTACAGACTAGACGTTCGATTGCTGGAAACCCAGTGCACTACATGCTGCTCGGTTAGTAACACAAATCTCAAGCATATTTCGTCTTTGGCTTACCAAAGTTACCTTTTCTGAGTTATTCTAACACAAATGGCAACTTGCCGAAGTTTACCACAATTTTTGATGGCAACACAAAAAACCGTTGATGGAGGACGTACGCCGCGGCTTCTAACACACAGTGCCTGCTGCGCCAACGGAGCAATATGTTTGTATTTTGCCTCATTGTGAAAGTTCCTTGGGGTGTAAAACAAGATTACAGGCATAAATTTTCTCCACCACAACGTCTCTACGTGTGAAGGTACGTCATCTGCATTGATGCAAGAAAGATGCGTAGTGCGAGATATGAGCAGGGCCGTACCAAGGGCATGGCGAGGTAGGCCCCGCCAAGAATGCAGGTACACAGGGGCGAAAAATATGGCCAGTTACAAAAAACGCTAAAAAAGTGAGGAAGTACGTGAATTCTTCTATCCCTTGTGTTCCATCTTCTGGCTACGGAACATTACTTTCCCTAAGCTGTGGACTGCAAATGCACGCTTCTGTCACACTGTCATTTCTACGTCATTTCCTCGAACCAGCATGATAAAGAAACGACGGCTACCAGTCTATCGGTAAAACCATTAGTGGCAACAGTGCGCTCTATTCACACAGCTGCCTGCTACACAATTTTCTCACACTCAACAATGGATGTAATGTAAAAATATAAAACAGTGATATGTAAAAAAATATACGGCCGTCTGACAATGTAATCGTATTCTTAATGACTCAATAGTAGCGGCTGAAAACACTCTTCTGAAAATGACTCACAAGAATGTTCTTAATAGTGCAATATCTTTTAAGTTAGCCCGACACACATCAGTAATTAATAAACTAGCTCAGTTCTCAGGGTTGTTACGTAATCGTCGGTAGTTAATTGTCCTTTCCTTCTTTACCCAACACCACAGATATTCCAGGCAAGTGAGAAGTCGTGTGCTTATTGCACTAGAGAATATTTCACAAGTCTCTTCGATGTAAACTACTGCAATACGTGACTTAATATCGTGGGTTCGTCTCGGTTCCCCAATATAAGATAACAAGAGTAGCATCTAGAAACGAAATCCTATAATGGAACTGGAATCCTGTGACCAGACCTTTTCTGCCTGGGATGTCTCGTTATACAAAGAAAAGCTGTAAGTAAAAATTCTTAAATTATTATCAGCGGCCGCCGGCTTGTCGGATCTGAAAGAAAGTTAATTGTCCTAACCGACGGCAGGTCTCGTAGATGAGCTAAAAGAAAAGTGTTAACGATTTTCTAAGATGGCGCCTAACAATGAAAATTCTTTGTTGGGGCCCATATCTACTTAGCACAATCCAGGTATCAGATTACAAATTGATTGACCGCATACACAAATTCAATTGACAAAATAACCATTATATTTTCTGGTTTTAAGTACAACTTACATTAGTAGCTAATACAGCAAGATGAGCTTAACACAAGAACGTCCTCTTAGGTCCGAACCCAAGCAGATAAGATAAGCGAATGACAAAGGAAAGCTCATGCATAGAAGCGCAAGAGTCTATGGAATGACATGGCCATTGTATTCCTATCTCTTCTTCCTTGGCGTAACTTGTCGGTTCTTTAAAAATTTATCGTAATATTTAGGGAGCTGATGTTGAAGCAAAAGTGCTGTTTGCCTAAACGGATCAGAATTCTCCCGTAGGAGGGCTGGAGCGAGACTGTTTGTGCTAGAATGCTTTAAAGTATTTAACAGAACAATGAGTGCAATGGGAAACAGATCTCACCTACACCAAAACATTTCATCTGAGTTTGCCTTCCCGTCAGGAAACGCCTTTAATGAAAATTCTGTCTCTTACCTTGAAAAATATGCAGCTGAGTTTTGAAGCCAAATATAGCCGAGGTACTGATAAAGATCAACTAGTTAAAGGACTAGATGTTTTCAAGTTTTTGTTGAAAGAGCAGAAAACAAATTCCCATTTGGATATTTTTAAGGATTTTCAAGTGTGGTTTAAGAGATACTTGTCGAAATGAATAAATGGCTCTCCTGAGGACTTCAGTATCTTAAGTGAAGGCAGATTTATTTCTAAGATCTTGTCCATAGGCTACGACACAGCTATTAAACTTTACTTCAGTGACTTAATCAATGAATATTCTGCGCTTAAAACAAAGAAATACAAAGTAATATTGTAATACAAACATTGCAAAAGGGAAATTTTCTCCACAATTAACTAAGCACTTTTTTTCTACTTCTAATTAGTGAAGTGCAGATTATTGACAATTTATATAGAACAAATGAAATCTGTTCTTTATTATTATTGCTATTCGTGTATGGGCCTTTTTCTATCGGGCAGTGCTTTTACATTCATTTTTTCCGATCTTCCTTAAGATTCTCATTCTCTCTCTGTGGGATATTTCACTTTTTCGAGTCTTTTGGTATCTGGTTGTTTTGGAATCCAGTTCTAACCACCAGTTTATCTTTTGACTGAATATGTTCCTGTGTAGTACTTGCACTGCTTCTGTATTGGCCTTTCTCGAGGCAGTGGCGAATTTAAAAATTTTGCGCCCCTAGGCGCACCATATTAAATGCTACCCCCACCCCCCAAACAAAACATGTTTTAAATAATAACTGTTACCCGATAATAGCCGTTTTTGGTGGTGGCGCTGTGAGCTGTTTCTGTGCTCTCCTATTAGTTGTTCTGACGATCTGCATAAAATTTAAATCCTTGCTTTCTGTTTCAGCCTCTCGGCCCTCCTTTTGGCCTAAGCCAAGAATTTTCCTTATAGCTCTTCGTTCTTCCATCAGGATATTGCCCAGATTGTGTTTTCTGTTGAGAAGTGAAATTTCGCTCACTTACAGAGCTAAAGAACTGATTACAGTGTTGTAATGCGTAATCTTTGTGTGTGTTAATATTCACGTTTGATTGTAGATGCCATGCGTCCTCACGCAAGCTCTCTTGAGTTTTTTTAATCGAATCCTGTATTTCCATTACTCACCTCGTTTGTTCTATGATCGTTTGTTTCTACCTTCGTTTACTTTCCTTCGATTTTTAACGGATTTGTAGTCAGTCTTGTCATCGCAATATTTGAGACCTTCTATCTTACTGTTATGATTCCATTGTCTACTAGTGTCACTAAATCGTCAGCGAAAGCTAAGCTTGAGATATTACCGTCACCTTTCTTCATTCAAGCACAATAGATTTTGAAACTTCCTGGCAGATGAAAACTGTGTGCCGAACCGAGACTCGAACTCGGGACCTTTGCTTTTCGCTGGCAAGTGCTCTACCAACCGAGCTACCCAAGCACGACCGCGAAAGGCAAAGGTCCCGAGATCGAGTCTCGGTCCAGCACACAGTTTTAATCTGCCAGGAAGTTTCATATCAGCGCACACTCCGCTGCAGAGTGAAAATTTCATTCTGACAATAGATTTTGATGTTAATTCCTTTTCCCAATCCTTAAGGGCTTTATATAAGGTGAGACTGAAGATGAGTAGCGACAGCACATCTCCTTGGCGAAAACCTATTTTAATTTCAGAAGGTTCTGCTATTTCGCACGTGAATTTTACTTTGGACGTTGCCACCGTGAGTGTTTGGTCAATGAGGCTTACTGTCGTTCGGTTTCGTACCTGTCCTAGGATATCAAATGGAGGCAATCGGTCAATCAAGTCGTGTCTTCTTGAAGTACACTCCTGGAAATGGAAAAAAGAACACATTGACACCGGTGTGTCAGACCCACCATACTTGCTCCGGACACTGCGAGAGGGCTGTACAAGCAATGATCACACGCATGGCACAGCGGACACACCATGAACCGCGGTGTTGGCCGTTGAATGGCGCTAGCTGCGCAGCATATGTGCACCGCCGCCGTCAGTGTCAGCCAGTTTGCCGTGGCATACGGAGCGCCATCGCAGTCTTTAACACTGGTAGCATGCCGCGACAGCGTGGACGTGAACCGTATGTGCAGTTGACGGACTTTGAGCGAGGGCGTATAGTGGGCATGCGGGAGGCCGGGTGGACGTACCGCCGAATTGCTCAACACGTGGGGCGTGAGGTCTCCACAGTACATCGATGTTGTCGCCAGTGGTCGGCGGAAGGTGCACGTGCCCGTCGACCTGGGACCGGACCGCAGCGACGCACGGATGCACGACGAGACCGTAGGATCCTACGCAGTGCCGTAGGGGATCGCACCGCCACTTCCCAGCAAATTAGGGAGACTGTTGCTCCTGGGGTATCGGCGAGGACCATTCGCAACCGTCTCCATGAAGCTGGGCTACGGTCCCGCACACCGTTAGGCCGTCTTCCGCTCACGCCCCAACATCGTGCAGCCCGCCTCCAGTGGTGTCGCGACAGGCGTGAATGGAGGGACGAATGGAGACGTGTCGTCTTCAGCGATGAGAGTCACTTCTGCCTTGGTGCCAATGATGGTCGTATGCGTGTTTGGCGCCGTGCTGGTGAGCGCCACAATCAGGACTGCATACGACCGAGGCACACAGGGCCAACACCCGGCATCATGGTGTTGGGAGCGATCTCCTACACTGGCCGTACACCTCTGGTGATCGTCGAGGGGACACTGAATAGTGCACGGTGCATCCAAACCGTCATCGAACCCATCGTTCTACCATTCCTAGACCGGCAAGGGAACTTGCTGTTCCATCAGGACAATGCACGTCCGCATGTATCCCGTGCCACCCAACGTGCTCTAGAAGGTGTAAGTCAACTACCCTGGTCAGCAAGATCTCCGGATCTGTCCCCCATTGAGCATGTTTGGGACTGGATGAAGCGTCGTCTCACGCGCTCTGCACGTCCAGTACGAACGCTGGTCCAACTGAGGCGCCAGGTGGAAATGGCATGGCAAGCCGTTCCACAGGACTACATCCAGCATCTCTACGATCGTCTCCATGGGAGAATAGCAGCCTGCTTTGCTGCGAAAGGTGGATATACACTGTACTAGTGCCGACATTGTGCATGCTCTGTTGCCTGTGTCTATGTGCCTGTGGTTCTGTCAGTGTGATCATGTGATGTATCTGACCCCAGGAATGTGTCAATAAAGTTTCCCCTTCCTGGGACAATGAATTCACGGTGTTCTTATTTCAATTTCCAGGAGTGTAGATGAAAGTGTAAATGATTGAGGCTTTGGGGTTGCCTTACACTTCAGTATTGTTTCTATGCTGAAGGTCTGTTCTGCACAAGAGCATTCTGGTAGGTAGTTCACTCGGTATTCGCCGATCCTGCATTGATGATGTTGTGTTCTTTAAAATAAGGATGATGTGACAACTTGAAGATAAGGGATATCTCTGTAGTTATTTATAGCCGTCCTGTCACTTTTCTTGTGCAGTGGGTAGACGAATGCTATTTTTCTGCGTGCCAAATATACATTATCATTTGTGTAATGTTGTCAAGTGTGTCTGTCTCTGTGTGCCTCAAATAACTATGCGATGAGCCGGCCGCGGTGGTCTCGCGGTTCTAGACGCTCAGTCCAGAGCCGCGCGATTGCTACGGTCGCAGGTTAGAATCCTGCCTCGGGCATGGATGTGTGTGATGTCCTTAGGTTAATCAGGTTTAATTAGTTCTAAGTTCTAGGCGACTGACGACCACAGATGTTAAGTCGCATAGTGCTCAGAGCCATTTGAACCATTTTGAACTATGCGATGATACTATCTTCCCCTGATGTTCTTTTGTTTTTGTGTCATGGCCAGCAGCGCTAACTTTCCTGGTTGAGGTGATCCGACAGATTCTCCATTGAATTTAAATGTTGGGGGAGGGGGCGGGGACATAAAGCGTGATTCATCTGGAAAGGCCGCGTGCCACCACTCAACGGATGTCCAGTTGCGTTATTGGCTTGCAATTTCCAGTCTTAGTTGCCGATTAACAGGCGTCAGCATGGGTGTATGAAGCAGGCACCAGCTGCGGAGGCCCATAAGCAGCAACGTTCGCTGAACGGTCGTTGAGGAGACACTACTGGTAGCCCCCTTGATTCATCTGGATGGTCAACTGCTCAATAATTGCACGTCTATTCACTGGTACATTTTTTGGGTGTACGTATTCATGAGAACTTGAAGAAGCATATTACTGAGATTTCCAAACAGTTAGGTTCATATACTTTTGCTCTTCATATAATTGCTAATCTTCGATGTCGTATTTGTAAGGGTCTACAGGTTGCACGTAGCCGTACGGTACGTAACACGAGCTCGCCAGCCTACCTGTCTTGTAATGCTGACAATTTGCTTGGTCAGTACACGTGTGTCCGGTCGCAGAGCGACGCTGTAGTAAGTGAATGGCTTGTGTCCGCCACGCGCCGTATTAACTAGAGTGGCCTCGGGCGCGAATATGTCTCTTTTCTTAGCTCACCATGGAGCCTTTCGATATGACTTGGATGTCAGACGTAGTGATGATGGATGCGCGAATATGTCTCTTTTCTTAGCTCACCATGGAGCCTTTCGATATGACTTGGATGTCAGACGTAGTGATGATGGATGCGCGTAGCATGCGTGTTTTATAATCAGCCTTTGTTAATAAAACTGTTTAATCTTACTTCTCGTGTTCGTGTATTGCCGTTCCTCAAGGACCCACTGCTTACAAATCCTGACAAATATTTCTTCTAAATATCATCCGGGGCAACAACACAAACAACCCCCTTATATATGGAATAATTTTCTGGGGTAACTCATCACTTAGAAAGAAAATACTGGTTGCAGAACAGTGCGGCAGTAAGTATAACACGTAGTGTTCCCCCGCCGCTGGCAGGTATGTACTTCTAAAAGAAGCTAGGCATTCTGACTGTGCCGTCACAGTACATATTTTCGCTAATTCGTCACAAATTATCCATCACAAGTTTAGAAGAACACTGATGTACGTACCTACAACACTAGAGGGAAAAATGACCTTTATTACACAATGTTATAGCTGTCAGAGGCTCGGAGAGGAGTTCAGAATACACGAGTAAAAATTTTTTGTCGCTTTACCAATAACACAAAAAGTCTGACAGGTAACGAAGCAAATTTTGATCTAATTTAAAATCTAAAATTTCTCCCGGACAACCGCTATTCTATTGAAGAATTTCTACTTAAAATCTGGTAGCAAGCCAAAAAATACGTAAATACGAAATAAAAAAAACTTGTTTCTAAGTGTAGTTATATTAGTAGGAATAGAATGATAAAGTTTTCATTAATGTTAACATTAATCACGTATACAAATGCTGTAAACAGACTCGCTCCACATCATTTCGATAAACATAATCGTTAAAATGATCTGTGACATGTAATTAAGTAATTAACTAACTACACAGCCATCAGTAACCCCTGACATCTATGGCCCATTGTGCGTCATAATTGATTCTACGACAGTTTTGGATAGCTCCAATTTGCCATACACGGTGTACTTTAATCACGGCAGCACGCAAACAGTTTACAAACTTAACCGTTTCGGAAATTTTTCCACACTTGATCCGAAAGCCTTTTGGACGTCAGTTAAGGGTAGGTGTACTATCTTTTTAAATTGCATTTTTGGATCCATAAAAGTGATTACAATCCACACCTGAAACGGTTTTTCCGAAAACGGAACGGAAATTTTGTTATTCGCGGTTGAACAAAAATATGCACCCGCCTGAAATCGGCCTTTTTTCACGCACTCGTTTTTTTACTTCGGAGGACGAATTACCGGTGCTTGGGAGGAAACACACAAAATTCAAATGAAAGTTTGAACTCGTGTATTTGGAAGTTCGCCCCCAAGCACTTCTGGTGCGAAGACTAGAGATTGCGACATTCCTGGCAGTGAGCAGCTTCAACGAAGGATATTCAGAAATTCTGGTGACAACGATGGACGTCACCCTGGGACTCTATTCGACGCAGTTCGCCAAGCCTTCGGACGACCACCGGATTCAAGCTGCCGAAAACCGCTTGTCACCGGCATACTAAAGGCTCTGGAGCAGTGCAAGATAGCCCAAATCGAGCAAAACGACCTCTATGAGGAAGAGGAAGGACTAGTTTATGGACCCGCAATAGCAGATTGAACGTACGTTGCATAATATAGCATTTATATGTAAACAAAACGTCAAACGTGTTTTTCTCGATATGACTTTTGTTTTTATCGCGAGGTATGGTAACTTCAAATCTACTGAACCGATTGACATGAGTCTTTGTTTCCGACGAAGCTAACTAAAGTGTCTAGGAGTTGTACCACTTTTATTCCGATCCGTCAACTAGAAATATTTTTACTTGGCCGACGAAGTAAAAAAATCGATGAAAACACCTTTTTTTTTAAATGGCTGCCATTTGGTTTCCTATGGTCCAAATAACTTAAGCGAGGTACAAGTCCTAAAGAATCTTATATACTTGGCTAACGTTAACTCAATTTTGATTTCAGACGAGCCGGCTGACCTGTAAGATACCGCGCGTGGAGGTCTACATCGAAATTTTGTTTCGTTCCGACGGTTCTTCCGCCTTTACTCTTCGACTTTTCCAGTTGAAAAAATTCCACTGTGTAGAGGAAATATCAATAAACATTTTGACCAAATTTGACGTTGGTATCTATAACAAATCCGGAGAAACAAATTCTCAAAAACATTCTATTTTCGAGCCAAAGATAGTAAACCTCCCCTTAAATCGATCCGTTTCCGCATTACAACAGCGACTGCATTGTTTTCCCCGTCCTCCCGATAAGCTTTACAGGGTGTTACAAAAAGGTACGGCCAAACTTTCAGGAAACATTCCTCACACACAAATAAAGGAAAGATATTATGTGGACATGTGTCCGGAAACGCTCTAACATGGAAAGTAAGCGTTTCCGGACACATGTCCACATAACATATTTTCTTTATTTGTGTGTGAGGAATGTTTCCTGAAAGTTTGGCCGTACCTTATTGTAAAACGTTTATACACCCTCCACTGCTAATGCTGTCAGCTACCATCTGTGAGCGGGTATTGCACGTTGACGTCGGATGTAGGTGGTGATCACAGTAACGTGACTGGACCGTGCAGCTCTGATCTGACGATCACTGTATTAGAGCTAATGGCGTTGCCGGTACAGCACTCATCAGACAGATTTGTCACGGCAGGTTGATCAGCTTTCTTCTCACGATCTGCGGAGGTGTGCCGCATTTGCATAATGGTGACAACGCGCCGTGGATAAAGGCCGTGCCTGCGGCCTGCGCGAGCGCGCCGGCTGCTAGAGCTAATAAAGCCCGCAGTGCTGGCCGCGGCCGCCCCTGCTGAATATTCAAACCGGCCACTGGCGGCGGCGTGGCGGGCATCAGTGGCCAGTCTGGCCGGCGCCGCGCTACCTGTGAGACCGCGGCCGCCGTGAAACCTGCTAAAGTCCCGAGCGTCCCGCGTACCACGCAGGCGGGTAGGGTACGCGCGGAGAGGCTGTCGCATGCGGTCCCACGCTTCACTATTATCCGCCATATTTTTGGAAGTCATTTTGCACACGTGATTGAAGTGAGGAAGTACCAGGGCATGCAACTAGCGTTCAGCTGGAAAACGTAAATCGGTTACGTGACGACCATCGCTCGCTATGTGGTACGACCTTCGTGATGACTGTCAAATTCAAGAAAGCGTTCTTAAGGATTCGATATTTATAACAAGGTAGAATACTATTGGAAGGAAAATCAGCATTGGCCGTCTTTTGTTGTTTTATTGTCAGCAAAATCGGTTTTCAGTCACTTAGTGACCATCCTCAGTGTTAGATGCTAAAAATTTTCGCATAACAATCAGAGAGTATAATACCGAAAATCACAGCTACAGATGCGTATGAACATAACAGTTGGTAGGAACATACCTGTAATATGCAATTAAAATTGACAGGCACTGGTATCAAGCTATAACTACAAACATAGAGCGATCACATAAACTGAGGCCACTGTTTACATGCACCTGTACAGCAGAACTCGGTGTGACAGGGCTTGGAACACCCTCTATGTGACATGAGTCACGTGAGCACTTGATATTACTGGTTTTGCAAGATATTAACACAAAATACCTCTTGTGCATTTGTGACTCATGAAGTAATTCAAATTTAAAATGTACGTAAAAAACATAGCAGACGAAGGGGGAAGGAAACATCTAAAATACACTGGCGTATTCTTTTATTAAAAAAAAAACTTACAAAACATAAAACAGATCCATAATACGTTGTCAGAGTGCTGGACAAGTAAAAGAGAAAAAGAAAACGAAAATAATAATATATGAATAACATGAAATGAGGTATAACTCAGATTTTAAAAAAACATAGTACCACCATCTGGCGTGGGAAGTTAGAAGTATATCGTTTTTGATTTACATGAAATATTACGTTAAAACTGAGGAGTCAAATATATAAGAAATAGTAATAGTAGGAAAAATGCCACTAAGTAACAATTCAAATGCCATGAAAAAATGTTCATTACAGCAACATCAAAAGTTTTGAGAGTGTAGACTAACAATTTTGCTGTCATATTTAACGACACGATGATGTCCATATCATTCGTCCCATTTGGACAAGCTACCATTTTTTATAACACTGGTTGTACGCTTCCACATCAGCACTGGGTCAGAACCCATACACACATTCACAGTTTGATAAAACAGTAATAAAATTGCCAAGCAACCGGTTCTGAATACTAATAAAAATAATTTGATTTTACATGACTTATAGCAGCAGTGGGACCCATATGAAATAAAAGCAGACTTAAAAATACCTATATTTTTTTTTCATTTATTGTTATTTTAAACACCTTGTACAAAGGTGGGCTGTCAGCAGCATAGTACGCTGCTCTACAGCCTCTGCCTACAATTCTAATCGTGTTATTGAAATAAATTTAAAATACAAGGTGTGAACAAGTAGTATACTTCTTATATCGAGAAACCATCATTAGGGAGGGCAGGTAATAGTGCCATTTATTCCAGAAATGTACATCTTACTGTAGAGAAATTAAAAACAGGTTATGTATGATATCCAGCACTTATTCAAACAGAAAAGTAATTGTTAACATATATGAAAAGTAATAACGTATAAGTGAAAAAAGGCTCAAATCACTGTGTCAACGCCTAAGAGATGGCGACTGTAGTAAAATTATGTTCTATAGACGTCCAGAAGTTCTGAAAATTGAGGAACAAAAGGGAGCATACCTTATAAAAACCAAAATTAGTAACATTATTAGAACAAACTGAAAACATATGTGTCAGTGTGTTGAGATAGTTGGAATAGCGGCCATTGTAAGTGTTCTCGTAGCGACTATGACTGAGGCGTTGGTCGTGGTGTACAGAACACGCCATGGAGTCGCCAATCAAGGTAGAATACATATATGACTGCTGCTCATTTATCAATCGCAACAGTTTAAATAGCACTCTTAAATTCCTCCTAGCCACACTCTCAGGTAACTCCAACGCATTCGGAAGAAATGGTCAAAAACTTGTGACAAGAAAGAATATAAATACACATTTCTGTGAGTGGAACATCCACAACTGTCATCTACATAGCCTAGTTCATAACTAAAACTTCCGCTACACTTGCACAAAACGCAATGAAGTGACAAAAGTCACGAGATAGCGACAAAGAGATAGTGCATTGGCCGAGCTATCATTTCCACTCATTTGATTACCTGTGAAAAGGTTTCTCTAGTCAGTATTGCCGCACGACGGTAATTAACAGACTTTCAGCGCGAAATATACTACTGGCCATTAAAATTGCTACACCAAGAAGAAATGCAGGTGATAAAGGAGTATTCATTGAACAGATATAATAGAACTGACATGTGATTACATTTTCACGCAATTTCGGTGCATAGATCCTGAGAAATCAGGACCTAGAACAACCACCTCTGTCAGTAAAAACGGCCTTGACACGCCTGGGCATTGAGTCAAACAGAGCTTGGATAGTGTGTACAGGCACAGCTGCCCATGCAACTTCAACACGATACCACAGTTCATCAAGAGTAGTGATTGGCGTATTGTGACAAGCCAGTTGCTCGGCCACCATTGACCAGACGTTTTCAATTGGGGAGAGATCTGGAGAATGTGCTGGCCAGGGCAGCAGTCGAACATTTTCTGTATCCAGAAAGGCCGGTACAGGACCTGCAACATGTGGCAGTGCATTATCCTGCTGAAATGTTGGGTTTCGCTGGGATTGAATGAAGGGTAGAGCTACGGATCGCAACACATCTGAAATGTATCGTCGACTGTTCAAAGTGCCGTCAATGCAAACAAGATGTGACCGAACACGTGTAACCAATGGCACCCCATACCATCACGCCGGGTGAATCGTCAGTATGGCGATGCCGAATACACGCTTCCAACGTGCGTTCACCGCGATGTCGCCAAACACGGATGCGACCATCATGATGCTGTAAACAGAACATGGATTCATCCGAAAAAACGACGTTTTGCCATTCGTGCACCCAGGTTCGTCGTTGAGTACACCATCGCAGGCGCTCCTGTCTGTGATGCAGAGTCAAGGGTAACCGCAGCCATGGTCTCCGAGCTGATAATCCATGCTGCTCCAAACGTTGTCGAACTGTTCGTGCAGATGTTTGTTGTCTTGCAAACGTTCCCATCTGTTGACTCAAGGATCGGGCCGTGGCTGCACGATCTATTACAGCCATGCGGATAAGATGCCTGTCATCTCGACTCTAGTGATACGAGGCCGTTGAGATCCAGCACGGCGTTTCGTAAAACTCTCCTGAACCCACCAATTCCATATTCTGCTAACAGTCATTGGATCTCGACTAACGCGAGCAGCAATGTCGCGATACGATAAACCGCAATCGCGAAAGGCTACCATTCGACCTTTATCAAAGTTGGAAACGTGATGATAAGCATTTCTCCTCGTTACACGAGGCATCACAACAACGTTTCACCAGGCAACGCCAGCCAACTGCTGTTTGTGTATGATAAATAGGTTGGAAACTTTCCTCATGTCAGCACGTTGTAGGTGTTGCCACCGGCGCCAACTTTGTGTGAATGCTCTGAAAAGCTAATCATTTGCATATCGCAGCATCTTCTTCCTATCGGTTAAATTTCGTGTCTGTAGCACGTCATCTTCGTGGTGTAGCAATTTTATTGGCCAGTAGTGTAGTATTGGCAGTTAGATCCATGGCACATCGTTAGAGAATCAATATTCCGAGATCCTATGAAGAGTGTTGCCGAAAATATCAAATTTCAGACATTACCCCTCATCATGGGCAACGTAGTGGCCGATGGACTTTACTTAACGACCGAGAGCAACTCCGTTTAAGTAGAGCTGTTGTTGCCAAAAGACAAGGATCACTACCAGGGATAACCGTAGAAATAAATGTGGAACGTACGACGAACGTACCTGTTAGGACATTGATTCGAAATTTGGCGTTGAAGGGCTGTGGTAGCAGACGAATTTGCAACCAGCGCGACATCGACTTCAGCGCCTCTTCTGGACTGGTGACCATATCGGTGGGCCCTAGACGACTGGAAAGTCGAGGCGTGGTCATATGAGTCCGGATTTCAGTTGGTAAGAGCTGATGGTAGGATTCGAATGTGGTTCATACACCACGAAGCGTGGACCCAAGTTGTCAACGTGCCACTGTGCAAGCTGGTCGTGGCTCCATAATGGTGTCGGCTGTGTTTACTTGGAATAGACTGTCTCCTCTGGTCCAGCTGAACCAACTGAGACCATCTGTTGCTATTCATGTACCATAAAACGATGGAACTTTTATTGGTGATAATGCGCCATGTTACCTGGGCCACAGTTCTTTGCAGTTGCTTTAAAGAACATTGTGGACATTTCGAGCGGATGATCTGGCTATGCAGATCACCCCACATTTTTGGGACGTAATGGAGAGGTCAGTTCATGCACAAAATCCTGCACCTGAAACACTTTCGAAATTATGGACGGCTATAGAGGTAGCATAGGTCGATATGTCTGCAGGGGACATTCAGCGACTCGTGAAGTCCACGCTACATCGAGATGCTGCACAACGCCGGGCAAAAGTAGGTCCGATACGATATTACGAGGTATCTCATGACTTTTTTTACCTAAATGTATTTATTAGTCATCTCAGATTTAGGGTCTTACCCCATCTTCGGGTGCAGCTAGAATAAGTACTAAGTGTGCATGTCCAACCACATCTGATATGATATAGTAACACATTTTCTGGACTGAAGGGAGTAATGCCAGAAACACGAATATTGAGTCACACCGCAATATTTTGAAGAAAATAGCATCCATACAATACCGAAGATATCAAAGTCAGAACTGTCCCACAGTCAAATGGTTCAAACGGCTCTAAGCACTGTGGGTCGTAACATCTGAGGTCATCACTCCCATAGACTTAGAGCTGTTTAAACTTAACTAACCTAAGGACGTCACACACAACCATGCCCGAGGCAGGATTCGAACCTGCGACCGTCGCAGCAGCGCGGTTCCGGACTGAAGCGGCTAGAACCGCTCGGTCACAGCGGCCGCATTTTCCCACAATCAGTGTAACACATCCAAGTTGCAGACAGCAGTAACGCAAAGAAGACTGGAAAAGGAAACTAAGGACTGTTAGATGATGATAAGTTTGGCTTTCGGAAAAGTGAAAGCGCGACCCACGCATTTCTCACGTTGTACTAGATAATGGAAGCTAAACTTCATAAAAATCAAGACACGCTCATTTTTCGACCCAGAAAAAGAATTTGGCAATGTAAAAAAAAAAGAAGACGTACGAAATTCTTACGAAAATAGTAACAAGTTCTTACGAGAAAGGGCTATAATTCTGCCCGAAACCCAGTATGGGAAGTAAACATATTAATAATTTATTAGTTCGCGCCAGAATGGCATTAGGTTTGATAAAAACAAACACAGCGGAAAAATCAAGACTAGCCGGTCGCAAGTGACGGCGAAAATCCATCCGTCACGGTTCTGAGTTTGCTGTATGTCACGACGTCTATCGGAAACTAAAGCAGCACAGTGCCTTGATCACTACGATAGATAAGGCGAGCACTTTAGTTATTATATTGAAAAGCGGAAATATTTGTCTTGGAAAATGACGTTACACAAATAAATAATAAACCAACAAATAAACTTCAAACAGAAATAAGGAGAGCTATAGACAGTAACTGCCTTCTGTTCAATGATAAAATATGATAGCTTGAAAATAATGAACCCTAGAATATCTTTCTACGTCTACAGATTAAAATACACCAGAACAATGCTTCTGGACCAATAGTTAACGTTACTGATAAACCTAGCTGTTCCATTGACGAAACGTCAGTAAGCTACTAACAAGGAGATCATTATACCACTCGAAACAACTACTCTGAAAAAATGGTTACGAAATTGTGGAAGCCATTAGACGTAACAGTTCTCCTGCTAGTGCAAAGAATGATTCTCTTCACATAGCAAGTACGAATACTAATATTCATATAAATGAAACGATAACAGTATTTGAAAATAATCTGTTAAAACACAAGACTATTTCGCCCACAGCACTTATTGAAATTATCAATTTACTGGAAACAGTATTAAAATGTAATTACTTTTGCCGGCCAGAGTGGCCGAGCGGTTCTAGGCGCTTCAGTCTGGAACCGCGCGGCCACTACGGCCGCAGGTTCGAATCCAGCCCCGGGCATGGATGTGTGTGATGTCCTTAGGCTAGTTAGGTTTAAGTAGTCCTAAGTTCTAGGGGCCTGATGACCTCAGAAGTTAAGTCCCGTAGTGCTCAGAGCCATTTTTTTGTAATTACTTTACTTTGCAAAACAAGATCTACCTTCAATAAGATTCACTAGCTATGGGATCTTCCTCGTCAGGTACACTGGCAACTGTTTTTGTCAATCATTTGAAAAATAAATTCTTCAAAGACCACCCGTAAAGTAACGCCTGTATAGCGTACACCAAACTTTTTGTTGATTATGTTCTAGTCTTATTCCATAGCTCATTACAATATGCAAACATCTTTAGTAATAAGCTCTGTAGTATTAGTCTTACAGTCGAGTACCAACGGGATAACAGTATTAACTTTTATACATTTTTCCACTGCAATTAATCAATATGTTTTTGGAATTTTCTGTTAGTCAGCATCTTCCGATGTCATTATTTCTGTCACATTATGTCGTCCTGTTACATAGAAAAAAAGCCTTCTATCTTCTGAAGTAAATACACTCTTTAAATTGCTATTACATGAAGTTGGCCTGGAAAAGGAACTGAACTGGTTCTGAAATATACCTCATAATAACGGCTTTCACAGCATGGTAGTTGATGAAATTTTTAATTTCAGGAGGTCTAAAAGGAAACAACTGACACAAAACGAGGAACTTTTTCAAAACCAGTTTGTATCAATTCCTTTCTATGGGTGTGTCTCACACAGACTGAGAAAAAAAAGAAACAAGTAAAGTAGCGTGTAATAAATCTCATCTTCACTGTTTTGAACACCTCATTTACACAAAACAAGAGTTATATCAAAGCGATGATACACACAAAATTTACTGCTTTGATTATGTGGCTAATTACATCGGAGAAACTGGGATGATTTTTAAACGGGATACAGGGAACACACGGAATTAAAATGAAGAAAAAACATAGCAGATAAATTTACTATCGCATATCACTTCATACAGAAAAACCTCTTAATTGTTCATTCAATGAAGAAGGGACACTTTATTGACATAGAAGATGAAGAAAATTACACCCACTTGAAAAAATTGAAGGAAAACGCTTGACAACAACGTATCGTAAAGGATGGATCTTACTAAATTAATTAAGACATCAGCTTCTTGGAAATATACCGCTCCGTTAAATATATGGTAGTCGAAAAAGTTCGAAGCTGAGTCTAGATTTTTATTAAATCTAAAAAAGTTTACTCTTAGAGCATGCAGTCTGAGGTTTCTAAAACGTTACAGTATAACCCCTTTTAAAGCCGAAGCACGCCCATGATTTTCATGTATCGAATGCACAGCTTTATTATCACGAGGTCCATTTTTCTTATTGAGCAAATAACTTTTTAACGAATTTTACTTTTTATATTATTTGACGTTGTTTCTCAGCAGTACAGTGTTAGTTGTATATTCTTTCTGTACTTATACTGCAAATGTGTAAGCCCCGTTTTTCATTTCCTGCAACGTAAAATATTTTCATCATCATTTTTGATTAACAACGACAGTTTCTAATACATTTGAAAAAGTAAATGCTGAAAATTGTAAATGCTGCAAATGAAACCTGTCGTGGGCTTAATAAATTTCCTATGTAGATATGAGCGCATTTGCATTAAATCATCTTTCACTTACAAAGCACTGTATTTTTACATCTGTACCATCTCTGAACTGTTGTATTGTTGTTTCTCTTTTGTGAGCTATTTAACGATGAAAATGTTTATTTATAACGAATATCAGAAACGTTTATTACTATTTAAATCTCATAACTTCTGTAGCGTATTATGATAACAAGTGAAAAATTATATCTTGTCTTTAGAGAAATGAAGTTCAAAACAGAAAGCTATATACATCCAACAAATAAAACTGAAATGTCATCTACTGATTCATCCGAGGACAAGGATGTATGAATTCGAAATGCATCATGGAATGAACGATAAGTAATTGACACTAATGATTTTTAATTTTTCTTCTGTGTAGTTAGCACTTTTTATGTGGTACCAGAGGGACAGAATACCAGAGAGAGGCAACATAGAAATAAGAATGAAGTTAACAGAACAACACTCCGCTTTGTTTTCGGAAGTCAAAAGAAAAGGACACGGTGTATGGTAGTGTGTAAGGAAATTACGAAAGCTAGTATAAAATAATAAATTCACGTATTGACGAAAAGTTAAACTCATGTAAGGTGCTGGTGCATAGCACAAATGTCCAAAATCACCTACAGGTAAAATTTTTATACAGTACGCACATGGAATAAGGCATATCCGTAGTTCTATTGCTTTTGTGCGAAAAAGTGCCCGAAGAAAGATTACATCGTTCTTCTTAACGATACAGGCACTGCATTATCGTATTACCGCCCGATACTAGGCAGCGACGTTCAAGTCAAGTGTTGTTCCCTGGACTGAAACGGCATAACACGAGTACCACAACAGATGGTGACGCAGAAACGACGACATACGAAAGTTTGGGTGCGGCTGTGAGTCTTGGACGGATAGAAAAACGGGTTAAGGTGACCGATCGCTTAAAAAGGGAAATCTGGTTTCGAGTCCCACTCCGGTACAAATTTTCATTGTTGTCATTCCCTTGTAAAGCCGACCATGGTTCAATTTCCAATTACCGCATAGCGTGCATGCATGCATGTATGTCCTAGGGAACACTGTGTCGTTCTTTTAACAATACGGACACTGCAGTATCGTACAAAGCAGACACGTTCTGACGTCTTTGTGGAACACCTGAAAAATTGTGGAACATCTGAAAAACGTTCGTTAAAAATTTCCAGACCACAAGAAGGTTGTAGTAGAAAAATAAATGTTCTACTTAGGAAAAGTGTCACGTCGCAAACAGAAATTCCAGACGGTATTCGATAGAACAGCATGGCAGATGAAGACGAGGATCCATAAGTCTGGGAGTGTAATGTCTGAAACTTCTGGTATTGCACAGGAAAATGGAGCTGGAACTTCTGAGACTACTGCAATGAAATTGGCCAAAAATGATTTTCTCTTGGTCATCTGTACTTTACAGGTACTATCTGTTCAAAATTATATGTACAAAGGATTGAGGCTACGGAACAGCGTGAAGAAATTCGAGCTAACTGCATCAGAAAGAAAATTAGTGAGAAACAAGAAAATTTTTATTTTCTTGCTGTTGTTAGCATGTGTGGAGGTGTTAGAAGAAAATGTTGTGGTGAAGGTGAAAGGAACTGATTTCCGGCGAGGAAGAATGATATTGGAAACTTTAGACGGCATCGACACCATGTAAACTAATGTCTTCTAGTACATAACGAATGCAGTGGTTTGTTTTTTGCAACGATGTTATTTTAATAATGCATTTCTAAGTTGAAGGGTGGAATGCTTAATAAGTCCTGTTTGTAATAGTAAAATAGTAGCTGGCATTAATTGGTATTAATCTGAATGAATATAAATGCATTTTTTTAATATAATGCTGTTACATGTGTTTAATGTCGTCCACTTGACAAATAAATTTATGACTCTACAGGGCCAAACGTCTCCAGTAATGTTACAGGTCTAAGAAGGCCATTCCGCATTACGCCAGCACAGTTTTGTTGATTTGAAGGATGGGATACTCTTGGGCAGAAGTGAAAATGGAAATGCTTCCACTTGCGATATTGAACCTAAATCAGACTTATAAATGCAAGAAATATGAGACTGGATAGCATTCAACGTCTAATAAAACATATTGTCAATCACAATTCAAACTTGATGGTGAAGCTGTATCTCATTATGACCTGAGCATCCATAATTTGTCACCGCTGATTTGTTCCATTCAGTTGGAGAATAAAGCTGGTACCACACTTCATTGAAAAATTGTCTCCCATCTCTCATGGCATTATAAAAACACTTGCAGAAGATGTAAAGTAAAGAACATGTTTCTAAGATAGGTTGCTCGCCTGGATGCAGATGGTGAAAGTAAGAAGATCATGGACGCGGCTTTGATGTTCTAGAGTTTTACTACGACTAAAAATATATTATTGACACACTTGTCATAATGTTTGAGTTTCCTTTCGTACGTCACAGACGAGAGGTTTGAAAGTGGCTCGAGTGCCAGAAACCAGACAAATACAACTGAAACTGACTTTCAGCAAGGAGACAGATATATTCCTAAGTACGTAATCGATTTAGAGTATAAAAGTGAAGTTGATTGAAATCTAAGGCTGGACTGGTTACTAATTTTGTGTTCCCGAGTGTTTCCAGTAACTGTGACAGCAAACTGTAATGAAATTGCGGAGCCGGCCGCGGTGGTCTCGCGGTTTTAGGCGCGCAGTCCGGAACCGTGCGACTGCTACAGTCGCAGGTTCGAATCCTGCCTCGGGCATGGATGTGTGTGAAGTCCTTAGGTTAGTTAGGTTTAAGTAGTTCTAAGTTCTAGGGGACTAATGACCACAGCAGTTGAATCCCATATTGCTCAGAGCCATTTGAACCATTCTTTGAAATTGCGAAAACCTGTGCAGGATGGGCAACTAAGTCTGTTCTCTTTGGATGAAATGGTCGTCCAAGTCAGTGCCAAGTCATGACTCTTTTATCCTGGCGTAGGGGAATAACCATTAATACTAAACTTAAGTTTTATCAATACAACGGAAAAACAGCCAAAGTTGCCAGTTTTTCTTCATGAGTTTCACCCACTTTCAATTCATCCAGGTGGTCAAATGGTATTTCACATAATATAAGAATCATGTCAAGATAACATACATGTGTAACAAAGTGCAAATGAACAGTTAGAGAGCATACCATTTTGACTACCTCGATAGTTTGAAAGTGGGTACCGACACGAAACTCATCATCAAGCAAATAAGAGTGAAATTCGCAACTTTGGCTGTTTTTCCGTTGTACTGACGAACAGTTATTGCTGCCTTCCAATTATTCCAGCATAGTAAAAGTTCGTATATGAGGTTTACGTTTGAAAAAAATTGTTCAATAGCATATTGTTTCGAGATTAATTGCGGACTAAGAGTAATGATTTCTCTGAGTAATATCTGTGTATACATATTTTTAACAGGCAAATTTCAAGGGGCTGTAGAGGTTGTATTGAGGATGAAATTGAGGACAGAAATCCTTGTTCGGAAATGTCAACCACCACGTCCATGATATAGGCGCTGGCACCGCTAGGACTTCCCTTCATCTACATCTACATCTACATCTTCATGGATACTCTGCAAATCACATTTAAGTGCCTGGCAGAGGGTTCATCGAACCACCTTCACATTTCTCTATTATTCCAATCTCGTATAGCTCGCGGAAAGAATGAACACCTGTATCTTTGCGTACGAGCTCTGATTTTCCTTATTCTATCTTGGTGATCGTTCCTCCCTATGTAGGTCGGTGTCAACAAAATATTTTCGCATTCGGAGGAGAAAGTTGGTGATTGGAATTTCGTGAGAAGATTCCGTCGCAACGAAAAACGCCTTTCTTTTAATGATGTCCAGCCCAAATCCTGTATCATTTCTGTGACACTCTCTACCATATTTCGAGATAATACAAAACGTGCTGCTTTTCTTTGAAATTTTTCGATGTGCTCCGTCAGTCCTATCTGGTAAGGATCCCACACCGCGCAGCAGTATTCTAAAATAGGACGGACAAGCTTAGTGTAGGCAATCTCCTTAATAGACCTGTTTCATTTCTAAGTGTCCTGCCAATAAAACGCAGTCTTTGGTTAGCCTTCTCAACAACATTTGCTATGTGTTCCTTCCAATTTAAGTTGTTCGTAATTATAATGCCTAGGTATTTAGTTGAATTTACGGCTTTTAGATTAGACTGATTTATCGTGTAACCGAAGTTCAACGAGTTCCTTTTAGTACTCATGTGGATGACCTCACACTTTTCGTTATTTAGGTTCAACTAACACTTTTCGCGCCATTCAGATATCTTTTCTAAATCGTTTTGCAGATTTTTTTGGTCTTCTCATGACTTTATGAGTCGATAAACGGCAGTGTAATCTGCAAACAACCTCAGACGACTGCTCAGATTGTCTCGAAAATCGTTAATGTAGATAAGAAAGAGCAAAGGGCCTATGACACTACCTTGGGTAACACCAGAAATCACTTCTGTTTTACTCAATGACTTTCCGTCAGTTACTACGAATTGTGACAGGAAATCGCAAATCTAGTCACATAACTGAGACGATATTCTATCAGCACGCAATTACACTGCGAACCGCTTGTGTGTACAGTGTCAGTAAATGTGACTTTGTGCGCTGACGGACCGTTAGCGAAACGCCTCCCTATGCTATTTGTTATTTAGTAATCGCGATTGCTTGCCACGATCGCTAATGGAAAACACGGAGATACCTGCTGTGTAGACAGGCCTTGTCTCCTATGAATGCGATGTTCAGTTCCCTCGGTGGATGACAGCTTTGGTCATGAATTTTCATGTGTAGTTCCTTTTTCTCCTTGAATCTTCTAAACTCCCCAATGTTTTTCGATATGCAGGAGAAAAATAAACTATGATTATAAACTAGTGACCGAAACCGTCGTTCACCTAGGCAGCAACGCATCGCAGTCGTAGGAGACAAAGTCGTTTCCTTGTGCCTGTACGCCAGTAATGTCATATGGTGACATGTACTACTGCGAATCGGATGCATATTAACTCACTCGAGTGTCGAATGCACTGAAGATGGCTGTTTAGAGTTGAAATGTGGATGTACAAAAATAACAAAACACCATTGGTATTGCGATTAATTGTTCTGTTCCTAATTAATCTGCAGTCGCTATGCACATCGGTTCCTGATGGAAGCAAATACGGTTTTTAGATTGCGTTTCCAACTTTTGTTGTTTTATAAAGTTTCGGAACCGTGCGCGGCTCGTGTTCATCCCGTTTATTGTTTGTATATTACGGTACTGCCGCCTCATTTTCTAGCGTCACTAGCTTCCTGCCTTAACTGACCGTGAGTGGCAGCAGCAGCGCTTATCGATAAGAGCACGGTCGTACCATCTCTGGAGCGACCGATAATATTTCCGGATCGTGAGTCTAGAGTTCAGCTGGGAGCTCAGTCGGGGCGCAGCAGCAGCAGTGAAGTCGGGACGCAGCAGCAGTGAGTCGGCGAAGGAGCGCCAGTGATGTATGGACAGCCAATGCTCGCCGACAGCTGGCGACCCACATGAACTGTCGTACGGAAGGAGATTGGAGCGGGACGACCGGTGGTTCGTCGTTCGGTTGTTCGTCTCATCGGGCGACGAGTATTTGGTCTTTTGACCGTTTCTGGGCCTCGTCACTTGGTCATCGTGCCTAACGTGTGTCGGTTCCTTCCTTGCGCAGAGATGTCGAGGCCAATGGGCAAGAGTTTCCTCTGCATGGATGGGTCCGAGCCAGTGTGGCCGGGTCGCCGTGTCTCCGAGTTCCGATCGGACATGCAGTTGAGGGTTGTCGGAGTTGCAGTCATCTTCGGACAGCCAAGATTCGCCCGACCGTTGCCGACACATATAACTTCAGTGAGAACGGCATGGGTTGGTCGTTCGGTCGGTCGTCTCATCGGACGGCGTGTATTTGGTCGCATATCGCTTGTGGAAACTCTCTGTGTGTCGATTTGATTCGTCCTTGTTTTTTCACAGTGATCGCTTTTACGATAGTTCGAGTTCGTGTGCAAGTGTGTTTACGTGGAACCGTGTGTAGCTTCTGTGATTTCCACTGAGCAGGTGAATGCTGTCTGCGTACTGGAGTAGTCAGTCGGTCTGTTGAAACAGAGTAGCGAGTGTGTCGGGTGGAAGGGAATTGATTACGCTGATGGTTGGTTCCTCAGCCGTTCGTAGGTCGTGTTGCCACCCAATTGTTCGTGTTAGGCTTGGCTGCCTGTCTCACCTAAACTGTGGTTAGAGTTTCCTCCCAAGGCCGACCCTTGGAGCACTTCTGAATACCACTGTTTTTTGTTTGTAATTGTCATTTTATTTGGTCGCAGGTACTGTGTTAGGCCTTCACCTGTGTATTAATATTGTCTTTTTATTTAGTATATGGCCTTCAGCCGAACTCCATGACAAATATTTTAAGATTAGACCCTCAGCCGCGTTTCATTTAAAATTATTGTTGCTCTGTATTTTGGCCTTCAGCCGCGTTTCTTTTAGAATCTGTGGCTTTAATATGTAAATCCTTGTCTGTAAGGTTTCTCTTTAATGTTGTAGAATTCTTCAAACGGCCTTCAGCGGTGTTCTGTAAATGTTTATTTTAATGTTGTCTTTAATTATACTTTAGTAATTGTTTGGGTTTTCAGCCGACAAGATACTTCAAGTTTTTATAAGATGTTTTTCTGTTGTACTGTGTAAAAGCCTCTCTTATATTACGTAAATAAAATTGGTCTTTCAGCCGAAGAATTAATTTTATATTCCTTAATACGGCCTTTAGCCGAAATTTGTAAATGCTTGGCTTTTAAAGAATTTCCTTACCTGATCTGAAATATCATTTCGGCCTTTAGCCGAGAAGATATTGCAATTTTACTTAAGTAAGGCCTTCAACCGCTACTCTAAATTCTGGTTTTTTTAAAAGGAATCCTTTAAACGTATTCTGGAGAAGTTACTTGGACCCTCAACCGTGAATTGATTTTTGTTGTTTTAAAGAGAAAACTGTGCATTGGTTTGAAAAAGAATGTTGTCGTGTTCTTGTATAACTAAAAGTAATTCAGCTTGGGCCGTTTCCACAACCTGATCCGCTATGTCCTGCGAAATCAGATTTCAGTTCCCTTGACGGAGGTACCACTTAGGATGGCAGTGCAAAATAGTGCGTAAACGCGCCCCAGCAGAACCGCATGCACGTGCCTCATCGCCATGGTTGTATTTTGAAACTACAGTTTCATCTTCCAGCCTTTGAAATTATCGAAAATTTTCTTGTAAAATAGAATAATCTCCTGAAAATGACCAAATATTTACCTATTCTCAAATCTAAATGGTCTGCTTTCTAGGAGATTCGATAGATGAGTAACGAAACTTGCTCACCTTGCACAAAAAGACAACAGTACATTCTTCTCGCTAAGACGTTCGTTCAGCTGGTGCCGTGAGCCCTCAGTAGATGTCAGTAGTAACGTTCCATTGTTGTTCTCCCCCGTCGCCTGCGAGCACCCTCACGGAACTTACGTCGCTCTCCACCAGATCATCGCTGTATATGAAAGGCGATGTCCAGACTCAGCGACTGACTCACCATCGCTCAGCCCGAACTGCTCAGAATACAAGTCCGAAGTTTGGAGAAGGTATTGCTCTTACATTGTACGCTCGTTTAAGATTTGATTTTCCTAAATTCCAGCTCTGAGGGAGAGAAATAGGGGATGAAAGGTTTTTTGAAAATATGTCGCTATTAAGACAGTTTTGATGGTATTTGGTTTCTCGGGCAGAAAAAATAAGTGTTTCAGCTTTTTTTTTTAATTCAACTGCAAAGTGGGTGAAATAGTGGAGAAAAAAGTATATCAAAAAGTTATTATCTCGATTGGAAATAAAGAAATATGCGTCAGTATATGTAAATTTGTCTAGAAATATCACAAAAACAGCTCAAACGTCCGGATTAACAAAACTATTCAACTCCCGCTACCAGAATTGCCATTTGGTTAGAAGTACATTAGGAAAAGACCATGCCTCTATGTCCTCAAGTAGACCACACAGTCTACGAGTACGAAGCAGGGACGCTAAGCTAGTTTTCATGTATAGTAAACGGTAACGGTCCTCTCACGCTCCCTTAAAATACTCCTGAAATTTTCTGTACATCTGTTGATTTTCATCCATTAAAAACAACGTGTTGTATCGTTTGAGCAAGTATCCTATCGGAATTCTTGTTCGTCACTCGGTGAAACGCCATTTTGTTTACTAAACAACAGTGCGAAAAAGTAACAGACGCATCAAGTTATATTCTATTAGGAATGTGGACGCATTCAACAACTGTGATATGACTTACAAAAGATAGAGCACAGCATTCAGTCATTCTTTTCTTTCCGGATTTATTAGGCAAATCTAGATTTCGGTTAGTGCCTAGCCATTACCAATGCTAAAAGATACCAGAAATACATAGTCAGACGATAGTAGTGCCTAGCCATTATAGTGCTAAAAATACAAGAAGTACATACTCAGGCGATAATATAAAATGTTATATTATCGCCTGACTATGTACTTGTATTTTTTAGCATTGATAATCGTTAGGCAATAGCAGGAATCTAGATTTGCCTAATAAATCCTCAAGGAAAAGAACGACCGATTGCTGTGTTCTATCATTTGAAAATGTAACAAATGCTTTCCTGAAGTCGAAGAACACGACGTCAAGCTGGGCGCTCATGTCCCAAGCACTCTCTGAATCATATAGACTAATGAGAGGAAAGACTTTGGAAGGAATCTTGGCCACAGCTTCCTCTATGAGCAAATCACGCTAGGAAAAGAAGTACACTACTATACAGCTACACTATAAATGACACACCGCTAAAATCTGTACCTACCATAAAATATCATAGCTGCCTTAGGTGGAAAGACCACATAAAACAAATAGTGGAAAAAGATTGCCAGACTCACATTCAAAGGAAGAACCTTAAAGAAATGTAACTCATCCACGAAGGAAGTGGCTATAAGGCGCTTGTCCTACCGATTTTTTAGTAATGTTCATCTATCTGGGATCCCTACCAAGTGGGACTCATAGATAGATAGAAATGATAAACAAAGAGCGGCGCTTTTCGTCATGGGATCGTTTAGTTGGAGCGAGAGTGTTACGGAGATGCTCAACGAATTCCATTGGCAGACGGTATAAGAGAGGCATTCTGCATTACGGAGAGATTTGCTAATGAAATTTTGAGAGGGACGGGTCGGCAACATGTCACTTCCCCCACATACGCCTCGCGTAATGACCAAGAACAGAAAATTCGAGAAATTAGAGCCAATAGAGGGGCCTACCGACAGAGGCTTACAAAAAGTATTCTCTACCACAAACTATTAGGTGTCTTGCGGAATATGATGTAGTGTAGATCAACTCGTCTACTCCTTGAAAGAAGAAGTACGAGAAGAAGAAAGGAACACTTCAAATTAAGGAATATTTTTATCTTTGTACCACGAATTTGCAGTAAATACATTATATAATTTCCAGCTTAAATTAATATCTTCAGCACGTGTCCTACGGGTATACCACTATCGGTGTCATATGTGGAACAGCCAACCTGCAGCACACTCATTTACTTGATTTGAACACGGTGGGCGTACTTGTGCAACGAATAAAAACTGGACAAGATTTCTGTAAGCTACTCTGTGACGAGAATTTAATACCCTACGTGGGAAGAGGTTTATAACTGAATTTTGAGTAACTTACTTTGATACTCCAGTATTCCGTCCAAAACCGATTACATTTCGTTTAACGACTTTTTCGCTGTTGGGGAAGGAGAGTCAATTAGAGATAAAACGGGCTTAGTTTTTATTACTCCTGAAACTGCGTGATGTGCTTTAACTCTTCCTGTAATTGAGTTTCCGTCCAAATACTGAGGATGTTCGCATCGAAAGTAATCGCTTATCTGCCGGGTGGCCACGGAAAGGAAGTTCCCATTAAATTCTACTGACACGTGAAATCGGTTTAGCATGCAGGTAATCGGTACGTGGCATCGAATGTAGTGTTAATGTGCTGTTCCTGGCAGAATCAAATGTGCATGTACCACTGCAGGTCATTACACTAGCACGATGTCGCTGTAACAAAGAGACACAGCATAACACCTGAGGACTGTCTGGATTTGACCATCACCAGTGCACTGTTTAACTAAGGCCCTTAACCCACAAATTACGTTTCAACCCAGATATGTCTGTATGTCAACGCAATTATCCGAAACTGGTTCTACAAAATTTACGATCTGAAGAACTGAGGCACATCTTTCGGTCAAGATTGTATTATATTTTGGTTCCTTCCCGGGTACACTGCCGACATAGCTCTGTTTTGGCAATCATATACAACCGCTTATTTGACGAAAGATCCATACCTAAATACTGGAAAGTTGCACACGTCACACCTATAAAAAAGAAAGATAACAGAAGTATTCTGCTGAATTATAGACCCAAATCACTGATATCGATTTTTAGTAGGAATTTGGAACATATACTGTTTTTCAACATCATGAAATACATGGAAGAAAACGATCTACTGATACGTAATCAGAACGATAATCAGTGTTATTCCTACGGAATAATGAGGGTTATCAACAGAGAATGTCTCGGGCATGGATGTGTGTGATGTCCTTAGGTTAGTTAGGTTTAATTAGTTCTAAGTTATAGGCGACTGATGACCTCAGAAGTTAAGTCGCATAGTGCTCAGAGCCATTTGAACCAGCCGAGGAAGTCTTGTAAGCCCTCTGCAGTCCTTAGTAAATGTCAACAATTTAGGAGACATTCTAAGCAGGCCTCTTTATTTATTTACTATTTTTATCGCCTAACAAAGTCAACAGATGATCAAAATGAACCACAGAATTCTTTAGAGAAGGTATCTGCATGATGTGAAAATCGACAGATGGCCCTAAACAATAAAAAGTGTGAGTACAAAAAGAAATTCCTTTTATTTTCTGGTGAACGATAAATCACTTAGATTCACTGTTGAACTAGATACCTTCGGATTATCTTTACAAAGAACTTAAATTGGAACCATCACATAGAAAAAATCGTGGGGAAGGCAAACCAAAGACTGCGTTTTACTGGCAGAGCACTTAGAAAATACAACTGCTAAAGATAATACATACACTACGATCGTCCTTTGTTTCTAAAGTCGTCCATGATCTTCAGGAGAACAACTGCACGGTGCGGCATCCTTATGAGATAGAATTTAGGTAGGTGATCGGAAAAAGTTCAATGAGGAGCAGCTCGTTTCACATTATTGCAAAATAGGGGATGTAATAAGACAGTCTGAGCGGGCATCATTGCAACAAAGGCGTTTGCCGTTGCTCCAAGATTCTTTCACGAAATTTCTACTAATACCTTTTCTACTCTAGATGCCCATTTTTTTACTTCTGTGTAAGTAGGAAGAAATGGCAGTTGCAACAAAATAAGAGAAATCAACCCACAGGGAAAGATTTAGATGTCCATTCCTCCAAAATGCCATTCGATACTGAAACAGTACAGAAATACTCTGAAAATGGTTTTTATGAGCCCTCGACCAAACGCCAAACTGTGAACTGCAGAGTACTCATGTAAATAAAGATTGACCGCCTAGTAGAGTCTAGCAACCCATTTCGTCCTAAAGAAGACAGTAGCGTTTGTGAAATAGGCTCTACAAGATATCAAAAGCTTCTGGTAGCCATTACGAACCACGACCGCACCGCACAACCAGTGCCCACAACTTAAGAACGTTACCTTCCTTCGGGCAAGTGCTGCAGACGAACAATATTCTTCAAAGACAACGTTTCCGTAATAGACTGTAATTATTGTTCATTTTTTCACCATTTTCGTAACAGCCAAAACTAGCTAACAGTTAAAAATAAAAATCATAGTGAATGGCTGGAATGTCACTGGGGGAATTGTTAGGAGCTGGGTTCAAGACCCGCTCAGCTCACTGGATGTCGTTACAAACGTGGTCAACAGGACTGAGGTCGACTGATCTGGGATCTAACTCAAGCACATAATTTCCGTAGAGCATAAAACCATTCGGAATTCAGGCGCAACGTAGTGGTGGATTTTCTTACTGAAGGACAGGCCACATGCGGTACGTTTTAGGTGAACACGTGTTCGGACAGCAATACCCTATATAGTACAACTTATTAATGAGGGGTTCGCTGAACAATAAAAGCAATAAACAGCAGAGTAAAAACTGCTTGGAGTTCTGTTGGTAAGCTAACCAGGCTTTTCAAAGCTAAGCTTTCAATTTGTCTGAAAGGGAAAGTCTGCAGTCGATGTACAGCTCAAATTCTGAGTTGTGATTGTGAGACACCGATTGTTATTGCGAAAACCATTCAGAACTGAAGCTCTGAATCTTTTTCAGCGAGATTTATTGAGAGAGAACCGTGAATATACTTTCAAAAGTTTTCCTTAAGAATTTACTTTATTTACTAGCGATTCATCAAGAACATTAACACATTTAGTCACGCTATGTGAGCATGGAAGTAGTTTCCACGGAGTAACTGACGAAATAAAAACATAATTGCCATTAACAAACGGGAATTTTATTCCTAAAAGTCCTTTTTTTAAGAAACATTTAAAATTATAAGCAGAAAGTTTTAACAATTCACACAAGCACACAAACTGTGCACCCCGTAGGAGGGATGGAAATGGTACAAAACACTAAAATTAAAAGATTAATTTGCCATCGAAGGTGCAATTTGATTTAAACTTCTATGAAAAGTCTTACGGTGGTAGGGTGCCAACTTTATATACTAAAATGACCATTTAAATAAAGGCCCATAAAATGCAATCTTATGGAAAATTCGAGATGATAGGCAAGATCAAAACAGGTTTCAGGAATTAGGCCGTTACACTGCAAGCAATAAATTCGTTAACACACCAAATCCGACAAACATGACAGAGGCAGCTCCGAACGACAGACAGACACTAACTGCCTAACAAATGCGGACGAGAGACTGACCCAGACCGACCCCAGACTGACCAACTGGCGAGCTCATAGCGCCCCTTAAATGCACCTGAACAGGCAACCTTTCCCCTTTCCCACCAGAGGGAGACACCAAAGCTGCGATTGCCACAGCGGCGCCACCGCCAGAAGCGGAGGGCGACTGCTTCACACTACGCGCTGCTGCGCGCTCTTCAAAACAGCAATTTTTACCACGTCTCAGAGACGTACACTGATGAGCCAAAACATTATGACCACCCCGAGGTTGAATGTCTCCTGGTGGTATTGCGGGCACGTGATGCAGTAAAGAAAAAATATAAGCGGAAGAGAGACGTATGGGCAGTCATTACAGCGCAGATACGAATCGCAAATGCAGAAATCCACTAATGTAAGCTGTTTTGAAAAAGAGCACATTATTGTGACCCTGTGGCAGGATACAAGAATCTCTGAAAAGGTGAAGCTACTCGCCTATTAGCGTACTAGTGTCTGGAGCACCAATGAAAAGTGATTGAAGAATGATGAAATAACGAGTGGGCCTTACGGCATTGGACCACCTCGTCTCTACCACAAAACGTAAAGGTCGGAGATTCCCCAACCTGTAATGTAGGATGGGCAGCGATCTGTGGAAGATCTGATGACAGAGTATACAGCTGGCGCAGGTGTTTTGGAACACACCGTTCAAAGGCCATTGTTGAAGATGGAGCCCCACATCACATGACCCCTACTTCTTCGTACGTTGAACCAACAGCATCGTCAGTTACGAATCCGGTGACACAGTTTCATTGTCGATTTAAAGAAACGTGTCGCCTGTCCAATGAGTCACATTTCCTGTTGCACCAAGTCGATGGATGGGTCCTTACGTGCTGTCATCGAGATGAAAGGCTGCGCTAAATATGCACCACGCCACAGATGCAAGCAGATGTGGACAGAATTATCCTGTGGAGTACACTGAGTAGGGCTCCCATGGCATCTGTGATGATAATAGAAGGTATCATGGCAGCAGTGATCTACGTGAACGTAATTGGGGACCGCCTGCATCGCTTCTTGCTTGAAGTCTTCCCCTACAGCGATGACGTCTTCCAACAGGATAATTGTCAGTGTTGTAAGGTCAGAATCTTGTTACAGTGGTTTGAGGGGCATGATAGTGAACTCACTTTCATGTCTTGCTCAATTGTACCTCACCTGTACCCACTGAAACACACATCGAGAGCCAGCTTCGTGTCTGTAAATCACCACCCTGAATTTGCGGGAATTCCTTGACCTGTGGGTACCTATGTGGTACTACATACTTCTGGTGCCACATACATCCATCTCAGCCCATCAGTCTTCACACAAACGCCATACATGCCTATACCATCTCAGTCGATTTGATTGCATTGAATGCATTACATGCAATACATTACATGGTTCGTTCCCTTCGATATGTCTTCGTTTTTAATTTCATCCCGTAACGTAAGCCTGCAACAACAACTCTCAAATCGCATCTCCAATAACTTACTATTAATTCTTTCGGTTATTTCTCATCTCTCGGCTCCATAAGTTGCTATACTAACTACAGTGGTTTTAACTTTCCTAATCTTCGTTTTCTAATTTAGGTGTTCCATAAAACACCATTTAATTGTTCAGTTGCTAGTCTACACCGGCAAGTGCGGTTCTTAATTTCAGCCGGCCGCTGTGGCCGAGCGGTTCTAGGCGCTTTAGTCCGGAACCGCGCTGCTGCTACGGTCGCAGGTTCGAATCCTGCCTCGATCATAGATGTGTGTGATGTCCTTAGGTTAGTTAGGTTTAAGAACTAATTGTAGGGGAATGATGACCTCAGATGTTAAGTCCCAAAGTGCTTAGAGCCAGTTGAACCATCTTAATTTCATTATTAGTGGATCCATCTTTGTTAGTTCTTTTGTGTGTGTGTGTGTGTGTGTGGAGGGGGGGGGGGGGGGGGGGGAGGGGTCATCAGTCTTACGACTGGTTTCATGTGGCTCCCCATGAATTATTCTCCTGTACCAACCTCTTCATCTCAGAGTAGCACTTGCAACCTATGTCCCCAATTATTTGCTGGATGTATTCCAGTCTCTGTCTTCCCCTACAGTTTTTGCCTTCTACCGCTCCCTTCTACCATCGAAGTCATTCTCTCAAGTCTTAACAGATGACCTAGCAAACTGCCCCTTTTCCTCATCAGTGTTTTCCACATATTCCTTTCCTCTCCAATTCTGTACAGAACGTCCACATTCCTTACCTTATCAGTCCACCTGATTTTCACATTCGTCTGTAGCATCACATCTCAAATGCTTCAATTCTCTTCTGTTTCGGTTTTCCCACAGCCCATGTTTCACTGCCATACAATAATGTAATTCAGACGTACGTTCTCTGACAATTCTTCCTCAAATTAACGCCTGTGTTTGATACAAGTAGACTTCTCTTGGCCAGGAATACCCTTTTTGCTATTGCTACCCTGATTTTCGTGTCCTCCTTGCTTCGTCCGTCATTAGTTACTTCACTGTTCTTCACTTTCACTCAGGATATCAATGGCAGCCGAACTGATCGTCATATAGCACGTCCTCAGTTCTCTTCTCCATGCATTTGCATATTATTCTTGTCAGAAATTTGGATGCATGAGCTGTTAAGCTGATTCTGCGATAATTCTCGCACTTGTTAGCTCTTCCAGTCTTCGGAATTGGGTGGATCATGCTTTTGCGAAATTCAGGTATGTCGCCAGACTCATACATTCTACACCCCAACGTAAATAATCGTTTTGTTGCCACTTCTCCGAATGATTTTAGAAATTCTGGTGGACTGTTAATCACCCCTACTGTCTTATTTGATCAAAAGTCCTCCAAAGTTTTTTTTAAATTCTAATTCCACTACTGGATCCCCTATCTCTTCTAAATCGACTCTCGTTTCATCTTCCATCACATCATACAAATTTTCTCCCTTTACAGGCTTTCATCGTATTCTTTTCACCTATCCACTCTCTCCTCTGCATTTATCAGTGAAATTCCGGTTGCGCGCTTAACGTTACCATCTTTGCTTTTAATGTCACCGTAGTTGTTTTGGCTTTCCTGTATGCTAAGTCTCTCTTTCCGCCAACCATTTCTTTTCCCATCTCTTCCCATTTTTCATGCAAACATTTCGACTTAGCTTCCTTGCACTTCCTATTTATTTCATTCCTCAGCGACTTGTATTTCTGTATTCCTAAGTTTCCCGGAACATTTTTATACATCCTCCTTGCATTAGTCAAATGAAGTATTTCTTCTGTTATCCATGGTTTCTTCGCAGTTACCTTCTTTGTACCTATTTTTTTCTTTCCAGCTTCTGTGACTACCCTTTTCCGAGATGTCCATTCCTCCTCAACTGTATAGTCTACTGAGCTATTCCTTATTGCTGTATCTATAGCCTTAGAAATCTTCAAGTGTGCTTCGTCAAGAGTTTAAGAGATTAGTCAGGAAGAATCAATACGCAAAGAAGTGTGTTCAGAAGTACCTTCCTGACTAATCTCTTAAACTTCAGCCTACTCTTCATCACTACTATATTGTGATGTGAGTCTATATGTGCTCCTGGGTACGCCTTACAATGCAGTATCTGATTTAGGAATCTCTGCTGACCATGATGTAATCTAACTGAATTCTTCCCGTGTCACCCGACCTTTTCTAACTATACCTCCTCCTTTTGTGATTCTGCAAAAGAGTATTAGTTATTACTAGCTGAAACTTGTTACATAATTCAACTAGTCTTTCTTCTCTTTCATTCCTTGTCCCAAGCCCATATTCTTCTGTATCCTTTTCTTCTAGTCCTTCCCCTACAACTGCATTCCAGTCTCCCATGACTATTCGATTTTCTTCTCCCTTTGCGTACTGCTTTACCCTTCCAATATTTTCATATACTTCCTGTATCTCTTCATCTTCAGCTTGCGACGTCGACATATATACCTGAACTATCGTTGTCAGTGCTGGTTCTGTTGAGAACAATCCTATCACTGAAATGATCACAGTAACACACTCTCTGCCTTTCCACTCATAACGAATCCTACTCCCGTTATACTATTTTCTGCTGCTGTTATTACCCTATACCCATCTGACGAGAAATCATTGTCTTCTTTCCATTTCATTTCACTATATCTAGATTGAACCTTTGCATTTCCATTTTAAATCTTCTAGTTTCCCTACCACGTTCAAGCTTCTGACATACCACGCCCAGGTTCGTAGAACGATATCCTTTCGGTGATTATTCATTCTTTTTCTCCTGGCCACCTCCCCCTTGGCAGTCCCTTCCCGGAGATCCGAATTGGAGACTATTCCGGAATTTTTTGCCAATGGAGAGATCATCATGACACTTTTCAGTTACAATCCTTTGGATATACGTTACGCGTCTTTAATTCAGTGGCTTCAGTTGCCTTCTGCATCATCGTGCCATTGATAGCTGCTGATTCTTCCGCCTTTAGTGGCAGTTTCCCATTCCTAGGACAAGAAAGTGCACTGAACCTCTGTCCGCTCATCCGCCCTCTTTGACAAGGCCGTTGGCAGAACAAGGGTGACTTCTTATACCGGTGGTCTTCGGCCGCCAAAGATGATTATTAATCGAAATTTATGCAGTCGTGAGATTCGAAGCCGAGGCCGAGGACGTTTTGATTGCTAATCAACGATGCTATTCCTAGACCACGGGTGCAATATTTGTAAGTAATGACTACCAAATATTTAGAACAGTCTACATAGCTTATTACCGCAAAATCTAACGTCAAGTTTTCACTGAATCTTCCCGTAGCGAAATATTCCGTTTCCCCTAAATCAATAGTCGATATCGATTTCTGATATCATTCGTGCAAATTTTTAATCTTTTAGGTCATGTCATCCCCATCCTATGTAAAAATTAATTTCTCACCAGCAAAATGCAAATTGAAGAGACGGTTCCTCAATAATATAACCATACAACAATGGATCTTTCTGCCTGTTCATGGGCAATACGTTTCATTTATTTACTTACAGGGTCAACTGCCGATCTCTGACCCGACGGTCGTTCCTCTGCAGCTCTTCTTACATTTTCGCTACAATTTTCTATCGGTGCGACTTTTCTGTGCATTAGAGCACCGCCTGAAAAAAGCGCCATGGAACTCTTTCCCACTAGATCATTTCTATAAGGTATACCACACATTATATTGTGAAACGTAATGGGCCTCTAACACTTTCTTGGTATACGTATGAAGTTACTCTCAGGCTTGAAGATTTCTTTCTGTCGAGAATGACTTGCTGTGTTCTGGTTTTTAGAAATTCTTGAATCGAATCGCAAAGTGTATCTCATATTACGTACAATACTGTGTTGTCCAGTAGTTTGCCGGCTTTTTACTTATTTAAGGAAAACCATATTTTTCAACGCTGAGAACATTTCACCATCTTGCATTGAGTTTCATGATAAAAAAAAGCTGTATTCAAAATTTAATTTCCTGTACGTCCTTGCGGTTTTGTTTTCAGGTAATAATTTTTGGAATCACTTCTCCATAATGCCTGCTCTAAGACATAGACCTCTAAAACATGCTGGCCTGGAATCAAACACCCTATTTAAAGCTGTAGGTTAAAACAGTTCTGGCAACAAGCTGTCTTCTGGGATACTTTTGAAAGATAACGTCACAGAGACCTCGAGGATATGTCACAACTATGTTCGGCAAATAGCTGTCTAAGGCTTATTGTGTAACAGTCTTGAACTTTTTCCACTGATAGTCGATATAGTCAGTGCTGGATACGAAATTTTAATGTTGACCACTCAGGTAATGAATCAGCAGTCAGTTTCTTGTCGATCTTCCTAAGCAGAAATATCTTGTTACTATTCTTTGTATTCTTATTTACAGTCGTATTCAGTGATCGTATTCAGTGATGCTCTAACGACCTTATGATCAGCGATTCCCTGTTAACTGAGTCGAAAAAGATTGGTCCAGATGGAGGCTAGGATGTCTAATATGCTATCTTCGGGAGTCAGGTCTCTGACTGGCAGCTTAAGGTGATTTTCGGATAAGGCATTTCGAAAAATTTCGCATTATTCCTTGTCCCTACTAACAGCTTTAATAACTTTAATTTGCTGAATAGATTCCAATTTCTGTCTTCTCCTATACTTTCTAAGCTCCACACTTCCCTCTAATACCACAGAGGATATTCCCTGATGACTGAGCACAATCATCTTGTCCTTTCTTCTTGTCAGTGTTTTCCACATGTTCCTCTCCTGAACGGTTCTGCGGAGAACTTCTTCATTTCTTTCCAATAAAAGTAATTTTCAACGTCCTTTCGTAGCGCCACATCTCAAACACGTCAATTCTCTTCGTTTCTTATTTTTCCACAGCCCATGACCGATGTCATGCTGTGCCCCAAACTTAAATTCTCAGAAACTTGTTCCCCGAATTTAATCCGATATTTGATTTTAATACAGTTTTCATTGCCTCTACTATTCTGCTTTTTATGTACTCCTAGCTTCGCCTGTCATGTGTTACGTTGCTTCCAAACTAGCAGAATTCCTTAACTTTTACTTTGTGGTCCATAATTCTGATGATTATTACTGTTCTCATTTCTACTCCTCTTCATTAGTTTTGTCTCTCTTCTGGTAATTCTGATAGCGTAGCGCGTGCTCATTAGACTTCTGTCCATTCGGTAAATCCTGTGTTTAGCAATATCACCAGCGGATTTTATCGTGGATGTCCTTTCACCCTGGGGGCCCACTCTTAATTTTTTCTTTCTCTTTCATCACTGCGTCTTTCTGGCACTTAGTTCTTCATATTTAGTTACATTTAATCTCAGTAAATGTCAAAATTTGACGTGAAAAAGCAATAGGTACAGTGTGCATGAAGTGCATGAGCGGAGTTGTTACTCGGCATTGGGGAAGTAATATTGATCACCGAACCAAGAAAATACTGTTGATTTACAAATCTTACTGATATTTATTGTTATTACATAGAATGTACTATTGTACTGCCAAAAAAGTAGACACCCTTTTAGAGATTTCCAATTCACTCAAGATTTATTTTTGTAACAGTGCATATGGAGTAGAAAACATGATTACATTTACAGTCAATAGCACAAGCATTTCTACGGTACCCATGCTGAAACGTCCATATTAGTATGTGGTGGAGTCTTCATGTGTGACAACGAGAGCGCTGATTCTGGCATCCAGTCGGTCGTACAAGTGGCGAATACTGTCCAGGGATACACTTCTGTAAGAGTTGTTGGCTGACGAGTCGCGCAAGTCACTTCTTGTCCCAAAAGTGCTCGAATGGGGGCCAGTATGGAAATCACGCTGGCAAGAAAGTTGCTGTGAGTCTTGCGGAGCAAGTTGATCTTCATGGGTAGTGTGACGTCGAACATTATCCTGCTGGAATAACACATTTTGTGGCCGAGCGGTTCTAGGCGCTACAGTCTGGAACCGCGTGACCGCTACGGTCGCAGGTTCGAATCCTGCCTCATGCATGGATGTGTGTGATGTCCTTAGGTTAGTTAGGTTTAAGTAGTTCTAAGTTCTAGGGGACTGATGACCACAGATGTTAAGTCCCATAGTGCTCAGAGCCATTAGAAGCATTTTTGAACAGCTGACGCTGGACGTCCAACTCTGTAGCATGACTGCCTGCTTCTTCGTACGTTTGCACCACATTGATCCTTCTTGTTGTGAGCATTCGCTATTAAAGGAAACGCAGATGGCGCTCTTGTAGCTACAACACGACGCTATCTGTTGGCGGACGACGCTGAAACTATTATCAATACCTCTACTATCCCCCATGTGGCGTATCCCGTCGTTGTTGTGGTCTTCAGTCCAGAGACTATTTGGATGCAGCTCTCCATGCTATTCTGTCCTGTGCAAGCTTCTTCCACTCCGAGTAACTACTTCAAAGTACATCTTTGTCAATCTGTTCAGGGTATTCATGGTCTCCCTCTACGATTTCTACCTTCACCGCTTCCCTTCAGTACTAAATAGATGATCCCTCAGAACGTGTCCTATCAACCGATCCCTTCTTAAAGTCGAGTTATGCCACAAATTACTGTTTTCCCCAATTCTATTCAGTACCTCCTCATTAGCTACATGATCTACTCATCTAACCTCCAGAATTCTTCTGTAGCATCACATTCTCCTCTTGTCTTAACTATTTATCGTCCATGTTTCACTACCATACATGGCTAAACTCCATACAAATGCTTTCAGGAAAAACTTCCTGACACTTAAATCAATACTCGATGTCAACAAATTTCTCTTCTTCAGAAACGCTTCCCTTGTCGTTGCCAGTCTACATTTTATACCCTCTCTACTTCTACCATTATTTATTTTGCTCCCCAAATAGCTCCTAATCTAATTCCCTCAGCATCACCTGATTTAATTCGGCTTCATTCCATTATCCTCGTTTCTCATTTGTTGATGTTCATCTTATGTCCTTCTTCCAAGACACTCTCCATTCCGTTCAAGTGTTCTATCAGGTCTGACAGAATTACAACGTCGTCGCCAAACCTCAAACATTTTATTTCTTCTCCATACATTTTAAATCCTATTCCAAACTTTTATTTTGTTTCCTTTACTGCTTGCTCAATATACAGACTGAATAACGTCGGGGATAGGCTACAACCACTGCTTCCCTTTCATGCCCTCGACTCTTGTAACTGCCATCTGGTTTCTGTAAAAACTGTACATAGCTATTCGCTCCCTGTATTTTACACCTGCCACCTCCAGAATTTGAAAGAGAATGTTCCAGTCAACATCGTCAAAATCTTTCTCTAAGTCTACAAATGCTAGAAATATAGGTCTGCCTTCACTTAGTGTGCTTCCTAAGGCAAGTCGTAGGGTCAGTATTGCCTCACGTGTTCCAATATTCCTACGGAATCCAAAATGATCTTCCTCAAGGTCGGCTTCTACCATTTTTTCCATTCATCTGCAAAGAATTCGTGTTAGTATTATGCAGCCGTGACTTACGAAAGAAATAGTTTGATAACTTTCACACTTGTCGAATCTTGCTTTCTTTCGAATTGGAATTATCATATTCTTCTTGAAGTATGAGGGTATTTTGCCTGTCTCATAGATCTTGCTCACCAGCTAGTGTGCCACGGCTTGTTCTCCCGAGGCTATCAGTAATTCTAATGGAATGTTGTCCACTCGCGGGGTCTAGTCTCGACTCAGGTCTTTCAGTGTTCTGTCAAACTCTTCACGCAGTACCATATCTCCCATTTCATCTTCATCTACGTCCACTTCAATTTCCATAATATTGCCCTCAAGTACGTTGCCCTTGTGGAGATCCTCTGTATACTCCTTCCAACTTCCAGCCTTCCCTTCTTTGCTTAGAACTGGTATTCCATCTAAACTCGTCATGTTCATACGAGTGGTTTTCTTTTCTCCAAAGGCCTCCATAATAGCCCACATCTCGTGGTCGTGCGGTAGCGTTCTCGCTTCCCACGCCCGGGTTCGATTCCCTGCGGGGTCAGGGATCTTCTCTGCCTCGTGATGGCTGGGTGTTGTGTGCTGTGCTTAGGTTAGTTACGTTTAAGTAGTTCTAAGTTCTAGGAGACTGATGACCATAGATGTTAAGTCCCATTTATTATTTATTTATTTCAATATTGCAGTTTCGACTGTACAGTCCTCTTCAAGTGTATAATGGAAAACCAGTAAGTATGAGACTTGTCTGAATGAGATGTCGTCGTCGAAATACACTCCTGGAAATTGAAATAAGAACACCGTGAATTCATTGTCCCAGGAAGGGGTAACTTTATTGACACATTCCTGGGGTCAGATACATCACATGATCACACTGACAGAACCACAGGCACATAGACACAGGCAACAGAGCATGCACAATGTCGGCACTAGTACAGTGTATATCCACCTTTTGCAGCAATGCAGGCTGCTATTCTCCCATGGAGACGATCGTAGAGATGCTGGATGTAGTCCTGTGGAACGGCTTGCCTTGCCATTTCCACCTGGCGCCTCAGTTGGACCAGCGTTCGTGCTGGACGTGCAGACCGCGTGAGACGACGCTTCATCCAGTCCCAAACATGCTCAATGGGGTACAGATCCGGAGATCTTGCTGGCCAGGGTAGTTGACTTACACCTTCTAGAGCACGTTGGGTGGCACGGGATACATGCGGACGTGCATTGTCCTGTTGGAACAGCAAGTTCCCTTGCCGGTATAGGAATGGTAGAACGATGGGTTCGATGACAGTTTGGATGTACCGTGCACTATTCAGTGTCCCCTCGACGTACACCAGAGGTGTACGGCCAGTGTAGGAAATCGCTCCCCACACCATGATGCCGGGTGTTGGCCCTGTGTGCCTCGGTCGTATGCAGTCCTGATGGTGGCGCTCACCTGCACGGTGCCAAACACGCATACGACCATCATTGGCACCAAGGCAGAAGCAACTCTCATCACTGGAGACAACACGTCTCCATTCGTCCCTCCATTCACGCCTGTCGCGACACCACTGGAGGCGGGCTGCACGATGTTGGGGCGTGAGCGGAAGACGGCCTAACGGTGTGCGGGACCGTAGCCCAGCTTCATGGAGACGGTTGCGAATGGTCCTCGCCGATACCCCAGGAGCAACAGTGTCCCTAATTTGCTGGGAAGTGGCGGTGCGGTCCCTACGGCACTGCGTAGGATCCTACGGTCTTGGCGTGCATCCGTGCGTCGCTGCGGTACGGTCCCAGGTCGACGGGCACGTGCACCTTCCGCCGACCACTGGCGACAACATCGATGTACTGTGGAGACCTCACGCCCCACGTGTTGAGCAATTCGGCGGTACGTCCACCCGGCCTCCCGCATGCCCACTATACGCCCTCGCTCAAAGTCCGTCAACTGCACATACGGTTCACGTCCACGCTGTCGCGGCATGCTACCAGTGTTAAAGACTGCGATGGAGCTCCGTATGCCACGGCAAACTGGCTGACACTGACGGCGGCGGTGCACAAATGCTGCGCAGCCAGCGCCATTCGACGGCCAACACCGCGGTTCCTGGTGTGTCCGCTGTGCCGTGCACGTGATCATTGCTTGTGCAGCCCTCTCGCAGTGTCCGGAGCAAGTATGGTGGGTCTGACACACCGGTGTCAATGTGTTCTTTTTTCCATTTCCAGGAGTGCATTACAAAAATATTACACAACGTAAGTGGGCGTACAGGTCGTAGGCAGAAATATGGGAAAACCTGAAACACGACACATTAGCATGCCTCATACGGTGTAGAAAAGCCACTGATATTAAATAGTTGTCTTGGAATGGACAAATGCAGGTTCTGTATGGTTTCCAAGGGAATCTTATACCACTGTTCCTGCAAAATAGTCGCACGTTCAGGCAACTATGATGGAGGTGGACCGCCATTCTCTTCAACGTAGACCATAAGTGCTCGGAAATACTGAAATTGGTGAATGTGATGGCCAGGAGACATGCAACACCTCACCCTCGTGCTCACAAAACAAGTCCTGTACGATGCGAGTAATGTGCCAAGGGACCCTGTCGGCTTGGAACACGGCATCACGATTGGGGAACAAATATACCATAGGATAAACCTGATAACCCAAAATGGTCACCAGGTCGGGGTGGCCGAGCGGTTCTAGGCGCTGCAGTCTGGAACCGTGCGACCGCTACGGTCGCAGGCTCGAATCCTGCCTCGGGCATGGATGTGTGTGATGACTTTAGCTTAGTTAGGTTTAAGTAGTTCTAAGTTCTAGGGGACTGATGACCTCAAAAGTTAAGTCCCATAGTGCTCAGAGCCATTTGAACCATTCTTGAACCAAAATGGTCATATAATCGTGGGAGGTAATGCAGCCTTGCAGAGACCCATGGAACCTGTGGAATACTACAATATAGCTGCCCAAATCATCACCGAACTCCCTCTATCTTTCACTCTTGGAACATAGACTCACCCAAAAATTGAATACTATGTGATACAAGATTTATTCGACCAAATGATGTTCTTCCATAGACCAGGTCTTTTGGTTTCGAAACCACATTTTCCTTTTATAGACATTTGAATAACCGTTGAGTGGTATTGGAATTCCAGCAGAATGTGTTATGAGCTACGGACATACCCCAAAAGACTGTCATAGGATCATTACTATTTACGACATCTGTAAAAGTTCACCTTTAATAGCTCGATGACTCATCGTAAAAATAGGATTTTTTCAGTCGTTTCATGTCTCGCAAATTTAAACATTAGTCTTGAAACTGAATTCGTGTGACGCAGTAATACGATCTAATTCCTTATACATGATGATCTGAACAACACACGAGCCGTAATAAAGTGGTGGGCAAAAAGGCACCCTCAGCGCTTCTTTTTCCATACAGTATGGAAAACCTCAGTGATGTCTTGCTTTAGAAGAAAGGTAGCGGTCAAGCAATAACAAAACATTTGTTTAGTTTACAGGATAGTATATTTCCTTCGATAATACATAAAATAACTGGAGGTAAACTGACACATGTCAACCATACAGTAATTTTTTATAATTTGCATATTTGTAAATTAACTGTGTACTTAAGTGCGAAACTAGCTGTAAGGAAAGACATAATTTACTGGAGACAAGCATAAATTCTGTCACGGAGGCTGAGAAATCGTATACCAATTGTGGCGACTTTGTGTCAGAGTTGGAGACGACTACAGTATGTAGTCAATGATCATCAGAGGTTCATAAGCCAAAATAAACCTTTTTTTTTCTCTTTTTGAAGATGTTGACAACATAAGACATCTGCATCCTTTAAGGATCCCTACTGTTGGAGAAGACAGACACTTTTTGATCAATCGACAGACGAAATGAGGGCCGAGGTTAACGCAGGGAATCAATGGCCAGTAATTTGAGAAAGAGAGCCTCTGAGTTGGCAGGGGCAGCCCGAAAATGAAGCGTAATGAATTTCATCAATTCAAGAAGTTGCATAATTATGTACTTGACATATGCGTTTTACACACACGGTCCAGTTCCTTTAATGGACCTCGGCCTATGTTCGACGTCACCGTCCAACACTCACTCACAGAGTAAGATGGCAGCACAAGCAGTGCAGGGTGTGTACAGCTTGTAGGGGGGGGGGGGAGGGGGGGCGTGGAAACAGTGTTATAAGGCAAAGAGTGGAAACATTTCTAAAACAGCTGTTTGTAAACTGTTTGCGTGCCGCTGTTGTTAAAGTACAGTGTGCGTGGCAAAAACGGGGCTATCCAAAACTGGCGCCGAGGAAACTGTGGTGTGCCACAGGACACAGATGACAGGTATATGAAGATGATATTTGTTAAGGCTAACCAGCCATTGACCTTCTTCTTCTGTGCTGGATGCACACGAATTGGCCGAACTTTTATGGGACAAGATTGTCTGGAGTTTGTATGACAGTACTGGAACTGGACGTTCCCTTAATGGTCAATGGGAGCCTTTTCAGATGAATCACGTTTTATGCTGCATCGGATAGATTGCCGTTGGCGTGCACGACGTGAATCATTTGAAAGCAAGCACCGTCCAACAATCATCACAATGGTCCAGGCCGATGGAGGGAGCGTTATGGTTTCGGAAATGTTTTTGCATCCGGTGATACCTGCAATTCATTTTTCCTCAGCATGATGGCATCAACCAGCAGGATAACGCAACACATCGCACAGCTTGCAGTATATATGCGTGGTTCGATGAGCGCTGGGACGAGTTTACTGCCAGAAAACTCGCCAGATTTGAACCCAATCGAGAATCTGTGTGCAGTGTCAAGGAGGCCTGCACACTCGGTTCCCTAGACAAGCCACCAAATGAGTCGTTCAAATCAAAGGGCTCTGAGCACTATGAGACTTAACATCTGAGGTCATCAGTCCCCTAGAACTTAGAAATACTTAAACCTAACTAACCTAAGGACATCACACACATCCATGCCCGACGCAGGTTCCGCGGCTCGTGGTCGTGCGGTAGCGTTCCCTCTTCCCGCACCCGGGTTCCCAGGTTCGATTCCCGGCGGGGTCAGGGATTTTCACTGCCTCGTGATGACTGGGTGTTGTGTGATGTCCTTAGGTTAGTTAGGTTTAAGTAGTTCTAAGTTCTAGGGGACTGATGACCATAGATGTTAAATCCCATAGAGCTCTGAACCATTTGAACCATTTTTTTGCCCGATTCGAACCTGCGACCGTAGCAGTCGCGCGGTACCAGATTGAAGCGCCTAGAACCGCTCGGCCACATCAGCCGGCAAACAAGTCGTATTAAGGAGTTTTATTACAATAAATAAAGGCACAATACTTAACTTTTGCAATTTCACAGATGTGTCGTTAGCGTGGGGCGACATACAAAATAATCAGTATTTTTTTGTATAAGCAATCCCAATTCTGTGCTACATAGAGAGTACTAGTGAAGTGACTCAAGTTGACGCTGCTATCTAACTGGCTAATCTTGAAGCTGCTATTGAACTGGATCATCAACAGTCGGTAGGGGCACTTATGTTCTCTTCGTATAGGGGCCGCTGCTGGCGCGTTTTCGTCCTGGAGAGGGGTCCAGTCAGCATGCGATTGGCTGATCTCTTCTCACAGCCTTCTCTGCTTTGTCGTTCCCGACTTTCGTGCCGGCGCTTGGCTTTACACCGTAAGACAGTGGGACCACCTTCATCAGGCTGCTCGCGCCATGGGTCCTCTACCGAGAAACCTACCGCAGCTGGCATCTGCATGGCTGTTGGTTCTACATCTACATCTACATCCATACTCCGCAAGCCACGTGACGGTGTGTGGCGGAGGGTACTTTGAGTACCTCTATCGTTTCTCACTTCTATTCCTGTCTCGTATTGTTCGTGGAAAGAAGGATTGTCGGTATGCCTCGTGTGGGCTCTAATCTCTCTGATATTATCCTCACGGTCTCTTCGCGAGATATACGTAGGAGGGAGCAGTATACTGCTTGACTCCTCGGTGAAGGTATGTTCTCGAAACTTCCGTACCGAGCTACTTAGCGTCTCTCCTGCAGAGTCTTCCACTGGAGTTTACCAATAACCTCCGTAACGCTTTCGCGATTACTAAATGATCGTGTAACGAAGCGCGCTGCTCTCCGTTGGATCTTCTCTATCTCTTCTATCAACCCTATCTGGTACGGACCCCACACTGCTGAACAGTATTCAAGCAGTGGAAGAACAAGCGTACTGTAACCTACTTCCTTTGTTTTCGTATTGCTTTTTCTTAAGATTCTTCCAATGAATATAAGTCTGGCATCTACTTTACCGACAATCAACTTTATATGCTCATTCCATTTTAAATTGGTTCTTTCCAGAACATCACTGACACTCTTCCTACACGTCTGGCAGCGGTCCGCCCGGCAAAATGTGGTTATTCGTGCTCTTGAAAAAATCGTCACATTGGTCTGACTGAACAGTGTGCAAATATGTATGGCGGAAGAACAGACAAAGAAAAATCTACCATCCTTATATTCTGATACGTTGTTGCATATTTTGGCCGTTTAACGTACGCTAGAAAAGAACAGGAAAGTTGAATGTCCACAAGTTTCCGGGGCATGGAAAGAGATTTAACAGAAGAGTAACACTTTTTAAAACAGATGGGTTTTGTTCACATATTTGCCTCACAAACGTTTTATGTGATGGCAAGAGTGGTTCTATTATTAAATTATTAAAAATTTATAGTTTCGCATTAGGAGCCAAGGAGCATGACTTCACCTTTTCCTATTGAATTCAAATAACTTGAATTTTTTTCGCCCTGTGAAACCAAACATTGTGGTGCCACCAAGAAAACGCGATACTTATAAGAGCCATCGTGTTGCATACTTGAAAACATCTGCCAGCTGAAACTGCATAATACTGACGATCAGAAAGTCAAAAGTTATTTTAATGTAGCCATCGAGAACTGGTGCAGCAGACTGTCATTAATCAAAAACCCATGACGGCAATGCCCCGGCAGCCGAAAGTTTTCCGAAATAACATAATTATAGTAACGTGTGTGATGCAACAAGAACTTACAGTAATGAAGGTGGACAACGGAAATTTCCGCTTTCCTCATGCTTTTTAATTAACACAGTCCCACGACATTTCCATTCAGAAACGCATCCTTCCAGATATTTCTTAAATTTCCGTCAATGTATGCAGGGGGATTGTGTTGCCTCTACCGCCGGGTGTTATACAACCCACAATACTTTCAAATACCACGAGCATGATTTTCATATTTTCTCATTAGCTACACGCAAACTGTTAATCCTAGAGAAAAAAATAACATGATCTGTTTGTAGGATATTTCATGTAGTTAAATTTTGTATTGAGATGTATTTTTGCTAGGGGCCATAGTTTTCGAATTATTCAAGAAAAACCTACAAACGTGACCATGAACACCTTGAAAACTGTGACCTCCAGCGCAAACGTATCCTAGTACAAAATTTAACTACATTAAATTTCCTCCAAAACGGTCCCATTCATTTTTTTCCGTAGGAGTAACAGTTTGCACGTATCGTATGAGAATATATGAAAACATTGTGCATAACATTTGAAGGCGATGCGGGCTGCATAAAACACAGCGGTAGGGCCAGCTGGAACACCCTGTGTACCATTACGTAGTGTGATTAGCTTTGTTTTACCCTCGCAGGACCAGAGTCTGCTTAACTGACTTATCTCTCCAATTAGAGAACAACGGTCGCCGTAGTGTGAACAAAGCAAACTGACTCTGTAATCCTTCTGCAAACAGTGAGTTCCATTAGCTTAGGAGCGCTGGTGTAGCTTTAGGTACTCAGAACTGTAAAGCGATTTTGGGCTGAAATGGGACACACTCAAATTCCACGAATATAGACACCAGAAATTTAACGATAACAATTTTAAGAAGTTCATGTTCCACATTTCCAAAAGTTCGGCGACTGTGGTGCCCTCTCTTGCAGTAAACTAAGGGCGTAGTGGGTATCCCCTAGAGATACGGTTGTTAACACTAAGAATAAATCAAACATATTGGAGTTTTGAGAGAGTTAATCACAGAACATTTTTCGTAACATACAATAACTGCAAACTAATTTCTATCGATGACTATTCCGCTTAGTGCCTGCCTTTAATTTTTCTCTATTTTTTTTCGCTAAACAGTACAGCATCGCTTTAAGGTAACTATACTACCGGCCACTGAAACTGTAACACCATGAAAAACAGCAATTTACGAAATTTGATTTCTTGTGCCTTTACGGTGTAGAAGGGAGAAAAAAAGATTAAATTTGTAAATGATTTTGGGTTTACATCTACGTCTACATCTGTAAGTAGGCTGTTTAGGTTTTTTTATTGGTAACGCCGCCGCCACGTAGCGCTCTGTACGAAAAATCACTGGCTGTGCTGTGTGCAGCCAGTCTCTGGTTGGCATTTTTGTAATACTCGCCATTGTAGTGTTGGGCGGCTGGATGTTAACAGCGCGTAGAGTTGCGCAGTTGGAGGTGAACCGCCAGCAGTGGTGGACGTGGGGAGAGAGATGGCGGAGTTTTGAAATTTATAAGACTGGATGTCATGATCTGCTACATATATTTTGACTATTAAGGTAAATACATTGTTTGTTCCGTATTAAAATCTTTCATTTGCTAACTATGCCTATCAGTAGTTAGTGCCTTCATTAGTTTGAATCTTTTGTTTAGCTGGCAGTAGTGGCGCTCGCTGTATTGCAGTAGCTTGAGTAACGAAGATTTTTGTGAGGTAAGTGATTTGTGAAACGTATAGGTTAATGTTAGTCAGGGCCATTCTTTCGTAGGGATTTTTGGAAGTCAGATTACGTTGCTCTAAAAATATTGTGTGTCAGTTTAAGCACAGTCATGTATAAATTTTTCTAAGGGGACGTTTCATGTGGCTGTTCTAAGGAGACGTTTCACATCTTTATACATACTCCGCAAGCCACCATACGGTGCATGTATGAGGGTACCCTGAACCTCTACTACTCATTTCCTTTCCTACCCCACGAGCAAACAAAGTCGTAATTCCTTTTATCTTCGTGATCCTTACACAAAATGTACGTTGGTGGCAGGATAATCGTTCTGCAGTCAGCTCCTACAATCACTCAACGACGATACCTCCCCACACCTTCTAGCAGCTCGCCTCTGAATTGTCCTCTTCAATCCGACCTGGTGGGGATCCCAAGGGCACTCGAGAAAATATCGCACTAGCGTCTTAGTTGCGGATTCCTTGACAGATGAACCACGCTTTCCTAAAATTCTCCCAATAAATCGAAATCGACCATTCGGCTTCCCTACCACAAGCCTCACATGCTCGTTCCATTTCATATCGCTTCGAAACGTTACTCCCAGATATTTAAACGACGCGGACATGTCAAGCAGGATGCTGCTAACGCTGTACCCGAATACCAAAGCTTTCTTCAGAGGGTGAAAATTGTAGGAAGACAGAGATTGGAATACATCTATCATATAACTGAGGACTTAGGCTGTAAGTGCTACTTTGAGGCGCAGAGGATGGCGCAGGAGAGAAATTCGTGGCGGCCCACATCAAACCAGTCAGACAGACAATGACTCCAAAAAATAATTAATCCATTTTGGAAAAAATATTGTGTAATTTGACTTCAGTATCCATTCAGTCACCATTCTCACAGCTACTCAAAAGACAAAGCAATTTCTGTAATGCAGAGTAGCCGGTGGAACGTAATAGACTAAAATCTCTTAAAAGTTGCATAAAACACAAAAGAAATGGGATTTTTTCGAAACAAAGCCTGTAAAATAAGACGAAATCTGTGGTAATCTTATACAAAAAGTCACTCTTATCTTAATATACTTAAAGCTTCCCATGCCACACTAAAATTTAGTTCCTGGCATCACTAAGGATTTCACTTTCTTCTGACGATTTCATTTCAGCAGAAAGATGAACAGACATGAGGGGCGGTTTTCCAGAAAACAAAGAAGGAACAGCATCCAGTGTCAGCTCTGAATTACTAGCACAGACAGTTGGCAGCCAAATTGTGACTTAACTCGGCAGTTAATCGCACCCACTGGCTAATCATAGCTATCCCACATCTCGCATAATAGCCAGGGCTTGTGCACCTTTCTGTCCGAGCATCATCATCACATGTGGCAGCAAGGAGAGGAAACAACAAGCAGCATACCGTGTAGCTGACGTCACATATCACGCGATAGCTTTCACGGTGGAGACGGGGACGTGGACGTCTCACAATACTGTATGAGGAATTTTCTGCTGTCGCCAAACTACTGACTTTTAAACGTCAAAACAAGTGAAGAACTTCCACTTGTCACAAGAAAAATGTTTCAGCCCTTCTCGCTCTGCCTTCCTTCTTGCCGTATCTCATATTTCTTTAATGAGTTCATTTCCCAAACGCTACTAAAAATGGAGCGAAGCTGTCTCCAGCCGCCTGACTTTCCTTTTTGTTTTTCGCTAATGAGACGTCCTACCTGTTCTGACGAAGCACCTCCCATTTCTTCTGCCAAGACGCAGTGCTGCAAATGACCATCTGAGTGTGTTTCTGCTTGTACTGTACTGCAAGAAGAGCCAAGCTGCGGTGATGAATGACCGACTAGAGCCTCATGAATAATTCCGTGTTTCTTACCAGTTATGAATTCAGAAATATATGTCTGTGACGCCACTCGGCATTTCCTTTTTCTTCTTGGAAATAGCACTCTTGTTCAGAATTTTATTTTATTTTTTGTTTTCCTCTACTCCTTTCCATACATGTTGAATTTCGAACGAATTTTGATCAAAAAGTAGAGAGACTTTTTTAAATTTCGCCAGTCTTTTACACCCGAATTTCAAAAAGTTTTATTATCTTGTTGTAACACATGTTGTTACTTTCGAAAAAGGTGGATCAACCAATTTTCATTTAATTTTGTTTGAGAAAGGGAATGAAGTGCAGCGTCGCCTTCGAAATGTTGACTGTCTTTTGACGAGTCTACTACGAGAAAGACAAGAGTTTACGAGTGGCAGAAACGTTTCAAAGAAGGCGGAGAAGACGTTGAAGACGACGACCACCCTGTACGCCGTAGCTCATCAATTAGTAACAGCAATGTGGAAAACGTAAGGAAAATTGTTCTGGAAAATCGCCGAATCACCATCAGAGAGATTGCTAATAATGTCGTAATATGTTTTGGATCATACCAAACAGTTTCTTTCAGACGTTTTGGGCGTTAAATATGTAGCAGTAAAGTTTGCTTCGAAATTGGATTTTAACCAAACATAACGTCGCAACGCGTGGAGGGTAAAAATCGTAGAGGGAGACTAAGAGATGATTACACTAAGCAGATTCAGAAGGATGTAGGTTGCAGTAGTTAATGGGAGATGAAGAAGCTTGCACAGGATAGAGTAGCATGGAGAGCTGCATCAAACCAGTCTCAGAATTGAAGACCACAACAACAACAACAACAACAACAACGTCGCATAGACATCGTTCAGGAATTGCTGAACGAAGCCAATAACGACCCAGAATTTCTGAAGAAGGTTATAATAGGTGACAAAACATGGCTATACGCTTATTAGGTAGAAACCAGGACCCAATCGTCCCGATGGAAGCTGCCTGTAGAGCCGAGACCGAAAAAAAATCGATAAGTACGATCACTTTTCTTCCATTGCAGTGGGATAGTGCATCATGAGTTCCTATCTTATTGTCATACGGTCAATAAGGAATACTACCTGAAAAGTTTTTGTGAGTCAATCCGAAGAAGACTACCATAACTGTGGCGAAAAAACTCGTAGGAATTGCATCACGATAATGCACATCGTTGCTGTTATTGACCTTTTTTTTGGCAAAAAACGAAACCTTTATGTTGCATCAGCCCCGCATTCGCTTGACATGACGCCCTATGACTTCTTTCTATTCTCAAGGCTGAAGAGAACATTGCACTTGAAATGGCCGATTTCGATTACTATCAGCTGAAGTTGGGAAATTCTGTTTTCGCTGAAAAACATATCTCAGTTATAGAACTGTCTCTATTTTCTTGACCTCGTTGTTTTCCAGTAGCAGAAATACAGATGATGGAGGCAGATACACTCGTATTTAGGTTTTCTGGTAATTTATCAATCGTATTTGGGCCCATAGAAAAGAAGTCTGACTTATTTCAGCTGATTGAATGGTTTTGGAGTACATTCGAGAAGGTGTAACTAATGAAAACTAACTTTGTGCAAAAGACAGTTTTATTATTTTACACTTTAAAAGAGACCCATTTCAGTGCTTCTATGCCAGCATTCTTGTAAGAGGCAAGTTACGTTGTAGTAACCAGTACCTTAATACAACACTACGACGCTTTTCCCTTCTGCTTTAGTTGGAACAGCTTTTCATCACCTGTAAAACGACTTAGGTATTAGCTCTCATGAGAAACTGTATTCCAGTATGTGAGGGAACTATAGGAAGATGGAATATTTGGTAGGTAGACAGTTACTCCACGGAGGTTACAATGGCGAATATCCAATTGACTACGAAGACAAGAAAATTCACTGTAATAGTAAAATTCGTAACACAGAATAGGAAAAATTTAGAATACTACTGCACGTAGTTGCCTTATATACTACGCACAAAAACTGTTATTTTCGAGGCCAACCAGGGTGGCCGAGCGCTTCTAGACGCTACAGTGTGGAACCGCGTGACCGCTACGGTAAGGATTGAAATCCTTTATTTTACAGATTGATTGCGGTCACTGTGTGACCATCTTCAGTGCAAACTGTCCAAACCTTGTAGGCCTTATCATTAAACACAACACTTTCCTTGAGGTGTAAGCCAGCCGCGGTGCCCGAGCGGTTGTAGGCGCTTCAGTCCGGAAGCGCGCGACTGCTACGGTCGCAGGTTCGTATCCTGCCTCGGGCATGGATGTGTGTGATATCCTTAGGTTAGTTAGGCTTAAGTAGTTCTAAGTCCTAGGGGACTGATGACCTCAGATGTTAAGTCCCATGGTGCTCAGAGTCATAAAATACAAAGACCCGTAGGAAGCACATAACAATGAGAGGACAATAACCTTTGTGAAGCTTAAGTTCCAGACTATAAAAATATAGGACTCAAATATTTTTATCCACAGGGCTCCACAAAATCCGTCTATACATTTTGAAGGCATAAACCCATTAGTATTTGATTTTCCTTCTGACATAAATTTGTCGAAAATTTAACGATATAAATTGATGTAACTTCGCAACATGTGAGCTTTAGAACACTCTACAAAATTATTGTATGTGTCATTTCTTCATCCGTAACTTCGACAGATCTGTCGTACTAAACAGTTACCAGTCTGCCCCTATAAAACATTTCTTAATCAGTTTAGATTTCTAATTCTGGTAAGGAAGCAATATGAAATTCTCACCACAGTCTCCTTTGACAGCTTGGCCCATTTAGATACCAATTTGTTTCCATTTTTTCTATCAAACGTTACAAAATGCTCTGTCCTGGAGGAGATAACTTCCTAATTAGCAGAATTTTTCTGAAACAAACCAAATGTTTATGCTCAGCATCAGAGTAATGCTTTGCATTAGCAGTCAGTTTAAATACCAACTGGTTCACATTCGCAGTTATGCTATGTTGACTGCATTCACCTGGCGAAACATCACTTTCTTGTGGATCGATATTGTAGCATTTTAGAATAAACACTGCAATAAACACATACAATATAGTCTAGTTGTGGCTATATCGACTTCGCATTAAACTTGCAGCTTCAGACATGGAAATCCTAGAACGCAATGGCCAGCGCTTCTTCATCCGAACAAATGCTCTAACATCTGAAAACTGGAAGCTTCGATATTAGTTCTACAAATAAAGTGTGCGACAGTGCAACTAGGTTTCAACCAACCATAACTGTCTGAGAAAAGCGTGCAGTAGATGGCGCCTAAACACTACAAGTTTTTGTCTTGAAATGTTCTATATAATCACATTTGGTTGAATAGTTGGAATTCATGGTACCTAGTGCGCACACGATTTTTCCTTGTCCTCTTTGTCATATAGTATTTAATGTATTCGCCAATTTGAGATGCCAGCACTATCAACAATATCACGGAAATTCGTTTTGAGATCTTCCATTAACATGTAATTGTGACGTCATCTCCCATCAGAATACCCTGCTTGATTACCAGCGCAGAGTCCATACGTACAATCTTCTCGATTGATCAGTATAATCTGGAAAACAAATAAAATTTTTGATAGTAGCCAGACATCACATTAAACATTTTAGAAGGATTGGGAAAACTGGTTACCGACAAGTGAAGTATAGTTGGTGCAGGTTTGGAAGCAACACAGCAGACGAAGTGAAGGAATTCAGCCATCTTGCAAGCAGAATAAAGTTTGACAGACAAAGCAAGGGTACATGAGAAGGAAACTAGAACAGGAAAAGAAAACGTCTGGTCAATGGTGGCCGAGCGACTGGCTCGTCACAATACGCCAGTCACTAGTTTTGATGAACTGTGGTATTGTGTTGAAGTTGCATGGACAGCTGTAACTGTACACGCCATTCAAGCTCCGTTTGACTCAATGCCCAGGCGTGTCAAGCTCGTTATTACGGCCGGAGGTGGTTGTTCTGGGTACTGATTTCTCAGGATCTATGCACCCAAATTGCGTAAAAATGTAATCACATGTCAGTTCTATAATAATATATTTGTCCAATGAATACCCATTTATCATCTGCATTTCTTCTTGGTGCAGCAATTTTAGTGGCCAGTAGTGTATGTTTCTACAAGACGGTAGCCGTTCCGCTATCGATATCGGTGCAGTGTCTTTGGTAACGCCTTCCCGAGCGTTCCACTATGCGACAACGGGGTCGTCAATTGAGACTTTAAAACACTGTACGCTCAACGACTTGTCACCTTCAAAAGAAGCAAGAGCTAGTGAGTCTTGTGAGTCAGCAGGGAAGCTGTTCGAATGTGGAGTCACTGCATGGACGGGAGTCCGGCTACAGCATGTATAGTGGATGTTCGCAGTGTCATCTGTGTGTTTGTGTGTGTGTGGTTGTGTGTGTGTGTGTGTGTGTGTGTGTGTGTGTGTGTGTGTGTGTGTGTGTGTTTGTGTGTATGTTTGTGTGTGTGCTTAAATGGCCTGTCTGATTTACTTAAAGGTCAACAGGCGCATCTAGTATGGCTCGTCTCGCTAGGTAATTATGGCGAACGTCACCGAACTTTCTGTGGGTTTTCATCGTGGCAAGGGAAGGACATCGGAAACGAGTAAACGGTAGGCGTTACAGTTTGATAGGCAAGAGAACAGGCTCTGTTAACGGTATACTAAGCCTTCCACATGGCTGGCAACTGGTTTTACACAACGTTGATGACTACTTTGAAGGACAGTAACAGGTGCAAACATGTAACTCTTTTGTATCGGTTGTGAATAAATAGTTGCCACTATTTAAGCTCCAACACTCGTACAATTTATCAGATAGGATCAGCAGCCGTATAAGATGGTCTGCTGTACAGAATAATATCGTCTTTGGATGAACGTAAGGTATTTGAGAAATAACTCGTCAAAAAATTTACTTTGTGTAATGAATGGCAGCTCTCTATAAATATAGCTAAGTGCAAAATTATGCCTCAAAAAAAAAAAAAAGGAAAAGAAAAGAAAAGAAAAAGATCAACATTGTACGATTATACACTCCTGGAAATTGAAATAAGAACACCGTGAATTCATTGTCCCAGGAAGGGGAAACTTTATTGACACATTCCTGGGGTCAGATACATCACATGATCACACTGACAGAACCACAGGCACATAGACACAGGCAACAGAGCATGCACAATGTCGGCACTACTACAGTGTATATCAATCTTTCGCAGCAATGCAGACTGCTATTCTCCCATGGAGACGATCGTAGAGATAGTGGATGTAGTCCTGTGGAACGGCTTGCCATGCCATTTCCACCTGGCGCCACAGTTGGACCAGCGTTCGTGCTGGACGTGCATACCGCGTGAGACGACGCTTCATCCAGTCCCAAACATGCTCAATGGGGGACAGATCCGGAGATCTTGCTGGCCAGGGCAGTTGACTTACACCTTCTAGAGCACGTTGCGTGGCACAATATACATGCGGACGTGCATTGTCCTGTTGGAACAGCAAGTTCCCTTGCCGGTCTAGGAATGGTAGAACGATAGGTTCGATGACGGTTTGGATGTACCGTGCACTATTCAGTGTCCCCTCGACGATCACCAGAGGTGTACGGCCAGTGTAGGAGATCGCTCCCCAAACCATGATGCCGGGTGTTAGCCCTGTGTGCCTCGGTCGTATGCAGTCCTGATTGTGGCGCTCACCTGCACGGCGCCAAACACGCATACGACCATCATTTGCACCAAGGCAGAAGCGACTCTCATCGCTGAAGACGACACGTCTCCATTCGTCCCTCTATTCACGCCTGTCGCGACACCACTGGAGGCGGGTTGCACGATGTTGGGGCGTGAGCGGAAGACGGCCTAACGGTGTGCGGGACCGTAGCCCAGCTTCATGGAGACGGTTGCGAATGGTCCTCGCCGATACCCCAGGAGGAGCAGTGTCCCTAATTTGCTGGGAAGTGGCGGTGCGGTCCCCTACGGCACTGCGTAGGATCCTACGGTCTTGGCGTGCATCCGTGCGTCGCTGCGGTCCGGTCCCAGGTCGACGGGCGCGTGCACCTTCCGCCGACCACTGGCGACAACATCGATGTACTGTGGAGACCTCACGCCCCACGTGCTGAGCAATTCGGCGGTACGTCCACCCGGCCTCCCGCGTGCCCACTATACGCCCTCGCTCCAAGTCCGTCAACTGCACATACGGTTCACGTCCACGCTGTCGCGGCATGCTACCAGTGTTAAATACTGCGATGGATCTCCGTATGCCACGGCAAACTGGCTGACAGTGACGGCGGCGGTGCACAAATGCTGCGCAGCTAGCGCCATTCGACGGCCAACAACGCGGTTCCTGGTGTGTCCGCTGTGCCGTGCGTGTGATCATTGCTTGTACAGCCCTCTCGCAGTGTCCGGAGCAAGTATGGTGGGTCTGACACACCGGTGTCAATGTGTTCTTTTTTCCATTTCAAGGAGTGTAATATTAGTAGCGAACATTTTTAGCGCGTCAAACTGTGTAAGTTTTAGGGGTAATCGAAATAAGCGATATAAAATCGGACGATTGCATGTCATGGGAGGCGAATGGAACACTTACATTTGTTGAAAGGGTACTGGGAGAACACAATGCGTCGTGAGATGTTCCGTCCCATTACTTTGATGCTACATCCTATTGGTTGCATATCCTCCCCTTCAATAAAACATGATTAACTAAATACCTCTCTGCTTTCTGTAACCCACAGAGCCAGGCTGATGTATTCAGGATAGGATAAAACGTATTCCTCACTGATATGTGCAAATATTTAAGTAATATATATTTAAGTATTTGCATTTAAGTAACATTCTCCAAAGATTCTTGCTGATAACATAAATGACCGTATTAATTGGTGGGACCAAACTTAATTACCAATAACTCGTCGTTGTGCAAAGTTACTTTTCCCGTTCCCCTAAAACAACGGCACATCAATCAAATTCGATCGGGCATATTTATTCTTTAACAACTCTGCTAGATAACCTCGAAATGTATCACTTTAAACTGTTTTCTTCTTAAATGTCAGTTAACATCTGATCTGAAAATGTACGAATATTTACTCAATGAAATACCTATGTTCCTTTTACTGTAAAACACATCTCTTATCTGAAACTATTATTAAGCAAGCTTCACAGATTCTATTGCAGGATGTAGAATTCGCGAAGCCGTATTGCTTTACACTCAACTAATAAAATGAAAATATTTCCTGTCCTTGTATTTTTCGAAATTAGTCTCTTTGAGGAAAAAAATTATCACTCTTTCTTCTGGTTCAGAGTTATGGCTCGAATACGTATCCACTAACTGAGATTTATGTATCTGACTAATATCTCCAAAGTAGGTTGCTCGCTAATAACTTAAAACAATCTGTCATTACTCAGCCAAAGGTGATCACTCAATACCTATCCTTCCTTCAAATGGATCAGTTATTGAATTTAAGTGTCATCTCGAAGTACATCAAACTGCAACGACCTTAGTCTCGTTCATTGATGGAATTAATACTGTACGTTGCTCAACAGATGTACGAAGCACAAAATTGTTAAGGCTTTCGTGGCCACTTGTTGACAAACTGCCTATTGGCTTCTGTCTCGGGTACTTCGGCCGACGTTCATTTAATGATTTCGCCAACACGAGTGGCTGGCATTGTCAAAGCTTCACCCTCAATTGCCGGGCCAACGTCCGAGGGTTTTTCCTCGGTCAAGGAACGTAAGCGACATTGTAGGTTGTGGCAGGTGGAGAAATCGGCTGCGGCAGAGCAAGCACTGAGTGAGACTGACCACGTAATAAATTTCGCCGACACGGAAGTTCTGGCTGTAGAGAAGCACTATCGGATGCGCTTGTTCAGAGAAGCTGTAGAAATACAAAAACACTTGAACAATTTCAACAAGGAAGAGGAAAGCCTTAGAGTAAACAGATCCTGGCTTCCCGTACTGCAGCGAACGACCGTCGCAGGTAGCAAGAGGAGAGCCGCACCGAAAATGACCGCAGGGAAGCCCTCGGACATTGGCGCGCCAGGTACAGTCATGCTCAAAAGTATCTGAACGACCTTAATTGAATATCCCCTGATTCGCATGCAACCCACATAACGCAGCTGTCTATCAGGTCCTCAAATCACTCCTTGGTACAGTCGTTTGACTATTGTAAATGGTTCCAACAAGTCACCCCCAGATAACTCTGCTCTGTATCGAAGTCACTCAAGATGTAAGATTCTACAAATATCACGGAACGCCTTATCACAGATAAGACTGTCGTTAAGACTTGTAAGCTCACATTTATTGCAATAAATGACATACGTGAAATGTTACCACTCTCATTATTACGTCAGATAGTTAATGCACGTGATAAGTTCGTCGTATTCTTGATTTCCTCTTCAAAGTAGCATATCTACTTGTTATTTAACACAAAATGACATTAAAAATTTGCGTTATTCACTAGCAGCTAGTTGAGAATATGTATGAACTTCAAATGATACGACGAACCGCCTCGTTCTGTATATGGATTCAAACCCAGGTCATGCAGACTACGATTTCGTGACTGACGGAAACTGTCATTCCTGACTAGGCATACAGAGAGTGATATACCTCGATTTTAGACAGTATCAGTTAGAAAATACCAACTTTAAATTACATAACGTAAACATTTTGAACGGACGCGAATTCCTACCCAGCATCACTATTAACGAACTACGAGAGATGTTAAATACTGCTTTTCAGAAGTAACTTACTTGAAATGCCGTGAGGCAAAGCTTTGTGTTGGACAGGGATTCGAACCCAGAACCTAATCCATTGTTATCAAAGCACAATCAACTATGACACATCTCATTTTCTCGGCAGTAGCTAGATGTTTTAACTGAAATGACGAGACGAAACATTAATTTTTTCCTTCCCAGAACACCAACCCGGTACCTATCGCTGTTATATTCTAGAGAAAACGAACTTTAAATATGGGTTTGTTACACCAGCAGCAACACGTGAGCATGACTGAACTAGATATAATATGACGAAGAGTTCAGTGCTGACTGGAAATCGATCCCCACACATATCGTTATTGACTACACACAAAGAGACGTCAGTACCGAATTTTTCTCCACCAGCAGCTCGGAATAACGTCCTTGAACTTACAGTGATCTCTCAAATAGTTCTGTATCTCACTGGGAGTCAAAAACGTCAGATATCGTTAGTGCTGACAACGTATGAAAACGAATTAAAAATCAAAATTATTATCCACCAGCAAATAGGTGTTCTCAGCTAGAGGTTGAAATTACGTAATGAAAACTTTAGTAGCGGTCCAGGATTCGAACCCATTCACGAGCAATATGTGGAGATGTTGAGAAATCTGCAGTTTTGAACAAACAACAGTTAGTAGTCAAGCTGTATTGTCACGAATGGATCAAATTCCGCGTTAAGGGCGGTCTGAGCTGCATTCCAAGTTCAGAACCAATTTTATCGACATACAGAAGCTCAGATAAAAGATGGAATAAGCGTCCTGTGACCATACATAGCGTTTGTTTCGTCACTAGAAATAAATAGTATAAGAATGGTTACTGGTAATAGAGTTCCCACATTTCGCCACTCCTGACTTTATTGTGGTTCAACCTAACGTCTAGTTGGTAGAGAAGGAATATCATGTTTAATGTGAATTTCAGACCACAATGCCATTATACCTTCTTCACTTGGCGTAGCCAGAAGAGAATAGAATCTGTCTCTCCCTATTAAAAAATGATCGGCTGAGGTTGGAATCGAACCCAGACCACCAACGTAGGAACCTATCGTCAGTCCCACAGACCACCAAACACTCTTCTCTGAAGCTCATTTTTGTATCATAATACCGTTGCGGCACACTCGGTGAGAATTCTCACACACTGGCTCTCTGTAGTGGTTTGCAGCATGTTCAGTACAGTCACTTACTTGATTGACCGAATCGCTATCAACTAGCTGCCTCGGCTACCCAGTGCATACATTAGACTCTGTTTTGTAGTCACCAAAGTAAAATCACGTAACTGCCACCTACAAAGAACCACCAACAGTGTAGGATGCAGAAATTTAAATAGGAAGTGTACCTTTCCATTTGAGCTACTCTATTGCGCCATCTGTTTGTTGAAAACGTCGTACAGTGCAATAGAAAAGCTGTAACTGTCTGTCTCACAGAAGTCTAGATCCGGCAATATGCTTTATCTCACAGCACTGTGGACTGCGGAAGTTCTGGAAGAACTGCTGTTGACTTCTGGATCTGCAATAGCTATATGTCAGCTAGCAGCATAACAGTAAGCGTCGCGCATCGTAAATAAGAAGTCGCGAGTTCTGTTACATTCGCTGCTACATTTTATAAAACGCTATTCTGCTGTCTGCTGAAGTTATCAATTTAATGGAACTTTGAACATCATTCCCTTCACTTCAAAACCCAAAATAGCGGCATGTGGAAGAAGTCTAACTTCTGCGACATTTTGTTCTTCTCAGGTTTAATACACGGCCAGGCAGCAGATGCGTCTCGAAGCTTTTGTATTATGTATGGGGAGAGCGCATCGTGCCAAAATAGTCAGAAAAGTATTTTCTACATTAGCAGTCGTCTGGTAGTGGCATTTTATTCTTCTTCAAACTTTTTGTAACTGCTTTAACTCAGAACAAGTTTTCTACATACATGTAGTCAGTAAACTGCATATGCATTGTCAGACTGTTATAGATAACATCAGAGAAGTCGCATATTTCGTTGATGATTAATATCTGTCTCAGGTTTAATATTGTTTTAACAACACTAAAAGAAACCTTACGAAAATTGTGCACTGTATAATAAGAAATGAAATAAAACTACCCACGATAACCTTACGACGAAAGTCTGTTTTAATAAAACTGAGTATCTGACCACAAGCGTGCCTCTGTCGGCACGAATTAGTAAAATACTACTCACTTACATTTCGCTTGAGTTTGCGTTTAATTGGTATACTGTGTCATACGCAACAGGTATGGAAATGTGGCATTTCATAAATAAAGTTATGTATTCCTAGAAACCCAACATTCGCTTGTCAGCAGCGAAAGAGGCGTTACCTGTTGTGCAGCATTGTAAGTTTTTCACTATTGCACCATGAGCTGATAGTATTTTCTTGCGATATCCTTATCGATGATTGATCTGACTTCTTGTAGTTCTCTCACACAAGGGATAAAAACGTTGCAGTCTGTTAGACTGGAACCGCGAACCGTAGAAGATGGTTCTTTACAGTCCAGCAGGTCCACACACAGCTAGCGAAGAGGTATGTGCTTTGCATTCAACTTACGAAGCCAATAGTGGCTAGAGACCATAGGGACGAGATTAGTTGCAATTTCGTCGTGCAACGACTTTCCTGGACTGAAAAGCGTAAATTTTCAATCTTTTGTTAAACCTCAAGTGACGATACCTCAGATTATTCAATGAAAATGACAGGAAAAATCAAGTGAACTTCGTGGTTTAATTCCGTGCACATCAGGAAGTAACTCGTCCATCATAGAGCCAAACATACCTTGCCTTATTGCCAAATCTCAATTCAATACGGGCAGGAAGACGACGATCGATGCGATCCTACAGCGGGCTGGGAACTGACCATAGCTGGCGTCTCAAAGACGGCCTGGAATACGTCATGCGTCTGATTCGCGTTTCTGTAACTAGGTTTAGGGACTGGAGCGTATTGACTAATAATACTCAGAACTGACCGCAAACTAAGCAACATAAATCAGTAACTCTCGTATTTGTTTTTTTTTTATTTCTTTCGTAAGTGTACTCAAAACTAAGAAACTCATTCACAGACGTTTTTGTGCCTCCCTGATAGTCGAAAACACCAAACAAATAAAAATAAAAAAAGAATGTGTGTGTGTGTGTGTGTGTGTGTGTGTGTGTGACAGAGAGAGAGAGAGAGAGAGAGAGAGAGAGAGAGAGAGAGATGAAAATAAAAAAGAATGAGAGAGAGGGTAAAGGATTGTTGTAATGAAATTGTATACTGGTATGTAAGGAAATATTGCATTAAAATGACACGTTCCACATCATTACAAAATGTTGTATTCATGATCTATGGAAAAAGTATTAATATAATCTAATCTAATCGTATCATACTGCTGACTAGCCGTGAAGAGTCAGGAATTACCGAAAATTTTGCCAATATCAGGCAAAAAAATTAAAAACTTGGAAATAAAGAGACGACAGTTTTTGTAATAAACCGGGAATCCTATCAAGCCCCTTTCATCCCTGTTAACTAACCACGAAAAATGTCTGATATACCTCCATTCAGAAGCAACAAAGTGTGTATCTATTTAAAGATTAAGTGCATGATGTGAAGTTGTATGACGGAGATACGAACCCAACACGTAATCGTATTGTTAATTAATTAAAATCAAATGTTACGTATCGGTTTTTCTTAGCAGCTGCTAGGTATTTGAATTTGAAATAAGGATACAAATTTTTGTGCCTGAGCGACATTCGAACCACACTCCTATCGTTCTTCTTTATCATCAATGAATATAGCTTAAGTATCAATTGCTTACTCACCAACAGTAAGATGTGTGCGTGTTTGATATGAAGTTGTTGCAACACATGAACAGACATTAAAAATGCACGTTAATTTTCACTAGTAGGCCGGTGTGCATGTGATAGGGCTTGAAATGAAATTATGAATATTTTTGTACTGGTTCAGGATTCGGATCCACATACTTACTTTTGCAAGAGACCTAGAGAAGATTGAAGACTTGGGAAACGAAACGAAATGATTGAACTATACTGTTCCGAGAGATTCAGATCCTCGAAAGAGGAGATACGAGTTCGAATCACAGTCCAGCATCAAATTTTTCAAAGTCTCTAGTTCAATCAAGTTCAAGTAAAATAAGAACCCTGTTCCTTTAAATGGGTATTGGTTCATCAAATAAAATAAAATTTTCTAATGTAAATGAGTTTTCTGGCGACAGTATTACTGTTTACCATGACCTCCACGTATGTCCTTTCCCAACGTAAACCGGCTCTGCCCAGTTGGGAATGAAGGGACGTGATGTTTAATGCAGATTCTGGGTTACATCTTTGTCTTGAGGTTACCAGAGGTAACGTAAATCTGTTTGTGCGTCTTAAAAGTAAATGCCTGAACCCACGCATTGCACTTGTGATAGTTCGTTCCACCAGACTATTGTGGCCACTAGACATGGCCTGCACCTCAACAGGTATGGAATGGGGAGGTTGACAAAGCTTATAAGTGACAGCATAGGTGGGGGTGGGGGGATCATTCATGGGAAAATTCCGGTAGTTCTAGGTGTTAGAGCTGCACCTTTTTTTAGATTGAAGTCAGCTGATAGGTATTCCTGCTTAAGGGAAGTCTCTCTAATAAAGAAACCACTTTCGACAAAGCTTAGGTATCAGATTAATGAGGGAATTAGTATACTTCATCAAAATATACAGGGTATTAGTGATAAAGTCAGTGAACTGCTTATAGATGTTGAATCTCAAATTATTGGTATATCTGAACACTTCTTAAATAAGGAGATAATTCAGAGGCTTCAATTACCAGGATACAGGTAGCTGGCAGCTTTTCTAGGAGCTCTTTGCGGTGTGGGGGAGTAGCGGTATATGTGAAAAACGATGTCCCATTTGAGTCAATTGATGTTTCAAAGTACTGCACTGAAAAGGTGTTTGAATGTTGTGCAGGTGTGGTTAAATTTAGTGGAGCTAAACTTCTTACTGTTGTTATTTGTAGATCCCCGGACTCCGATTTCACAACATTTTTGCTAAAGCTAGAGGAGGTTCTTGGTTCACTTTATAGGAAATACAAAAAGTTAGTTATATGTGGTGACTTCAGTATTAATTTTATAAGTGATTGTGCAAGGAAAAGGATGCTGGTAGACCTCCTTAATTCATATAATCTTATGCAAACCGTATTCTTTCCAACGAGAGTGCAAGGGAACAGTAGGACAACCATAGACAATATTTTTGTTCATTCCTCATTACTAGAAGGGCATTCTGTTAGCCCAACGAGAATGCAAGGGAATAGTAGAACAACCATAGACAATATGTTTGTTCATTCCTCATTACTAGAAGGGCATTCTGTTAGCAAAAAGGTGAATGGCCTTTCAGATCATGATGCACAAATTTTAAGCCTAAAAGATTTTTGTGCTGCAACACGTGTTAAATATAGTTAGCAACTTTTTGGGAAAGCTGATCCAGTTGCTGCAGAGACTTTTGTAAACCTTATCAAGGAACAAGAGTGGCAAGATGTTTATAGTGCTGATATAGTAGACTTTTCTCGTGCTCTTTGAAAGTTGTGTTCCTTTAGAACATTCAAAACAGGCTACAAGCACAAACAGGCAGCCTGGGTGGATGACTAAAGGGATAATAATATCTTGTAGATCCAAGTGCCATTTATATCAAAACGTTAGAAACAGTCACAATCTAAATGCAGCAGCCTATTACAAACAGTATTGGAAAGTGCTTAAAAAACTTATTAGGAAGGCAAAAAGTATGTGGTATGCAGATAGAATAGCTAAGTCTCAAAATAAAATTAAAACCATATGGTCAGTGGTAAAGGAAGTGGCTGGTCTGGAGAAACAGGTCTAGGATATAGAATCAGTGCATAGTGGGAATGTCCGTGTTACTGATAAGTAGCATATATGTACAGTATTTAATAATCACTTTCTGAATACATCAGGTGAACTAAATAGACACCTAGTCCCAACAGGGAATCACAAAGCGCTCGCAGAAAAAAGTGTTCCGAGACTGTTACCTGAAATGCTCCTCCATGATACTGACAAGAGGGAGATTGAGTTAATAATTAAATCACTAAAGACCAAGAACTCTCATGGATATGACGGGGTATCTAGCAGAATACTGAAGTATTGTTCCATGTGTGCTAGCCCAGTACTTAGCCATATCTGTAACATCTCCTTTAAGAGTGGTCGGTTTCCTGACTGATTAAAGAACTCGGTAGTGAAGCCACTTTATAAAAATGGAGATAGGGATAATGTTGACAATTATAGACCTATTTCTATGCCATCGGTGTTTGCTAAAGTTATCGAGAGGGTTGTTTATACAAGGTTACTGGAGCATTTAAATTCACATAATTTGCTGTCAAATGTAGAGTTTGGTTTTAGAAATGGCTTAACAACTGAAAATGCTATAGTCTCTTCTCTCTGTGAGGTTTTGGACGCATTAAATAAAAGGTTGCGAACGTTAAGTGTTTTCTTTGATTTAACGAAGGCTTTTGACTGTGTTGACGACAAAATATTAATGCAGAGGTTGGACCATTATGGAGTAAGGGGAGGAGCTTACAATTGGTTCGCCTCTTACTTTAAGAACAGAAAGCATAAGGTAATTCCCCGCAATACTGAGAGCGGTAGTGATGTTCAGTCCCAATGTGGCACTGTTAAATGGGGCGTCCCCCAAGGGTCGGTGCTGGGGCCACTGCTGTTTCTTATTTATATAAATGATATGCCTTCTAGTATTACAGGTGATTCAAAAATATTTCTGTTTGCTGATGACACCAACTTGGTAGTGAAGGAACTTGTGTGTAATATTGAAACATTATCAAATAATGTAGTTCATGAAATAAGTTCGTGGCATGTGGAAAATAATTTGATGCTAAATCACAGTAAGACTCAGTTTTTACAGTTTCTAACTCACAATTCAACAAGAGCCGATATTTTAATCAGACAGAACGGGCATATTATAAGCGAGACGGAACAGTTCAAGTTCCTAGGTGTTCGGATAGATAATAAGCTATTGTGGAAAGCCCATGTTCAGGATCTTGTTCAGAAACTAAATGCCGCTTTATTTACCATTAGAACATTAACTGAAATAAGTGACATTTCAACACGAAAAGTAGTCTACTTCGCATATTTTCACACGCTTATGTCATATGGTATAAATTTTTGGGGTAATTCTTCTGATTCAAAAAGGGTATTTTTGGCTCAAAAACTGGCTATTCGACCTATGTGTGATGTAAATTCGAAAACTTCTTGTCGACCCCTATTCAATAGTCTGGGAATTTTGACATTGCCCTCACAAAATATACACTCCTGGAAATTGAAATTAGAACACCGTGAATTCATTGTCCCAGGAAGGGGAAACTTTATTGACACATTCCTGGGGTCAGATACGTCACATGATCACACTGACAGAACCACAGGCACATAGACACAGGCAACAGAGCATGCACAATGTCGGCACTACTACAGTGTATATCAATCTTTCGCAGCAATGCAGACTGCTATTCTCCCATGGAGACGATCGTAGAGATGCTGGATGTAGTCCTGTGGAACGGCTTGCCATGCCATTTCCACCTGGCGCCACAGTTGGACCAGCGTTCGTGCTGGACGTGCATACCGCGTGAGACGACGCTTCATCCAGTCCCAAACATGCTCAATGGGGGACAGATCCGGAGATCTTGCTGGCCAGGGTAGTTGACTTACACCTTCTAGAGCACGTTGCGTGGCACAATATACATGCGGACGTGCATTGTCCTGTTGGAACAGCAAGTTCCCTTGCCGGTCTAGGAATGGTAGAACGATGGGTTCGATGACGGTTTGGATGTACCGTGCACTATTCAGTGTCCCCTCGACGATCACCAGAGGTGTACGGCCAGTGTAGGAGATCGCTCCCCACACCATGATGCCGGGTGTTGGGCCTGTGTGCCTCGGTCGTATGCAGTCCTGATTGTGGCGTTCACCTGCACGGCGCCAAACACGCATACGACCATCACTGGCACCAAGGCAGAAGCGACTCTCATCGCTGAAGACGACACGTCTCCATTCGTCCCTCCATTCACGCCTGTCGCGACACCACTGAAGGCGGGCTGCACGATGTTGGGGCGTGAGTGGAAGACAGCCTAACGGTGTGCGGGACCGTAGCAAAGCTTCATGGAGACGGTTGCGAATGGTCCTCGCCGATACCCCAGGAGGAGCAGTGTCCCTAATTTGCTGGGAAGTGGCGGTGCGGTCCCCTACGGCACTGCGTAGGATCCTACGGTCTTGGCGTGCATCCGTGCGTCACTGCGGTCCGGTCCCAGGTCGACGGGCACGTGCACCTTCCGCCGACCACTGGCGACAACATCGATGTACTGTGGAGACCTCACGCCCCACGTGTTGAGCAATTCGGCGGTACGTCCACCCGGCCTCCCGCATGCCAACTATACGCCCTCGCTCAAAGTCCGTCAGCTGCACATACGGTTCACGTCCACGCTGTCGCGGCATGCTACCAGTGTTAAAGACTGCGATGGAGCTCCGCATGCCACGGCAAACTGGCTGACACTGACGGCGGCGGTGCACAAATGCTGCGCAGCTAGCGCCATTCGACGGCCAACACCGCGGTTCCTGGTGTGTCCGCTGTGCCGTGCATGTAATCATTGCTTGTACAGCCCTCTCGCAGTGTCCGGAGCAAGTATGGTGGGTCTGACACACCGGTGTCAATGTGTTCTTTTTTCCATTTCCAGTAGTGTATTTTCCTTAATGTCGTTTTTTGTTAGCAATATTAGCTTATTCCCAAGAGTTAGCAGCTTTCACTCAGTTAATACTAGGCAGAAATCAAATCTGCATGTGGAATGCACTTCCTTGACTCTTGTGCAGAAAGGAGTGCAGTATTCTGCTGCATCCATTTTCAATAAGCTACCACAAGAACTCAAAAATCTTAGCAGTACCCCAAACACTTTTAAGTCTAAACTGAAGAGTTTCCTCATGGCTCACTCCTTCTATTCTGTCGAGGAGCTCCTGGAAGAGCTAAAAAGTTAAGCAAATTCCAGTGTTACATTCTTGATTTTCTTTATTTAAAGTAACGACTTATCGCCTGAATATGTTTCTTATATTTCATTTTATATGTTTCTACAATCTACAACTGAATATGTTTCTTATATTTCTTTTTATCTGTTTCTACAATCGTGTTATAATTTGATGTATTGGGTCGTTCCATGACCATGGAGACTTCTCCTTAATGTGGTCCCACGGAACAATAAATAAACAAATAAATAAATAAAAAACAACCCAGCCCCAGGAGTGTGCTGTAACGGATGATGTGCTTAGGTTACAAAATTAGTCACGGTGGAAAAATAGCGAGTCTGTTAAATGGTTATGTAGAAGCAAGCTTCTGACATTGAGATTATGCTATTCTCATGTCAGCAAGGTGTAAAGACTTTTCTAGACGTCATAGCATCGATGAAGCCATTTTGAAATTTTCACTAATTAAGGAAATATCTTAGTTCGAGAAAATCCACTGTGAAGTTTGAAGTTAACAGATAATTTGATTATTACCGTCATTATTACTATCATTTATCGCCGTGCTGTTCTAGGCGCTACAGTCTGGAACAGCGTGACCGCTGCGGTAACAGGTTCGAATCCTGCCTCGGGAATGGATGTGTGTGATGTCCTGAGGTTAGTTAGGTTTAATTAGTTCTAAGTTCTAGGGGACTGATGACCTCAGAAGTTAAGTCCCACAGTGTTCAGAGCCATTTTGAACTAACATTTTCTTCATACCGTTGCTGGAACACACGTACTTGAAGATCATTTAAGGCCTTTTAGTCATTACAGAAGTAGTTGACCAAGAACAGGTTCTTTCCATGTCTACGGAATCCTTTACATGTTAATACCAAACATCAGCAATTACTTGTAGATTACATTAAAACTAAAGTAATATATGAAGACGTTACTTGATAACAAGAACGCACTGCCTTTCTTCATTTACTTGCGCCTAGAAATGGCTGTCGAATATTAACAAACCAAAAGCTAAGGGATCTTACTGCCGCCCAATATACGTTGCTGTCAGTTCTTCCATTTCATTTGGTCGACGTGACCTGTTTCAAGTTACGTATGACAGAGAATGTTTTAGAAAATCAATTGTTTTCCTTTGGATTAAACTGAAAGCTTTTCATTCTAAGCTACCTAAGTTCACAATTTTCGTAATATTAGTTCAAATTTAATATTCGCTTTTATAATGTAAAAAAGTATTTCACAGTTGCAAAATCCGCCTCCGACTCATTGTCCTTAAACTTAGTCGCTGACCATGAATTCTAGTTCAGGGTGACACCAGTTTAAGTAACCTAATGTAGCGAAAGCTGTTTGCCAGTGCTGTTTAGTCATTGGGCTCCGTAAGTACACTATACCAGTAATTTCTGTGTGTATGCAATGCATATAGAGTGTAGAATTTAGTGGTGCACTCTTTTCCACTTTGTATACAATATGCCTGGCCTAAACGGGCCCTTTACCATTACAGGCCCTGGGCAGTGCAACATCATACTGACAACAGTTATGTGCTTATACTGACAACCTCAAGGTTCGTTTTACCTGATTTTGTAATCATTTAAATAAAACAACACGACCTTTCAGTGGGAGCCATTTCGCCCCCTTTTCCTTCTGTGAAATTTGTCAGTAAGCTTTTTGCCTTCCAACCAGTGAAATGCGACAGAGTACGGCCTGTAAACGATTCAAAAAGCACTATTTAGCGCCGTTAATACGATTTGTTTAAACCTTAGAGTAGCTGAAGGAATTTAGTTCTTCTTACATCGTTTTATGCAGCAACGTTCATAGATATCTCATACAGGTAAAGCTCTTTATCCAGGTACGTATTTATAATATTAAAGCTAGACTGTGTATCCTTGTCTTGCTTGAGTGGGCATTGGAAGACACACAAGTATACAATGAAATGAATACTTCGAACGCTATAGTCAACGTTGCTCTCATAAACTAATTTGTTTTTTTATTAATTCTTCTGGTGTTTAAGAGTGCAATATGTGTTGTACATACAGTCTTACAGAAAAAAACTGACGACCGAGTTGTTCACGCAAGGTGGACAGTACAGTTGTTCTCCCCTCTGAATTCTATGTGCAGCAATATGCTCCTTCTGGAAACTTACCGGAAGAATTCTTGACTGCAGCCTTAGTACATGACTCTTGTAGTCTTGAGGTAAAACGTGGGACTATCTAATACTATGTCTGGTAACCAAAAGTAAACGTCGACAAAATTTTTATCGCGCCTTTCGTCTCGGTGCTGAAGCTATTGAGTATAATTCAAGCGAATGTACAATATATTTTGCTTTCTGTCACATTGGTAACAACAATTTAATTCAACAATATTTTAGCGAGAGATTTCTTGGTCGACCATCTGCCTCTGAACACTGCAAGCGTCTCACTTCTTTGGGACCCGTTTGCTGCCTACCAGCGGGGGCTGAGGCACTGTACTGCCTCACCTTCTGCCGAGAACATCTGCTCCACTCTTCACTCTTGAAAGTGTAAAAGCTTTAATGTTGTTGAGTGGTGACCCATGAAATCTGTCTGTGATTTGTGTTCCACACTCGATAGCAATGAAGGCACAAAACAGTTTTTATCTTATGAGTATTTTATTACAGTAGTATGCAATACATCAATGTGGCATGGAATTAAGTTCACTGTTTCTGATCCAGTGCACTATAATTAAAGTGTCACATCCTGTTCTTTTTCCTTTCACAGGAGATTCTTCAAATAATTTATTTTTGTCATGGATTCATAGGTGTTTGTCAAGGTACAGAGAGTAAATGCAATGTAATGTGTTTGGTTTCTTTCTCTTATTCCCTATGGTAAATGGATGCGAAACATTGTGTCAATACCTTTCAAAACCTGCTCTATAGCTACTAAAGCAAATTGCTTGTTTTGAGGTCCATACATGAAATAATGAAGAATTGAACGCTGTTCAAAAGTGATATTTAAAATTTTCAGTTGGATTTAAGGCGACAAAATTGCCCATATTTGAAGCTACCCAGAGAAAAAGGAAGTTGCTAGAGCCGCTGTTAGCAAATGTCTAAAATGGCTCTGAGCACTTTGGGACTTAACATCTATGGTCCCCTAAAACTAAGAACTACTTAAACCTAACCTAAGGACATCACACAACACCCACTCATCACGAGGCAGACAAAATCCCTGACCCCGCTGGGAATCAAATCCGGGAACCTGGGCGTGGGCAGCGAGAACGCTACCGCACGACCACGAGCTGCAGACAGCAAATGTCTGCAGAGAGTTCCTAACTGCTACTGTGGAAATTTAGCATAGAGGCCCTGTAGTAACCAAGAGGTTCCATTCATTCATACTTATCACCATGGCATGTGAGTCTTAAGTGAAGAACAATATTGAATTTCGTATCGTTGATGGTCGATTCGAATTTCTTCAGAGCGACTTGTAATGTGAAGCAGCTTGGCAGTCAGAAAGCCAGTGATCTATGACCACTAACGCAACTTACTGTGTCGAGCTATCAAAAGGATTTGATGTGTAAAGGTTTTCTACTGATTTCGTTACAGAATTTTTTCTGGAAATTCGCAGCCCCATAAAATAAATCAGAATAAGAAGCTCGCACGTGCTGGCCCCTACCACAGTTAGAACTGACGACTCTTGAACCGTTGCGACACGAGACATGGGCGGTACCACAGGGCTATTTACACACTGCCGCCAGCACGCCACTGTCATCATGGCGTTGGCCGCTCAGCCTCATAATGCATCATGAAAAATAATAAAACTTGTCACTAATGTAAGGAATAGCATTTGTTTAGCCATATCATTGAATTTTCTGTCATAGTGTCTTCGATAACATGAGGATTATATAGCACGAGTCATTCAAATGGAAAGGGAATATCAAGTTAATTTAGCGAGTCAATTCAGTACCATACGTTGAGGTGATTGCACTGTCACAGTGTTGCCAAATGTTTGTGACGATGTTGCCAATTCTCAGCTGTGCTGGGAACAGCTCTGTAGCGTTATGGAAGGAGAATCCCGTCCTCATGTCGCAGGATACGGAAAGGAGGAGCGGGGTTTGGTTAATATGCAGTCTTTTCTCCTACCAGTGGTATCAAACATTCAGTTGTGTAATCTTCCATCACGATTACAGTTTCCGACAAAATATATACGAATAAAACACTTTCCCTGTTACCTTGTGACAAAAGATTATTTCAGTACAATAAAAAGTCTTTGGAAATCAACTTTGCCCACCTATCACGAAAAGTAAGATAACAAACACTATGCACCTCGAAATCGATTGCATCTATGTGCAGTCTTGTGGCCGTTCAAGTAGAATTTCATGAATTTCATGAATTGCACGAAAATGTAGAAAAAAGTTGGTGCGAATGGAAGCCGTAAGAAACACTATTAACTAATTATTCTGTACCACGTAATAATCAATTCATTTGAAAATTCAGAGGAAACTAAAAATTATGCCCATTAAGACAGAAACTGAAGTGCAGATGCGGGAACTGTGCAGATCTGCGCTTTTTCATCTTCAAATCTGTACAAATAATGTATACTAACCAGCGTTTTTTTTTTCCTCTTGTTTAGTCTTCTAGTGATGAATTGGATCCACACCCATGAGTCTGACTGTTTCTCTGTATCCTTCCATCTACTATTTTTATGTGTTGTTGTTCGGTGCTCAGAAAGCAAAATATTATGCCTGCTCCAACGAAGTATTAAAACGAGGTCGCAAGAAGGCTAACGAATTATAATCAAAATACAGTGAGACACCAATTTGTCTGTAGTGTTTAGTCGACAGAAATAGTTGGGTGTTATTGCCTGCATCACCGGCATCCAGTTGTCGTCTTCTCTTATTGAGATTTTCATATTACTCTGAACACAAGACGCCGAGATAAATAAGTATATTCTCCGCGACGAAACATCCCACATTCCATTCATCCTGATCCATTCGTTACGTGCACCGGCAGCAATGAGTGATAGGAAAGCTGTTGTGAGGTGACGAATAACAATAAAAGAAAATAACCAAGAAAGGCTGTTTAATTGGCCCACTGCATAGGTGTTCTTACCACTTTGTTACTGAATTCTGATCTGGTTGTTTGCAGAGAGAAAAGAAAGTACCCTCTAGCCATACATCTCGCTAGTACAAAGAGATATTACCTATGAACTATATTTGCTTTACGTCATGAGACGAACATGGCGTCACCGAGCTGATATTTGAAATACATTTCTGTTTTCTCTCTCTGTCTTTCTCTCTCTCTTTTTATTTTTTTTTTTTATTTTTGAGGAAAGCATCGGGAAGAGCGATTAAAAAGCAAGTAGGCATTTAACCTGTTTACGTTATTTTCATTGGGATACATAATGCAAAAGTACAACTTTTAAGTGTATTATTGCGTAATTCCTGTTATTGAGAGTCTATTCATGAGCTTGCTCGCATTCAGTAAGGTGAAACCAATCATAGAAGCAAGCAAAACACAAATATTTCTTGCACCATGCGCAACACACAAACGAAATCTCGCTTCACTGACGTGTTGTCCGATATATTGCACGGAAAACATATCTGATGCATGTTGCTAAATACAGCTCTTTCAGATATCAATTTGGATGCGTACCAAGTGTATAAAAGTATATCTTGAAATACGCAGAAAATCACATAGAGGTATTCGACTGAAACATAGCCACGACCAAGATTGCAACTGAGGTCGACAGAATCGTCGTCTACCACCTTGACAACTCTAACGGTGACAGTACACGGCCGGTTACTTACGTTTACTGGTATCAAAGCTACGGCATGAAAGCACAAAAATGTTAATAACCCGAAGATCATTAACTTTGGAACCCATATGAAGTGAAGCAGTCATCAGTCGGAAGAGTGGTTTGAACACCACAGTGCTTTAATAGGCACGGTCTTGTTGGAGGGGTATGCCATTCCTCTCTTCCGACCTTTGAGTCGACTTTACTAGCCAGTGAATACGGGAACGTACTGTTTAACGTGGCTTTCGAACCACAGTGGAACTCGCCATTTTACACATCAATAAACACTGCCTAGGGTGAAATAAGTGTAAAATGGCACATAAAAATGGTAGGCCTGACGAGGGACAGAACCTGAGACCTTCAAATCAAAAGTCTTGCTCTTTATCAGTTTGCCACCATTCAGCTACTACGGTAGTTTCCGCTTGGCATTAAAATTAAGGCTCTCTCGTTTGTGTCTGCGTTGGCACTTGCGTGTCCCTTAGGTGACCTTACTTTGGGATTAGACTCGTATACGTGTGTGTAAACGATTTCCGGTGCCCACTCAAGGAAGACAAGGATACACAGTCTAGCTTCAATATTATAAATACGCCTAAGATTGTGGATGAACTCAGACTTTGGTTGATAATCATTTTGAATATTTAGCAGTGCTGCACCCACTGGTGCTCAACTTCTTTTCAACCAATTACTCCCACAGCTACAGGAACACTACTTGTGATACCTGTTAGACAAAATACTTACGCACAGATATCAGACTAAAAGATCAACCTCACACAAACTGTAGGAAGTCTGTTTTACAACCTTCGTACCTGGATAAAGAGCTATTCCTAATTGAGATATCTGTGAACGTTGCTGCATAAGACGATTTAAGAAGAAACTAAATTCCTTCAGCTACGCCAATGTTTAAACAAATCGTCTTAACGGCACTAAATAGTGGTTTGTGAATCGTTTACCGGCCGTACTCTGCCGCATTTCGCTGGTTGGAAGGCCAAAAGCTTACTGACAAAATTTCACAGAAGGAAAAGGGGGACGACATGTCTCCCACTGAAAGGTCGTGTTGTTTTATTTAAATGATTACAAAATCAGGTAAAACGAACAGTGAGGTTGTCAGTATAAGCACATAACTGTTGTCAGTATGATGATGCACCGCCCAGGCCCTGTAATGATAAAGGGCCCGTTTAGGTTAGACATATTGTATTCAGAAGTGGAAGAGAGAGCACCGCTACATTCTACAATCCATATGCATTGCATACACACAGAAATTACTGTAATGATATACTTATGGAACACAATGAGTGAATTGCATATTTTCCGGTGAGAAAGAGCACTGTGAAATACTTTCCTACATTATAGAAGCGAATATTAAATTTCAACTAATATTACGAAAATTTTGAACTTAAGTAGCTTAGAATGAAAATCTTTCAGTTTATTGCAAAGGAAAACAATTGATTTTCTAAAACATTCTCTGTCATACGCAACCTGAAACAGGACTCGTCGACCAAATCATATGGAAAAACTGAAGGCAACGTATATCGAAAGGCAGCAAGATCCCTTGGCTTTAGGTTTGGTAATATTCAACAGCCATTTCTAGGTGCAAGTAAATGAAGAAAGGCAGTGCGTTCTTGTTATCAAGTAACGTCTTCATATATTACTTTAGTTTTAATGTAATCTACGAGTAATTGCTGATGTTTGGTATTAACATGTAAAGGATTCCGTAGACATGGAAAGAACCTGTTCTTGGGCAACTACTTCTGTAATGACCAAAAGGCCTTAAATGATCTTCAAGTACGTGTGTTCCAGCAACGGTATGAAGAAAATGATAGTTCAAAACGGCTCTGAACACTGTGGGACATAACTTCTGAGGTCATCAGTCCCCTAGAACTTAGAACTAATTAAACCTAACTAACCTCAGGACATCACACACATCCATGCCCGAGGCAGGATTCGAACCTGCTACCGCAGAGGTCACGCTGTTCTAGACTGTAGCGCCTAGAACAGCACGGCCTCCACGACCGGCGATAAATGATAGTAATATTGACGGTAATAATCAAATTATCTGGTAACTTCTCACTTCACAGTGGATTTTCTCGAACTAAGATATTTCCTTAATTAGTGAAAATTTCAAAATAGCTTCCTCGATGCTATGATGTCTAGAAAAGCCTTTACACCCTGCTGACATGAGAACAGTATAATCTCAATGTCAGAAGCTTGCTTCTACTTAACCATTTAACAGACTCGCAATTTTTCCACAGTGACTAATTTTGTAATCTAATCACATCATCCGTTACAGCACACTCTTGGGTCTGGGAAATGTGGCCACAATAGTCTGGTGGAACGAACTATCACAAGTGTAATGCGTGGGTTCAGCCATTTACTTTTAAGACGCACAAACAGATTTACGTTACCTCTGGTAACCTCAAGACAAATATGTAACCCAGAATCTGCATTAAACATCACGTCCCTTCATTCCCAACTGGGCAGAGCCGGTTTACGTTGGGAAAGGACATACGTGGAGGTCATGGTAAACAGTAATACTGTCGCCAGTAACCTCATTTACATTAGAAAATTTTATTTTATTTGATGAACCAATACCCATTTAAAGGAACAGGGTTCTTATTTTACTTGAACTTGATTGAACTAGAGACTTTGAAAAATTTGATGCTGGACTGTGATTCGAACTCGTATCTCCTCTTTCGAGGATCTGAATCTCTCGGAACAGTATAGTTCAATCATTTCGTTTCGTTTCCCAAGTCTTCAATATTCTCTAGGTCTCTTGCAAAAGTAAGTATGTGGGTCCGAATCCTGATCCAGTACAAAAATATTCATAATTTCATTTTAAGCCCTATCACGTGCACACCTGCCTATTTGTGATAATTAACGTGCATTTTTAATGTCTGTTCATGTGTTGCAACAATTTCATATCAAACACGCACACATCTTACTGTTGGTGAGTAAGCAATTGATACTTAAGCTATATTCATTGACGATAAAGAAGAACGATAGGAGTGTGGTTCGAATGTCGCTCAGGCACAAAAATTTGTATCCCTATTTCAGATTCAAATACCTAGCAGCTGCTAAGAAAAACCGATACGTAACATTTGATTTTAATTAATTAACAATACGACTACGTGTTGGGTTCGTATCTCCGTCATACAACTTCACATCATGCACTTAATTGTTAAATGCATACACACTTTGTTGCTTCTGAATATAGGTATATCAGACATCTTTCGTGGTTAGTTAACAGGGATGAAAGGGGCTTGATAGGAGTCCCGGTTTATTACAAAAACTGTCTTCTCTTTATTTTCAAGTTTTTAATTTTTTTTGCCTGATATTGGCAAAAATGTCGGTAATTCCTGACTCTTCACGGATAGTCAGCTATATGATACGATTAGATTAATACTTGTTCCATAGATCATGAATACAACATTTTGTAATGATGTGGAACGTGTCATTTTAATGCAAGATTTCCTTACATACCAGTATACAATTTCATTACAACAATCCTTTATCCTCTCTCTCATTCTTTTTTATTTTCATCTCTCTCACCCTCTCCTCTCTCTCTCTCTCTCTCTCTGTCACACACACACACACACACACACACACACACACACACACACACACACACACACACACACAGACACACACAACCACGCACATATTCCTTTTTATTTTTATTTGTTTGGTGTTTTCGACTATCGGCGAGGCACAAAAACGTATGTGGTTGAGTTTCTTAGTTTTGAGTACAGTTACGAAAGAAATAAAAAAACAAATACGAGAGTTACTGATTTATGTTGCTTAGTTTGCAGTCAGTTCTGAGTATTATTAGTCAATACTTTCCAGTCCCTAAACCTAGTTACAGAAACGCGAATTAGGCGCATTATGTATTCCAGACAGTAGCAGCCGCGTCTTTGAGACGCCAGCTATGGTCACATCCCAGCCCCCTGTATGATCATATAGGTTCGTCTTCTTCCTGACGATACTGAATTGTGATTTGGCAACAAGGCAAGGTATGTTTGGCAACTCTGTGGTCGACGAGTTACTTCCTGATGTGCACGGAATTAAGCCACGAAGTTCACTTGACTTTTCCTGTCATTCCCATTGAATAATCTGAGTTATCATCGCTTGAGGTCTAACAAAAGATTGAAAATTTACGCTTTTCAGTCCAGGAAAGTCGTTGCACGACGAAATTGCAACTAATCTCGTCCTTTAAAAAGCGATTTACGGGTTCTAGTCACTATTGGCCTCGTAAGTGGAATGTAAAGCACATTTTTTTTTTTCGCTAGCTTTGTGTGTACGTGCTGAACTGTGAATAAGCGTCTGCTACCGTTCGCGGTTCCAGTCTCGCAGACTGCAACGTTTTTATCCCTTGTGTGAGAGAACTACAAGCAGTCAGATCAAACATGATAAGGAAATCGCAAGAAAATACTTTCAGCACATAGTGCGATAGTGAAAAACTTACAATGCTGCACAACAGGTAACGCCTCTTCCGCTGCTGACAAGCAAATGTTGGCTTTCTAGGAATAAATAACTTAATTTATGAAATGCCATATTTGCGTACCTGTTGAGTATGACACAGTATACCAATTAAACGCAAACTCAAGCGAAATGTAAGTGAGTAGTATTTTACTAATTCGTGCCGATAGAGGCACGCTTGTGGTCAGATACTCAGTTTTATTAAAACAGACTTTCGTCGTAAGGTTATCGTGGGTAGTTTTATTTCATTTCTTATTATACAGTGCACAATTTTCGTAAGGTTTCTTTTAGTGTTGTTAAAACAATACTAAACCTGAGACAGATATTAATCAACGAAATATGCGACTTCTCTGATGTTATCTATACAACTCTGACAATGCATATGCAGTTTACTGACTACATGTATGTAGAAAACTTGCTCTGTGTTAAAGCAGTTACAAAAGGTTTGAAGAAGAATAAAATGCCACTATCAGACGACTGCTAATGTAGAAAATACTTTTCTGACTGTTTTGGCACGATGCGCTCCCCCCACACATAATACAAAAGCTGCGAGACGCATCTGCTGCCTGGCTGTGTATTAAACCTGAAAAGAACCAAATGTCGCAGAAGTTAGCCCTTCTTCCACATGCCGCTATTTTGGGTTGAGAGGTGAAAGGAATGATGTTCAAAGTTCCATTAAATTGATAACTTCAGCAGACAGCAGAATTGCGTTTTAAAAAATGTAGCAGCGAATGTAACAGAAGTCCCGACGTCTTATTTACGATGCGCGACGCTTACTGTTATGCTGCTAGCTGACATACAGCTATTGCAGATCCAGAAGTCAACAGCAGTTCTTCCAGAACTTTCGCAGTCCACAGTGCTGTGAGATAAAGCATATTGCCGGATCTAGACTTCTGTGAGACAGACAGTTACAGCTTTTCTTTTGCACTGTACGACGTTTTCAACAAACAGATGGCGCAATAGAGTAGCTCAAATGGAAAGGTACACTTCCTATTTAAATTTCTGCATCCTACACTGGTGAATAACACTTTTGATTTTTAATGCGTTTTCATTAGTTGTCAGCACTAACGATATCTGACGTTTTTGACTCCCAGTGAGACACAGAACTATTTGAGAGATCACTTTAAGTTCAATTATGTTATTCCGAGCTGCTGGTGGAGAAAAATTCGGTAGCTGGCGTCTCTTTGTGTGTAGTCAATAACGATACGTGTGGGGTTCGATTCCCAGTCAGCACTGACCTCTTCGTTATATTATTTCTAGTTCATACATGCTCACGTGTTGCTGCTGGTGTAACAAACCCATATTTAACGTTCGTTTTCTCTAGAATATAACAGCGATAGGTACCGGTTTGGTGTCCTGAGAAGGAAAAAATTAATGTTTCGTCTCGTCATTACAGTTAAAACATCTAGCTACTGCCGAGAAAATCCGATGTTTCATAGTTGATTGTGCTTTGATAACAATGCGATTAGGTTCTGGGTTCGAATCCCTGTCCAACACAAAGCTTTGCCTCACTGCATTTCAAGTAAGTTACTTCTGAAAAGCAGTATTTACCATCTCTCGTAGTTCATTAACAGGGATGCTGGGTAGAAATTCGCGTCCGTTAAAAATGTTTACGTTATGTAATTTAAAGTTGATATTTTCTAACTGACACTGTGTAAAATCGAGGTATATCACTCTCTGTATGCCTAGTCAGGAATGACAGTTTCCGTCAGTCACGAAATCTTAGTCTGCATGACCTGGGTTTGAATCCATATGCAGAACGAGGCGGTTCGTCGTGCCATTTGAAGTTCATACATATTCTCAACTAGCTGCTAGTGAATAACGCAAATTTTTAATGTCATTTTGTGTTAAATAACAAGTGCGATATGCTACCTTGAAGAGGAAATCAAGAATACGACGAACTTACTATGTGCATTAACTTTCTGACATAATAATGAGAGTGGTAACATTTCACGTATGTCATTTATTGCAATAAATGTGAGCTTACAAGCCTTAACGACAGTCTTATCTGTGATAAGGCGTTCCGTGATATTTGTAGAATCGTGGTATTACTTTACATCTTCAGTGATTGCGATACAGAGGAGAGTTTTCTAGGGGTGACTTGTTGGAACCATTTTCAATAGTCAAACGACTGTCCCAAGGGGCGATTAGAGGACCTGCTAGACAGCTGCGTTATGTGGGTTGCATGTGAATCAGGGGAAATTAAATTCAGGTCGTTCGGATACTTTTGAGCATGACTGTACATATAGTCTGCGGCCGCGAGCTCGGCTCCAGTTCACCACCGGCAATGGAGGGTGAAGCTTTGACAATGCCAGCCACTCGTGCTGGCGAAACGTCAGTATAATCATTAGATGAACGTCGGCCGAAGAACCCGAGACTGAAGCCAACAGGCAGTTTGTCAGATGTACGAAGGTTGTCCAGAAAGTAAAGTAACGCTTCTTTTTTTGTCACCCGGAAACAATGTAACTAATGCGAAACGTTACCTACGTATTATTTGAAGTCTCCTGAGTGAGTTCACCAAGTTTCCGTCACTTTCGACAGATAGCGTAGCTGCAAGACAGTTTCAAAATGGCGTCTGTAGGTGATGTACGTTACAAGGAACGTAAGGCATTGAATTTCTCACTGCAGAGTAAGAAACTGTGGAGTATATTCACAAACGCTTGGGCAAGGTTTATGGAGCATCTGCTGCCGACAGAAGTACAGTTTGTCGCTGGGCATGGAGGGTGAGGTAATGAGAAAGCGGTTCGGCGGAGCTGCAGGATTTGGAGCGGTTGGGGAGACCATCCACGGCTATCACACCTGACATGCTGCAGCGAACAGATCTCGTCAATCGCGAGGACAGACGCTTTACGACTCGGCTGTTGGCGCCGCATCTGACAATCAGCAAAGGAAGTGTGGATGCCATTAGCCGCACTCTTGGATAATCAAAAGTGTGTGCAAGATGGGCCCCGCGGTGTCTAAAGCTCGATCACAGATCGTACAAAAAAAATAAAAAAAAATTGTCTTTATGTGTAGCAATGTTTTGAAGCTGAGGGGATTGTGATTGGGTCCCGGATTGTGACAGATGATGAAACCTAGGATCACCATTTTGAGCCCCAAACAAAACGGCAGTCGATGGAATTACGTCATTCCCAATCCCCACAGAAGAAAAAATTCAAAGCAACTGCTTCCGCCAATAAGGTCGTGATCAGCGTGTTCTGGGACTGTGAAGCTATGGTACTCATTGATGTGATGCCAAGAAGAAGTACAATTAATTCAGTAACATAAGTCAACACATTAACAAAACACAAGACGCGCTTCTGGTGACTTTCGCGCCACAGCAACCCAGGATATGTTTTGCTGCAACACGATAAAGTTCGGCCGCTAACATGTTTGAGCACTGCTGAACACATCACAGAAACAGGGTTGGACAGTGTTACCCCATCCATCCTATAGCCCTGACCTAGCACCCTCGGACTTTCACTTGTTTGGGCCATTAAAGGATGGCATTCGTGAAAGATATTTTGATGGCGGTGAGGAGGCGAATCACACAGTGACGCAATGGCTCCGCCACTAGGACAAGGATTGATACCGACAGCGCATACACGCCCTTGTTTCGCGCTGGAGGACGGACGTAGAACAGGATGGAGATTACGTGGAAAAATAGGGCATGTAGACAAAACACCAGTCTTTCGAGTGTGTAACTCTCATTACGTTCAGTAAAGAACTGTTGGAAAACAAAAATGCAGCGCGTTACTTTCTGGGCAACCCTCGTGGTTACCACACATTTAAACAATACTCTTCTTATTAGCGACACACTGATATGACATACCGTGGTCATACAGGCTCGACACCTTCTGTAGAGCTGATACATTTTCGTTTATTCATTTCAAATATCATTTTTTTTTAATAATATACAGAGTTGATGCTGAAATGATGAGCCCAATATTGTCGCCATCGCGGAATGTCGGCTTTCTTGTGAGTGCGTCGGTGGAACACCGATGAATCAGCAGTCAGGGTATCTTCCGAATAACATGAAACAGACAGAAAAGCATCGTCATTTCTGTACATACATCATATAAATAAAATTACACAATTAAATCATGCAGTATTACGGAAATCCTAGTGTCGGTCAAGCTGACAATAAGGTCGGTGCTGCTCAATAAAACCTGGAGCACCGCAACCGCTGAAGACAATCGCATGCAGGACGCTAAAGTGACCAGTTCTAGAGCTTTGTTGCTAAGTGTAGTGTCCTTGTCAAGCAGGCATGACGTACGAAGTGAGAGACGCGTTGTTAGGACCGTAACAGATCGATATAATGTATACGAAATTGTAACATACACACTCTGAAAGTTAGGCAGGAATACTTGACAGAAATATGATGTACTTCGTAAGGTTTCTAGTGTATTCGTAGTATTCAAGGAAAGGGATACGATATTTATATTTTCATTGGATGTGTCGTATTTCACATTCGTACGCTAAACATTGTTCAAACAGTACTTTTTGTTAGTCAAGATGTTACGCCACAGAGATTATGAATACGTGAACTGTGATCTTTGGGTGTAAGTATCATTGTCGTGGGAGCAAGAATTCCAAGATAAGATAGTGAAAATTCGCGTAATGGCAATACTACTGAACGGATGGAAGTGGCTTGCAGAGAGCAGAGATGAAGATACAGAGAAGAATGAATTGTGAATCATGATTTGGCGAAGATTAATTGAACAACTGACAGGCAACAACTGGGGAGCATATCCGGATGTCCTCCACACATCTGCCCTTTCTTTGTGATTCTCAGCTGCAGAGTATGCAGCACCTGTGATGGCAGAACTGCATCCATACCAAACACGTAAATATTTCCCTAAATGAAACAGGGAGCATTTTAACAGGCTGCCTGCGAGCAACACCGTTTAGGAAAATTTACTATCTCTTGGGCGTAGCGAAGGAGAACTGCAGCTGAAATGGAGAGAAAGTAACAGGAGACAGAAAACTCCTGATCTGACATGAACATCAGTCAGTCTCCAAGACAGAAAACGAGAAAAAGCATCCTGCAGACTACACAACCAATTCTAACACCACCTGAAACGCGTAGGATACAATTCTGTAATAGTTCGTCATCAGAGGCATATTGGGATGAACCCAAAGAACAACTTGCTGCTGGCCATCACCTCACATAAGAGACATGGAAGGTCCTCAATAGACTGAGAACTGGAGTACCTAGGTGTGAGGTAAAAATGGGGATGCATATCAGAGTACGAGTTACCTGAACAGCACCTTCTCAACGGCTAGGCACTGGCAGAACCTGTCTCAATGGACGATCTGGTTGCCGCCAATGAGAAAGCACTTCGTGCAGTGGAATTCTGGGTACCACTGCATTATAATAAACTGCATATATATCAAAAATAATTTTGCATCACCCCGTTTCTCAGAACTCCTGTTAGATACACGTTGACTGTAGGTATTGTATCACAGACGCAGTCTATTTGATTGTTCAGAGATATCACTAAACCCGCCCAAAGATATAAACAACAATGCATGAGCACCGCCTATTAGGTCCACGGCTCGTGTTGTCTGTAGTTCAACCATGCCTAGGCGGTCAATACCAGGGTTTGATCGCTTCCGCATTGTTACTTTGTGCCAGGAAGGGCTCTCAACAAGGTAAGTGTCCGGGCGTCTCGTTGTAAACCAAAGCGATGTTGTTCAGACATGGAGAAGATACAGAGAGACAGGAACTGTCGATGGCATGCCTCGTTCACACCGCCCAAGGGCTACTACTGCAGTGGATGACGGCTACCTACGGATTATGACTCGGAGAAACTCTGACATCAACGCCATCATGTTGAATAATGCTTTTCGTGCAGCCACAAGACGTCGTGTTACGACTCAAACTGTGCGCAGTAGGCTGCATGATACACAACTTCACTCCCGACGCCAATGGCGAGGTCCATCTTTGCAACCACGACACCATGCAGAGCGGTACAGATGGGCCCAACTATAGACCGAATGGATCGCTCAGGATTGGCATCACGTTCTCTTCACCGATGATTGTCGCATATGCCGTCAACCAGACAATCGTCGGAGACGTGCTTGAAGGCAACCCGGTCAGGCTGAACGCCTTAGCCATACTTTCCAGCGAGTGCAGCAAGGTGGAGGTTCCATGCTGTTTTCGGGTGGCATTATGTGGGAACGGCGTAAGCCACTGGTGGTCATGGAAGGTGCCGTAACGGCAGCACGATACGTGAATGCCATCCTCCGACCGATAGTGCAACCATATCGGCAACATATTAGCGAGGCATTCGTCTTCATGGAAGACAATTCGAACCCCTGTCGTTCACATCTTGTGAATGACTTCCTTTAGGATAACGACATCGCTCGATTACAGTGGCCAGCATGTCCTCCAGACATGAATGCTATCGAACATGCCTGGGATAGATTGAAAAGGGCTGTTCATGGACGAAGTGACGCATTAACCACTCTGAGGGATCTACGCCGAATCGCCGTTGACGAGTGGGACAATCTGGAACAATTGTTTTGATGAAATTGTGGATAGTATGCCACGACGAATACAGGCAAGCATCAATACAAGAGGACGTGGTACTGGGTATTAGAGGTACCAGTGTGTACAGAAATCTGGACCACCACCTCTGAAGGTATCGCCGTATGGTGGTACAACGTTCAATGTGCGTGCATTCATTTACATATTAACAGCCCAATATTTTATCTTCACGTTTTCCATGTAAATGTCCTGTGACTAGGGCCTCCAGTCGGGTAGACCGTTGGCAGGGTGCAAGTCTTTCGATCTGTCGCCACTTCGACAACTTGCGCGTCGATGGGAATGAAGATCCTTGAGCGGAGAAAATCTCCGACCTGGCCAGGAATCGAAATCGAGCCCTTAGGATTCATATTCTGTCTCGCTGACTACTCAGCTACCGGGGGCGGACACGTTTTCTATGAATGTAGATGACAGTTACCTTTACTTACCCTTTGTTCCTGCCTTACTCCACGATAGATAACAGTATAGTTGTCTATAGATTTTTGTTTGTTGTTTCTGTAACTGCTATAAAATTTCCTTTTCTTTCAAACGTTTAGCTAATTCAACTTCCTTAAGAGAAATTCCCCTAACTTTTCAGGTGGCAATTTTCCATGCTACATTAAACGACTTTTTCTTGTTATATTAAGCCCCTGAATGGGGTACTGGACCATTACAGGTAAGACTGGTGATGGGACTACCAGTCATATATATATTTGTTGTTGTTGTCTTCAGTCCTCAGACTGGTTTGATGCAGATCTCCATGCTACTCTATCCTGTGCAAGCTTCTTCATCTCCCAATACCTACTGCAACCTACATCCTTCTGAATCTGCTTAGTGTATTCATCTCTTGGTCTCCCTCTGCGATTTTTATCTTCCACGCTGCCCTCCAATGCTAAATTTGTGATCCCTTGATGCCTCAAAACATGTCCTACCAACCGATCCCTTTTTTTACTCAAGTTGTGCCACAAACTTCTCTTCTCCCCAATCCTATTCAATACCTCCTCATTAGTTACGTGATCTATCCACCTTATCTTCAGCATTCTTCTGTAGCACCACATTTCGAAAGCTTCTAATCTCTTCTTGTCCAAATTAGTTATCGTCCATGTTTCACTTCCATAAATGGCTACACTCCATACAAATACTTTCAGAAAAGACTTCCTCACATTAAATCTATATTCGATGTTAACAAATTTCTCTTCTTCAGAAACGCTTTCCTTGCCATTGCCAGTCTAAATTTTATATCCTAAATAGCAAAACTCTTTTACTACTTTAAGTGTCTCATTTCCTAATCTAATTCCCTCAGCATCACCTGATTTAATTTGACTACATTCCATTATCCTCGTTTTGCTTTTGTTCATGATCATCTTATATCCTCCTTTCAAGACACTGTCCATTCTGTTCAGCTGCTCTTCCAAGTCCTTTGCCGTCTCTCACAGAATTACAATGTCATCGGCGAACCTCAAAGTTATTACTTCTTCTCCATGAATTTTAACACCTACTCCAAATTTTTCTTTTGTTTCCTTTACTGCTTTCTCAATATACAGATTGAATAACATCGGGGAGAGGCTACAGCCCTATCTCACTCCTTTCCCAACCATTGCTTCCCTTTCATGCCCCTCGACTCTTATGACCGCCATCTGGTTTCTGTACAAATTGTAAATAGCCTTTCGCTCCCTGTATTTTACCCCTGCCACCTTTAGAATTTGAATGAGAGATTTCCAGTCAACATTGTCAAAAGCATTCTCTAAGTCTACAAATGCTAGAAACGTATGTTTGCCTTTTCTTAATCTTTCTTCTAAGATAAGTCGTAAGGTCAGTATTGCCTCGCGTGTTCCAGTGTTTCTACGGAATTCAAACTGATCTTCCCCGAGGTCCGCATCTACCAGTTTTTCCATTCGTCTGTAAAGAATTCGCGTTAGTATTTTGCAGCTGTGACTTATTAAACTGATAGTTCGGTAATTTTCACATCTGTCAACACCTGCTTTCTTTGGGATTGGAATTATTATATTCTTCTTGAAGTCTGAGGGTATTTCGCCTGTCTCATACATCTTTCTCACCAGCTGGTAGAGTTTTGTCATGACTGGCTCTCCCAAGGCCGTCAGTAGTTCTAATGGAATCTTGTCTACTCCGGGGGCCTTGTTTCGACTCAGGTTTTTCAGTGCTGTGTCAAACTCTTCACGCTCTATCGTATCTCCCCTTTCGTCTTCATCTACATCCTCTTCCATTTCCATAATATTGTCCTCAAGTACGTCTCCCTTGTATAAACCTTCTATATACTCCTTCCACCTTTCTGCCTTCCCTTCTTTGCTTAGAACTGGGTTGCCATCTGAGCTCTTGATATTCATACACGTGGTTCTCTTCTCTCCAAAGGTCTCTTTAATTTTTCTGTAGGCTGTATCTATCTTACCCCTAGTGAGATAAGCTTCTAAATCCTTACATTTGTCCTCTAGCCATCCCTGCTTAGCCATTTTGCACTTCCTGTCGATCTCATTTTTGAGACATTTGTATTCCTTTTTGCCTGCTTCATTTACTGCATTTTTATATTTTTTCCTTTCATCAATTAAATTCAATATTTCTTCTGTTACCGATGGTTTTCTAGCAGCCCTCGTCTTTTTACCTACTTTATCCTCTGCTGCCTTCACTACTTCATCCCTCAGAGCTACCCATTCTTCTTCTACTGTGTTTCTTTCCCCCATTCCTGTCAATTGTTCCCTTATACTCTCCTTGAAACTCTGTACAACCTCTGGTTCTTTCAGGTTATCCAGATCCCATGTCCTTAAATTCCCACCTTTTTGCAGTTTCTTCAGTTTTAACCTACAGGTCATAACCAATAGATTGTGGTCAGAGTCCACAACTGCCCCTGGCAATGTCCTACAATTTAAAACCTGATTCCTAAATCTCTGTCTTACCATTATATAATCTATCAGATACCTTTTAGTATCTCCAGGATTCTCCCATGTATACAACCTTCTTTTATGATTCTTGAACCAAGTGTTAGCTATGAATAAGTTATGATCAGTGCAAAATTCTACCAGACGGCTTCCTCTTTCATTTCCTAGACCCAATCCGTAATCACCTACTATGTTTCCTTCTCTCCCTTTTCCTACTGACGAATTCCAGTCACCCATGACTATTAAATTTTCGTCTCCCTTCACTACTTGAATAATTTCTTTTATCTCATCATACATTTCATCAATTTCTTCATCATCTGCAGAGCTAGTTGGCATATAAACTTGTACTACTGTAGTAGGCATGGGCTTTGTGTCTATCATGGATACAATAATGCGTTCACTATGCTGTTTATAGTAGCTTACCCGCACACCTATTTTTTATTCATTATTAAACCTACTCCTGCATTACCCCTATTTGATTTTGTATTTATAACCCTGTGTTCACCTGACCAAAAGTCTTGTTCCTCCTGCCACCGAACTTCACTAATTCCCGCTATATCTAACTTTAACTTATCCATTACCCTTTTTAAATTTTCTAACCTACCTGCCCGATTAAGGGATCTGACATTCCACGCTCCGATCCGTAGAACGCCAGTTTTCTTTCTCCTGATAACGATGTCCTCCTGAGTAGTCCCCACCCAGAGATCCGAATGAGGGACTACTTTACCTCCGGAATATTTTTCCCAAGAGGACGCCATCATCATTTAATCATACAGTAAAGCTGCATATCCTCGGGAAAAATTGCGGCTGTAATTTCCCCTTGCTTTCAGCCGTTCGTAGTACCAGCACAGCAACGCCGTTTTGGTTAATGTTGCAAGGCCAGATCAGTCAATCATCCCTGCAACTACTGAAAAGGCTGCTGCCCCTCTTCAAGAACCACACGTTTGTCTGGCCTCTCAACAGATACCCCTCCGTTGTGGTTGCACCTACGGTACGGCCATCTGTATCGCTGAGGCACGCAAGCCTCCCCACCAACGGCAAGGTCCATGGTTTATGGGGGCAGGATATATATATACTCCTGGAAATGGAAAAAAGAACACATTGACACCAGTGTGTCAGACCAACCATACTTGCTCCGGACACTGCGAGAGGGCTGTACAAGCAATGATCACACGCACGGCACAGCGGACACACCAGGAACCGCGGTGTTGGCCGTCGAATGGCGCTAGCTGCGCAGCATTTGTGCACCGCCGCCGTCAGTGTCAGCCAGTTTGCCGTGGCATACGGAGCTCCATCGCAGTCTTTAACACTGGTAGCATGCCGCGACAGCGTGGACGTGAACCGTATATGCAGTTGACGGACTTTGAGCGAGGGCGTATAGTGGGCATGCGGGAGGCCGGGTGGACGTACCACCGAATTGCTTAACACGTGGGGCGTGAGGTCTCCACAGCACAATGATGTTGTCGCCAGTGGTCGGCGGAAGCTGCACGTGCCCGTCGACCTGGGACCGGACCGCAGCGACGCACGGATGCACGCCAAGACCGTAGGATCCTACGCAGTGCCGTAGGGGACCGCACCGCCACTTCCCAGCAAATTAGGGACACTGTTGCTCCTGGGGTATCGGCGAGGACCATTCGCAACCGTCTCCATGAAGCTGGGCTACGGTCCCGCATACCGTTAGGCCGTCTTCCGCTCACGCCCCAACATCGTGCAGCCCGCCTCCAGTTGTGTCGCGACAGGCGTGAATGGAGGGACGAATGGAGACGTGTCGTCTTCAGCGATGAGAGCCGCTTCTGCCTTGGTGCCAATGATGGTCGTATGCGTGTTTGGCGCCGTGCAGGTGAGCGCCACAATCAGGACTGCATACGACCGAGGCACACAGGGCCAACACCCGGCATCATGGTGTGGGGAGCGATCTCCTACACTGGCCGTACACCTCTGGTGATCGTCGAGGGGACACTGAATAGTGCACGGTACATCCAAACCGTCATCGAACCCATCGTTCTACCATTCCTAGACCGGCAAGGGAACTTGCTGTTCCAACAGGACAATGCACGTCCGCATGTATCCCGTGCCACCCAACGTGCTCTAGAAGGTGTAAGTCAACTACCCTGGCCAGCAAGATCTCCGGATCTGTCCCCCATTGAGCATGTTCGGGACTGGATGAAGCGTCGTCTCACACGGTCTGCACGTCCAGCACGAACGCTGGTCCAACTCAGGCGCCAGGTGGAAATGGCATGGCAAGCCGTTCCACAGGACTACATCCAGCATCTCTACGATCGTCTCCATGGGAGAATAGCAGCCTGCATTGCTGCGAAAGGTGGATATACACTGTACTGGTGCCGACATTGTGCATGCTCTGTTGCCTGTGTCTATGTGCCTGTCGTTCTGTCAGTGTGATCATGTGATGTATCTGACCCCAGGAATGTATCAATAAAGTTTCCCCTTCCTGGGACAATTAATTCACGGTGTTCTTATTTCGATTTCCAGGAGTGTATATATATATTCAACAATATACGCATTATATGTTATGGACAGGTGCTATGGACTTGTATAAATAAATCAATAAATTGAATAAATGACAATTTTTTTAGGTACAGCGTTGCTGCATTACTAGTTTGCGTGTAACTACGATGTGTCTGAAAGGCTGAAAGTTTTAGTGACATTTTTCTTAGTCACCTGAGTTACAATAGTTAGTTCAATTTTTAGACGTGAGCAAGTAACGTTATTAGTCCACGTGGTTTGCACCCAGAATTTACAGATTTTTCCACTCCTTTAGCATTTTCAGTAATTAATTTCATGCCACAGTAAAATATAGAAGATAAATTTTGTAAAGATGATTAGGATAATCAGACAATGAGTTTCAGTTTTTACAGTACAGGTTTTTAAATGTCAGTTTTCCTTTAGTCATTTAGTGACTTCCAGTAACACCACCCCGTCTCCTCACGAAAGAAATTCATATTTTCTGATCTCTGCACTCTGCGGAACACAGTGGCTGAAACTGAGACACGATCTTAGAGTAGTTGCACGTCCTTGCACTGCACTTGCGCTAGGCTTTTATTTAGTTCGCTCGGTGCTGCACTGCGTATTTTATGTTCATCACTTGGAGCAGTGCAAAGTTCCCTTTGGCACAGGTAAGCACCTTAAATTTACTGGAGCCAATTAGAGTACCATTAAAACATAAAAAGATCATTCTGAGTTAGATGTTGTCTTTCAAATTATCATCATCTTCAAATTTCGGTAAAGTTCAGTTCAGATTACATGTCGTACTCAGGCAGTTTTATTTTCACGGTGCAGTGTTATGTTTGCAAGCGTATTTCTCAGCATTTGCAAATTTATTAAGACAGTTTTCGCTCTTAAAATTACAGGGCACTCCAGTAGAAATAATTTTGATTATATATTCTTTCAAAAGTCTCTTGATAAATTGATGTAGCACTTGTACTCTGTTAACTTTTAGTGTTAAAATGATAAGTCTTGTATTACGTCGTCACGCATTGTAGCACTTCACTGTACTGTGCAGCAGAATTTCACAGAACACCTTATTTAATATACACTTACGTTTTCTGATCACTTTGGTAAAGATGACTGTTCTGGTGACCCATTTTATCACATAGCGTTTCCGCAATTACAGCACTTGTACCATTCAGTGCAACAACACAGTTACACGGGGTATAAAGAATAGCAGTCCAGTTTACTCCCATTTTAGGTCACAAGATGAAACACAGGAAAGTTACAAGTTCTGTCGAATCCCTTTAGAGTAAATTTAGAGAACCTGTGTTCGAAGAAGGTTATGAGATCATTGTGCTGCCAGTGTCCTATATCTCGTGTAGAGATCATGAGAAAAAGGTAAGAGAGATTAAGTCGCGTACAGAGACACTAGTCGTTTTTTCCTCTCTCAATACACAAATGGAGCACTACAGATAATCGATAATATTGGTACGAAGTATCCTCCGCGATGCACTGTAAAGCTGCGTGAGAAGTACGTAGAAAGAGGAAACCTATCTTGTCACCTCCATTTATTATTTAAAAGGCGTATATGGATAAAGCTACCTGCGTTGCACACGTGCGATTTTTCTGAATCTGTGCTGATCCTTTGAGACAGGTAGGTTTTCATACAAAAAAGTCATTAAGATAGAGCCTATCATTCTGCAACCGAACATCAGCGATATTTTTCTGTAATTCGGTACATGTGACTCGTTTTTCCCTTTTTTAAAACAAAAATGGAGTAGCATGCCATCTTTTCTAGTCTATCCAATTCCCCATGCAAGTGATTCTCGATTGAAATGAGCTAAGAAAGTCACTAATTCACAGCGTAATTAATTTAAAATACTTAACAGGAATTATCTTGAGGAACAATGTGATGCTGTTATACTATAAAGTAGAGTCTAATTCACAAAGAACTTGGAAGTATTAACCCACTATCTTCTGTACTAATAATAAGACATTAAAACTGTCGTGTCGGTCTGTTTGCTTGAACACGCTTCTCGGAAACTACTAGACGAATTTTCATCGGGTTTTCACAGGTAACTTGAGCATAGCTCGAGGCACCGTATAGGCTTGATTTCTTCAAAATTGGATAATGGGAAAAAGATGTCATGACTTAAAGTGTTGTCTAAAACGGATGCGTATGTCTGTTTGTGTGCTTGAACACGCTAATTTCCAAAACCACTGGTTGGCTTTCCGTGGGAGTTTCACAGGTAACTCGAGCTTAGCTTGGGGCACTGTACAGGCTTATTTTCGTCAAAATTGTAGCACGGGAAGTAGATATCCATACATATTATTAAAATGTATGTTCCACATCCTCTCCGAAACCACTCGAGCAATTTCACCACACTTCGTACACAATCACTTACTGTCTGGAAGGAATCACTGTGGGGGTAAAAACAACTTACCAATCAAAGGGGTGTGGATGAAAATGAAGTATAGGCCACGATGCGTGAATACCCATACGTTAATCATCCAGTATTTCAGACTGAGAGCGTTTAGTGATACGCAAAAATCTTTACACATAATTTCAAACCTTTACGAAACTCTATCTCGCTTGTAACGCCCACAAAATGTTGAAAGAAAGGAAGTTTACCGCTAATTAAATTTCCGCTGTTCATGCAGTGAAACTGTCGTATCAGCTATTACGTTTACTACCAACTGTTTTAGCGACTATTTGCGGACAATGTTCAGATGTACCACTGTATGTACCTGCAAAATTATGTGCGGCACAGTTCAGGCTATATGATGTCATAAACATTGAGATGTGTGAAAAACTGCCACATCATGTATGACATTTAAATTTTTTACATTTTTACTACTAACTACGTTCGCAAGGCAGATCATAAGCTGCTGAATTTACCTACAATTTTGTACCATTGTACGACACAGAGATGGAAACAGCAATTAAAAAAAAACAAGCTTTCAAGACCTATATGAACAATCCCATTAATGAAAAGTTAATTAATATGAAGAGTAGTCAGGCGAAATACATAACCGGGAAATTGCACGCACAATCATGGAAACGATTTATTAGCAATGTAGAGCATGATTTAAATGGTAGACAAACTATCGCTTATAAGGTAAAGAAACCACCCAACAGACGAGAAAAGTGCGCATGTTAAGAACATAGAAGAGAAAGAATGGATAAGTCATTGTAAAAAATTGTGTATGATGATACTTCAAACCATGTGTTACTGAACTGAGTGACACGAAGGCCAGGACGGTATTGATATGAGAGAACTGACGGAAGTTCTAAAAGGTACAAACAATAGGAGAGTCACTGGTTTAGGGGGTATTAATATGGAACTGTAGAAATATGGAGGGTTGTTACTACATCTAAGAATTCTTCAAATATTTAATCAATGTTGCAGAGCCATAGTAATATCTCTCTTTAAAAATAGCGATAAAAATAAATGTTGTAATTATCGAAAAAATGTTGTAATTATCAAGGAATAAACCTCCTGGATTCATCCGATAACTTAAATGCCAGAAAGCTAAATGCAAGACTTAAAAAAACCATGTCTCCCATGGTATTCTTTAAGACTTGCATTCAGGATGCTAGTATCTGAAGAACATCAGGTTTTAGAAAAAGTCAATGTTTCTACTCTGCAACAAGTTATACAAAAGAGACGACAGTTCAACAGTTCAGTAGGAAAACTCATCCTTTCTTTTTTTTAACTCTAACAAGGCATCCGATGACGTGAACAGAGAAAGACTATGGAATATCATCGCTGAATGAGGTTGACCATCATTTCAGAACAGACTCTCAGTAAGGTCTAAAAGTGAAACATTTTAAATATCTTGGATGCAACATACTTAAGAATATAATCATGACTTGGGCCAAAAACTCCGAATGTGAAACTACAGCAAAAATGTTTGCAGAATAAGCTAGCTGTTTCGTATTCGTAAAACAACAGCAGAATGAAACCTCACTTATGGAAGTGAAGCATGGGCAACAATAAGCCATCAAGGAAATACAATAGAGTCTCAAGAGATGAGATTTCTAAGAAAAGCAGAAGGATGTACAAGGCAAGATCCGAAAAGATTTGAAGATATAAGGAATGATTTAGGAATATATATCCTAACTTAAAAAATAAACAGAAATAAGAGAAAATGGAAGGAATATGTGGACCACATGGATGGAGAAACGGAAAGGAAGAAGAAATGTAGGAAGACAATAGAAGAGATGGAGTATCAAAACAGGAAATGTGCCTAATACGAGAAGTGAAGAAGAAGAAGAAGAACAAATTTATGTCGATGATGTTTTTATCGAGATAGTTTGAACACTCAGGGAGAACATGGGCTACTTTAGAAAGTGTGTAGAACAAGATACTTATTGATTTTATGAATAATACTCAAATTTGAAAAAAATATTTACTCTCTGAAAAAGCTTTTTACTCTTTCACTTTTCAACTTTATTTTATTTGTGTAAAAGTTTTGTTGGTTCATACCTGCTACATGATTCGACTCAAAGTAGGGATACAATGCTTATACAATCTTCAGTGTGTTTCATCCATATTTCCACGCTATTTGTTACGAAATGTACATTTTGCATATTCGATAGGTGCTTCAATAGCACGATGCATAGACGTATGCTCCTGCCTATACCCCTCTGTACGCACTGCTTGACAGTAACGTTGCGCATGTTGACGCATTGTCCATTAGGACAGCTTGGGAGGAGGGTGAGTAGACATCACGAGCTACGCTTACCCAAACAGACAAACACGTTAGATCAGCTGATGTTACTGCACGTACAGCAACTTACTTACCCATTGTCATTCATCACAACAAAACTACTGATACGTGAGCACAGCTGTGGATAACAGCTAATCATTACTACATCGTACCCTCTCTGGCCACGATCCATACACTGATTCAGATGGGAATGGCACCGTAAAGCCGTTGCATCGTCTCTTGAGACAAGCTGGCCTACAACTGTTATGAGCGATATCCTTCATCCTGACACTGGGACAGAGATCATGTCCGAACTGGTCCCAAGTGATCAGGGACAGGTCTGCGACCCTTACTGGCTAGGGAAGTACCTCAAAATCACGAAGACAGTTCATTGAGACACATGTCATATGTAGACGAGCACTGTCCTCTTAAAACATGGTATCACAATGCTTTCGCCTGGGCGATAACACACATTCACACAAGATGTCCGTGACGTACTGTGTTCCCTCGGCACGCCACCCTTGACATGAAGCTGTATCCGATGGCTCTAACGCCATGATACCTGGAATAACAACACTGTGCACCTCCAGAACATTGGAAGAAAGGGACCTCTCCCAAGAACGCCATCATATTCAGCGACGATGGTCAGGGTAGTGGAGAACTGCGACTCATCACTGAAAACAATGCGACGCCTTTCATCAGCAGTCCATGCTTCCCCGTCACAGGACAAACGCACCTGTTCGCGTCGTAGTGTCAACGACAGGCCTACACATGGGATGGTAATAACTTAGTCTGGCTGCTGCTAGTGCCCCACAAATGGTTTGGGATAACAAATGATGTTGCAGGAGGCTACATTGCTCCTTCTCGGATGGCTGCCGCAGATGTGAAGGGGTTACATGTGCGCGGCGTTCAATGCAGCGTTTCTGCCTTGTGGTGGTCAGGCGTACTCGACTGGAATCTTACCGACGGGTCTGCCTGTCGACACGTTCACATGCAGTCCAACATTAGGCTACTGTCACATCTGAATGGCCCTAAAACGTGGACACTGTACGATTCGACCAGCTGGCCAAATGGAGACCAACGATGAGGCCCCTTTTAAACTCAGTAAGATGCTGAAAACGCTGTATTAATGAGTATGCAGCATCCTCATGTCCTTCAGTAATCACACGACATCTGACACTGATTAGGCCTGGTAACAACACTAAACACCAACTACACTATTGCACTGTGATGGCCGTTCTACCTGTCACAGGGAACTGCAGCTCTATAATTATTTACGTAACAGCCTGTAGTGTGTACGTGAACAAAGTCACATCCACATCCGACCCACAGCCGACCATGTCTTCTGGACGCTTCAGTTTTTTGGCAGGCAGTGCAACATATTGCAAACATAGCCACAGTGTTGGCAAGTTGAATGTGAACAGCGCTGCTATTCATAGGAAACTGGAGTGCACTTCTGACACAAAAGTATTGTTTGTGGCGTAAACACTTCTGGTATCGCCGTTGTCTACTGCATAGTTGACAAATATGTATGTACTTTTATGTAAAAGAGACGTATAATTAGCCAAAAAACTATTCTGGAACGAAACCGTATTCCAACTTAGTACATTTAAAAACTAAAGTATGTCAAAAAAGGTGAATGAAATGTTTTTCAAGTATTAAAAAGGAATAGTGCAAGTGGATACGTGTTATGCTGAAAAACTAAGGTGCTAACTTTAAATCACAGTAGTGACATACCCAGGTTTCAAATTTAAGGAGCTAATAAAAGTACTTAAAAACGATAAGAATAAGTAATAAAAAAGCCAAACGAAACAACAGACGGGCGTAAGTTATCAGCGACCTCTGTTGGCATAGCCGTCGGAATGTAGCGCATGCAAGTACCGACCGGAGGCCCACAATCACCAGAGGGGTCAGCAAACAACACGAAATGTAGTGTCAAGGAAAGAATCCTTGTGCCGCTCAGTTACTACGATCAGTCAGCCACATATCACCATATATATTACAAAATGTATATAAGCATATATGTTTGCTCCACACTTCCTCCTAAACCACTGGACCGATTTTAGCAACGCTTGGTATACGTATCAGTTCCTGTTCGGAAATCAACACTCAGGGGGTAAGAACCATCTATCTGTCAGAGTGGAAGCACCAGTCATCCACTATTTGAGAATGAAAGCTCTTAGAGACTTGCAACAAACTTGCGATGTAAATTCAAACCTTAACAAAACTTTTTCTTGCTGACGACCTTCACAACATGATGAAAGGAAAAAAGCTTACGCATACTACATTTCCGCTGATCATCAGTAAAGCTGCCGTATGTAGTGCAACGTATTAATTTTACTTATTTGCTGCTACATGTATTCGCCACACAGTTTGAAAATATATTCACAAATACCACTGAATTTTCAGAAAAATTGTAGTATTGTTCAACACACAGTTCAGGAGATATGACGTCATAAACATTCATCTGAGTGAAACTGAAACTGCAAAGCGAAATTCGGTAGAGATGTTGATGAAATATGTCTGCAAATACATATGAAATACCAAAAATATACGTGGATATATTTGACATATGCGTACGTGGGCAAAACATCGGGTAAAAAGCTCATCCTATAGCTCTGAACAATACCAACCAAATCTGGTACACATATTAACTGCAATCTGGAAAGAAATGCTGTGGGTGGACGCGCGGTGTGGTCGCGCGGTTTGAGGCGCCATGTCACGGATTGCGCTTCTCCTCCCGCGGGAAGTCTGAGTCCTCCCTCGGGGATGGTGTGTGTGTGTTGTCGTTAGCATAAGTTAGTTGAAGTTGTTTAGGTAGTGTGTAAGTCTAGCGACCGATGACCTCAGCTGTTTGATCCCTTAGGAATTCACACACATTTGAACTTTTTTATTTCTGTGAGTATAAGAACCACCGGTCTCTTTCCGGAGTGAGAGTGATAACATGGAGAGAGAAAGGGTGGAGGAGAAGATGGACAAGTAGAATGGGAGGATGAAATGAGCGAAATGAGCAGAGCGATGGGAGGAGGAGACGAAGAGAAAGGCAGGAGGAGACTGGGGTTTAAAGAGGTGAACACAGAAGGGTGGAGGAGATGGACAGAGACATGGTGAAAGAGTTATCCTATACAGCATGTAAGCAGATAAAGCCATTATAAATACGTTTTGCTGTATCAAACATGATTTATTGTTTTTAATATTTGTATTCAAAGAATCCATTGATATGGTGAAGAATGAAAGCTCTAGGAAGTAATAGTTGAACGCAGTACCAACATAACCGCTCCCCTTGTCAATTAGGAATACACTACTGGCCATTAAAATTGCTACACCACGAAGATGACGTGCTACAGACGTGAAATTTAACCTACAGGAAGAAGATGCTGTGATAGGCAAATGATTAGCTTTTCAGAGCATTCACATAAGGTTGGCGCCGGTGGCGACACCTACAACGTGCTCACATGAGGAAAGTTTCCAACCGATTTCTCACACACAAACAGTAGTTAACCGGCGTTGTCTGGCGCAACGTTGTTGTGATGCCTCGTGTAAGGAGGAGAAATGCGTACCATCACGTTTCCAACTTTGATGAAGGTCGGATTGTAGCCTATCGCGATTGCGGTTTATTGTATCGCGACACTGCTGCTCGCGTTGGTCGAGATCCAATGACTGTTAGCAGAATATGGAATCGGTGGGTTCAGGAGGGTAATACGGAACGCCGTGCTGTATCCCAATGGCGTCGTATCACCAGCAGTCGAGATGACGGGAATCTTATCCGCATGGATGTAACGGATCGTGCAGCCACGTCTCGATCCTTGAGTCAACAGATGGGAACGTTTGCAAGACAACAAACATCTGCACGAACAGTTCGATAACGTTTGGAGCAGCATGGACTATCAGCTCGGACAGCATGGCTGCGCTTACTCTTGAATCTGCGTCACAGACAGGAGCGCCTGTGATGGTGTACTCAACGACGAACCTGGGTGCACGAATGGCAAAACGTCATTTTCTCGGATGAATCCAGGTTCTGTTTCCAGCAACAGCATCATGATGGTCGCTTCCGTGTTTGGCGACATCGCGGTGAACCCACATTCGAAGCGTGTATACGTCATCGCCATACTGGCGTATCACCTGGCGTGATCGTGTGGGGTCCCACTGGTTACACGTCTCGGTCACCTCTTATTCGCATCGCCGGCATTTTGAACAGTGGATGTTACACTTCCGATGTGTTACGACCCGTGGCTCTACCCTTCATTCGATCCCTGAGAAACCCTACATTTCAGCAGGTTAATGCACGACAGCATGTTGCAGGTCCTGTATGGGCCTTTCTGGATACATAAAATGTTCGACTGCTGCCCTGGCCAGCACATTTGCCAGATCTCTCACCAATTGAAAAATCTGGTCAATCGTGGCCGAGCAACTGGATCGTCACAATACGCCCGTCACTACTCTTGATGAACTGTGGTATCGTGTTGAAGCTGCATGGGCAGCTGTACCTGTACACGCCGTCCATGCTCTGTGTGACTAAATGCCCAGGCGTATCAAGGCCGTTATTACGGCCAGAGGTGGTTGTTCTGGGTACTGATTTCTCAGGATCTGTGCACCCAAATTGCGCGCAAATGTAATCACATTTCAGTTCCAGTATAATACATTTGTCCAATGAATATCCGTTTGTTATCTGCATATCTACTTGGTGTAGCAATTTTAATGGCCAGTAGTGTACTTAAAAATCTAGTTGAGCAAAATCTAAAAGGGCCTGATTAGGACAATATAAATTGCAATGAAAAGACGGAATCTCACAGCAGCATTATTTCGAATGATCTTACTGTGCAGGAAGAAAGATAATCAAAAATGAAGGTAACAATAGCATTACAAGAAAATAAATCTCATGTCTAATGAACGCTATACGACGTAACGACCATTATAGAGGTATAAAATGATTAATGCAGCAAATAAAGCAAAGCAGGTGTGGCCACAAAATCGCTCTTTCCATTGAGCCCTTGAGCACCTGTTTGTTGCTCCTGTAAATTTATACACATGAACTTTTGGTGCTCTGTAGAGGATTCAGATACTGTCCTCAGTGCTCACGAAAGAATACCAGTTCTCCTAAACGTAGCTCCAAGGCTGTCTACTTAAGTCGTTGCAAATGCTCCTTGCACCTCATGTTAAAGGAGCTCCGGTTTGGCCTACATAGTTCACATCACAGGTTATTTCAGTCAGTACTATATACTCCAGAGCCATCAAATTAATCATATGCGCCATTATCATGTGTCTCCCCAAAAAGTTTGTGTATTGTTAACTTGGAAATCACAACGAACATTAGATTTTCTGGCACATATGACAGTGAAATCCTGTTTTAATTCTTTCTTTGTTACCTTTATTTTCTAGGTGAGTGTGCGTTTGCCTACTGTGTATTGTTTTGTTTCTTTACCATATGAGTACGCATGGCGGTCAACCACTGGTGCAACAGTATTCACTTTAATAAATATATTTAGCCCGTAAGCACTCTTGCAGTTGTTTTTAGAGCAGAGAGCTCTTCACTGTGTAGTATGGAGTGAGCAACGAGGAGTTGACACACATACTTCTCACGTGTGGTGAATATGATGCGTAAGTCACACTCTGAGCACACACTGTGAAAATACACTCCTGGAAATTGAAATAAGAACACCGTGAATTCATTGTCCCAGGAAGGGGAAACTTTATTGACACATTCCTGGGGTCAGATACATCACATGATCACACTACAGAACCACAGGCACATAGACACAGGCAACAGAGCATGCACAATGTCGGCACTAGTACAGTGTATATCCACCTTTCGCAGCAATGCAGGCTGCTATTCTCCCATGGAGACGAAAGTAGAGATGCTGGATGTAGTCCTGTGGAACGGCTTGCCATGCCATTTCCACCTGGCGCCTCAGTTGGACCAGCGTTCGTGCTGGACGTGCAGACAGCGTGAGACGACGCTTCATCCAGTCCCAAACATACTCAATCGGGAACAGATCCGGAGATTTTGCTGGCCAGGGTAGCTGACTTACACCTTCTAGAGCACGTTGGGTGGCACGGGATACATGCGGACGTGCATTGTCCTGTTGGAAGAGCGAGTTCCCTTGCCGGTCTAGGAATGGTAGAACGATGGGTTCGATGACGGTTTGGATGTACCGTGCACTATTCAGTGTCCCCTCGACGATCACCAGAGGTGTACGGCCAGTGTAGGAGATCGCTCCCCACACCATGATGCCGGGTGTTGGCCCTGTGTGCCTCGGTCGTATGCAGTCCTGATTGTGACGCTCACCTGCACGGCGCCAAACACACATACGACCATCATTAGCACCAAGGCAGAAGCGACTCTCATCGCTGTAGACGACACGTCTCCATTCGTCCCTCCATTCACGCCTGTCGCGACACCACTGGAGGCGGGCTGCACGATATTGGGGCGTGAGCGGAAGACGGCCTAACGGTGTGCGGGACCGTAGCCCAGCTTCATGGAGACGGTTGCGAATGGTCCTCGCCGATACCCCAGGAGCAACAGTGTCCCTAATTTGCTGGGAAGTGGCGGTGCGGTCCCCTACGGCACTGCGTAGGATCCTACGGTCTTGGCGTGCATCCGTGCGTCGCTGCGGTCCGGTCCCAGGTCGACGGGCACGTGCACCTTCCGCCGACCACTGGCGACAACATCGGTGTACTGTGCACACCTCACGCCCCACGTGTTGAGCAATTCGGCGGTACGTCCACCCGGCCTCCCGCATGCCCACTATACGCCCTCGCTCAAGGTCCGTCAACTGCACATACGGTTCACGTCCACGCTGTCGCGGCATGCTGCCAGTGGTAAAGACTGCGATGGAGCTCCGTATGCCACGGCAAACTGGCTAACACTGACGGCGGCGGTGCACAAATGCTGCGCAGCTAGCGCCATTCGACGGCCAACACCGCGGTTCCTGGTGTGTCCGCTGTGCCGTGTGTGTGATCATTGCTTGTACAGCCCTCTCGCAGTGTCCGGAGCAAGTATGGTGGGTCTGACACCTTTGCTCTTACGATTGTTGAGAGTCAGCGATAGTGCAATGCTGCTCGCTTTGGAGAATACACATTTTATAAGAATTATTTGGTCCAGGAAACACTTTTGCGATCACGATTGCGATTTAGACGGTACTCGCGTAATTGTAGTGATTAAAAGTCATCGTTTCCGAAAGAAGCATGCTCGATTAAAACTGTGTGCACTTTTGCGCGTAAAATAAAAATATTCATAACACGTCGAGTAACAAAAAGAAACATGCGAATAACAACCATGATGAAACGAAGAAAATATGTAACATAAATGTTCTTCTCTGTTATTCAGGACAGGCTCAGATTAGACCTTGCAATTTTTAGTTATAGGAAATCACAATGCTTTACACCTTCGAGATATTTGTTTTGAATAAATTGTATTTACCTTCTCTCTCTCTCCTTTTTACAGCCTTTATACCTTCACATCGACTAATGAACTTTTCCTTCTCTACCGACCAGTACGAGAACAAAAGTCAGACGCAACAAAATGTCTTACGTCGAATTATTACATGCTTAACCCTTATAAATCATATATAGTTTCGTAGTTCAAAAAATGCTAATGTCTTCCGTGCACTAGAAGTCTTTGATGCACTGAGCACAAAAATGAAAATAATAAAATTATAATTACATTTTTAATATCATGAATACTTCTTTAAATCATGAAAATAAGGTTTGACATAGTCGTAATATATATTTTCATCGTTGTAGCACTACAGATTTCAAATGTGCTGCAGTTAGTGCTCACCGACAAACACCTGCAGCAGGCTTTAGCTCAGAAAGCGGTAGGCCGTCAACGCCTTTCTAGTAACACCGTGCATGGAAACGTCACACGACAGCTGGCACCAACATCGAGTGGACCACCGTAATGGATACACTGCTCGCTCGCAACTGTTTTATTTTCTCCGGCGAGTGCGCATGCGCGGCCGTTGTGCTGGCGTATTAGTAATCCGAACCTCATTGCGTGTGCCGGGTGCCGCCGTCCACTGGCGCACGTACCACAGTGACGCACAGCCTCATCAAACACTTCTTGCATCTCTGTAGCCGAATCACAGGTGTCACGCATGTGCCTGCCAGAACGAGAGCCACACGTTTGTCTATCCGCTGTCCATCTGTGTGCTTTTGTTATCGATAGATATCCAAACGTTCATGGCACATTCTTGACGTGTCTTGTCAGACTAGTGCGCGTGCATTGTACTCATATTATCCTTCAATTTGTACAATTTCTTAAAGATGACTACGTTTACGCCGCACAGGATCATTCTTATGTAAGCCAGAGTCTACAGCCTGGCTTGCTCGCCCTGACATTTTCAATTACGTACTGTAATCGTTACGATACTTACGAAAGCATTTTGTAGCACGACTATAGCTAACGATGCTTTCCAATGCTTATTCATCGCCTTTTCACGTTTTGAACGATATGAAGTTTGTTGCATATAGCAAACGTAACTAGTTATCGAACTTTCATTGTGATAAGAAAATTGCGGTATAGGCATCAAAAGGTTTCACTTTTAAATATTTTTTTAAAATTTAATAAACCACATTAAGACCTCCGTATTTCCCCCTGACAATGTCAGGCTTCACTGAATGGTGAATTCATTCATTCATTTTTTATGTTTTTGGATTGGGTCCGCCTTTAGCAAAACATAATTTTGTTTTTTAACCCAAACTTGTTTCACTGCAGTTGCAGCATCTTCTGTAGGCTTTTATTTTATGGCTGTTAAAGACAAACAATGTTCTTTACTGTTTGTATAAATGTAACTATTAGTTTCTAAATCATAATTACAGATATTTGAAAAAACACATAAAATTATTAATTCATACCTTTTTACCATATGGTGTGGTTTTTCTGATGTACTGTGTTTCTACATTGACTGTTTTGTTCCACAGTTTGTCATCTGCAACCACTTACACCTTAAAGTAGATAAATGTTTTAAGCCAAAAGAACGATTTGAAAATTGTTATTCCTATACCTGAAATTAATTAAGTTTGTGTGTGTGTGTGTGTGTGTGTGTGTGTGTCTGTTTACAGTATGTTTCACTTACATTTCCTTTTTCCTCATCTTCATCACTGTCAAACACTATATATATATATATATATATATATATATATATATATAGAGCTGTCACTGTCACTCTTTTACTGTTTACCAGGTGTAAAAACAAACATGGCGGACAGTGGAACAGTTGAAGGTGTAAAAACAAGATGGCTGATGGTGAAACAGTTGAAGGTGTTCCTGGTGGTTGTTCTGAAAGTTTCAGAGGTGTTTGTGCATTTTGTGTGTGTGTGTGTGAGAGAGAGAGAGAGAGAGAGAGAGAGAGAGACAGTAGGTTTGAGGATTCTTTTATTTTTTATTTTTGTCTGTGTGTGTGTGTGTGTGTGTGTGTGTGTGTGTGTGTGTGTGTGTGTGTGTGTGTGATGGGGGTGGGTGTGGGTGGGGGGTGAGGGTTGAGAGCTCTATAAGTTGGTCTTGTCTATTAATTCTTCGGGGACAGAGGACAGAGAACAGAGATCCATTGCAGGGAGCTGTGTATTCATTCATCACTTGTTTTCTTTCCACTATGGCTTTTTGTATGTGATAATTTTCTTCAGTTATTAGTTTTTGTGGGAGGGGGGCTGTTGCTGCATTTGAGAATTTTCAAATCAGTATTGGTGTTTGTTGGGTTATGTTTCCTGTCCACAAGGTGTTCAGAAAATGTGGAATGACAGCTGTTGCTTTTTAATGCTCTTCTGTGTTCTGTGTATCTGGTACTTAAGTTTCTGCTTGTCTGCCCTACTATATAAACTTATTTGCAGTCCTGAAATGTTCGTTGGTAAATACCAGATGTGTTGTGTTTGTCTGTGCCTGTGTTGGTTGTCCTTAGTTTTCCCTGTTTTGAGTTGTCTGTTCTGTAGGCTATTTTTCACCCTCGTTTTTTGAGTATGTTGCCTATTCTGTGGACTGCTTTGTTGTAGGTGAGAGTGGACCACTTGTTTGTCATTATGGGTGTTTCTTGTTCATGTGTGCTCATATGTGTGTTCTGTGTGTTTGTAAGTTGATGAGGAGGCTTTTTTTGTGTGTGTTGGGTGTCCTTTTTAATTTTGTTTTAATTTTAACAGCCATAAAATGAAAGCCTACTGAAGATGCTGCAGTGAAACATGTTTGAGTTAAAAAACAAAACTGTATTTTACTAAAGGCAGACCCCACCCAACAAAATACATTTGTTAAAGCAAAACACAGAAAAAGAACTTCAACCCCAAGATGATTAATTTAATTTTACTGGATTGCTTTCATTGTTTTCTTCCTTATTTAAAAAATTGTTTACCTTATTCCTGTGTTTGGACATGATAGAACATTGAGGCTGTGGATCAATGTTAAACATTTGAAGCAAAGTGTCAATACTTAAATTTTATTAATCAATCAGATTTCTATTTATTTGACATTTTATAGGGGATAACTGATTACAGTAGTTACTATGGAAGAGCCTTTAGCACCTGTATCGGTTCTCGACAGTATCATATGACTACCTGCCTCTGAATCTGAATCGTCTGCTTGTCTATCATATAGAAGAGCTACATTTAATTCCCAGTACTGCAAGGAATTTTTTCTTAGTCAGAACACTGGAACTGGGTCTCTCTGCATCGCAAGGACATTTGAGGAGCTACTTGAATGAAGTGTATCCTGAGGAAAGTCATTGTCCCGAGTAGGCTGTTATTTCTTTTAAAAAAATAAACACTTTATTTCATTTTTAATAAACATTTTTGGAACAGTGATCAAAAATTTTTAAAAAATTTTCTTTTAAAAACACAGCCTTGAACACACCACGTATGTTTCAAAAACATAGGTGACCGGTTTTGGTCATATCTCATGACCATCATCAGACCTGTAATTTAATTTAGAAAGTAATAGGAACCTTACTAGAGTGGCAATAAAATATGGCAAAATGCTTGTAAGGATAAAATACAAAAAGACTTGTTAAACCCATGGCAACCATCGAAGATGATTGGTGGAGCACTCTTCTCAGCTGCTGTGATGTCAACTGGTGCCAGCAAGTGCCGGGCATACGCTTAAATACAAAGATGCTCCGCCTACCTCTTCACCCTGTACCCTGTACCTCACGTCAACCAATCTGTATAAAACGGGTTCACATAATCGTCAAAACGTTAAAAAAAAGTACAATAATAACATAAATATAGTTATGTATAAAATATCTGTTTACAACCGTGGTACTACTTAAATATTGTATAAAATATCGATTAAAAGCTTTAAAATAACTGTACAAACGGCGTACACTCAGTGTGCCCTCTATGGGCTAAGGTGGTACTACCACAATGGTTTCAAAGACAATTATGTGAAGATCTTTGGCATTGTGGCATCATATCTATATGTGAGTTGTGACTTCACTGCAAGTATACACCTATGCTAGATTCAGTCTGTCTGTCTTATATTAACATTCATCGGCACTGGAGATATATGTAATAATGCAATGATCAGCTGCAGAGTGGTATGATATTACAAATTTTTTTTAAAAAATGTCATAAAACTGATTTATTAAAAATGGAGTTATATTTAGTAATATTTCTAGTTGGAAGTTTAAGATTGTGATATAATTATTTATGTACTATTCTAAGGTACATTTCTGCCATGGATAGAACTGGGTCCTATGATTTTCTGAACAAAAAAGTACATACGTGTTCATAGAATTTCGTCAAAGAGATCATAAAAATGTTTTTCACGAAAATCCAACTGTTCCTTGAGAAGCACTGACGGTTCATCTTTATACTAGGCATATATCTCGATCTCCTCCAAAATATTTAATAATAAGCCTTTATTAGCGTAATGAAGGACTTGCAAATTCTGTTCTACCATTCCTTCTGCATGCTTAATAAACGTTATGTGATGGCCGAAGACTGATTTTGTTCATGCGGTACCTGATGTATGTTCTTTGTATCGTGTAGTAAAGCTCTGGCCTGTTTAACAAATGTATATTTTTCTACAATCACCACAATGTATCTTGTAAACCCCTGATCTAAGACATCTATCATTATCATTACCTACAGTATGTCTTAATTTATTTTGCAAAGTATTGTTAGTTTCAAAATCTAAAGTTAATTCGAAGTTCTTAAATAAATTACTGATCCTATCTGATATGTTCCCCTTGTACGTCATTTTTGTGTATTTATGAGCTCCTATTAGTGGTGTACTTTGTGATTGTTGCATTTTATTAAACATAATGTTAACTTGAAGTGTATCAAAAGAATTGGTATTTGCAATCTGTTTTAGACTAGTTGTTTCTTTTTTAATCTTATTTTCTTCAAGGGGTAATTTTAGCATCTGGTGGATCATTGACTTTAAAAATCCTTTTTATATTTGTTAGGATGACATGACCTAGCATTAATAATATGAGTAGTCGTAGGTTTTCTGTATATGGCAAAGCTATGTTACATTTGTTATTGGATATAACGAGATCCAGGTAGTTAATACGTTTTTGATTTTCATGTTCAGCTGTAAATTGTAGTTTTGGATGTACTACCAAAATTAAGGTCCCAGATCAAGTTGCACAAAGAAGATAAATATTAATGTATTTTATCCTTATAAGCATTTTGTCATATTTTATTGTCAATCTAGTAAGGGTTCTATTACCATCTAAATTGAATTACAAGTCTGATGATAGTCATGTGATATGACCGAGACTGGTCACCTATGTTCTTGAAGCATACGTGGTGTGATTAAGACTGAATTTTTGAAAGAAAAATTCTTTATTTCATGCTTTTGCGCTATTAACAAATTCCATTCCTTTGGTTATTTTCAAGCTACCTGCTAGTGAAATAAATGGCGGAAGGTACAGTAGCTTCAAGAATAGGAAAAATAAATTCAGAAATGTAAATAAAATTTTTTATACACCTCCATCGCAGTGAAAAAACTCAAGTCACAAATCTCATTTCCATCTAACGAGATCCATAATACAGATTACTTATGAACGAGGTGGTAAGGGGAACAACCTACATATACATCATTAATTAGATCAATTCACATATGAACGTAAAAATATTAATTTCATTCGATGCTACTGTCAAATTCTTTCGAATTCCACATATAAAATTTTAAAATGCAACCCTTGTTGCGTTTTTTGACGTTGTGCCAGCGTCCAACATATAGAAATAGGTTAGTTCATAAAACTGCACATCACGTGGCCAACAATGAAATATCAAAAGGCATACGCAATAGTGAATTTAACAGTATGATTGTATCGTTGGAGATATAAACAAATCAATGACGGCTAGTGCAAAATGTTACTAATCTGCTCAGATTAGCTGGCTGGCTGGACCGGTTAAAGAAAGCGGAGAAAATAGGTGTGATTGCGGATGGTAAGCGTAAAATTCATTACAAACTGGAAGATGGCCTTGAAATGGTGGAAGAGTATAGTCTGGACACAAATGTTCTCGTAAGAAGGGCTTGGAGAGATAGAAGGAAACTATGTGGAAATCATCAGTGGGCAGTTGAAGTTGGTGATCCAGAACCCCAGACAAATAGTTTAGATGCTGTTGGGATCAAGGAAGATGTTAATTCACCATATGTTACAATGAGAATTACAAAATCATCTTTGGAATGGAGGATCAGAAACCTGCCTTACCCACTGGATATGTATTCAGTAACAGCAGATCCAGAAAATAAATGCATAACAGTCCGTACGAGTAATAAGAAAAATAAATGCATAGATGTGGTGTCCTTTAGCCTCTTGACTTATAAGTGTAGTAAACGTAACTCAACTGAATATATTAAATTTATGTGACTAACATTAAATTGTTTAAATACATTTAAATTTTATAGTTATTCGTTTAACATTGGAAGAATAACAGGAAATGAAAAACTTATGGCAGCACCTGGAAATGAACCTGAGCTAACAGAAAAAAATGGAAAATGAACGTATGGCATCGTTGGCCAGGAGGCCCCTATTCGGGCAAGGTCGGTCGCCAAGTGCACGTTTTATTACATTCGACGCCACATTAGGCGACTTGCGCGCTTGTGATGAGGATGAAATGAGTATGACGACAACACCCAGTCCATGAGCGGATAAAATCTCCAACCCGGCCGGGAATCGAACCTGGGCCCGCTAGCAAGGGAAGCGAGCACATTACCATCTTTTTTTGTTGGTGTACTCATTTTTTGTTCTATATTGTTTGTTGAATTTGTTCGTGGCAGACGTCCCATAACACCCGTTCAGGTTGTTCGTTGATCCATTCACTCAGTTTATTATTATTACAGAGGGTAGCTAAACCCTCTGACCGAACACGCCGGGCTACCGTGCTGGCTGCACCCAGCTAAGCAAGCGTACGCCGAGCTAACAAATTGCAAGTCAATGCTCTGAAGCACTTTTTCTATTTAATCGGGCCTCCTTACAGACCTGCTAATGCACACCCTTTTATGTCTTCAGCGGCTGGCTTCCTTCAGCAGTATACGTAATTTTTTTAATTAATTAAGCTCTTCTTCTGGAAATGAACTATTCCTTCGTAAGAGTAATTTATGAGTGAAAGCTTTGACTTCTTCAAGTGACCCGAAAAACTTTTGTTGTTTCCACGTTCAAACGTGGCAAGAAGTGGTAAATAGACTGAGTTCTTTTTAAGAAAAACAGTGAAATATAATATTATACTTTTCCGGTTGAAAACGCTTCCTATACTTCTGGATAGATCAGGCGACGGCTTTATTAACTTACAGCTTCTTAGTATAAGCTGAACACGTTTCTGTTATCCCAGATCAATGCACCTTACTCACATGCTCATATCAAAGTATAAAGAAGGAAATTCTAAAGACACTGTATTTATGGAATGTCTTTAATTTAGAGTGTTCTTCTGCCAGACTAATCATAATATCTTATAAATTTGCAACTTTGTTTCCAATAACATAATTCGCAAAATTTCCAAGCAGCCAAGCACAGTTGTTGTGTTTCGTGGTAGGGTGTAAGTGCTAGTCTGGATAGAGCACCCTATGTATAGATAGTGCAACTGCTAAGTATTTTCATGTCCAGTTCTATATCTTAAAGGGATCAATGCAAATAAACATACGTGCTAGGGTGTCTTCCAGATGGAAGTTGTCACAATATGGGTCAGGCTTCAGTTTAATCTTGTGCAGTTTTTCTGCCGTTTCAAGTTTCTCATTGACTGTATCATATCACACATATTTCACGTCGAACTAAGGATATAGTTATTTATGTTCTTCCACTTATTTTACCAGTTGCTGGTTGCATATTTCATCACTATAGGATTTTGTACTTGTCCCCTAGTCAGTGAGATATATAACTTTGAAGTGGCGTTTCGGTGAGGGGCTTCTTGCAGATAACTCAATTCCGTATAAAATTTACGAACTTATGCTAGTTCTCCATTATTGTGGCCTGTGTTTACTGGCGTCCTGTGGTTTTTCGGGCGTAAGGTGCTGAACAGGTATTTGGTCATGCCATTGTGGTCACTCTGCAACGTTTTAGAAGTTTGTTTTATAAACATTGTAATATTCTTTGAACGGACATCCTTGAATCCTAAAACGCCGTAAGCAGCAGTCAGTGCGAGACAAAATTATTGTACAAAGTGGGACTTTGAATATATTGTCTCACCAAACATACTAACATTTGACCATCAAAATTATTTGTGCAAGTAATTGGTAGCATAGCTGCTGTGTGATACGTCTCACTGAGATTGTAAATATTGATACACAGTGCTCTTTGGAAACGATTTAGTGACGGGTTTGTGTTCTCTTTCATCGTGGCCCTCAAAGCTTTTAGTTTGTGCTACCAGTTTAACATATACATGTCATGCGGATTCGGTGTCAAGATCATTCCTACCAGTTCACATTGTCAGTTCACTGTGAACAGAATGTCTCCACATGATCGCTGGTGGATCCTATGGGCAAAATCTTGAATTTGAATTTATTTAACATAGCACCGCAGGCGTTGCCGTAAGCCATAATAATCCCTTGAACTGATCTCTTGGTTCGTGTTAACAAGGACACTTATATCATCCGCGTATGCGTGGCAGATCGGTTGCGTATTGAAATCCTTTTAGATTTAAGTACAGATACAAAAGTAGCGGTTCCATAGCTATGCTCTATAAGAGTCATAGATGAAAGGCAGCATTATCGAACAGACTGATTGATCGGTATACTGCTTAACTGCACTTTGTTTATCGTTAGTATTTCCTTATTCGTCGAAAAGGTGTTGAAGGATTTTGTGTTTGCCTCTTTTGGCCTGCCTTAGCATATGGTACACCGAAATATTTTCTTGATTCATATCGCTCGCACTTTTCTGCCTTCCAAAGACTGCAGTTCCACAGCTCTGGTGAGTTTCATTAGGAGACTATTTGCCGCCAAATTCGTTGGTTCATTCTACAAGTTTTGTAGGCACAAGAAATAATATTCCAGAGTCTGTTTGCGCCAGTAGGCTTTTTTTCAGTTAAATTCAATAATTCATTTTCTAATTTGGAATTTTGCTGTTTAAATCCACCAGATAAGACACCATGTGTATCTTAGCTGGCTCCGGAGGCATCGAGTCCACGTCTCTGTGTCAGCTTGGTGCAATTCCTTCTTATCCAGAGCTAAAGGTTTAGTCGCCAGGCCTTTGGGTCCAGGAAGCATTGCTGTTTGATGTGAGCCGTGATGTAATTGACACAGTGGTTCAAATGGCTCTGAGCACTAAGGGACGTAACTTCTGATGTCATCAGTCCCGTAGAACTTAGAACTACTTAAACCTAACAAACCAAAGGACATCACACACACCCATGCCCGAGGCAGGATTCGAATCTGCGACCGTAGCGGTCGCGCGATCCAGACTCTAGCGCTTAGACCGCTCGGCCACCCCGGCCGGCGACACAGTGGTCCAAAAAATCTATTGGCCATATTTCGCATCGACCACAATATGCAGAAAATCTTTGGTAGTGTGGATACTGTCTGGAGTACATGTGAAGATGGTGCTGACATACGTATAGGCTCTGGATCGTGAGCGAAGGCGGATCCATGTGTCCTTTAGTTCTAAAGCAGTCTTTAACACACTCACACCTTCACAGAAATTAAAATTGGGGCATTTACCTTCCCGACGCAGAACGTAATTAAGATCTAAAATTACATTAACTCGAATGTGCGTTAGCAGATTCACTATTTCGTCACGAAATGAAGCAGCCACGTCTACTTGTGGAGCCTGTCGAGGCATGAACATTTACCACCTTTTTTCCGCAATCCATCTGGCAGTTTTGCATATAGATTGTGCTTTGTACTGTATGACCAACTTATACACTACGGGTCATTAAAATTGTTACACCACGGAGATGACGTGCTACAGACGCGAAATTTAACCGACAGTAAGAAGATGCTGTGATATGGAAATAATTAGCTTTTCAGAGCATTCACAACAAGGTTTGGCGCCGGTGGCGACACCTACAACGTGCTGACACGAGCAAAGTTTCCAACCGATTTCTCATACACAAACAGCACTTGACCGGCGCTGCCTCGTGAAACGTTGTTGTGATGCCTCGTGTAAGGAGGACAAATGCGTACCATCACGTTTCCGACTTTGATAAAGGTCGGATTGTAGCCTATCGCGATTGCGGTTTATCGTGTCGTGACATTCCTGCTCGCGCGTTGCTAGATATCCAGTGACTGTTAGCAGAATATGGAATCGGTGGGTTCAGGAGGGTAATACGGAACGCCGTGCTGGATCCAACAGCCTCGTATCACTAGCAGTCGAGATGAAAGGCATCTTATACGCATGGCTGTAACGGATCGTGCAGCCACGTCTCGATCCCAGAGTCAACAAATGGGGACGTTTCCAAGACAATAACCATCTCCACGAACAGTTCGACGACGTTTGGAGCAGCATGGACTGTCAGCTTGGAGACCATGGCTGCGGTTACCCTTGACGCTGCATCACAGACAGGAGCGCCTGCGATGGTGTACTCAACTACGAACCTGGGTGCACGAATGGCAAAACGTAGTTTTTCGGATGAATTCAGGTTCTGTTTACAGCATCCGTGTTTGGCGTTATCGCGGTGAACGCACATTGTTAGCGTGTATTCGTCATCACCATACTAGCGCATCACCCGGCGGGATGATATGGGGTGCCATTGGTTACATGTCTCGGTCACCTCTTGTTCCAGCTGACAGCACTTTGAACAGTGGACGTTACATTTCAGATGTGTTACTGCCCGTGGGTCTACCCTACATTCGATCCCTGAGAAACGCAACAGTTCAGCAGGGTAATGCACGAACGCGTGTTGCAGGTCCTGTACGAGCCTTTCTGGACACAGAAAACGTTCTACTGCTTCCCTGGCGAGCACATTCTCCAGAGCTCTCACCAACTGAAAACGTCTGGTCAGTGGTGGCCGAGCAACTGGCTCGTCACAATACGCCAGTCACTACTCTCGATGAACTGTGGCATGGTGCTGAAGCTGGATGTGAAGCTGTACCTGTACACGCCATCCAACAAGCTCTGTTTGACCCAATGCCCAGGCTTATCAAGGCCGTTATTACGGCCAGAGGTGGTTGTTCTGGGTACTGATTTCTCAGGATCTATGCACCCAAATTGCGTGAATATGTAATCAAATGTCAGTTCTAGTATAATGTATTTGTCCAATGAATACCTGTTTATTTTCTGCATTTCTTCTTGGTGTAGCAATTTTAATGGCCAGTAGTGTAACTGGATAATATACGTGACCTTTTGGAAAAAGAAATGTGTAAAAATGTGTAAAATTGTCGAAAATACTGAAAATATTTAAAATTCTGGAAAATATGTAAAATCGATGGTTCTTACATATCAGTCTGGGTGTGGTCTATGCTCGTGCCGTAAATGACGAAAATCAGAAAATATAAACTTTGTTATTAACAAATAGCTCTCAAGTGACGTAACTGAAACTACTTGTCCACTCAAGTGCCCCAATCATAAAAGATGAAGGTGGGTGGGGTGCCTGATTCTCATTGGTCCATTACAGGAGAGGCAGAAAGCAGGGACAGGGGTTCCTCTGGAGGGTCTTGATCAATTGCAGGTAGTTCTCCAGGGAGAGAAGATTGAGAGGTTACCTTAAATACTGTATAACTCACCCAAGTGTATAGCCTGCCACTGAAATTCTTTATCAGTGAACTTGAGATAAGATCGTTATCTTGGCTTGAACTGTCATTGATAACCTACTGCTTATCAACGGACGTGTCTCACATAAAATCCAGTACCTTTAAATCCCGTCTTTTGATAACTACTTACTCTCACATGGTAACCGTAGTTTTCAGACAGTTGTGTCAACACACGCTAGAGTCGTTATGTTACTGTCCGTCTCACTTGTTCATCATTTTGTTCATCCCCAGTGTGGCAACAATTCTGAATGTTTTCTGCGAGATTTATGTTGCAGGACACCATTTTTAAAGTTGCTGTTACATCAGGTCAGTGGGCACGACGGTAAAAACGTTCAGATCATAATTTTTTGGTTTAGAATAGAAAATCAAAAACACTTTTTGGACAATTCTTGCAGAAATAAAACGAGACCAGCTTAACGCGATACTTACCGTACCGCGCCAAGAACAGTGACACAACCCCACAATGCAGTACATGAGAAATCTCCCATTGAATATTTAATTCTATAAAACTTACACTGAGATAGTACAATCATGCTTTAAATTTTAGGTAAGTATTGTCGGCAGTAAATTTCATTATTTTCCTGCTCATTGGAGCACTCCACACTATTTTTCAGTGATATAAACAACATTTCGAGTTGTGTCAGTTTTATGCCTCAGTGAGATATGTCTCAAATTATGTTTGCGCTAAAAAGATAAGAATGGAAACAATATACTTTAATAGACGGAGCTTATAAAAAAATTATTTCACTAACTCGACAAGTAGGCGATAAGGCCTTCCAACGGCAGCAGGTCGAGTATCGTTAAAGTGCCAAAATTACGCACACGTTAGATAATCCTACTTTGTATATATTTAGATACGCAAAACCAATGGTCGAAACTGAATATTTCTGCCGCTGCGAGATCTAATCACTTTGTGACACACTTTTTCTGTTACTTGTTCACATTCCATTCATAAAAGGCAACTGTCCATTGCTCAAAAAATGGTTCAAATGGCTCTGAGTACTATGGGACTTAACTGCAGTGGTCATCAGTCCCCTAGAACTTAGAACTACTTAAACCTACCTAACCTAAGGACATCACAGACATCCATGCCCGAGGCAGGATTCGAACCTGCGACCGTAGCAGTCGCACGGTTCCGGACTGAGCGCCTAGAACCGCTAGACCACCGCGGCCGGCAACTGTCCATTGCATCGACGTTATCATCGACGTTGATGATACTCCGTTGCAAAAAAATAGACAATAAATTGTAATATCTCCACGATGTACTTCAACACTGTTTACAGTCTGACTGGTTGTTGGAGCGTATAGAAAAAAGACTCAAATTACACAAATTATCATAAGGACTGACTTCTTTCCTTTTACAACCACAAGAGGCAAAAACTTCATTATTCTGTTGATAAAACTAACTAGCATGTTTATGAACTAAAATGCTTATTAGTGCTTCATACGTTGTTTCTCTTCAGAAATCTTTTATATACAGCATATGTTTCGGATTAGGAGTTTGCTCTTTAAGTTGCAAAATAATAACAGTCATTTAAATAAAAATGTTATTCTAAACTGTTGCTGTTCTGGTGGTGGAATGTTCATTTAAGAGAGCTCGGCGACATAAAGTGAGTTCGGCGACATAAACACAATTTCTAATATATACCTCCCCCTCCCCCCTCCCCAAACACAAAAAAAAAAATTAGTAAAAAAGAAAAAATTCTAATGGTATTACGTGCGGCCCATTCCTGACAGTTACTGTCACCTAACCACTTTCCAGGAAATCTGTTGTTTCGTTTTTGGACATTACGTACGAAATGGACTGGATTAGCGACATGCTGCAATAATATACATCTTCTCTAGATTGACATTTCCATGATGATCGCCTAAGCGGTCTACGATGAAAGCACGATAGATCTCACATGCGGAGTGCTTGCGAAATAGAATTACGGCGGTTCTCTGCACCATAATTCGTGAAAGTGGATCGTCAGAGAACAGGGCGTCCAGAATGAATTTATTCATTTCCCATTCGCAGGAAGTAACAGCTCGTACGGCATAAACTAGCATACGTGTACTATTCGCCACACACATGCACGCTCCAGTCACATTAACGTAACCACAGCAAAATGAAGCTATCCAAAACCAGCGTCGAGGCAACCGTGATGCACCACGGGCCGTAGATGACGGGGTGAACGATGGCTGCGGATATATGTAGGGGCGAAAAGACATGCAACTGTTGAACACCTGGTAGCCCAGATGAACCAAGAGTTACCTACAGTGTCTCCTCAACGACCGTTCAGCAAAAGTTGCTGCGTAAGAGCCTTCACAGAAGTCACCTTGTTTAAGTACCCAAGCTGTCTGCCGTCCATCGACGACGAAGGCTAAAATTTGCACACCAGTAACGCAATGGGACGACCACTGAGTAGCCACAGGTAGGCTTCTCAGATGAATCACTTTTATGCTCCACCTGACATGTGACCGTTGCCGTGTACAGCATGAAACATCTAAAATCAAACGTCCTTCAATAGCTCAGGGAGCGATATGGTCTTGGGAACGTTTTGGTGCCATACCCTAGGTAATCTAGTCATTCCGGAAGGCAGAGCGGATCAACTCAAGTATGCATCTATCCCTGGACAACATATTCACTCCTACATGCAGTATTTTTCCCTCGGAACGATGATAGCTACACTATGTGATCAAAAATTTCCGGACACGCCCAAAAACATAAATTTTTAAAATTACGTGCATTTTGGCGCCACCCACTGCCAGGTACTCCATATTAGCGACCTCAGTAGTCTTTAGATATCGTGAGACTGCAGAATGGGGAGCTCCGCGGAACTCACGGACTTCGAACGTGGTCAAATGATTTGATGTCATTTCTGTCGTGCGTCTGAACGCGAGATTTCCACACTCTTTAACATCCCTAGGTCCACTGTTTCCGATGTGATAGTGAAGTGGAAACGTGAAGGGACACGTACAGGTCGACCTCGTCTGTTGACTGACAGGGGCCGCCAGCAGTTGAAGAGGGTCGTAATGTGTAATAGGCAGACATCTATCCAGACCATCGAAAAGTAATTCCAAACTGCATCAGGACAGTGGTGAGGAAACATGGATTTCATGGTCGAGCGGCTGCTCACGGGCTCACGGTAAATGCCAGACGACGACGCGCTTGATGTAAGGAGCGTAAACATTCGAGGATTAATCAATGGAAATACGTTTTGTGGAGTGACGAATCACGGTACACAATGTGGCGATTCGAAGGCAAGGTGTGGGTATGGCGAATTCCCGGTGAACGACATCTGCCATAGTGTGTAGTGCTAACAGTAAAATTCGGAGCGGTGGTGTTAGGGTGTGGTCGTGTTTTTCATGGAGGGGGCTTGCACCGGTTGTAGGTTTGCGTGGCACTATCACAGCACAGACCTACATTGATGTTTTGAGCACCTTCTTTCTTCCCACTGTTGAAGAGCTATTCGGGGATGGCGATTGCATCTTTCAACACGATCGAGCACCTGTTCATAATGCACGGCCTTTGTCTGTGGCGGAGTGGTACCACGACAATAACATTCCTGCAATGGACTGGCCAGCACAGAGATCTGACCTGAATCCTACAAAATATCTCTGGGATGTTTTGGAGCACCGACTTTGTGCCAGACCTCATCGACCGACATAGATATCTTTCCTCAGTGCAGCACTCCGAGAAGAATGGGCTGCCATTCCCCAAGAAACCGTCCAGCGCCTGATTGAATGTATGCTGTCTTCAAGGCTGAGGGTGGGCCAACACCATATTGAATTCCAGCAATACCGATGTGTAAATAATTTTCATCCATGTGTCCGGCTACTTTTGATCATATAGTGTACCAGCAGGTCAATGTAATGTGGTCCACAGAACGCAGTTTACGTGCGTGGCTTGAAGAGTACCAGGATGAGTTTACCATGCTTCCCTTGCCACCCAAAAAAAAAAATTTAAAGCCAATCGAGAATGTGTGGAACCATCTCCAACGTGCTGTACGCGCTATGGATCATCAGCCGAGTCACCTACGAGTAACCAAACGCAGCTGCACAGCACTGAAGTTTACGTGACTCATCACCGTTTGATATGTGGTCGAATTAACGTGTCTGGACAGTGTAAAAGGCTAATAACAGTAACTGCAGAAACTTCTCTGAATCTGAAATGAGAGTCGTGACATATTGTAGGTGAAGCGAAAAGTTCAATTTCCTCCTCACTTATTTGTGGTCTTCGATATTACTGCTTGCCATCTCAAACTACCCGTTTCTGAAAGTCATTGTTCACCACGTACGAACATAATGGCTGATGCAACTCGTCCGCAAGGATATCTCATGGCATCAGCCATGGAAACTTCATTGGCATCGTGTCGGTATTCGCTGAGAATTAGCAACATGTCAACGCACTCGTATATGCAAATGCCATGTTTATCCCAGGTCAATATGCGAGGCAAAGCGGACCTCGTTTGTTTGTGCGTTCCGACCTGTCTTGTGTGGTGTATTGTAAAGATATATTCTGTGATCTAAGTGAACGTGACTTCAAAGAGATTATCGAGTAAGTCTGTTGTTACGTAACACCATCCGCAGGCTGTTTAGAAGGGGCAGTGGGCTGTGCATCCAGGATAATGGCCGATCGTAAATGAAAATTCCGTCACCAGAATATACACCACAACTTAGCCAATTTTGTACGCCATACCTCATCTGTCCTAAAAATTTGTCCATTTATAAATGTGATAGAAATGTGATGTGAACTCATCTGTACAGAGTTGGTTTAAATACATATGTCACTAATAAACTGTGCAGCTGAAGTCTTATCATATTTGCAATTGCGAATACATTTCTTCTATAAAAAATGGTTAAAATGGCTCTGAGCACTATGTGACTTAACTTCTGAGGTCATCAGTCCCATAGAACTTAGAACTACTTAAACCTAACTAACCCAAGGACATCACACGCATCCAAGCCCAATGCAGGATTCGAACCTGCGAGCGTAGCGATAGCGCGGCTCCAGACTGTAGCGCCTAGAACCGCTCGGCCATCCCGGCCGGCTTTCTTTTATAGTTTAAGTTACTTTACAGAGAGTTCGAGCAAGTTTTTAAGTAAAAAGTTATTAATTTCTGTCATGTAGCTGGTGAAACTACATGATAGAAATTAATAACTTTTTACTTAAAAACTTGCTAGAACTCTCTGTAAAGTAACTTAATAAACTATAGAAGAAATGTATTCGCAATTGTAAATATGATAAGACATCAGCTGTACAGTTTATTGGTGACATATGAAAATTTGTGATAGACTGGGACTCGAAGTCCGCAGCTCGTGTTCGTGCGGTAGCGTTCTCGCTTCCCGCGCCCGGGTTCGATTCCCGGCGGGGTCAGGGATTTTTTCTGCCTCGTGATGTCCTTAGGTTAGTTAGGTTTAAGTAGTTCTAAGTTCTAGGGAACTGATGACCATAGATGTTAAGTCCCACAGTGCTTAAAGCCTTTTTTTGGGGGGTGGGTGGTTGGGGGGGGGGGAGGGGACTCGAAGCCAGATTTCCGAATTTACACGAGCGTTCGCCTTAACCACTTCGGCTATCCAAGCATGCTTCCAGGACCGACCCAAACTCCCACATGTCGCTGTGTGTCCTGCACTCGCACGGTTGCTGTGTTCCCACGAAGGGAGAGACTATCTAGTTGTGCTGAGTACATCCTAAAACGCAGAAACTGCAAAATAGTATTACATACCTAGACAGGTCGTGACAAAAATAAATAAGTCTCTCCCCGTGCCGGAATCACAGCAGCTGTGGGGATTTCTGATATTCAGGGCAGGGGGTGTGCTCGGATAGTCTAAGCTGTTAAGGCGACCTTTCGCGTAAAGCGGCAGATTAAGGTTAGAATCCCGGACTGGCACAAATGTTGTCACCAATAAATTCTCATTCGCAATACTGAATACATTTCTTCTATTTCATCCAGATGTAGATCGTAGCAGTGTCTTTTCCTTCAGGCACGCGTGAATGTCTGTACTAAAGTACGTAGGCAATGACAACTATTTGTCTAAAACTTCCTGGCGGATTAAAACTGTGTGCCGGACCGAGACTCCAACACGGGACCTTCGCCTTTCGCGGACAAGTGCTCTACCAACTGAGCTACCCAAGCACGACACACGACCCGTCCTCACAGCCTTACTTCTGCCAGTATCTCGTCTCCTACCTTCCAAACTTTACAGAAGCTCTTCTGGTAGTTGTGCAAGGGCTTGGGTAGCTCAGTCGGTAGAGCACTTGCCCGCGAAAGGCAAAGGTCCTGAGTTGGAGTCTCGGTCCAGCACACAGTTTTAATCAGCCAGGAAGTTTCACATCAGCGCGCACACTTCTGCAGAGTGAAAATCTCATTCTCGGAACTATTTGTCTCTTGACACATTAGCAGATAATACTGTCAGAAGTTTTCTAGCGGCTTACAGCAACTGGTCGCAGTGTAGTCTCACCTATGGGACCCTTGCCCATGCTGTTGCAGTCCGAGGCAAGATACGGGTCGTTGAGTAATTCTGGCGATCTCTAGACTCAAGGGGGCAATAGAGGTTGTGTCCTCTGCTGAAATTTTACCGCCGTCAGTCTTGCATCCATTCCGCATTCTGTTTACTGAAAAGTGTAGGAGTTCCTTCCTCGGGGTCCGTGTCGTAATAGCAGCGGAAGTTGCGTGGTAAGTATTTGAACGCTGGCCACAGAACGAAACAGGAAAACTATTATATCTGCGATAGAAATCAATGTGTACCAAACCTAGTCTGCCACGATGTCAGAGATAACAACGCACAAATAAATTAGAGGCGGTTCGTATTTGAAGTACAAGGGAAGGCTGCGAATTTGTTACTAATGTGGTTATTATTGAATCGTGCCTAGTCTTCGAAAATGGGGTGTTTAGCAAACCTGCTTTCTCGGATCGCTAGACAAAAATTCAAGCAAATCGTATTAATGAGTTTTATTGCGAAAAGTAGTCCGCAGCTCGTGGTCTTGGGGTAGAGTTCTCGCTTCCCGCGCACGGGATCCCGGGTTCGATTCCAGGCGGGGTCAGGGATTTCGTCTGCCTCGTGATGACTGGGTGTTGTGTGTTCTTCATCATCATTGACTCGCAAGTCGCCGAAGTGGTGTCAACTAAAAAGGATCTGCAATTCGACGGCCGAACTTGCCCGCATGGGGCCACCCGGCCAACAATGCCATGCGATCATTTCATTGCGAAAAGTACAAGACAGTATCTAACTTTGAGAAGTACATCGATGTGTCGCAAGGAGAGGGCGACAAAATAAGCAAATATCTCCAGTATAGACAATGCAACACATGTTGTTGTTGTTGTGGTATTCATCCTGAGACTGGTTTGATGCAACTCTCCATGCTACTCTATCCTGTGCAAGCTTCTTCATCTCCCGGTACTTACTGCAACCTACATCCTTATGAATCTGCTTAGTGTATTCATCTCTTGGTCTCCCTCTACGATTTTTCCCCTCCACGATGGCCTCCAATGCTAAATTTGTGATCCCTTGATGCCTCAGAATATGTCCTACCAACCGGTCCGTTCTTCTAGCCAAGTTGTGCCATAAACTCCTCTTCTCCACAATTCTATTCAATACCTCCTCATTAGTTATGTGATTTACCCATCTAATCTTCAGCATTCTACTGTAGCACCACATTTCAAAAGCTTCTATTCTCTTCTTGTCCAAACTATTTATCGCCCCTATTTCACTTCCATACATGGCTACACTCCATACTAATACTTTCAGGAATGACTTCCTGACGCTTAAATCTATACTCTATGTTAAAAAATTTCTCTTCTTCAGAAACGCTTTCCTTGCCATTGCCAGTATACATTTTATATCCTCTCTACTTCGACCATCATCAGTTATTTTGCTCCCCAAATAGCAAAACTCCTTTACTACTTTAAGTGTCTCATTTCATAATCTAATTCCCTCAGCATCACCCGACTTAATTCGACTACATTCCATTATCCTCATTTTGCTTTTGTTGATGTTCATCTTATCTCCACCTTTCAAGACACTGTCCATTCCGTTCAACTGCTCTTCCAAGTCCTTCGCTGTCTCTGACAGAATTACAATGTCATCGGCAAACCTCAAAGTTTTTATTTTTGCTCCATGGATTTTAATACCAACTCCAAATGTTTCTTTTGTTTCGTTTATTGCTTGCTCAATATACAGATTGAATAACAGCGGGGATAGGCTACAACCCTCTCTCACTCCCTTCCCAACCACTGCTTCCCTTTCATGTCCCTCGACTCTTATAACTGCCATCTGGTTTCTGTACAAATTGTAATTAGCCTTTCGCTCCCTGTATTTTGCCCCTACCACCTTCAGACTTTGAAAGAGAGTATTCGAGCCTCACTGTCAAAAGCTTTCTGTAAGTCTACAAATGTTAGAAATCTATGTTTGCCTTTCCTTAATCTCTCTTCTAAGATAAGTCGTAAGGTCAGTATTGCCTCACGTGTTCAGATATTCCTACGGAATCCAAACTGATCTTCCCCGAGGTCGGCTTCTACTAGTTTTTCCACTTGTCTGTAAAGAATTCGCCTTAGTATTTTGCAGCTGACTTATTAAACTGATAGTTCGGTTATTTTCACATCTGTCAACACCTGCTTTCTTTGGGATTGGAATTATTACGTCCTTCTTGAAGTCTGAGGGTATTTCGCCTGTCTCATACATCTTGCTCACCAGATGGTTGAGATTTGTCAGGGCTGGCACTCCCAAGGCCGTCAGTTCTAATGGAATGTTATCTACACCCGGGGCCTTGTTTCGACTCAGGTCTTTCAGTGCTCTGCCAAACTCTTCACGCAGTATTGTGTCTCCCATTTCGTCTCCATCTAAATTCTCTTCCATTTCCAGAATATTGTCCTCAAGTACGTCGCTCTTGTATAGACCCTCTACATTCTCCTTCCAACTTTCTGCTTTCCCTTCCTTTCTTAGTACTGGGTTTCGATCTGTGCTCCTGATATCCATGTTAGTTGTCCTCTTTTCTCCAAAGGTCTCTTTAATTTTCCTGTATGCAGAATCTACGTTACCCTTAGTGATGTGTGCCTCTAGATCCTTACATTTGTCCTCTAGCCATCCCTGCTTAGCCATTTTACACTTCCTGTCGATCTCATTTTTGAGACGTGCGTATTCCTTTTTGCCTGCTTCATTTACTGCATTTTTATGTTTTCTCCTTTCATCAATTAATTTCTATATTTCGTCTGTTACCCAAGGGTTTCTACTAGCCCTCGTCTTTTATGTTTTTACCTGTTTGATCCTCTGCTGCCCTCACCATTTCATCTCTCAAATCTACCCATTCTTATTCTACTGTATTTCTTTCCCTTGTTCTTGTCAATCTTTCGCTAATGCTCTCTTCGAAACTCTCTGCAACTTCTGGTTCCTTCAGTTTGTCCTGTTCCCATCTCCTTAAATTAGTCCTTTTTACAGTTTCTTCAGCTTTAATCTACAGTTCATAATCAATAACTTGTGGTCAGAGTCCACATCTGCCCCTGGAAATGTCTTACAATTTAATAATGCCTTACAATTTAATACCTGGTTCCTAAATCTCTGTCTTACCAATATAAAATCTACACTCCTGGAAATGGAACAAAGAACACATTGACACCGGTGTGTCAGACCCACCATACTTGCTCCGGACACTGCGAGAGGGCTGTACAAGCAATGATAACACGCACGGCACAGCGGACACACCAGGACCTGCGGTGTTGGCCGTCGAATGGCGCTAGCTGCGCAGCATTTGTGCACCGCCGCCGTCAGTGTCAGCCAGTTTGCCGTGGCATACGGAGCTCCATCGCAGTCTTTAACACTGGTAGCATGCTGCGACAGCGTGGACGTGAACCGTATGTGCAGTTGACGGACTTTGAGCGAGGGCGTATAGTGGGCATGCGGGAGGCCGGGTGGACGTACCGCAGAATTGCTCAACACGTGGGGCGTGAGGTCTCCACAGTACATCGATGTTGTCGCCAGTGGTCGGCGGAAGGTGCACGTGCCCATCGACCTGGGACCGGACCGCAACGACGCACGGATGCACGCCAAGACTGTAGGATCCTACCCAGTGCCGTAGGGGACCGCACCGCCACTTCCCAGCAAATTAGGGACACTGTTGCTCCTGGGGTATCGGCGGGGACCATTCGCAACCGTCTCCATGAAGCTGGGCTACGGTCCCGCACACCGTTAGGCCGTCTTCCGCTCACGCCCCAACATCGAGCAGCCCGCCTCCAGTGGTGTCGCGACAGGCGTGAATGGAGGAACGAATGGAGACGGGTCGTCTTCAGCGATGAGAGTCGCTTCTGCCGTGGTGCCAATGATGGTCGTATGCGTGTTTGGTGCCGTGCAGGTGAGCGCCACAATCAGGACTGCATACGACCGAGGCACACATGGCCAAAACCCGGCATCATGGTGTGGGGAGCGATCTCCTACACTGGCCGTACACCTCTGGTACATCCAAACCGTCATCGAACTCATCGTTCTACCATTCCTAGACCGGCAAGGGAACTTGCTGTTCCAACAGGACAATGCACGTCCGCATGTATCCCGTGCCACCCAACGTGCTCTAGAATGTGTAAGTCAACTACCCTGGCCAGCAAGATCTCCGGATCTGTCCCCCATTGAGCATGTTTGGGACTGGATGAAGCGTCGCCTCACGCGGTCTGCACGTCCAGCACGAACGCTGGTCCAACTGAGGCGCCAGGTGGAAATGGCATGGCAAGCCGTTCCACAGGACTACATCCAGCATCTCTACGACCGTCTCCATGGGAGAATAGCAGCCTGCATTGCTGCGAAAGGTGGATATACACTGTACTAGTGCCGACATTGTGCATGCTCTGTTGCCTGTGTCTATGTGCCTGTGGTTCTGTCAGTGTGATCATGTGATGTATCTGACCCCAGGAATGTGTCAATAAAATTTCCCCTTCCTGGGACAATGAATTCACGGTGTTCTTATTTCAATTTCCAGAGTGTATCTGATAACTTCTAGTATTTCCAGGATTCTTCCATGTGTACAACTTTCCTTTATGATTCTTGAACCAAGTGTTAGCTATGATTAAGTTATGCTCTGTGCATAATTCTACCAGACGGCTTCCTCTTTCATTTCTTTAGCCCCAGTCCATATTCACCTACTATGTTTCTTTCTCTCCCTTTCCCTACTCTCGAATTCCAGTCACCCATGACTATAAAATTTTCGTCTCCCTTCACTACCTGAATAATTTCTTCTCTCTCATCATACATTTCATCAATTTCTTCATCATCTGCAGAGCTAGTTGGAACATAAACTTGTACTACTGTAGTAGGTGTGGGCTTCGTGTCTATCTTGGCCACAATAACGCGTTTACTATGCTGTTTCCAAAATGACTAGCCTTGAAGCTACTGTACAACTGGGCCGCGAGCAGTCGGACCGGCGCTTATGTTTTCTTTGCATAGAGGTCGCTGCTGTCGTCCTGGAGAGGTGTAGGTCTGCGTGAAATTGGCTAACGTCTTCTTCACAGCCCTCTCTGCTCTCTCGTTCCGGAGCGGCGTGCCGGCGCTTATTTTACGCCGTAACAGTTATATTCTCGAGTAGAAGAGAGTCCTCGCGATATTTTTTGTCTCCTTCAATTATGTCACAAAATACGACCCGAAAGCCGCTAAAATGCACTTCACATACCAAAAGTAAACATGGAAATAAGACACTTAATCAAGGAACCGCCGTTAGCAAACATAGAACGTGTTGGCAACTGAAAGGAGTGATCCATGTTTGCTCCCTTATTTCACTTTATCGTGAGTGAAACTCTCTCCAGGTGGTGTAATTTATGTTACCGTATCGTAGAAACATATCATAAACATATGAAGTTGCTACTACAGCGGAAAGATATGCCAATGCTAGAAACAATTAACTATATTGAACACTAATAATACATTAACATTAAACGTCGATTACAGAAGCATCAAAATCTACTAGAAAAGTACGCACACAGGAATTCGAGAGTCGGGGTTCAGGCAATTCGTTTATTCCCCTGTGTTATAAGCAGCGTAATATGAGAACCATGTGGATGTTGATATAACTACCTTAGGTTCAAATTAATGAGGCTTCTGGAAGCCCATAAAGGGTTGTACTTCTTGGAAGCCACGGCCTCAAACCTATGCTACATGGAGCTATCCAACAGTTTACGGTGCGATCTTAACTCTACTACCTGTTTCAGACGCAACATTCGATATAAACCGTTCTAAAAGCTTTGACTCTAACATTTTAACTTACTAATAGCTATCTCCCAGTATATCACAGAATGACAGCTGTTACTTGTAGAGATTTATTTTGTTTGCCATCAACTTCTTCTTGACCCTCTATGATACCTGATGATCATTTGAATATCGGCTAATCAGCATTATACATGTCTCATGGGTGGATGTTGGAGGCTACACAGTGGGAATGATAAATCAGAAATATTGAGTTCTGCAATAAGTTTTAACGAATACTCTGATCAAGAATCACAAGAGAAGATGGTAAAGATGGTATACTTGGAAATGACCCGGGCACACGAGAAGATTCCAGCTGGCTCATATCATGGCCAGGAAAAGATTTCGAAATCAGATATTGTAGTGTAAGGCGTATCAAGGAGCAGATATAGACTAACATCACAGTTTAGTTGTCTCAAGCAACTCATAATAATGACGAAGTTTAAGAGAATCGTCCGAACGAATCAGTGTGAAAGGAAGTGGAATACTGAATACTGAGGGACGATGAGACGCCTTTGAAATTCGCTGAGGATGTGGTTACTGCGATAAAGAAAATAAGAGTAGGCAGTTCAGCTGAAGAGGACTCGACAGTCAGACACAGGTACAAGGAAAGCAACACAGAAATAACTTCAGATGATCGACGAAAATGTTCACAGAAACAAAGTAAAACATCAATAAAAATCACATCGGAATGAAATAAATAGGAAGTGCAGGGCAGACAAGGTTACATTGCGTCAGGAAAAACGTGAAGAAACTGGAAAACGAATGACCTCCAGGACGACAGACTCAGGTCATAGAAAAGTCAAAACAATGCACGGTAAAATTGAAAGTGAAGGTGGTAACATTAAAATTACGCTTTTAAACGGTGAAGATAGAGCCGATAGTTGGAAACTATACATTGATGGCCTCTATGACGGGAAGGACAGTCTGATGACTTGATAGAAGAAGAAACTGGAGTCTAGGAGGAACACATTATCCATTATTACAGTCATAATATGAAAGGGCTCTGGTAGAATTCAGATCATGAAGCAGAACGGGCAGATAACATCCCATCGAAATTTTAAAATCATTGCGGAAAGTGGCAAAAACGGCTTTTCATTTTGGTGCGTAAAATGTATGAGACTTAAGAAAACGCATCAGCCACACAATTCCGAAGGTAGCAAGATCCGACAAGTGCGAAAGTTATCACACTGTCACCTTAACGTCTCATGCATCAAACGTCCTGACAAGAATAATGTACAGAAGAAAGGAAAACTGAGGATGAGTTAGATGACTATCACTATGGCTTTAGGAAAGGTAAACCTATCAGAGAGGCAGTTCTGGCGTTGCACTTCATAACGGAAGCGAGAATCAAGCAAAATCAAGATGTGCCAATAGCATTTATCGATCTAGAAAAAGCGTTAGACACTGTGAGTGCAAGTTGTTTGGAATTCTCAGAAAAGCTAAAGAGAAAGCCCGGTGATATGCAATATACGAAAATCAAGAGACAACAATAAGACTGGAAAACCGACAACGAAGTGCTCGGATTAAACAGGGCTTAAAACAGGGGTGCAGTCTCTCACCTCTACTATTCGATCCGTCCAATTAAGAAAGAAAAACAAAATAAAATAATGGTTCGGGAGTGGGCTTAAAATTCAGCGTGGAAGATTATCAATGATAACATGGTTATCAATGATAAGATTTGTTAATGATATTACTTCTCCGAAAGAGAAGAAGAATTGTAGGATCCGTACGAACAGTCTAATGAGCAGAGAGTATGGATTGAGAGCGAACCGGAAATACACAAATGTAATGAAATATAGGAGAAACGAGAACAGCGAGAAGCTTAGCAGCAAAATTGGTGGTCACGAAGTAGACCTAGTTAAGGATTTCTGCTAACTTGGTAGAAAAAAAAACTCATGACTTACGAAGCACGAACGACATAAAAAGCAGACTTGTACAGCCAAAGAGGGCGTTCCTGACCAGCTGAAGTCTACTGGTGTCAAACATAAGCCTTAATTGGAGAAATAAATTTCTTAGAACGTAAATCTGTACCACAGCACTGTATGGTAGCAAATCATGGATTGTGTGAACATCGGAATAGAAGAGAATGGAAGAGTTTGAGATTTGGTGCTATAGAATGCTGAAAATTCGGTAGCCTGTAATGAATGAGAAGATTCTCCGCAGAAAAGCGAAGCATATGGAAAACACTGACAAGAAGAAGGAACGTGACGATAGGTCATGTTAAGACAACGCGGAGTAATTTCAAAACTGTAGGACATGGCGGAATACATCCAGCAAATAATTGAGGAATAGAGTGCAGGTGCTACTCTGAGATGTTGGCACATGAGAGAAATTCGCGGCGGGCCACAGCAAACCAGCCAGAATACTGATGCCTCAAACAAAAAAAAAGCTGGAACCAAAAAAAAACGATATATGCTATGGTGAACCGTCTTTACGTGGTTATGAGTAGTTCTGGGGTTTAAGAGACTAAGAAAAAAAGAAGAAACAGAAAATGACACTTGTCGGTGGATAGAGCATTTCTCCTAATGTCTATTTGCAATACACGCTGTGGTTTAGTTGCACTAGGGAGAGTAGGCGTGTCAGAAAATGTACACAAATCAAACAATCTGAATTGTCGTATGAAATTAGTTCGTTATTGCAGATAGCTAATACAGCTAACAAATTTTCAAAGGGAGACGCTCTCGGGCCTTCCCAGGCAAATCGTGTCAATGACGTCGAAAAATTGCACGCACGTTTTGACTATTATTACGTCACAGGCGTTGTCCATGTTCATTGCCTGTAACGTAAGCTGCACACTTGGAGAGATGCCCTATTCACTGATATGTGTCTATCTTCTGTATGTTTTGTAGTTTTCTCGCAGACGTCTTCCGAAACCCCTGAAGTACTTACGAATAACCTTGCACATTACTGGAAAACATATTTGAATCTGGCTAAGAAGGGGTGGATGGAGGACAAATGTGAGGATATAGAAGCATGTATCACAAGGGGTAAGATAGATATTGCCTACAGGAAAATTAAAGAGACCTTTGGAGAAAAGAGGACCACCTGTACGAATATCAAGAGGTCAGATGGAAAACCAGTTTTAAGCAAAGAAGGGAAACCTGAAAAATGGGAGATACGATACTGCGTGAAGAATTTGAAAGAGCACTGAAAGACCTATGTCGAAACAACATCCCAGGAGTAAATAACATTCCATTAGAACTACTGATCGCTTTGGGAGAGCGAGCCATGACAAAACTCTTCCATCTGGTGAGCAAGATGTGTGAAACAGGCAAAATACCCTGAGACTTCAAGAGTAATGCAATAATTCCAATCCCAAAGAAAGTAGAAGCTGGCAATTGCGAAAATTACCAAACTATCAGTTTAATAAGTCACAGTTGCAAAATACTAACACGAATTCTTTACAGGCGACTGAAAAAAATTGGTAGAAGTCGACCTCAGGGAAGATCAGTTTGGATTCCGTAGAAATATTGGAACACGTGAGGCAATACTGACCCTACGACTTATCTTAGAAGACAGGTTCAGGAAAGCAAATCTGCGTTTCTAGCGTTTGTAGACTTAGAGAAAGCCTTTGACCATGTTGAATGGAATACTCCCATTCAGCCGGTCGGAGTGGCCTAGCGGTCCTAGACGCTTCAGTCTCGAACCGCGCGATCGCTACGGTCGCAGGTTCGAATCCTGCCTCGGGCATGGATGCCTGTGATGTCCTTAGGTTAGTTAGGTTTAAGTAGTTCTAAGTTGTAGCGGACTGATGACCACAGACGTTAAGTCCCATATTGCTCAGACCCATTTGAACCAATAGTCTTTTTCAAATTTTGGAAGGGACAGGGTCAAATACAGGGAGCGAAAGGATACTCACCATTTGTACAGAAATCAGATCGCAGTTGTAAGAGTCGAGGGGCACGAAAGGGAATCACTGGTTGAGAAGACTGTGAGACAGGATAGTAGCCTGTCTCCGATGCCATTCAATCTGTATATTGACCAAGCAGTAAAGGAAACGAAAGAAAATTTGGAGTAGGAATAAAAAACCATGGAGAAGAAATAAAAACTCTGAGGTTCGATGACGACATTCTAGTTCTGTCAGGGACAACAAGGGACTTGGAAGAGCAGTTGAACGGAATGGATAGTGTCTTGAAAGAAGGATATAAGATGAGCATCAACAAAAGCAAAACGAGGATAATGCAATGTAGTCGAATTAAATCGGGTGATGCTGAGGGTTTAGATTAGGAAATGAGACACTTAAAGTACTAAACGAGTGTTGCTATTTGGGGAGCAAAATAACTTATGACTGTCAACGTAGGGAGGATATAAAATGTAGACTGGCTTTGGCAAGGAAAACATTTCTGAAGAAGAGAAATGTGTTAACATCGAGTATAGATTTATGTGTCAGAACGTCTTTTCTGTAAGTATTAGTATGGAGTGTAGCATTGTATGGAAGTGAAACATGGACGATAACTAGTTTAGACAAGAGAAGCTTTCGAAATGTAGTGCTACAGAAGAATTCTGAAGATTAGATGGATAGATCACGTAACTAGTGAGGTACTGAATAGAATTGGCGAGAATTTGTGGCACAACTTGACTGAAGGGATCGGTTGGTAGGACAAGTTCTGAGTCATCAAGTGATCACCAATTTAGTATTAGAGGGAAGTGTGGAGAGTAAAATTCGTAGAGGGAGGCCCATAGATGCATAGGCTAATCAGATTGAGAAGGATGTAGGTTGCAGTAGTTATTCGGAGATGAAGTGGCTTGCACAGGATAGAGTAGCATGGAGAGCTGCATCAAACCAGGCTCTGGACTGAAGACCACGACAGCAATAATATTTAAATATACGTTGTGTTAGGGATATAAATGCAGATAGTTCTAGTGGTGACTTCGTATTTATGTCATTTGCAGACCAATAATTGTAGCTATTACAAGTCATATGTTTGCAGGTTAGATAGTACCCCCCATTCATTGGTAGCACAAGCAAACCATTCATGCTTATTTTTGGCTGAGCAGCAGGTCAGGTGTTGAAGTGTGGATACATGGACGCCAAACAGTTGGTTTATACTAACAGGCATAGTCCATTTAATGGTGCAGTTACGACCATACGGAGAACATCAGGCAACAAATTATGTTACATGTTTGCGGGGAGACTGATCGTCACAAACAATAAACAACCAAAACGCTGATATGTGTATATATTAAGGAACCACATATAAGAACACCTGCACTTACACCCGTTACGCTCTTTATACGTTGAGTTGAGTCCAACACTTTCTACATCTACGTCTACATTTATTCTCAGCAAGCCACCCAACGGTGTGTGGCGGAGGGCACTTCATATGCCACTGTCATTGCCTCCCTTTCCTGTTGCAGTCGCGTATGGTTCGTGGGAAGAACGACTGCCGGAAAGCCTCCGTGCGCGCTCGAATCTCTCTAATGTTACATTCGTGATCTCCTCGGGACGAGTAAGTAGGGGGAAGCAATATATCCGAAACCTCATCCAGAAACGCACCCTCTACAAACCTGTACAGCAAGCTACACCGCGATGGAGAGCGCCTCTCTTGCAGAGTCTGCCACTTGCGTTTACTAAACACCTCCGTAACGCTATCACGCTTACGGAATAACCCTGTGACGAAACACGCCGCTCTTCTTTTGATCTTCTCTATCTCCTCTGTCAACCCGACCTGGTACGGATTCCACACTGATGAGCAATACTCAAGTATAGGCCGAACGAGTGTTTTGTAAGCCACCTCCTTTATTGATGGACTACATTTTCTAAGGACTCTCCCAATGAATCTCAACCTGGCACCCGCCTTACCAGCAATTGATTTTATATGATTATTCCACTTCAAATCGTTCCGCACGCATACTCCCAGATATTTTACAGGAGGAACTGCTACCAGTGTTTGTTGCGCTATCATATAATCATACAATAAAGGATCCTTCTTTCTATGTATTCGCAATACATTACATTTGTCTACGTTAAGGGTCAGTTGCCACTTCCTGCACCAAGTGCCTATCCGCTGCAGATATTCCTGCATTTCGCTGCAATTTTCTAATGCTGCAACTTCTCTGTATATTACAGCATCATCCGCGAAAAGCCGCATGGAACTTCCGACACTATCTACTAGATCATGTACATTGTATTGCCTTACTGAGAGAGGTAGCGCAGTGCTTAACTCACTGGACTCGAATTCGGGAGGACGACAGTTCAAACTCGCGTCCGGCCAACCAGATTTAGGTTTTCTGTGATTTGCCTAAATTGCTCCATATAACTGCCGGACCATGTTGCTTTCAAAGGCACAGCTCTCTCTCTCTAATGACTTCGATGTCGGTGGGGCGTCAGGCCCAGTCTTCCTTCCTTCATTCCTTCCTTCTTCCCTCCTTTACCACATAGCCTGTAACCATGAGCAACAACTGAAATAAATAAATAGAAGTTATGCTGAACTGAGCGTTATAATCAGGTACTAGACTTTCTGAGGTGTTGCTTATGGCGCAAACAATACAGAATGTTGGGAAACTAGTCCTACAACATGACATTGATCCTAAGACTACCAGGCTACCAAGACAAGCAGGAGATACTACGGAGTTTGAGAAGTGGGAGGTATGTACGGGCAGAATAGGATCTGTGAAATCGGCCGTGCTGTGAGTTTAGCCTGGATGCAAAAGCTGTGGATTTTTGCCAAATTTCTAATTCCCAAATTGGTCGGCCAGTCGTGTCTCGATATTGGCCGTTCGATTGTAGAACGACCCCAAATTAGACGAATGACTCGTTAGAGCAAGTTAATCCCTTTTCAGTCAGTTCAGTTTTATTAACAGGTGCTTCAGAAAATGAGGTTCCAGTATTCATCAGGCTGCCAGGCGAAAACTCCCAATACCGTGGGCAGAACCATGTTAGCTCTAGGAATGCAGCATCTAGTGAACATGCTATGACATATCTACTGGATGTAGCTACAGCACTACATAATTTTTAATGAACTCCAACGTGACGTTGTGTTAATGTACCTACAAAATACGATCTTCTTGTCACTAAGACCCTTTCCAGACAGATTAAAGTAAATGGCGGAGTACCAACAAAGTTACATTTTTTCAGTGCCACCGTTTTCGCATTTCACTGATGTGACATATTCTTTCAAAAAGGGATTATATTACATAATAGCTTTATTTTTCATAAAATTGAAAGTAGTCATGCCCATTTTGATCAATTATAAATCTGGTACTTAGCCGGTCGTTTGTTGGCTTCATTGTCTTCTACTGTGTTTGATCACTATCTCGAGTTTTTCCTGTTCGAAGAAATCTGGAACTTTAAGAAATCGCAATAGTTCAGCGGGTGAGTTTAACCACTAAATAATAAATGCACAGATTGCTTCTTCTGTCGGTTCTTAGCAGAATACTTGATACATCATACATCAAAAAACGCACACTTGCGTAACGTTCTAAAATATTGTAAAATATTACACCAGTGCTATACATTCATAAATAATAAATGTTTATTCATTTTCACTGAAACAACTGTTTCACAGTAATCATTCAACTCCCATGAGCTACAGCACTCCAGCTATTCCGTGCAAATACACAAACATGTCTGACTTTACATCGTCTCTTCCTGCCAATCGAGAGAGATTAGAGCTTCCAACTGTAGTCAAAGAATCTAACCACTGGTAACGAAAGTGCCTAAAATGACTTTACGCATATTTTACGTAAATATAATTTATTAAACAAGTTGTAGATCTATACAAATAAAAATGTGTATGTTCCTTTGTTCAAAACCTTAAATTTGAAAATTCTTCATCAATTGCTTTGGAATTATGAGACAACGTTGTATTCCAATACACATGTGTTTCAGTATACCTACTGGAGCTCCATATATTGAACTTAATGGTAACACACGCAATACTTAACATTGCTCAAGTCAGACAGAACGTTTTTTGATACTTCCGGGTTCGTTTTCTCGCTCGCAGTCAGTTTTAACTACGTTAGCAAGTTATTTAAATCATTCGGCAATGTATTTCTGTATTATTCACAGTATCTCCTCATATATAATTTTTTTACATAATCTGGACGTAACTATATGCACTTTCTTTTCTTCTTCGCAGTCGATTTCAACACAGGTGATCTGTACTTTTGGCTTATCGGCTTCTGAGTAATACTACTACGGAGACCGATTCGTCCAAAACTTTGTGATCTTGCTCATTCGGAAGTTAATACTATGCGAAAAGCTGTCATTGAAACTGCTACCCATAAAGATCCGGTAGCAGGACAGGTCGCTTGCGCCCCGTATTGCAATGATCCCAAGCGATTTACCCATCCCTTTTACGCGACTTCAGCTCTCAATCAAGATTTCGTTGGCTGCAACAATAAACAAGGTCAGCGAGAGAGGGAGAAGGGGGAGCTGTATGAGAGATATATCGCCTAGTACGCCTTCCCATACGTTGGTTGAGAATTGATGTTGACACGTAAGTGCTGGTTATGGAGATTCACAATACCATCTCTTGTGAATCGTGCCTCATCGCTAAATAAAATCTTGCTTGTGAAAAGTGGGTCTGCGGCACACTTCTGTAAGTGACAGAACCGCCGTCTGCCATGGTGATACGTAGTCTTACACGATATGGGTAGATGATGTGGGTAGCAATTGTTCATGAAGTCCGCCCCCCCACCCCCACCCCCCCCCACCCCCCACCCCCCAGATAGAGAAAGAGACACGCTTTCTGCTGCTGCTAATCGTCGCACACTGGTCCCAGGCATTTCTTCCACCGCACGTCACTTCCATGTCAGGCATTCGGATTGTGCGGGGCCTTCAGATGTCAGTCTTCCGAGGTGCAAGGATATCTGTGTCTCTCAGACGCTGGAAAAGTCTGCCGAACAACTTAATAGATGGAACTTTGACTGTGTATATTTTTCAACGTTGAGGGCATAGGCTCACCGCCTACGTCCACCTGCTAAACCAAAGCAGATTATCATATCAGCCATTTCACTTGTCGAGTAGTGGGCTTCCATTCTTAACAGATGGTGGAAGAGAGAAAATGTAAATATATTACATCATTTGTACATACAAACAGAACAATAAAAGTAAACACATAACTGACACCTCGTGTTGTTCAAAAATGTTCAAATGCGTGTGAAATCTTATGGGACTTAGCTGCTAAGATCATCAGTGCCTAAGCTTACACACTACTTAACCTAAATTATCCTAAGGACAAAAATACACACACCCACGCCCGAGGGAGGACTCGAACCTCCGCCGGGTCCAGCCGCACAGTCCATGACTGCAGCGCCCGAGACCGCTCTGCTAATCCCGCGCGGCTCCTCGTTTTGAAAAAGGTAAAACACCATGGTACGTACCCAGGGTTGACAGTACCGGTACTGTATAATAAGGCACACAAACACGACGAAAACTACCGTAGCCTACCCGACCCTAATCAACGACTGCAGACCACCTAATGATACGTAGAGTACTGAGAGTAAGACATCATAATAACCTGCCGACACATTTGACCGAGCGCCAGTGCACCGTTTCAGCTAATATTTTTCTAAGTTGGATGAGTACTACCACGTCGTTCTACGTGGGTCACTCGAAAAGAAATGCACACTATTTTTTTTAAAATCCATCTTTTATTCTACATGTTTGAAAGTTTTACAGTGTGTAGATACATCCTTTAGGAACAACATTTTCATTTCTCCACATAATTTCCATTCCTCTGAACTGCCTTATGCCATCTTGGAACCAGCGCCTTTATACCCGCATGGTAAAATTCTTCACCAGCCTGATGGAGCCACTGTTTGGCAGCGAACACAAGGCAGTAACCATCTTCAAACTTTGTTCCACGATGAGAGCCTTTCAGTTTCCCAAAGAGAGGATAATCACATGGATCCAGGCAATATAAGGCAGGCGTTTCAGTCTTGTCCATCCGAGTTTTGTGATTGCTTCCATGGTTTTTTTGACTGACGTGTGGCCGTGCATTGTTGTGCAACAGCAAAACATTCTGCTTCTGCGGATGTGGTCGAACACAACTCAGTCGAGCTTGAAGTTCCTTCAGTGTCATCCCATATGTATCAGAATTTAAGGTGGTTCCACTTGGCATGATGTCCACAAGCAAGAGTCCTTCGGAATCGAAAAACGCCGTAGCCATAAGTTTTCCAGCAGAAGGTGTGGTTTTGAATTTGTTTTTCTTGGGTGAATTTGCATGATGCCACTCCAATGGTTGCCTCTTTGTCTCTGGTGAAAAATGATGGAGCTATGTTTCATCACCTGTCACAGTTCTTCCAAGAAATTCATCTCTACCAATCTCATACTGTTCCAAAAGTTCGCTGCATACCGTTTTTATTGTTTCTTTGTGAGCCATTGTCAAGATCCTGGGAAGCCACCTGGCACAAACCTTTTTTAACGTCAACAATTTCAGTATTCTGCAGACACTTCCTTCCCCTATGCCAATGTAGCGTGACAATTCGTTCACTGTGATGCGTCTGTCAACAGTCACCAATTCGTTAACTCTCTGCACATTGTCTGGAGTGTGTGCAGTACGAGGTCTGAAGCTGCGAGGACAATCCTCAATATTGCAATGCCCGTTTTCATCACGTAACCTGCTTGCGCACCGACTAACTGTACTGCGATCGACAGCATCATCTCCATACACCTTTTTGAACCTCTTGTGGGTGTTTTCCACTGTCTCGTTTTCACAGCACAGGAATTCTATGACAGCATGTTGCTTCTGAAGATCGTCAAGTGTAACAGCCATCTTGAAGACATGCTGTGACGGCGCCACTCACGGGAACAGGTTGAACTAAGTTTGAAAACAAACGAGAAGGATGCATCTACATACAGTAAAACTTTCACACATCCAGAATGAAAACTGTATTTTTACAAAAATAGTGTGCATTTCTTTTGGAGTGACCCTCGTACACTTTTTAACACGTTATATAAATACTTATTTAATATAGAATGGGTATGGTTGTTTGCCAAAAGTTTCATGAAGTTCGCGTCTGATTTACTGTATATTCTTAGATGACACTCCAGTAAAAGTTCGGGTAAACATAGGCTACATTCTTTTTCCAAAAGTTAAAGAGCATCTTCAAGGACGATGCAAGCAGAGGTGCGGTTGTATCTCCGTCAACAAAGTATAACATTCTACAGTGACGTTGTCATCATACTGACCTCTCGTTAAGAGAAATGTTTTCGTCCCCTGGGTGACTATGTTGAGAAATAAATATGTAGACGTGAAGAATAAAGGTGCTAAGTTTGTTTTATTTAAAAAGTTTTAAGAGTTTTCACATAACAAATTTGAAGGCATTGCTTTGCAGCACGCACTCGTATTTAGCAATTTTAAATCATCGTCGATTTCGCTAGAAACTATATCGAATAAAAGTAGTACTTCACGAAGTATACTCGTTGGTGACAGAAGTCACTGGACAGTGATTCGCACATATCCAAATGGCGGTAGTACCGCGTACACAAGATATAGAAGGACAGTTCACTGGTGGAGCTGTCATTTGCACTCAGACGTGAAAAGGAGTTCGACATGGTTATGGCCGCACGAAGGGAACAGACTTTGAACGCAGAATGGTACTTGGAGTTAGACGAATAGTTCATTCCATTTCGGAAATCGTTAGGGAAATGGATATTCCGAGATTCGCAATGTCAAGAATAAGCCGAAAATACCAATTTTCAGGCATTAGGTCTCACCGTGGACAACGCAGTGGCTGACGGCCTTCACTTAACGACCGAGAGAAGCGAGGTTTGAGTAGTTTTCAGTGGTAACAGACAAACAACACTGCATAAAATAACCGCAGAAATAAATGCATGATGTACGATCAACATAGCCGTTAGCACAGGGTTACTATGTTTGGCGTTAATGGGTTACGGCAGCAGACGACCGACGCGGGTGCCATTGTTAACAGCACGACATCGCCTTCAGCGCCTCTCCTGGGCTCGTGACCATATCGTTTGGACTCTATAGACAACTGGAAAACCGTAGCCTGTTCAGATGAGTCCGATTTCAGTTGGTAAGAGCTGATAGTACGGTTCGAATGTGTCGCAGACCACACGATGCCATGGATCCAAGTTGTCAAGAAGGTACTGTGCAAGTTAGTGGTGACTCCGTAATGTTGTGGGCTGTGTTCACATGGAATGGATTGGGTCGTCGGGTCCAGCTGAACCGACCATTGACTGGAAATGATCATGAAGAGTTACTCCGAGACAATTTGCAGCTATTTATTGACTTCATGTCTCCAAACAAAAATTTCATTTTTATGGATGACAATCTGCCATGTCACCGGGCCACAACAGTTCGCGACTAGTTTGAAGAATGTCCTTGACAATCAGAACATTTACGGGACATAATCGAGAAGTCATTACGTGCGCAAAATCCTTCATCAACAATATTTTCGCGATTATGGACGACTATGGGGGTAGCATGGCTCAACATTTCTCCAGGGACTTCCAACGGCTGGTTGAGCCTAAGCCACATTGAGACGTTGCTCTATGCAAGACATAATGAAGTCCAACACGATATTAGGAAGCATCCCATGACTTTTGTCACCTCAGTGTATTGTTTAGATATACACCGATTTACACATATTTATTACTATTCACAAATGAAGTGATCGATATCCAAAGCTATAGATGGATTCCAAAGATACATTAGGCTTTAATGCATCACACTGTCTGATTAATTTCAGTCATTTCGCTCTTATGGTCATCTTTGAAACCAAATTCTCCTTTGGGTGTCACATGCACGGTTAATTTTGGTGCTCAATGAACTGTTCGCTTCCTAAAAGAAAACCGTGATTACTGCGTTAACGGTAAGAATTAGCTTTTAGCACAAAGGCACCTATTTTACTGCTTTCTACAAGCTGATACTTGGCATTTCGCCTAATCTTGTTTAAGATACAAGATGAGAAATATGTTCGTGCTAAATAAATGTCGTGTGACTAGGGCCTCCCACCGGGTAGACCGTTCGCCGGGCCCAAGTCTTTCGATCTGACGCCACTTCGGCGTCTTGCGCGTCGATGGGGGATGAAACGATGATGATTAGCACAACACAACACCCAGTCCCTGAGCGGAGAAAATCTCCGGCCCGGGAATCGAACCCGGGCCCTCAGGATTGACATTCTGTCGCGCTGACCACTCAGCTACTGGGAGCGGACATCTGTTCGTGCTTTAAAGGTGCGAACCCCTGTTAAACAACCGAAAAACTGCAATCTCCGTTTCGACATACTGTTTGGTAAGATATCCTCCAATTGTTTGTCTGTATGCGAATTTTTGATGATTTATCGCAAGCGGTTCCCTGTTTATAGTTGAATTCCACACCACATTTCGGAGCGCATAGCTCCATCAACAACTACTTTTTACCCTTTTTATGTGTGCGTTCCCCTTTTAATTTGTACCAGGGAATATGCTCATGGCGGGTTTAGCAAACACATAATTATGAAATAACCGGTATAAGAGCAGTTTATTCATCTCCAGCACTCGAATTCCTGCTCGTTGCACAGTGGCGCGGAGAGAAGCAAGTGTTCACATTCCACCAGCATCAGGGTTCTGTCTAGTGCTGCGGTGCGTGCTGCCGTGCGCGAACCATTGCTCGAGCGGAAATTATTCGCAGAATGCAGAGCTCCGCTGGATGCCGCAGTCAGTAAAATAATAGCAGGAAATTATTCGGGCTTGAATTCTGTTTCCACTTACAGCTATAATACGTTAGTAGCAGGAGGAGTAGGTGGAGGGAGATTACTATACAACTGTCCGTTGACAACTTGGTCATTAGATGTAGAAAATATGTCGCGCAGTTCCACAAACGTGTGACGCTGCAAACGTGTTCCACGAAGTGTGACGCTACGTTACCAAAATCGAGGCCATTTCGAAAGCCATCATTTTGGATGCCACGCATAATTCTCAAAAGTATAGAGTGTCGTGTGACAGTATCAAGCACCTAGAGAATTACACGAGACAAACATTTTTTTTTCCTTTCGTTGGGCTTAGCTTTATTCATTCTCGCGTTATGACTGATGTTCCTTTGTCGCTTCATTGTAGGTGGCGTGAAAGCTGATGGCGTTAACACAAGCCGAATGCACTGAGATTGTCCTGGTGTCAGAAGAGGTAAGCAGCTTGGTTGCACTGCATTTCAACCAGCAGCGCCCAGGCGGATCAGACCACACATTATCCACAGATGGGCGGTGAAACATCCCGCGAAATTACATGCAACGGCTCTGTAGTGAGCAGTACTGGTCGATCGAGAACGGCTACAGATAGAGGAACTCCTGTTCAGGCATCGTTCAGTCAGTCTAGAGTGCTATACTCGTTGCGTGTCGCAGGAAACTATGGACATAAGATTATTTAATTTTTTGAAAACATATTCAGAGATCTTAAAAGGGGTTGAAATTAAAATTTAAAACAGTCTTGATCGAAATCTTGTTAAAATATACACTCCTGGAAATTGAAATAAGAACACCGTGAATTCATTGTCCCAGGAAGGAGAAACTTTATTGACACATTCCTGGCGTCAGATACATCACATGATCACACTGACAGAACCACAGGCACATAGACACAGGCAACAGAGCATGCACAATGTCGGCACTAGTACAGTGTATATCCACCTTTCGCAGCAATGCAGGCTGCTATTCTCCCATGGAGACGATCGTAGAGATGCTGGATGTAGTCCTGTGGAACGGCTTGCCATGCCATTTCCACCTGGCGCCTCAGTTGGACCAGCGTTCGTGCTGGACGTGCAGACCGCGTGAGACGACGCTTCATCTAGTCCCAAACATGCTCAATGGGGGACAGATCCGGAGATCTTGCTGGCTAGGGTAGTTGACTTACACCTTCTAGAGCACGTTGGGTGGCACGGGATACATGCGGACGTGCATTGTCCTGTTGGAACAGCAAGTTCCCTTGCCGGTCTAGGAATGGTAGAACGATGGGTTCGATGACGGTTTGGATGTACCGTGCACTATTCAGTGTCCCCTCGAGATCACCAGAGGTGTACGGCCAGTGTAGGAGATCGCTCCCCACACCATGATGCCGGGTGTTGGCCCTGTGTGCCTCGGTCGTATGCAGCCCTGATTGTGTCGCTCACCTGCACGGCGCCAAACACGCATACGACCATCATTGGCACCAAGGTAGAAGCGACTGTCATCGCTGAAGACGACACGTCTCCATTCGTCCCTCCATTCACGCCTGTCGCGACACCACTGGAGGCGGGCTGCACGATGTTGGGGCGTGAGCGGAAGACGGCCTGTCCAGGCATACATGTGTAAGTGATCGTATCCTCTGACACCTCAGATCACATGGATATCAAGTTTATCTGGAGCTCAATATGGTCCAGTGGAGATCCCCGATTTTTAATCCGTTAGAATTCTATATGTGGGGAAATCTGAAGGCAATCACATATGCAGCCCTGCTTCATGGAGACGGTTGCGAATGGTCCTCGCCGATACCCCAGGAGGAGCAGTGTCCCTAATTTGCTGGTAAGTGGCGGTGCGGTCCCCTAAGGCACTGCGTAGGATCCTACGATCTTGGCGTGCATCCGTGCGTCGCTGCGGTCCGGTCCCAGGTCGACGGGCACGTGCACCTTCCGCCGACCATTGGCGACAACATCGATGTACTGTGGAGACCTCACGCCCCACGTGTTGAGCAATTCGGCGGTACGTCCACCCGGCCTCCCGCATGCCCACTATACGCCCTCGCTCAAAGTCCGTCAACTGCACATACGGTTCACGTCCACGCTGTCGCGGCATGCTACCAGTGTTAAAGACTGCGATGGAGCTCCGTATGCCACGGCAAACTGGCTGACACTGACGGCGGCGGTGCACAAATGCTGCGCAGCTAGCGCCATTCGACGGCCAACACCGCGGTTCCTGGTGTGTCCGCTGTGCCGTGCGTGTGATCATTGCTTGTACAGCCCTCTCGCAGTGTCCGGAGCAAGTATGGTGGGTCTGACACACCGGTGTCAATGTGTTCTTTTTCCATTTCCAGAAGTGTATTTTTATTGGAGTGAGTGACCGGTTACCACTCTATCTTCAGACTCTGTAAAGATATGTTGCCAAAATACAGTTGGAAGACATCGTAATGTCAATTATTGATTATTATTCGTCAGTGAATATAAATTATATAATTAAAATCGTTCGTTGGTGTGAAATGAGGCTTAGAGTATGCTGCCCTCTAAACTTAGAACTAGAAAATCAGCACCAAAGGTTGTCGTTGCCCCAGAATTTACGTGGATAATCGAGGGTTACCATTAAAATGGTGTCCTGCTCCGCTGTAGACGTTAGTGGTGCTGTCAAAGATTGTACTAGGGGGAGATACGGCGCATGTTACGGTTATGTGTTGCCATAGAAATGCGGTTAATTTTGCTCTCTTCTGATGTCAGCGCCATGGAAAATAACTGTGTTGTGGCGGAATCATAGCAACATGTCTGTAATAACAGCGGAACGATGTTACTAAACTGCATTGATAGTTGCCATGGCAACCGCCCGACGTATCTATGCAAACACTGTTTTCGAGGTCGAATTGTCAACCCTTGAGATATCTTTCGCAGTACACATAACTGATCGTGTGATGCCCGCCTCATCGGGCTAGGACGCGGTACTGGCGGAAGTAAAGCTGTGAGGACGGGGCGTGAGTCGTGCTTGGGTAGCTCTGTTGGTAGAGCACTTGCCCGCGAAAGGCGAAGGTCCCGAGGTCGAGTCTCGGTCCGGCACACAGTTTTAATGTGCCAGGAAGTTTCATATCAGCGCACTCTCTCCGCTGCAGAGTAAAAATCTCATTCTATCTTTACAGAGTCTGAAGGTGACTCTTTCATAGAGTCGAAACCGATAAATCACTCCAATAAAAATATATTTCAACAAGATTGCGATCAAGACTGTTTTAAATTAATTTTAAACTATGGACAGCCATACATCAATGGGGAATTGTGACCACACATGAATGGGTTACGAAAGGCAAATGCCACATATAATCGAGGACGATACAGGTCTTTAGATTCAGTCTGCAAGAGTAGTTGACACGCAAACTGTTTGAAAACCTTTTTCTCCTGTATGATGAACTGCTTAAGGATGGAACTGATTTCTGCGTAAACGAAGAGTAAATATGCAGAATCATACATGCTGGTTATACGCCTTCACTCTCTGGATGGATCCATCGACGTTAATCGGCTCATCATCCACATTAACAGCAGCCCATTATCTACAGTTGTCAGACAAAGATGTGCTGCCGTCATTGCTGCCGGAAGAATTTCTTTTAGTGTAATGCTGCCCACTTCATAACAAGCCACCTGTCCCGGCATACATGTGTAAGTGATCGTATCCTCTGACACCTCAGATCACATGGATATCAAGTTTATCTGGAGCTCAGTATGGTCCAGTGGAGATCCCCGATTTTTAATCCGTTAGAATTCTATCTGTGGGGAAATCTGAAGGCAATCACATATGCAGTGAAGATCAAGAACCTTATATGTGATCGGAGACTTTCCCTGCGTATGTGTTGTTTCCAGGGCTCTAGGGTGTACAGCCCCATGTGATCGTTGAAGTCCCATGATATATCGTTGGTCTTCAACGATCGCATCCGGCTGGACACCCGAGAGCCCTGGAAACATCAAAAACCTTGCAAAACTTATGGAGCGACTTGTTGATCCTTGTGCTCGCATTCTGTTACATATGCTGGTTAAAGCAGATGAGTAATGTGGAAGTGTATAACAATCAAATTACAATGCGCTGGACAATACGTCGAGCAGATCTTGTTGCCGGCATTTATCAGTTACCACCGATATTTGCCTTTTCGCTGTACAAAATGAGAGAATGAACAAAACTATCGTCAAATGAAAGAACCATTGTTTGTTTCGTGTAATTCTCTGTCTGTATGATATGTCACAGGACCATATTTCCATCACGAAAACACGATTGCCTCCAAAATTCCGGCTTCCAAGATAGCCTTCATGGTGGTAAGGTAACCTCCAAGGCTTTCCCCCTCTCCATCTCATACTACTTGACCTTACATTTCTGTTTCTACACCTGTTTTTGTTTCACGTGGATGCGTTCACGTCTCTGGATCACCCTCTCTCGAACAAACCCAAACGAATGGCAACTGTCTAGATCAGGGCTACCCAAGCTTTACAGCTGGTGGACCCCTTCTTCGGTCGAAAATCCTTGGCGGACCCCTAGTCAGTCTAGAGCACAATAACTTTAAATTTCAGAGCGAATCCCATGGAACTGAAAGCTTCTTAATGCAAGTTCTCAATGACCCCCCTCCCTCTCCCCCCCCCCCCCCTGAAGTATCAATAGTCTTTGCTTTAGAGACGAATGAGAACAACTTGAAGGTCAAAAATCGACTTATGAAATAGGTAATGCACTGACAAAGCAAGTTTAACAGTTAATGATGCCTGGGGCCGCATACATGCCAGCGAGCACTGTGATTGGTTGGCAAAGTTCGCTCCGCGCATGCATAATAGGTTTCAGCGCATCTACCGCCTTGAGCCGGCGCACAAACGACCCCCGTATTGTTGCGAAACAGTCGATCAGAGGAGTCTTATTCTCCGGCACTAAACTGTGTATGCGTTCTCACTTAGGAACCGCAAAGGCTGCTTGGGAATACGACCTGAAGCACGAAAAATATAGTGATGAATTTGAATTTCACATTTTTGTGCAATAATTTTACTCATTATTTAACACGATTTGGTGAAGAGCCGGCGGACCCCTAAGGGATCCGCGGACCACACATTCATCCAGACAATCTAGAGATTCTTGCTATTCAATTATCGCTTTAATAATATGCTGAAATGTTTTTACAACAACATGAAGCAGCTCTCAATTCCAACGAAGTTACTTTTGCCCGATATTGGACTGAATGGGAACTTGAGGGGTGGCTTACTAGTCATCATTTTTCTGGTTGGCCACCACTAAGGAAGGATCGCCTTATGCACCAAGAACGTCGAACACCCTTCATATTTGCGCCTGCATCCGAGACAAGTAATGGATACCCAACAGCATTCTGCATTATCCCGCACAGTTGGCTGGAGACAAGCAGCAGTCAAACTAGTCAACTATTGTACCATATTTCTCGGGAGAAAAGTGGTAGTGTAACAACAACGACGTTATACTATTGCACATATAAATAATTTTTTTTTCATCTGATTTTTCGTTAAACTTGAGTAATTGATATTCTGATTTCATTTCTTTTTAGTTTCGTGTCATTGTGTTAAGAAAACTGTAAACAAGTTTCAGTGTAAAGATTAATGTTTATGTCAAATGTCAAGTAATATTGTGATAGAATTGAAATGTAACAAATTTTGAAACTGTTGTAAGATGTTTAAAATTGTAATTGTGCGTCTGGTCCATAGGTAGGCAATGTGTTAGGATATGTAGAATGCAAAACCTAAGGTAAAATGTGGATGGCAGGCGAGCGCGGGGAAATGCTCGCGGGCACTGCACGGCACAACGGGCTCAGCAGTAGTAGTTGGAGTTTCGCATTGATCTGAGCAGCACCTGGAGCGAGGAGGCTCTCCTGGAAGACGTAGTTTCACTGAGCCTCGGGTATGCTGTTCCAACGCCTACACAGCATGGCAAAATTCCATAGGCACTAAATGGAAAAGTATTGCGACGCTAAGAAGAGTTAAAGTGCCGATACGTCAAGAGCCATAGCTGTGGTTGTATGTGTGCTCTGTGCCTCGCCATCTCGCCGCTCGCCAACCGCCGCATCGATAAAAGCGGGTTGAAACTTTTAGTACTGTATTCGTATGGACCATAGAGTGAACTGTTCAATAATAACCTAAATTTTACCAGAACTTTCCCCTCATTTAATTATCCTCACAACTAACCTAGACAGGGTCCTTTCCAAATGTTGTGCAATCCGAGTGTCCCGAAATGAAAAATTAAATTTTGTGTTAATAATAATTACTTGCAGACCTAACTATGTTAGAATGGTGTTTAAAGAACTGTTTCGTTAATGAACCAGTAAATGGATAACGAAGGTCTAACGAAGTTGAAAGATAACTTTAATATTGATAAAGTAATGAAGTTTAATTATTTGCAAACAGATATAAAGGTATTTAAATGAGAAGTAAATAAGATAAGAAGAGTAGTAACTCATATACAGGAAATCTTGACGCATGATAATTTCAGTAATCAATTTTTTAATATAGTGATCATAACAGTTTCAGGGTCTCCCCCCCCCCCCCTTTTATTCATTTGAATTCTGAAGTGTTCCACATTGCCAGAATGTTTTGATCCACATTGATTTGACCAGCAAAAGTTAAAGTCACTATACAAGTCAAAATTTATCAGTGTTTTATCTTTATCAAAATTGACATTTTGTACGTGTCACGAAAGTGCTATTGCTAGGGTAGCATATGCCCGATTTTAATCAGATTAATAGACAGTACGAACTTTTGTAGTATACATTATAGTGTAGTGTTATGTATTCATGGTTTTTCCACGTCAGTATAGAACGTGAAACTATCAGTTCAATAGATTTTTTGGTTCTAAACTTTACTATATTATGCAGTGTTACTACGTGTTGTTTTGCATGAATATACATCAACTTGTACAGGGAAGAAACTCAGTTAATGCCTAATTAGGCTGGCGCCCGTATTATTATTAAATTTGTAGTATCTGCAGTGTTGCTTTTGCTCCACACTGACGTGTAATTGCATTTCGAACTTGCTTGACGGATCATTGTTATTACCGAGTGGGTGTAAGTCTGATTTGCCACTATTCAGGTACACGCGGTCGATATCTATACGAAAAGCCGTTCTCATAAGGTGAAGCCCGTTCACTTACCATAGTACAGACTTTAAGGAGTATTGCGTGCCCCACGCGCACGTTACAGTAGGACTGAAGAAAGAGTCTCGATTCGTGTATTAGCCGTCGAGAGTTTTTGATCTGGTCTGGCTAATAAGTAACGTAATACTACACGAGAAGGCATTTACCATCTCATGTCCTGTGAGAAGATCTCCTAAACATCAGTGGACACAATCTCCGTATAAGCCCACCTAACCTCCACTGAACATCTGCTCATTAGCAGCCTGCGATGAACAACAACAACAAAACCATTATTCCTACTGCCCAACAAAGGAAAACAAGAACTAGTGGACTTCTGCGTTACCGCACTGAGAGGAATTTGTCAGTACAAAACACTTCACGCTGATTTGCGATCCAATGACCACGCAGCATTGTAGATACCTCTTAGAGGCATTATGCAATAAAATTTAAATTGCTACTGTAGTAGTTAATTGTTTTGTATTGTGATTGGTCCAGTTAGGATAGGTTTCCATATTTAAACTCCATTTTTATTTTATTTTATTATAATTTTGGTGATCGTATTTTTAGGTGCTCAAATTGTGTGCTTACGTCCGTATATCACCAGTGGTCGCTGTCGTACTGTATTCTATTACACTGTGGTGTGGAGTTAGGACTTTTGTGCTACAAACTTTTTTGTTGATTGCCTTGCTGTTTTAATTGCCCTTTCGTTTAATTTTTTATTTCACTCAGCATCGTCATATTTGACAGATTGACTGTTCCCCAAAGACGCTATACGGTTCCAGTTACTATCGTGTTCATTTAAAATTAAAAACCGGATTTAAAACATAAACCTTTCATACAAAATTTTATAGAATTCCTAACCTAACAAACAGACACAAACAACAGATAAACACAGCGATTACAAAGATCATACATACAGCCCAAGAAGATAACACAGTTGTAACTGTAACCGTACAGCGTTTTTGGCCAACTGTCATTCTGTCAAACCTGACTATGAAACGTCATATTGTAAAAATTACGAGAAAGGCTGATTAACAACAGCAGAAAACCAGAAAACAGCTTAAGGCATAGAGGAGTCATAAATCTACACCACACTGAAATAAAATATAGAATGACGACGACCACCGATTATAGATGGATGTCAGTACAAAATCTATGTCTCTGAAAATATGATGATCAGCATCAAAATAAAATAAAATAAAAATGTCATTAACATTCGCATCTGCTCTGAAGATATAAATCTAGCCGAAATGATCAATCACGATTAATTCACTTAACTACTGTAGCAGCAATTTGGATTTTATTTCATAACCTCGTGATAAGTTTCGAGACAAGTTTTTTTTCATCTGGCAATAGGGTGGATCCCAATGAATTGGTTCAATAGTTCAAACGGCTATGAGCACCATGGGACTTAACATCTATCGTAATCAGTCCCCTAGAACTTCAAACTACTTCAACCTATTGCATCGGGATTGAATACAACAGGCACCATGACGACTTTTCTCCATGGGAGTAATGTCTCAAACTGTCTACGCTTTGATCGATTCCTGGGAGACCAGTAGTAGTATCCGAAGCACATATGGAGGCATTTTGTAATCTGTGGACCTTCAGAGTGTAGATGAAACACAGAAATTGCATCGGGATTGAATACAACAGGCACCATGCCCACTTTTCTTCATGGGAGTAATGTGTCAAACTGTCTACGCTTTGATCGATTCCTGGGAGTCCAGTAGTAGTATCCGAAGCACATCTGGAGGC